>NC_134466.1:620000-1240000 GCF_047948215.1 Lycorma delicatula
TTTCGGTGTAAGTACACATTTTACATTACTATTTAATTTAAATTTTTGGTTTCTTTTCATGTCTGAAGAGTTTTTTGAGTAGCTACGTCTTTTCTAGTTATAATATTTGGTGTACGCTCAACTTCTAACCCTTTCCCGATTGAACCATGAACCTTAGATTTACTTAACGAGCATATACAAGACGTCGTTAGATGATATAACTGCTTTGATCGGTTTTTATACAAATAAATCGATTAAAGAAATGGAAATATATGACGTATTTGGCATTCTGTTATATATATAGTATTTTTCTACATTATTTCATAGTATCAATTTGAAACGAATGTGAGTAATTTCCTTTCTTTGATTTACTTTTGCATTATATATTTATATACATTTTTTTTTAATTATTCATTGTTGAATATTATTTTTATCATTTAACAGCTTTACTGTTGATTACTTTAAATTTATGAATATCACTTTTAGCTATGGTGAGAGGTATTTTATTTTTGTGAAGGATTTTTTTTTTTCTTTGCATTAACTATTTTATAATTGCTTGACAATCAGTGAATTTGTGAAATACAATTTCTTTTAAAGAGTTACAGTATTCTTACATGCTCAGTTCTGAAGATATTCTGAAATGAACAAAATTTTTAATATCGTTGATGAAATCAAGAATTCAAAGATTTTTAAGAGTTTATTTTCTGCTCAATCTCTTTTATTGTTTGGTAATAAAAATTACTTTCAGAACAATAAAAATGTTGATAGCTAATAAACAAACAAATTTGTTTTAGAATATTCAGTTTTTATTATTTAGTTATTGTAGGACTGTGATAATTAATAAAGATATGACTGTTGTATTTTGTGTGAGAAATGAAGTCTTAGTTGGTATGTAACAGAACCTGAAGTTAAAATTATATTTTATTTCTTTTTAATTAAAATTAAAAGAAATTTAATCGAATAAAATAGTATGTGATTTTTTGTAAAGGGATGTTTTAATTCTTTACATTAAACTAGTAAAAGCTATAATTTTTCTTTAAGTGTAAGCCATAATGAAGACTAGTGTCCCAGCCTTCATTATGGCTTTGACACTTGAGAGAAACAAAGATGCAGCACTTGAACACAAGAGATACTTATCAGAGTTGCTTTTTTGAGAGTAATGATGTTATTTACATAATTATGATGAACAGCGTGTAGCGTTTACTATTAGAGCTGAATGTCAAATTTAGTTGAGACTTAATCATGCGTAACTTTATATTTGATCCAGTGGAGAAACCACTGCATTCCTTATTTTTCATATTAATCCTGACATGTGATGCTGGTAATCCTAGAAGATGGTTTTGCTATCTAATTAATGAATTATTATATCAGGTTGACTAAAATTGTATAGTTGATAGTTAAAAAATAAAAATTAGAAGTGTTTATTTTTATTTATTTGAAGTATAAATAGTTCTGTGCTTTTTAATTAATTTTACCCTGGAACTGGTCAGTTGATCCATCCAGTAACAAAAACATTGCTCGTTATTTAATTTATTTTAAATTTCTAAAATTTTAAAATATTTGAAGATATAATAATGAACATGAACGAAACATGATATTTGTTGCAGATACTTGCTACTTTTCAAAATTATAGCGACTATAAAATAGAACTACGTAATCCATTGATTTCTAATTTTACATCTGTGATTGTTGTTTGTAATGTATAACTTATTATTATGTATTAACTCTTCCAGTCACATTAATATGTCTCCTCTACAAGAGCAATATTCTGTGACATAAGATAATAGAACAAATTGTTTTTTTAGGTTCCATTATTTATTTATCATAATATTTCTAATTTTATTTTGAAATCATTGACTTTGTTATTAGGCTAATTATCTAACTGGGTTGTTGAAAACAGATTTCTGTAATCTAGAACTTCAATAATGTGATTAGATAACCAATATGTAATAAACTATTTCGTAATGAAATAATCCATCTTTAATTCCTTAAGATTACGCAGCTGTACTCCATGTTTCCATATTGACTTTATCTCTCTCTTTTGTCTTCATTCATTTGACTGGTTTGATGCAGCTCTCCAAGATTCCCTATCTAGTGCTTGTAGTTTCATTTCAGTATACCCCATACATCCTACATCCCTAACAATTTGTTTTACATATTCCAAAAGTAGCCTGCCTACACAATTTTTCCCCTTCTACCAGTCCCTCCAATATTAAAGTGTCTATTCCAGGATGCCTTAATATGTGGCCTATAAGTCTGTCTCTTCTTTTAGCTGTATTTTTCCAAACACTTCTTTCTTCATCAAATTGCCGCAACACTTCTTCATTTGTCACTTTATCCATCCATCTGATTTTTAACATTCTCATATAGCACCGCATTTCTAAAGGTTCTAATCTTTTCTTCTCAGATTGTCCAAGTTTCACTTCCATATAAAGCGACACTCCTAACATATACTTTCAAGAATCTTTTTGTGACATTTAAATTAATTTTTGATGTAAACAAATTATATTTCTGACTGAAGGCTTGTTTCGCCTGTGCTATTCGGCATTTTATATCGCTCCTGCTTCGTCCATCTTTAGTAATTCTACTTTCCAAATAACAAAATTCTTCTATCTCCGTAATCTTTTCTCCTCCTATTTTCACATTCATTGATCTAGCTTTGTTATTTCTACTACATTTCATTACTTTCGTTTTGTTCTTGTTTATTTTCCTGCGCTAGTTCTTGCATAGGACTTCATCCATGCCATTCATTGTTTCTTCCAAATCCTTTTTACTCTCGGCTAGAATTACTAGATCAGCAAATCTTAGCATCTTTAACTTTTCACCTTGTACTGTTACTCCGAATCTAAATTGTTCTTTAACGTCATTAACTGCTAATTCCATGTAAAGATTAAAAAGTAACCGAGATAGGGAACATTCTTGTTGGACTCCCATTCTTATTACAGCTCCTTTCTTATATTCTTCAATTATTACTGTTGCTGTTTGGTTCCTGTAAATATTAGCAATTGTTTCTCTCTATCTCTGTATTTGAACCCTAATTTTTTTTAAATGCTGCACATTTTATTCCAGTCTGTATTATCGAATGCCTTTTCTAGGTGTATAAATGCCAAGTATGTCGGTTTGTTTTTCTTTAATCTTCCTTCTACTAGTAGGCCTAAAATTGCTTCCATTTTCCTATACTTTTCCTGAAACCAAATTGGTCTTCTTCTAACACTTCTTTCATTCTTCTCTCAACTCTTCTGTATAAAATTCTAGTTAAGATTTTTGATGCATGACTAGTTAAACTAGTTGTTCTGTATTCTTCACATTTATCTGCTCCTGCTTTCTTTGGTATCATGACTAACACTTTTTTTGAAGTGTGACGTAACTTCCCCCTTTTCATAAATATTACACACCAGTTTGTATAATCTATCGATCGCTTCTTCACCTGCACTGCGCAGTAATTCTACAGGTATTTTGTCTATTCCAGCAGCCTTTCTGCCATTCAAATCTTTTAATGCTGTCTTAAATTCAGATCTCAGTATTGTTTCTTCCATTTCATCCTCTTCAACTTCCTCTTCTTCCTCTATAACACCATTTTCTAATTCGTTTCCTCCGTATAACTCTTCAATATATTCCACCCACCTATCGACTTTACCTTTTGTATTATAAATCGGTGTACCATATTTGTGTGACAAATTATTGGATTTTAATTTATGTGCCCTAAAATTTTCCTTAAATTTGCTCTGTCTATTTTACCAATGTTCATTTCTCTTTCCACTTCTGAACACTTTTCTTTAATCCACTCTTCTTTCGCTAGTTTGTACTTCCTGTTTGACTAATTGACTTTATAAGATAGTAAAACATTACAGTAGTTATAAAAAAATGTATGGTATAAAGGAACAAATTAATCTAATTCTTCAAAAGAAATAATACATTATATATATATATATATATATATATATATATATATACATTGTCTTAATTCATAGTAGTGGGAAATCAATAAATATTACAATTATTGTAAAGTGATAATTTAAAATTAAATTAATCATATTCATTAAAATCCTTTAGAAGATAGTTTTTATTGATCTTACATTATTTGATGATCTGTGAACTTTCATTAATAAGATATCAAACTTTTTTAAACATTTTATTGCTAATAATTAATATACCCAACTTGAAGAAAGCCTTTCCTGTGACCATATTTTGGTTGTTTCAAAAGAAATTAGTAAAACTTATTTTAAACTGTAATATTAATTATCTACTTTCAATGAAACTTACATGTTGAATTGATCTTGGACCGTTTCAAATTTAGGTCTACAACATAAACAAAGTATTTATGTTACTATATTCTTTGAAAGAGTTAAACAGTAAATTTATTACGAATTAAATGTATAGTTGAAAAAAAGAATGATCTCTCAGTGAAATTTTCTAGATTGGTTATTACTATGAATTCTACTCATTAGTAATTTTTTAAATATTTTCCAAATTTTCTTCCTATTCACATATGACTGCCTCAGTGGCATAAGCATTAAAGCGCTTGCCTATTATTGATATAAATAGTTGTAATACTTGTAGAGACATATTAATAAGTCGGGAGAATTTATTTATTTTGAAGAGTTTGATTTTATTTTTGTATATTTTTACATAATATATATAGGTGATTAAAAACTACTTATCAATTCTTCAAGAACTGTGTTAAGACATTTATATGAACAAAAATGACATTGTCATTATATTAGTTGTAAACTTGATGTACTTTGTGTTCAACTAAAATCGAAAAATGTGATTACTGTACTGTTATACCAGAGATTATGTTGTAGATATAAATCGGTGTATTAATGTTATTATGATTTATTAAGATAAAACTTTTAATGATAGATGAGCTAAAACATTTTAAGGTTTTTTATCGTTTGTTTTTTTTTTTACCGATGATAAATGAATGTTATTGTTTTGATATCCTACATAGCTTCCTAATCCACAGTGTAGTCTAAATTGCCACCATCATTGTAAACCTTAACTACGATTAATTATTGTGATAGGTTGGTAGGGAGTGCATGGAAACAAAATTAATTCAAGTGAACGTTTAAATCAAAAGAGAATTAATTAATGTTGTTTTATGTCTGCTATGATATAATCAATTATATCATAGCATGCAGTTATTAATATGATATAGTGATATTAATAACAATATCTCTACAATATTTCTGCTATGATATTCAAGTGAAATGGTTAAAAAAATAATTAATTCATAACTGTAGAGAAAACAGACTGCGGAGGTGAAAACCATTTTATAATATAACTGATTTTCTAAATCGATTTAAAAGTTCATTTAAATGACATTTATTATAATTGATGAGACTAGTTATTTTTATTAAATATTTAAAAACATTAATGTATTTACTACTTAATTAATATTTACTTACTGTTCTTTGGTTTTAACCGAAGCCTTAAGAAAGCTTTTTTTGTGTTCATTCTTTAAAGTCTCATCAATTAGTAAATTTTAGTGAATAAAGTGTCAGTAAATGAACTTTTTTTTGTCTTCAGTCATTTGACTGGTTTGATGCAGCTCTCCAAGATTCCCTATCTAGTGCTAGTCGTTTCTTTTCGGTATTTCAAAAGCTTCTAATCTTTTCTTCTGAGATACTCCGATTGTCCAAGTTTCACTTCCATATGAAGCGACACTCCAGACGTATACTTTAAAAAATATTTTCCTGACGTTTAAATTAATTTTTCATGTAAGGAAATTATATTTCTGACTGAAAGCTTGTTTCGCCTGTGCTATTTGGCATTTTATGTCGCACCTGCTTCGTCCATCTTCAGTAATTAACACAACATAACACTAGAACACTTTTTGGGTTGAGGTTGCGATATTGTAAAAATGTTTTTTGCAGATATTTTATTTTTTAATTGTTAACAATTGCGCCTAAGAAAAATATGACCTTAATTAGGTGAAATCTCGAGATACAGAGAATGACCTTGCTCTACAGCCTCACCCCTTTGACTTTTTAAGTTGAAAATTTAATGACACCAATGCCCTGTTTATATAGGAGTAATCTGACCTAGTATGGTCAAAATTGGTCCGGAAGTTCTAGAGATATAAGGAGGGAAAGACCGAACACACACACGTGAACATTAAAATCCGGAAAATTTTCATCAGTTTTTAAGTATTTGTCTTCCTTAGGTGTCAAAATATCAAGATCCGGTGAAAACCGGATATGCACAAATTGGACCGATTACAATACTTTCCCTTCTAAAGCTACAGCTCTGCTATAGCGCTAGACGCAAAAGTAGTAAATTAAACGTATTTAAATTATTCAAAGGTTTGAATTTATTGTACTAACAGCTGTGTTTACTCGTAGTTTTTACAAATTCATTACATTTTTCTTGTTAAGTTTTGTTCTAATCGGTTGTTTAACAGGTGATTTTTGAAGTCAAAGGTTTTGAGGTTCCAATCGTAATAAAAGCTAGTAGTTGCTTTCATACGGGTTTGAATACTAAACAGTGGATACCGGTGTGCTTTGTTGATTGGGGTTCAATTATAACCCAACGCCTCAGGAATGGTAGGCCTAAACACTTTACATGTTTTGCATATCATTGTCATCTCATTGGGCCTTAGGGGGGATTGTTCATTTGTTGAACAGATTGCAACGTACACATTAGGAAAATGAAAAAAGCGTTTTATTTGGTCTTGTTTTTAATAATAAAACTTGACTATTTTTTTGTTTTTCATACACTTTATTACATAATTTTTTTCAGTATTAAATTTAAGTTTTTATAATAAAATTTTCGAATTTATTGGTCATTTAACAAAGTTTATTGTACTTAGAACCCAAAAAAAAAGTGTTTTTGACACCAAATTTTTCCGTTAGAAAACCGAAAAATTGGTGTCAAATTTCTCGAATCAAAAAACATAAGAAACCCCGTAAATAAGAAGTTAAAAATTTCAGCATAACTTCATTTCACAGGGGGAACTGAAATCAGGGGGAAATGTTTCACTATCCGTAAGTCGATAAGATACATATGTATGAACTTTTTTCTAAGAACTAGAATTAATTACCATATACTATTCCTTTCTTCCTGAAACATCTGTATATAAACAAAAGTAATATTCCACATTTACACAATTAGTAACAATAATATTTCTTATAATTAAAAATATAATAATAAAAATTATAAAGTTAATTTCCATAGTAACCATATTAAATTTTAAACATTTATTTAAATTTATTATGAAAGATAGAAGAAGAGTTACTTTACATGAATTTAAATTAAAGCTGACAGAGTAATGAAATTTCTACTAGGTTGAGCAAGGAAATTTATTTTATATAAATACATATATATAATTTAAAAGGTAATTTTTTATTGTATTAAATCTGTTTTTAAATTACTTAATTTTTGTTAAGATTAGTTTAAACTATTTAAAACAGTTATCAATATATGTTTTTCCTTTTTCAGTGTTAATAATTTTCTTTCAAGTATATATGAAATGAATATAATATCAAGATAACTAACTATTCAGTATAAAATAAATTAATCAAAGTGATGGTAAAGATTCAACTTAGTAAAAGCAACTATAGAGTTATTTTGACTTTGTGAAAGCAATTGTACAGGTAATTATATAAATGTTAAAAAACTAGGATTTAGGACAATTTCTATTAGGATTGCTAAAAAATTTATTTTATTCAGTGTATTAACAATTTTCTTTCAGGTACATACGAAATTAATATAATATGAAACAATAACTAATTTTTAATATAAAATTATCATTCAAATTAATGGTAATAGATTCGTATTCTTTTTGTAACCAATATAGTACTTGTTTATGTTCATTAATATAATGCATTTTTTCAGATTATTAACAATTTTCTTTCAGGTACATATGAAATGAATTTAATATAAAATAAAAACTAATTATACAGTATAAAAGTAATATTCAAAGTGATGGTGAGAAATTCAATATAGTCCTTTTGTAACCAATATAGTACTTGTTTATGTTCATTAATATAATGCATTTTTTCAGATTATTAACAATTTTCTTTCAGGTACATATGAAATGAATTTAATATAAAATAAAAACTAATTATACAGTATAAAAGTAATATTCAAAGTGATGGTGAGAAATTCAATATAGTCCTTTTGTAACCAATATATTATTTGTGTTAAGATTTGTAATAATATCTATTCTTTTCAGGGTATTAACAATTTTCTTTCAGGTACATATGATATGAATTTAATATAAAATAAAAACTAATTATACAGTATAAATGTAATAATCAAAGTGATGGTAAGAGATACAATATAGTCCTTTTGTAACGAATATATTATTTGTGTTAAGATTTGTAATAAAATGTATTCTTTTCAGGGTATTAACAATTTTCTTTCAGGTACATATGATATGAATTTAATATAAAATAAAAACTAATTATACAGTATAAATGTAATAATCAAAGTGATGGTAAGAGATACAATATAGTCCTTTTGTAACGAATATATTATTTGTGTTAAGATTTGTAATAAAATGTATTCTTTTCAGGGTATTAACAATTTTCTTTCAGGTACATATGAAATGAATTTAATATAAAATAATAACTAATTATACAGTATAAATGTAATATTCAAAGTTATGGTAAGAGATACAATATAGTATTTCTGTTAGCAATATAGTACTTGTATTATGTTTGTTTAACAAAATATATTCTTTTCAGGGTATTAACATTTTTCTTTCAGGTACATATGAAATGAATTTAATATAAAATAAAAACTAATTATACAGTATAAAAGTAATATTCAAAGTGATGGTGAGATATTCAATATAGTCCTTTTGTAACCAATATATTATTTGTGTTAAGATTTGTAATAAAATGTATTCTTTTCAGGGTATTAACAATTTTCTTTCAGGTACATATGAAATGAATTTAATATAAAATAATAACTAATTATACAGTATAAATGTAATATTCAAAGTTACGGTAAGAGATACAATATAGTCTTTTTGTAACCAATATATTATTTGTGTTAAGATTTGTAATAAAATGTATTCTTTTCAGGGTATTAACAATTTTCTTTCAGGTACATATGAAATGAATTTAATATAAAATAAAAACTAATTATACAGTATAAAAGTAATATTCAAAGTGATGGTGAGAAATTCAATATAGTCCTTTTGTAACCAATATATTATTTGTGTTATGATTTGTAATAAAATGTATTCTTTTCAGGGTATTAACAATTTTCTTTCAGGTACATATGAAATGAATTTAATATAAAATAATAACTAATTATACAGTATAAAAGTAATATTCAAAGTGATGGTGAGAAATTCAATATAGTCCTTTTGTAACGAATATATTATTTGTGTTAAGATTTGTAATAAAATGTATTCTTTTCAGGGTATTAACAATTTTCTTTCAGGTACATATGAAATGAATTTAATATAAAATAATAACTAATTATACAGTATAAAAGTAATATTCAAAGTGGTGGTGAGAAATTCAATACAGTCCTTTTGTAACCAATATATTATTTGTGTTAAGATTTGTAATAAAATGTATTCTTTTCAGGGTATTAACAATTTTCTTTCAGGTACATATGAAATGAATTTAATATAAAATAACTAATTATACAGTATAAAAGTAATATTCAAAGTGATGGTGAGAAATTCAATATAGTCCTTTTGTAACGAATATATTATTTGTGTTAAGATTTGTAATAAAATGTATTCTTTTCAGGGTATTAACAATTTTCTTTCAGGTACATATGAAATGAATTTAATGTAAAATAATAACTAATTATACAGTATAAATGTAATATTCAAAGTTACGGTAAGAGATACAATATAGTCTTTTTGTAACCAATATATTATTTGTGTTAAGATTTGTAATAAAATGTATTCTTTTCAGGGTATTAACAATTTTCTTTCAGGTACATATGAAATGAATTTAATATAAAATAAAAACTAATTATACAGTATAAAAGTAATATTCAAAGTGATGGTGAGAAATTCAATATAGTCCTTTTGTAACCAATATATTATTTGTGTTATGATTTGTAATAAAATGTATTCTTTTCAGGGTATTAACAATTTTCTTTCAGGTACATATGAAATGAATTTAATATAAAATAATAACTAATTATACAGTATAAAAGTAATATTCAAAGTGATGGTGAGAAATTCAATATAGTCCTTTTGTAACGAATATATTATTTGTGTTAAGATTTGTAATAAAATGTATTCTTTTCAGGGTATTAACAATTTTCTTTCAGGTACATATGAAATGAATTTAATATAAAATAAAAACTAATTATACAGTATAAAAGTAA
The DNA here is from genome assembly GCF_047948215.1 of Lycorma delicatula. NCBI lineage: Eukaryota > Metazoa > Arthropoda > Insecta > Hemiptera > Fulgoridae > Lycorma > Lycorma delicatula. Next base: position 630,285 of record NC_134466.1, read on the forward strand.
TATTCAAAGTGATGGTGAGAAATTCAATATAGTCCTTTTGTAACCAATATATTATTTGTGTTATGATTTGTAATAAAATGTATTCTTTTCAGGGTATTAACAATTTTCTTTCAGGTACATATGAAATGAATTTAATATAAAATAATAACTAATTATACAGTATAAAAGTAATATTCAAAGTGATGTTGAGAAATTCAATATAGTCCTTTTGTAACGAATATATTATTTGTGTTAAGATTTGTAATAAAATGTATTCTTTTCAGTGTTTTAACAATTTTCTTTCAGATACATATGAAATGAATTTAATATAAAATAAAAACTAATTATACAGTATAAAAGTAATATTCAAAGTGATGGTGAGATATTCAATATAGTACTTTTGTAACCAATATATTATTTGTGTTAAGATTTGTAATAAAATGTATTCTTTTCAGGGTATTAACAATTTTCTTTCAGGTACATATGAAATGAATTTAATGTAAAATAATAACTAATTATACAGTATAAATGAAATATTCAAAGTTACGGTAAGAGATACAATATAGTCTTTTTGTAACCAATATATTATTTGTGTTACGATTTGTAATAAAATGTATTCTTTTCAGGGTATTAACATTTTTCTTTCAGGTACATATGAAATGAATTTAATATAAAATAAAAACTAATTATACAGTATAAAAGTAATATTCAAATTGATGGTAAGAAATTCTATATAGTCCTTTTGTAACCAATATATTATTTGTGTTAAGATTTGTAATAAAATGTATTCTTTTCAGGGTATTAACAATTTTTTTTCAGGCACATATGAAATGATTTTAATATAAAATAAAAACTAATTATACAGTATAAAAGTAATAATCAAAGTGATGGTAAGAGATACAATATAGTATTTCTGTTAGCAATATAGTACTTGTATTATGTTTGTTTAACAAAACGCATTCTTTTCAGGGTATTAACAGTTTTCTTTCAGGTCATATGAAATTAATGTAACATCAAAATAACTAATTATTCTGTGTATATTTAACGTTCAATGTGATGGTGAAGTATTCAGTTCAGTATTTGTGAATGCAAATAAATTAACTCTATATATGCCTTATGTTTTTGTATAAAGTATTTTTTTTCATGCTATTTACATTTTTCTTGTAGGTATCAATAAAATTTAATTTTGCAAAATTTTCTTTTTTTTTTTTGTCATATATCGTTAATTTTCTCATTAATATTTTTCTCGTGTTATTTTATTTTAATTACACACTTAAATAATTTAGTTAATAGATGTTCTTATATTCAGGTTATGTTTTTTATAGGTGCTACTTTTTTTATTGTCTGCTACTGCACTTCAAGTATTTGGATCATCCAGAATTGGGAGAAATCTGATGAGTGCTGCCTTCATTACAACGTCCTTCAGTTTTCAATCTCCAATCAAAGAGGAGAAGATTGCGTAGTCCTTATTTTCACGCTGAGAAGAATTTTCTTCTATTCCCAGGGTGGCTGCAACGTAAGATGACTCCAGTGGCATCAAATTTGTGTGGGATCCCAAAAAATTAATGTAAATATATATGTTTTCTTGTATTATAAGTTTCACATCTAATGTATGTGTGTGCGTGTGTTTGTGTGTGTTGTTTTGTGAACTAAAAATATGTTATAATTGCATATTTTTTCATTCATGTTTTTGTACATACTAAGGAAATAAATAAAAGAATGTGTTATATACACATGTAAGCAGGAAGAAACATTAGAGCACAAATAAAAATAAAAAATAACATATTTCACTAATTACCTCTCGTAACGGTATATGTGGTCGGTCTATAATAAATCTGTAATTTTTTAACCAGAGGTAATTAGTGAAATATGTATATATTTTTTTATTTGTGCTGTAATTTTTCTTTCCACGTACATGTGTTGTATAACACATTCTTTTATTTATTTACCTAGTATGTGCACAAACATGAATGAAAATATGCAATTGTAACATATTTTTAGTTCACAAATATACCGTGCAAATGAGAACTGCTTTGAATCAACGTTATACTATCATTTCCCAGAAATAAATTCTAACTGAACAAATACTTCATTTTGATGATCATGCAACCCATCACTGGCTGCCACCAGTAATATTATTATTATACATTCTAAACTTATTCTCAGGTTTAAATATCTGTTGCAAAACAGATATTTTACAGAAGTACATATTTTGTTCCTTTTCAGATCGATATAGATGCTGTATTTCAGTAGCATTTTAATACATCTATTGAGCTAGTAACTGGGTAAGTAGGCAGTTGGAAATATATCTTATCTAGTTTTTTCCACGAGCTCTTTTAGTTTTCTATGTATTCAGGTTACAAATATCAGTTTCTTTTGAAAACATAGAAAATAATCAAATCTAATCTGCCGACATGATTTACATTATTGAATATGAAAAAAAATCAATTAGAAATTCCATTCTGTTAGTTTGAAAAGTCTTTTGTCTCTTAATAATGTGATAGGCTATCCACGTCTCTTAATAGTCATACATATTAAAGTTGAATATTACTGCATTTGAATATACCAAAATTCTATCGATACATCAGTATATGTGAAGATAAATAACTGTATTCTAAATAGTAATTTGTTACAAAAATATGTTACGTAATAACAACATAAACAAGGATAATATAACTTAATTTATTAGATTATATCATATAGACCTAACGGGTTGGGCTAGTATGAACTTATCCCAAATCAGCTGATTTCAAAGTCAAGGATTCTGAGGTTCAAATCCTAATAAAGGCAGCTACTTTTATACAGATTTAAATACTAGTTTATGGATACCAGTGTTGTTTGGTGGTTGGGTTTCAATTAACCACACACCTCAGGAATGATCGACCTGAAACTAACAAGACTGCACTTCATTTAAGAGTACATTCGTACATATCAAATTAATTCATACTCTGAAGAAAATTAAGTGCCAGATGATTAATTTACTTGACTTATAGCAGGAAAATAGAATTAAATAGTGTTGTGTAGTTGTTTGTAGTTGTGTAGCAATGAACTTGTTTTATTTTTATAATTTTTTTTAGGTTTAGTTTTTAATTAAAATACAGGTAAGGCTAAAAATCCAATATTCATTGAAAAAAGAGTATTACAAAAAAATTAAGAAGGAAAGTTTCTAAATAAAATAAGAAATAAGGTACACAATAAGTTTGTAAAAAAATTATCAATTTTCAGTTGCCTGACAGGCAGGAGATTTTATTACGCTATAAATTTTAAAGTAAATTTTCATTTATTTTGCGTGAAAACGCATAATTTCAGAATAAGTATCATTATTATGCATTAATTTAGCATTAAGTAATTATGTTTAGGAAAAAATGATATTTTTAAACCTTTTAAGAAAACAATCTAAAATTTTGTTTTCCCAGTTTTATTTTCTTTGAAGAACAAGTTACTAAGGAAGAGGAAGAAGAAGAAGGAAGAACAAGTTACCTTAAACAAAATTTGACTTAAGTGGAAGATTCTTAAATGAAATATACTATGTGTTATTTTAATAAAAAAATTTGATATTAATTTTTATTCGTCATTTTTGTGCTTAGTATTGGATAATAATAGTAAAATAATATTTAGTCTCATACCGTTTAATAAATATTCATAGTATTTTTCAAAAAAATTTACTTTTCTTAAAGTAAATAAAATACATATTGCCGGAAAGACCTTAGCCTAAGTTTAGTAATAATCACTCATCTGCTTTTATTTTGTCAAAATGCAATTTTTAGCTTATAAGATTGTTTGAAGTGTAAAAAAATTCTGAACAAATTTAAAAAAAAAAATTTAATTTAAAAAAACAAATGTAAATTGAAATGCCAATAAATAAAAAAAACAAAATGGTGAGATATTCAATATAGTACTTTTGTAACCAATATATTATTTTTGTTAAGATTTGTAATAAAATGTATTCTTTAAAGAGTATTAACAATTTTCTTTCAGGTACATATGAAATGAATTTAATATAAAATAAAAACTAATTATACAGTATAAAAGTAATATTCAAAGTGATGGTGAGAAATTCAATATAGTCCTTTTGTAACCAATATATTATTTGTGTTAAGATTTGTAATAAAATGTATTCTTTTCAGGGTATTAACAATTTTCTTTCAGGTACATATGAAATGAATTTAATATAAAATAACTAATTATACAGTATAAAAGTAATATTCAAAGTGATGGTGAGAAATTCAATATAGTCCTTTTGTAACCAATATATTATTTGTGTTAAGATTTGTAATAAAATGTATTCTTTTCAGGGTATTAACAATTTTCTTTCAGGTACATATGAAATGAATTTAATATAAAATAACTAATGATACAGTATAAAAGTAATATTCAAAGTGATGGTGAGAAATTCAATATAGTCTTTTTGTAACCAAATATTATTTGTGTTAAGATTTGTAATAAAATGTATTCCTTTCAGGGTATTAACAATTTTCTTTCAGGTACATATGAGATGAATTTAATATAAAATAATAACTAATTATACAGTATAAATGTAATATTCAAAGTTATGGTAAGAGATACAATATAGTATTTCTGTTAGCAATATAGTACTTGTATTATGTTTGTTTAACAGAATGTATTCTTTTCAGGGTATTAACAATTTTCTTTCAGGTACATACGAAATGAATTTAATATAAAATAAAAACTAATTATACAGTATAAATGTAGTATTCAAAGTTATGGTAAGAGATACAATATAGTATTTCTGTTAGCAATATAGTACTTGTATTATGTTTGTTTAACAAAATGTATTCTTTTCAGGGTATTAACAATTTTCTTTCAGGTACATATGAAATGAATTTAATATAAAATAACTAATTATACAGTATAAATGTAGTATTCAAAGTTATGGTAAGAGATACAATATATTACTTCTGTTAGCAATATAGTACTTGTATTATGTTTGTTACCAAAATATATTCTTTTCAGGGTATTAACAATTTTCTTTCAGGTACATATGAAATGAATTTAATATAAAATAAAAACTAATTATACAGTATAAAAGTAATATTCAAAGTGATGGTGAGAAATTCAATATAGTCCTTTTGTAACCAATATATTATTTGTGTTAAGATTTGTAATAAAATGTATTCTTTTCAGGGTATTAACAATTTTCTTTCAGGTACATATGAAATGAATTTAATATAAAATAATAACTAATTATACAGTATAAATGTAATATTCAAAGTGAGGGTGAGAAATTCAATATAGTCCTTTTGTAACGAATATATTATTTGTGTTAAGATTTGTAATAAAATGTATTCTTTTCAGGGTATTAACAATTTTCTTTCAGGTACATATGAAATGAATTTAATATAAAATAAAAACTAATTATACTGTATAAAAGTAATATTCAAAGTGATGGCGAGAAATTCAATATAGTCCTTTTGAAATCAATATATTATTTGTGTTAAGATTTGTAATAAAATGTATTCTTTTCAGGGAATTAACAATTTTCGTTCAGGTACATATGAGATGAATTTAATATAAAATAATAACTAATTATACAGTATAAATGTAATATTCAAAGTTATGGTAAGAGATACAATATAGTATTTCTGTTAGCAATATAGTACTTGTATTATGTTTGTTTAACAGAATGTATTCTTTTCAGGGTATTAACAATTTTCTTTCAGGTACATATGAAATGAATTTAATATAAAATAAAAACTAATTATACTGTATAAAAGTAATATTCAAAGTGATTGTGAGAAATTCAATATAGTCTTTTTGTAACCAATATATTATTTGTGTTAAGATTTGTAATAAAATGTATTCTTTTCAGGGTATTAACAATTTTCTTTCAGGTACATATGAAATGAATTTAATATAAAATAAAAACTAATTATACTGTATAAAAGTAATATTCAAAGTGATTGTGAGAAATTCAATATAGTCCTTTTGTAACCAATATATTATTTGTGTTAAGATTTGTAATAAAATGTATTCTTTTCAGGGTATTAACAATTTTCTTTCAGGTACATATGAGATGAATTTAATATAAAATAACAACTAATTATACAGTATAAAAGTAATATTCAAAGTGATGGTGAGAAATTCAATATAGTCCTTTTGTAATGAATATATTATTTGTGTTAAGATTTTTGTAATAAAATGTATTCTTTTCAGGGTATTAACAATTTTCTTTCAGGTACATATGAAATGAATTTAATATAAAATAAAAACTAATAATACAGTATAAAAGTAATATTCAAAGTGATGGTGAGAAATTCAATATAGTCCTTTTGTAACCAATATATTATTTGTGTTAAGATTTGTAATAAAATGTATTCTTTTCAGGGTATTAACAATTTTCTTTCAGGTACATATGAAATGAATTTAATATAAAATAATAACTAATTATACAGTATAAATGTAATATTCAAAGTGAGGGTGAGAAATTCAATATAGTCCTTTTGTAACGAATATATTATTTGTGTTAAGATTTGTAATAAAATGTATTCTTTTCAGGGTATTAACAAATTTTCTTTCAGGTACATATGAAATGAATTTAATATAAAATAAAAACTAATTATACAGTGTAAAAGTAATATTCAAAGTGATGGTGAGAAATTCAATATAGTCCTTTTGTAACCAATATATTATTTGTGTTAAGATTTGTAATAAAATGTATTCTTTTCAGGGTATTAACAATTTTCTTTCAGGTACATATGAAGTGAATTTAATATAAAATAAAAACTAATTATACAGTATAAAAATAATATTCAAAGTGATGGTGAGAAATTCAATATAGTCCTTTTGTAACCAATATATTATTTGTGTTAAGATTTGTAATAAAATGTATTCTTTTCAGGGTATTAACAATTTTCTTTCAGGTACATATGAAATGAATTTAATATAAAATAAAAACTAATTATACAGTATAAAAGTAATATTCAAAGTGATGGTGAGAAATTCAATATAGTCCTTTTGTAACCAATATATTATTTGTGTTATGATTTGTAATAAAATGTATTCTTTTCAGGGTATTAACATTTTTCTTTCAGGTACATATGAAATGAATTTAATATAAAATAAAAACTAATTATACAGTATAAAAGTAATATTCAAATTGATGGTGAGAAATTCAATATAGTCCTTTTGTAACCAATATATTATTTGTGTTAAGATTTGTAATAAAATGTATTCTTTTCAGGGTATTAACAATTTTCTTTCAGGCACATATGAAATGATTTTAATATAAAATAAAAACTAATTATACAGTATAAAAGTAATAATCAAAGTGATGGTAAGAGATACAATATAGTATTTCTGTTAGCAATATAGTACTTGTATTATGTTTGTTTAACAAAACGCATTCTTTTCAGGGTATTAACAGTTTTCTTTCAGGTCATATGAAATTAATGTAACATCAAAATAACTAATTATTCTGTGTATATTTAACGTTCAATGTGATGGTGAAGTATTCAGTTCAGTATTTGTGAATGCAAATAAATTAACTCTATATATGCCTTATGTTTTTGTATAAAGTATTTTTTTTCATGCTATTTACATTTTTCTTGTAGGTATCAATAAAATTTAATTTTGCAAAATTTTCTTTTTTTTTTTTGTCATATATCGTTAATTTTCTCATTAATATTTTTCTCGTGTTATTTTATTTTAATTACACACTTAAATAATTTAGTTAATAGATGTTCTTATATTCAGGTTATGTTTTTTATAGGTGCTACTTTTTTTATTGTCTGCTACTGCACTTCAAGTATTTGGATCATCCAGAATTGGGAGAAATCTGATGAGTGCTGCCTTCATTACAACGTCCTTCAGTTTTCAATCTCCAATCAAAGAGGAGAAGATTGCGTAGTCCTTATTTTCACGCTGAGAAGAATTTTCTTCTATTCCCAGGGTGGCTGCAACGTAAGATGACTCCAGTGGCATCAAATTTGTGTGGGATCCCAAAAAATTAATGTAAATATATATGTTTTCTTGTATTATAAGTTTCACATCTAATGTATGTGTGTGCGTGTGTTTGTGTGTGTTGTTTTGTGAACTAAAAATATGTTATAATTGCATATTTTTTCATTCATGTTTTTGTACATACTAAGGAAATAAATAAAAGAATGTGTTATATACACATGTAAGCAGGAAGAAACATTAGAGCACAAATAAAAATAAAAAATAACATATTTCACTAATTACCTCTCGTAACGGTATATGTGGTCGGTCTATAATAAATCTGTAATTTTTTAACCAGAGGTAATTAGTGAAATATGTATATATTTTTTTATTTGTGCTGTAATTTTTCTTTCCACGTACATGTGTTGTATAACACATTCTTTTATTTATTTACCTAGTATGTGCACAAACATGAATGAAAATATGCAATTGTAACATATTTTTAGTTCACAAATATACCGTGCAAATGAGAACTGCTTTGAATCAACGTTATACTATCATTTCCCAGAAATAAATTCTAACTGAACAAATACTTCATTTTGATGATCATGCAACCCATCACTGGCTGCCACCAGTAATATTATTATTATACATTCTAAACTTATTCTCAGGTTTAAATATCTGTTGCAAAACAGATATTTTACAGAAGTACATATTTTGTTCCTTTTCAGATCGATATAGATGCTGTATTTCAGTAGCATTTTAATACATCTATTGAGCTAGTAACTGGGTAAGTAGGCAGTTGGAAATATATCTTATCTAGTTTTTTCCACGAGCTCTTTTAGTTTTCTATGTATTCAGGTTACAAATATCAGTTTCTTTTGAAAACATAGAAAATAATCAAATCTAATCTGCCGACATGATTTACATTATTGAATATGAAAAAAAATCAATTAGAAATTCCATTCTGTTAGTTTGAAAAGTCTTTTGTCTCTTAATAATGTGATAGGCTATCCACGTCTCTTAATAGTCATACATATTAAAGTTGAATATTACTGCATTTGAATATACCAAAATTCTATCGATACATCAGTATATGTGAAGATAAATAACTGTATTCTAAATAGTAATTTGTTACAAAAATATGTTACGTAATAACAACATAAACAAGGATAATATAACTTAATTTATTAGATTATATCATATAGACCTAACGGGTTGGGCTAGTATGAACTTATCCCAAATCAGCTGATTTCAAAGTCAAGGATTCTGAGGTTCAAATCCTAATAAAGGCAGCTACTTTTATACAGATTTAAATACTAGTTTATGGATACCAGTGTTGTTTGGTGGTTGGGTTTCAATTAACCACACACCTCAGGAATGATCGACCTGAAACTAACAAGACTGCACTTCATTTAAGAGTACATTCGTACATATCAAATTAATTCATACTCTGAAGAAAATTAAGTGCCAGATGATTAATTTACTTGACTTATAGCAGGAAAATAGAATTAAATAGTGTTGTGTAGTTGTTTGTAGTTGTGTAGCAATGAACTTGTTTTATTTTTATAATTTTTTTTAGGTTTAGTTTTTAATTAAAATACAGGTAAGGCTAAAAATCCAATATTCATTGAAAAAAGAGTATTACAAAAAAATTAAGAAGGAAAGTTTCTAAATAAAATAAGAAATAAGGTACACAATAAGTTTGTAAAAAAATTATCAATTTTCAGTTGCCTGACAGGCAGGAGATTTTATTACGCTATAAATTTTAAAGTAAATTTTCATTTATTTTGCGTGAAAACGCATAATTTCAGAATAAGTATCATTATTATGCATTAATTTAGCATTAAGTAATTATGTTTAGGAAAAAATGATATTTTTAAACCTTTTAAGAAAACAATCTAAAATTTTGTTTTCCCAGTTTTATTTTCTTTGAAGAACAAGTTACTAAGGAAGAGGAAGAAGAAGAAGGAAGAACAAGTTACCTTAAACAAAATTTGACTTAAGTGGAAGATTCTTAAATGAAATATACTATGTGTTATTTTAATAAAAAAATTTGATATTAATTTTTATTCGTCATTTTTGTGCTTAGTATTGGATAATAATAGTAAAATAATATTTAGTCTCATACCGTTTAATAAATATTCATAGTATTTTTCAAAAAAATTTACTTTTCTTAAAGTAAAGAAAATACATATTGCCGGAAAGACCTTAGCCTAAGTTTAGTAATAATCTCTCATCTGCTTTTATTTTGTCAAAATGCAATTTTTATCTTATAAGATTGTTTGAAGTGTAAAAAAATTCTGAACAAATTTAAAAAAAAAATTTTAATTTAAAAAAACAAATGTAAATTGAAATGCCAATAAATAAAAAAACAAAACGTTAAAATGTAAAGATTTCAATCTTTTCTTTAATTTGTCAAGCCCTGTGGCGGTGGTGGTAGCATCTTTGCTTTTAATATGGAGGTTCTGAACTCGAGATCTGATCAGGTATTACATTTTTTTACGAATGTTGGCCTGCGTTTGGTTTATAACTTTAGACCCCCGTTGACCGTATTTCTTCAAACTTGATAGACAAGTACCGCCTTCGGGGGGGAAAGAATGTACCTAACTTTTGGAAAAAATGGGGAAGGTGTTTGGCTGAAATAAAATTAAAAATCTATTCTGGGGCACTTTAGCAAAAAACCTACAAACTACCAAAAAGGTTTATTTAATATTACCACTCACAAAAAAAAGGGTTATATATTTTTCTTTTTACTTACAACACGTAGTTGTGCACCTTCTTCCTATATCTAGATATGCACCACCCCTTTTGATTGCGATCGATTGAACCAAAAAAGCTCAAAATCAAAAAAACAAAGTGGATTTTGGGCTTTTTCTTAACTGCAGTAATAAGCCCTCATCGAGAGCTTTTCAACAATATATGATAAGTGGTTTTTATTTTCGTTGGTTCTAGAGTTATAGCCTAATGAAATATTTGGATCTTACAAGGGGAAGGCACATCGGTTCAAATCCCACTTCATTTCCTTTTTTTTTAACTTTTCTTAATTTAAATATATTGATTTATTAATAATTTTTAACCTGTATAAAAATAAATGGTGGATAAAAATTACACGTTTTCTCATAATGAGTTTGCTATAAAGTTACATGAAATAAATAACATCAAATTTACGAATCGCTGTACGAATACATTGAGTTATGTAATTGTCTATAATATGTATAGACACGCATTTGTGGTTTATGATGCATACAGAGTGCATTTCATCATTTTTTTGTTTATCTTTTGTTAAGAAGGGTCAAATTGCACTTTGCTAACTTGTAACCAAACCCTTCTCACAAACTAAGAATATTACGTTTATAGGAACAGACTATTAATTAATCTTACGTTTTTACATATAGCCTATTGTACTACTCGGTTAGATTACCTACGTCAAAACCATATCTAATTATTACATGGATTATATGAGTTATATAAGTTACGTAATTATATTATACTTTTAAAGGTAAACATTACTTTCATATTTTATAAGTATTCTACGTTTACATTTTAGAAAAAACATTACTCCATTCAATAAAAATCTTCTCATTACTATTGCTGATTCTTAACTTGTAATTTCTAATGTTAATTTAAGATTTAATTATTTCTTCCAAATATATATTAAACAGTGTATATTATATTATATTAGGTTAAATAAAAATTGGGGTTAAAATACAGAGATAGAACATTTACAGGAACCAAACAGTAACATTAATAATCGAAGAACATAAAGAGTTACTTTTTTATCTTTACATAGAACTAGCAGTTAATGATTTTAAAGAAAAATTTAGAGATAAAGATGCTACGATTTGCCGATGATATAGTAATTCTAGCCGAGAGTAAAAAGGATTTAGAAGAAACAATGAACGGCACGGATGAAGTCCTATGCAAGAACTACCGCTTGAAAATAAACAAGAACATCAGGATAAGATTTTTAAGAGTATACTTTTGCAGCGTCGCTTTATATGGAAGTGAAACTTGGACGATTGGAGTATCTGAGAAGAAAAGATTAGGAGTTTTTGAAATGCGGTGCTATAGGAGAATGTTAAAAACCAGATGGGTGGATAAAGTGACAAATGAAGAGTTGTTGCATCAAATAGATGAAGAAACAAGTGTTTGGAAAAATATAGCTAAAAGAAGAGATAGACAAGGCCACATATTAAGGCATCCTGGAATAGTCGCTTTAATATTGGAGGGGCAAGTAGAAGGAAAAGATTATGTAGGCAGGCAAAGTTTGGAATATGTAAAACAAATTGTTAGGGATGTAGGATGTAGAGGGTATACCGAAATGAAACGACTAGCACTAGATAGGGAATCTTGGAGAGCTGCATCAAATCAGTCAAATTACTGAAGACAAAAAAAAAAAATGGAATAAGAAAAAAAGGATATAAAATAAAATAGAAGCGATGCGAGATACATTTTTAACCTTTGTCCTGTTTATTTGTTAAAAGCTAAGCAAGTACTGATAAAAAACTTTCCGACGCGACTAGAGACGTGGATAATTTATCGAGCCGGTTAAATGTTTTGAAGAAGAATGAAATAGAAACCGGGCCTATATTCTCCCACGGGCTTTTCTTCTTCCTCCATTTCCCTTTTCCTTTTTGCTTTATGATTATCATGACAGAGAAGTCCTTTGGCTGTTTGCAATGTCACAGTGGCCCCTAGTTCAGGTTGTCTAACGCCCAGCAGTATTAACTTTTTCTACCGGCGTTGCGAGGTGCTGTGAATACGTATCGTTTTAATTCCCTCGATATCCTCTTATAACTAAACTTTTTTTTCGATACGACTTCCATACCTGTTTTATTACAGGCGGTCTACCATCTAACCACCTCTAAAACTCTGTTGTGTACGCGTTTTACAATAATTCTATAAGTAAAACAAAATGCAGTTAATGTAGGTGAATGAATTTTCTCTTTAATATTTACCACACAATAAAACACCTCATAACTCTACATTTATTTATTTTATTTTTATCGCATATCATTCAGAAGAAATAAAATACTTACATACATAAATATATATGTTCAGTCTGTATTTTATACACCTTGGAACAGGCTATATACTTGAAAATAATGTATCTAAGAATAAAATTGATTTACATACTGTACAACCTTGTCTTACTGTATTTTTTTACGACATTAAAGATTTTTTACAGTAATATATCCCTTTTTTATATTTTTATAATTGTTGAAATTTATATGGAAAACCACGATGAAATTAATAAAAATAAGTAAATAAATTCAATAATGTAAGCAGTATTGTATTTACACTAGGTCAAGTGTGTTGTAAACGTTTCTTGTGTGATAAGACCATATTTGGCCTCTCAGATAGCTAAAACTATAAACATTTAATCTGATCTGTGTAAGAGGACAATTAATTCTACTGAATTGAAAAAAAAATAACGCAGCGAGAGACTGTGCACGATAAAAAATTTACTCGGTTTAGCAAACCAAAAACTTAAATAATTTTTTTTTTTGTCTTCAGTCATTTGACTGGTTTGATGCAGCTCTCCAAGATTCCCTATCTAGTGCTAGTCGTTTCATATCAGTATACCCTCTACATCCTACATCCCTAACAATTTGTTTTACATATTCCAAACGTGGCCTGCCTACACAATTTTTTCCTTCTACTTGTCCTTCCAATATTAAAACGACTATTCCAGGATGCCTTAGTATGTGGCCTATAAGTCTGTCTCTTCTTTTAACTATATTTTTCCAAACGCTTCTTTCTTCATCTATTTGTCGCAATACCCCTTCATTTGTCACTTTATCCACCCGTCTGATTTTTAACATTCTCCTATAGCACCGCATTTCAAAAGCTTCTAATCTTTTCTTCTCAGATACTCCGATCGTTCAAGTTTCACTTCCATATAAAGCGACGCTCCAAACATACACTTTCAAAAATCTTTTCCTGACGTTTAAATTAGTTTTTGATGTAAACAAATTATATTTCTTACTGAAGGCCCGTTTAGCTTGTGCTATTCGGCATTTTATATCGCTCCTGCTTCGTCCATGTATGAGTGTGAATGAAGTGTAGTCTTGTACAGTCTCAGGTCTACTATTCCTGAGATGTGTGGTTAATTGAAACCCAACCACCAAAGAACACCGGTATCCACGATCTAGTATTCAAATCCGTGTAAAAATAACTGGCTTTAGTAGGACTTGAACGTTGGAACTCTCTACTTCTAGATCAATTGATTTGGGAAGACGCGTTCACCACTAGACCAACCATATGACCTACCTGCCACCTTAACCACCAGCGTCTTTGTCTCCTGGTTCACCATTTTAACGCAGATTGTGGCGTTACTCTCTCGATTCAGGGAATATGCGAAGGAGCTCCGATCCAGTGATGCAACGCCACACCGATCCGCCGGATCCACAAGTTGTACTGTTTCATCGGAACTAACTGCAGGCTCCTTAATGACTTCGGTAGTAGATAGTAAAACAGGAGACCCCGCGATCCAACTTGTACCCTATATCCGATTCTCGATACGGCTCAGTTTGCGTCACCATTGTGATCTTGTCTATAGGTGGAGACATATAACAAAGATCTATCTACTTTACCGTTCGAATTACCTGAATTCGAACGGTAAAGTAGATAGATCCGTATAGAGAACCTTTATCTTCCTCCTGGTACTTCGCTCAGTATTCCGATGTAGGTTGTCAGCCGATACCTCGAGCCTGGAAACGAGTATTTCAGTGTGCTACCCGAACTATTCTCCTTGTCAGACGAAGACACCCGCAGCCGCTTCAATGCTGGAGATGACGTCTTATCTACTGAAACGACTGTTGATGAGCTTGCCGCTTCAGCCTCTACGGTCTCTGAAGATGTAGCTCCGTGGGCAGGATGCTCTCTCCCCATTGGCGACCGTTTCAGCTTCTTAGCCTTAAATGCATTAACCTCCATCCCACGGCTTTATAAATAGGTTAGGGTAAGGGGTAAAGGCGGGTAAAAAAAAAAAATAGTGTAGAGAATAGAATAGAATGATAAAGAATAGATAAAGATATAGAACAAGGATAAGAAGAAAAGAAAGAAAACGTAAAATTAAATAATATATATAAAATTAAAATCATTATAACAATGAGATTTTCTTCCATCTGTATTTTTAAATCTTCCCGCTTACTGCAGCTATTATATGACAGTATCATCCGCGAAGAAGAAACATTTTCCTCTGAAATTTTCATTACATAAGTCGTTAATGAATATTAAAAACAGAACAACGGAGAGAACAGTACCCGGTGGAGTGACACATCATACTACAATCCAGTCACTCAAATTGTCACTCGTAGACGATATGGCAGTTACGATTCTAACCGGCTTAAAATTACAAAGAAAGTTATCAAAACTGAAAGTGAATTTGAAAAAAAAAAAACAAATCAGATAACGTAATATATAATCCATATAATATTTTATTATCTACCGATTAGAGTAAAATATTTATTTTTAACGTATATTAAAGGAAAAAAAGTATACTACCTAAGCTAACATAGTTCAGGTAATTTTAATTTTTTTGTAATGTTTGGATCAGATTATAATAGGAATATGCCGCTTGCAAAACCTGAAATAGAAAAAAAGAAGGTTATTTTTAATGAACTGTAAAAATTATTTCCGTAAAAAGAGCAGCTGAAAAATTACCGATATTATTAATTTTACCGTCGTAAAATACAGTCCACTTTATTTTTTACATTATCATTTTTATCTTTAGTCGAATTTAGATGTAAAGAAATGTAATGTGCGTTAATATCAGAACAAGTATAAATCAGATTAGCTTGAGTCATGGAACCCGATGTAACGTTTATTCAGAACTCACGTTACAGTAATATTCCTCTCAAACCTTACATAGAATGTCATTTTTTTTACTTTTACAGAAATACTTATATTGTTGTGCCCATAAAGGAGTATGTATATCCGAGGGTAAGTCGATTATTGTCAGCGGTATAGTTATAAATTTTATCGCGATACAAATAGAAAACTTACATGTACATCATCTTTCAACATAGTCCCCTTGCGTTTCAACGCACTTGGCCCATCGTTGTATAAGCTTCCTGATGCCCTCATAAAAGAAGGTTTTCGGTCGAGCTTCGAGCCAGGGGAATGCACCGCTTCTTTCACCGATTCGTCCGCGGTAAATCGACGGCCCCTTCATGCCTCTTTGAGTAGACCAAACAAGCGGTAGTCAGAAGGGGAAACATCAGAACTATACGGAGGATGAGTCGGTACTTCAAAGTTGAGTTTCTGGAGCGTTTCAGTAGTGTGGACGTGCATTGTCGTGCAACGACACAACACTGCTCGGCGTTTGCTTCGAATCGCAGGCTTCAGCTTGGCAGTAAGCATCTCACTGTAACATACACTCTTTATTGTCGTACCCCTTTCCTCACAATGTTATAGTACTGGATCTTGGAAGTCCCAGAAAACCGTAAGCATCAGTTTTCCTGCGGACTGTTGGGTCTTGAATTTTTTTTTTCAGGGCGAATTTGGATGTTTCCATTCCGTACTCTGCCGTTTACTCTCCGGCTCGTAATGATGGATCCAAGTTTCGTCACCGGTGATGATTCTGTCTACGATGATGTCCCGTTCGTTACCGTAGCGATCCAAATGATTTCGACAGATGTCCAAGCGCGTTTGTTTATGGGACTGTGCGAGTCGTTTTGGGACCCGTCTTGCACAGACTTTAGAAAACCTAAGTTAGTTGTGGACGATTTCATAGGCAGAACCGTGACTAATTTTGCAGACGATGTGCCGCTTCATAGATAGTTACTCGTCTGTCTAAGAAAACCGTGTCATGTGCACGTACAATGTTTTCCTCATTTGTGGCGATAAACGGTCGTCCGACTCCTTCGTCTTGCGTAACACTTGTGCGACAGTTTTTGAATTTTTGCCTCTTGAGTAGACACTCCGTTGCGGCAATACACTGTTCCCGTACTGTACCGAAAGTCTTCGATGAATTTCGCCCCCTGATACATCTTCCGACCAAAAAAAAACTGAACTGTAAGCCTCTATCACTGTATTATCTGGGTTTAAACTGAACGATTCAAATCAATCGAATGAATAATATTACAAAAATAATAGAATTAAATTTACGTTAAATAAAATGAAATGTTAAATAAATTTCAGTTTAATAATAACGGGCCTCCGTGAGTGATAAGGTAATGCAAACATCTCGAGTGACGCTAGAGCGATCATCACCTTCAACTGGTAATTAACGGGGTGTCCCTGAGAGGTGCAATGGGGTGCTCTTATAATATCTGTGTAAATAATCGTCCGATTTTCAAAATTCAAACGGGATATTTGCTTAAAGGTTGAAGACTAACTTTTGAATATATCAGGTACACGCTCAATCTAATAGGTTACGGTTATTCGGAAATGTTATATCTTCGCAACCGACCTTCTGATTTTAAAAATCTAAACGGGTATAATACAAAATCACGCCACCAAATCAGAACAAAAATTAACTGATATATTCAGAAAAATCGATCGGCTTGCCCTACGCCGAGACCAGTTTTAGCTCGGCCAGCTTCCACAAACGGTCTTTGTAGAGTTTCATGACAATACGATTAGAGGTAATACTGTCGTTATCGGATTGAGGATCGAGTCCACTATTGTTAAATTTGATGCTTTAAGGGGGACATGGCAAAGCGGAACGGCGTACGCTATCACTAATATTGTGCTAGGCTACGGAATATTGTGTGGGAGCATAAATTACAAGGGGCTAATCTAGATAGAGCTGTCGTAAATCTAAATAGCTGTCGAAAATATTTAAATGCAGTCGAGGGGCTCTGAAGAGTAATTATTCTATATTAAAGAGCCCCCCAAATGCATTTAAATATTTTAGTTAAGTGTAAAATTTTCTTATCGATGAAAAAAACCTGGTGAGAATTTAATTATTAAACAATCTTAAATACCTTTTTATTTTGTAGAACATGAAAAATATATTTAAATAAATTAAAACAGTCTGAAAATTGATCGGTCACCCATTATTTAATTTAATTAATTACTACATAGAACCTTCGATTTATTGCTGTTTTTTTAGTTAAATTTTTTAATTTTTTTTTTATTAGTATATTATTACTTCTAAACTACATTCTGGTCGGATTAGTTTTATTATTATTAGCGCACACCTTTGGTGTTCATTGTCTAACAGAATGCGTGTGTCAAAATAGGTTTAAAAAATCCTATTCTGAAGATTTTTCAGTCAAAGATGATCAACTTCTGAACAACCTACTGAAGTCAGTGAAGACCAAATCAAAGCCGTAATTGAATTGGATTGTCATATAACTGTTTGAGAAATTGCAGAGACGTTATCCCACATAACGATCGAGAATGACATCAAATTACTTGGACTTATTAAGAAGTTCAATATTTGGTTCTGCATGAATCGAAAGAGATTGGTTCTCAAACCTGATGAAGTCGACTCTTTTTTGATACGAATCATCAAAGGTAATGAAAAATGGATAATTTACAATAACAACAATCAATAACGATCACGGTTCAAGCATGATGAACCAGCACAAGCCATATAAAAAGCTGAATCGCATTAAAAAAAAATATCATGCTGTCAATTCTGTGGGGATAAAGAGATGTTGTGTGTATATTTTGAGCTGTTTCTAAGGAACCAAACGATCAATTTAGATGTTTACTGACAACAACTAATGAAACTGGAGAAAGAAATCAATGAAAAACAACCAGAATTGGTAAATCACAAAGGAATTATATTCCACCAAATAATGCAAGGCCTCACACATCTTAGCTAACTTGTGGAAAATTATTGGAACTCGATCAGGAAGTTATGTCTCATTCCCCGTGTAGCCCTGATCTTACATTATTAAATTACCATTTTTTATGAAATTTTCAAAGCTCTTTAAACTAATGATGATGACCTGAAATCATACTCGGTTCAATTTTTTGCTGATAAGGAACAAAAGTTCTATGAGCATGGAATCATGAACTTGCCAAAAAGGTGGCAAAGGTTATTGACAAAATGTAAAATTTATAACTGATTTAAGTGCATTCTTTCTATAAAGAAAATTGAGTTTTATTTCACACTATGAAACCAAAATTACTTTCTTACCGACTCAACACATTAATAAATTATATTTTATTAATAACACACTTATTTACACATGTACAGGAACCAAACAGCAACAGTAATAATTGAAGAACATAAGAAAGAAGCCGTAATAAGAAAGGGAGTCCGACAAGGATGTTCCCTATCTCCGTTAGTTTTTAATCTTTACATGGAACTAGCAGTTAATGATGTTAAAGAACAATTTAGATCCGGAGTAACAGTATAAGGTGAAAAGATAAAGATGCTACGATTTGGTGATGATATAGTAATTCTAGCCGAGAGTAAAAAGGATTTAGAAGAAACAATGAACGGCATAGATGAAGTCCTACATAAGAACTATCGCCTGAAAATAAACAAGAACAAAACAAAAGTAATGAAATGTAGTAGAAATAAAAAAGATGGACCGCTGAATGTGAAAATAGGAGGAGAAAAGATTATGGACGTAGAAGAATTTTGCTATTTGGGAAGTAGAATTACTAAAGATGGACAAAGCAGGAGCAATATAAAATGCCGAATAGCACAGGCGAAACGAGCCATCAGTAAGAAATATAATTTGTTTACATCAAAAATTAATTTAAATGTCAGGAAAAGATTTTTGAAAGTATATGTTTGGAGTGTCGCTTTATATGGAAGTGAAACTTGGACGGTCGGAGTATCTGAGAAGAAAAGATTAGAAGCTTTTGAAATGCGGTGCTATAGGAGAATGTTAAAAATCAGAAGGATGGATAAAGTGACAAATGAAGAGGTGTTGCGGCAAATAGATGAAGAAAGAAGCGTTTGGAAAAATATAGTTAAAAGAAGATACAGACTTATAGGCCACATACTAAGGCATCCTGGAATAGTCGTTTTAATATTGGAAGGACAGGTAGAAGGGAAAAATTGTGTAGGCAGGCTACGTTTGGAATATGTAAAACAAATTGTTAGGGATGTAGGATGTAGAGGGTATACTGAAATAAACGACTAGCACTAGATAGGGAATCTTGGAGAGATGTATCAAACCAGTCAAATGACTGAAGACAAAAAAAAAAAAAAAAAAACATTTACACTTACCGTAGCAAAGTTTTGTAAATTAAGAACATATAATCCAAATGGTTTTATCTGTAACGGTTTATTACATCTTGTTATCATAATACATAATGATCTTTTGTACCATACCGGTTTATCTATCCATGATGATGATACTAATGCCAGTCTGAAATTTTCATCCTTAAATATTAAAAAATTAAACAAAATGAAAAGTTTAGTTTCTTAATAACTGACCAAATAACATGAAAATTATAAATCTTTTCACTTATTTCTTTCTCATATATAGTATTTACATTACTACTAAGATAAAATATTTAACACTATAAAACAAACTTTAAAATTTGGTAATGATTATACATGGGTTCCCAAATAATAATTTGATAGAATTTTATGGAACAGTTAAATTTAATAAGTGAGCGTGTGTGTGTGTGTGTGTGTGTGTGTGTGTGTGTGTGTGTGTGTGTGTGTGTGTGTGTGTGTGTGTGTGTGTGTGTGTGTGTGTGTGTGTGTGTGTGCGTGTGTGTGCGTGTGTGTGCGCGCGCGCGCGTGTGTGTGTGTGTGTGTGTGTGTGTGGGAAATAAATTTCTACTTATATTTATGAAGAGAATTTATCAATCTTCCTAATATAACCCAAGCACACCTTTATAAAAAATTAATGTCAGATTCAATATCTCTTTCTGCAATCGTCAGACTTTTATATCGTTAAGAACTGACCAAAAATGTTCTACTGTACTTAAGTTATAGAAGTTTCATTTAGTATTTCCAAAGAAGTTAATTCCATTTTTTTATAAAAGCCGTCAAGTTTCATTAACGTTGAAACAAGGATACTTATCAGGAGAAGACATAAGTCTCTTGGCAATAAAACATATTAATATACTGTTGTGATTAAGTTCCTTTAATGTTATAGTTTTAGTGTTTGACAGATTTATTGTCGGTGATTATACAATTATTTTGATATAATTGGCTGTGGAATATGTACCGTCAATTTAGTTTTGGTGTTGTATAGTGAGGTAGACTATGTTCAAAATGCTTAGTCAGGTCTAGTATTTTACCATTTATAGGAACAACTGCTAATGCAGTTGAACATATATAACTTTTTCAGACCACACTGAGTAACAGTAGACAATTTTGTTGTCCATTTGTGTCTCTTTACCACCTCAAGGATACCTTTCTGAAAGAAAGAAATTAAATATATTATCTGTAAGGAAATTTAATATGCCTTTGTGTACACTGACATAAGTATAGCAGACATATTTCTGTACTTCG
Organism: Lycorma delicatula; assembly: GCF_047948215.1. Classification (NCBI taxonomy): domain Eukaryota; kingdom Metazoa; phylum Arthropoda; class Insecta; order Hemiptera; family Fulgoridae; genus Lycorma; species Lycorma delicatula. The sequence goes on from NC_134466.1 coordinate 651,556, forward strand.
ATTGTCATTGAATAAGATAACTATTAATATTCATTATCTTAAATGCACATTATTATATTCTGTCATCCTCTTTTCCTCATATTGGTGACAATTAATTTAAAAAAAGAACTTTTCTAGAAAGGAGTCAACATTTTTGGCTAATTTTTTTTCAAGAAATGCTAGTGAGTAAGGGGCTATCAAAAAATTAAGATTTTACAATTTAGTTGGTAACTCGTAAGATGGATTTAAATTTAAAAAAAAATACTTTTTTAATGTGTAATCTTTGTAGTAGAAATAACAAAGATGGACCACTGAATGTGAAAATAGGAGGAGAAAAGATTATGGAGGTAGAAGAATTTTGTTATTTGGGAAGTAGAATTTCTAAAAATGGATGAAGCAGGAGCGATCTAAAATGCCGAATAGCACAAGCTAAACGAGCCTTCAGTAAGAAATATAATTTGTTTACATCAAAAATTAATTTAAACGCAGGAAAAGATATTTGAAAGTATATGTTTGGAGTGTCGCTTTATATGGAAGTGAAACTTGGACGATCGGAATATCTGAGAAGAAAAGATTAGAAGCTTTTGAAATGCGGTGCTATAGGAGAATGTTAAAAATCAGACGGGTGGATAAAGTGACAAATGAAGAGGTATTGCGGCAAATAGATGAAGAAAGAAGCGTTTGGAAAAATATAATTAAAAGAAGAGACAGACTTATAGGCCACATACTAAGGCATCCTGGAATAGTCGCTTTAATATTGGAAGGACAGGTGGAAGGGAAAAATTGTGTAGGCAGGCCACGTTTGGAATATGTAAAACAAATTGTTAGGGATGTAGGATGTAGAAGGTATACCGAAATGAAATGACTAGCACTAGATAGAGAATCTTGGAGAGCTGCATCAAACCAGTCAAATGACTGAAGACAAAAAAAAAAAACTTTTTTAATAAAAGAAAAAACATCTTTTATTACCACAGAGGATTGGAATGGGATGGGTAAAAAAATGTTATATTGGTTTGACAGCCTACTGATGTAGACAATATATGAGATAGATACAAAAAAACTCCCATTAACTTCTTTTATGAAGCAAGATATAGCAAAAAAAAAGAAAAATATAAAGTCATTTTTTTGAAAATAGTATGAATATTAAATAAAGATTACGTATATCTTGATAAAAAACTCAACTTTTCCAAGAAAGAGTTTTTGCTAAAGTGCCCCAATAAAGATTTTAAATTTTATTAAAGCCAAAACATCCCCACCCTTTTTTCAAAAATTTAATATACACATATTCACTTTGAAGGTAGAACTTGTATACCAAGTTTGAAGAAAATCGATCAACGAGGTCCAGCGTTATAAGATCAAATACAGGCCAACATGTATATATAGCAGAGCGTTCTAACAAGATACTCTTTCCTCTACTTATAGCCATATATCTACTCTTCTCCACAATTGCCTTACTATAACTGCTTGGCTGGCTATACCATGCATTTATGTATATATGCACAAATGTCCATCTCACAAAATACATTTTTTGTTAGCCAAAAAAATAAATTTTTTGGTAGCAATGAAATAAAAAATTCTTTCGCAGATTATTTACAACTTATTTAAATTTATTTTTTTGTTAAATTTTTTTTTAACGTCTTCTTAATGCAGAAAACTTAAAAAAATCCAGTTTCTTTAGATTTTTTATACGATCTATATACTTTCTCGTTATAGCTATAGCTGCGGTAACAGCATATATTGTTATCACTGGGATAGAATAAAAAAAACACAGTTTGTGTTTTGTCTGATACTGGGTATATATTAGTTCATTCATAATTACCATTTAAATTATTTGTTCTATACTACTATTCCTTTTTTCTGAGTGTTTGAAATAAATCTCCTTTTTTCTATTTATTGGCCAATTTTCTGTACATCTGAGAAGAGTAGTAAAAAAAGACAACTGAGGAAAAGACAGATTCCATCAGAAAAAGAAGAGGCAAATGTTTGGCCATCATATGAGAATAAATGGTAACTCATAAAAAAATCTTCAATTGTATTTACAACAAAAATAAAGGAAATTAAAGACCTCGATGGTTCAAAAACACCTAAAGGAAATGAAAATATCTGAAAAAATAGTACAATGTTCAGAAAACTGGTACAAAATTTTGAGGATTTTCAAGAGAAGGAGAAAAAATGTTTATTTAGAAGAGAAAAGACAAAAATATGTGTAAAATTGGAAGTTCAGAAAAGAAAACACTAAACAAAACAGAAATAAATGCATAATGTTTCATGTGGTCCTCAGTTGGACAAAATAAAATAAACAAAATTAATGGTTTTACATTATTAATTATTTCTCTATAAATAGAAGTAGAAATTTTTTTCTGTTGAGAACCCATAAAAACAGAGATTGATTGAGTTTTCCAGTAATATCCCATAGATTTCACTCAACAGTTAATAGATTTTTCAGATATCACATGATGTACAGAGAGATTCAGGAGGATAGGGCAATACTTTGACAGCTCATTCTAGAGGCTAAAAATAAGAGTAAAAGTTCATATAAACGTAGGTCGGAAAACGCTTCGTTAGCGAGTTATACAGGGTGAAAGATTTCGTCCTGTAGATAGAATAGAAGATAAAACTTTATTTCTTTTTTGTTGGCATTATTTACATCAATCTTCTTATAATTAATTTGTCTACAATTTATGTTTAAAAAATCTATGATTTATTGCCAATTTAACAACGTTATTGTACATCAAACGTAAAAAAAATGTGTTTTTTGACCCTATTTTTGGCATTTTACACGGGATATCTTAGAAACTAAGAGAGATACAGTTCTGCGACCAATTTTTTTTCGATTTCCCAGCTCAAAAACCATAAGAAACAATTGAATTTGCCCCATAATTGACCTTCCCAGAATTTCAGAAAGCCTTAATTTACCCGGAGGAACTAAAACTCGGGCGAAATCTTTCACCGTGTATAACTCTGTAACGATTCAGCTGGTTTGGAAGTCGAGAGTTACAGCGTTCAAGTCCTAGTAAAGCCAGATATTTTTACACGGATTTGAATACTAGATCGTGGATGCCGGTGTTCTTTGGTGGTTGGGTTTCAATTAACCACACATCTCAGGAATGGTCGAACTGAGAATGTACAAGACTTATACTTCATTTACACTCATACATATCATCCTCATTCAACCTCTGAAGAATTATTTAAACTGTAGTTACCGGAGGCTAAACAGGAAAAAAAACTCGGTAATGATGCGTTTTCGAACCTATGTTTATATGAACTTTTTTCTTATTTTTAGCCTCTAGAATGAGTTGTCAAAGGATTGCCCTACCCTCCTGAATCACGCTGTATAATGCACAGGAGAGAGTGCAGAAATATCTTAAGAAAACATGAGTCTGTTCCGGATTGGTTTGATTTCTTGAGAAAATGCATTCTATATATACATTGCAGTTCACAGTTCATCAATTCAACTCATTATAGTTTGTGCAAATCTCCACTACTACATATACATGTATATATATATATATATTTTTTCTTTCAAGATTAAGAATATCTAAAAACCTTCTTAGTTATGCCAAGAAACATGTGTAAAGATTTGGTTGTGATTGATTGAATGGTTTTTTTTTTGTTTATCCCGAACAAATAAAAACCCTCTTACTCTTTATACAGAGTGATCTTTTAGTCCTGTTACCTAATTTTAAATGTAATTTAAGAAAGGGAAATTTAGGTGGAATAAAAAAATGTATTTGTTACTTGCAAAAGAGATTTAATACAAACCTATTACTTACATAATCGTTAAAGAATATGCTTAAAATGCCCACCCCTTGCGGTTATACACGCACGGACTCGTTTCAGCATATTAGCAGAAACCTTTTAAAGAGTAGCATTGGAAATATTCTTGATTAAGTCTGTAATATTGACTAAATTTATCAATAGCGTGAGGACTGTTTTTGAAGGTCTCGAACTTAATATAGCCCCACAAAAAGTAGTCGGGAGATGTGAGGTCTGGGGACCTTGGAGGCCATAAGCCCTTGCTTATTATTCGATCATCAAAGAACTCTTGCAGAAAATCCACGGTTTCTCGAGACGAGTGGCATGTAGCGCCGTCTTGCTGAAACCAGCAATACCGTTCTTGAGGTTCCAGGAGGGACACAAATCGGCGCGCAATATTCGTGAATACTTCCCCATTTACTGTCTGTTCGAAGAATATGGATCCGACTATACGATGACGAGATATCGCACACCACACACCAATTTTTTCAGGACGCAAAGATTTGTCTTGTAAAGCGTTAGGATTTTCAACCGCCCAAATTCGACAGTTCGCATAACCGTCGAGATGGATCTAAGCTTCATCGCTAAAGAACACCGTGTTTAAAAATTCGATTCCGTTATCGTTTACGAGAGATCTAAACCGACGGCAATATTACAATCGCTTGTTTAAATCTGGAAGCCGAAGCTCTTGGACTAATCGTACTCGAAACGGATACGATTTCAATTTTTTAGCAGCTTTCTGAACACTCGAATATGACAAACCGACCTGCGTGGAAAGTTTTCGTAAACTTTTCCGTGTAGAATTGAGCGATCTTGTTTTCACATTTTCTAAAACGTCATCTGTCAAGCGAGTCGGTCGACCGCTACGTTTTCTGTCGCAGATACTACCTATCTCTCGAAATCGGTTTGCTAGCCTAGAAATTGACATTTTTTCTGGCGGAGGAACACCAACAAATTTAATTTGAAATGATTCTTTTACACTCGCGTACGATTTCGTAGCAAAATATTGTTCAAGAGTGAAAACTCGTTCTATGGTAAAAGACATTCTGTTGGTAACACGACAGAAACGGCAAAAAAGTTTACGCAGCTCAAGGAGAATCAACTCACACTGCCGTATCTATACCGCTTGAGTAGCACTACTAATTTCGTGTTACAAAACAAAATTTCCCTTTCTTAGAAAAAAATTACCAGACATTAACAATTGGGTAACAGGACTAAAAAATCACCTGTATAATAATAGTATAGATAGATTTCATATAATTCGCCTTATTAAGAAAATATATGCAATGTCCTTTTAATTTGTATGAAAGTTATACGATTATTTTCATATAAAAGTTAATATAAAAAAATTTGTAATATTTAATATTTCTTTAAAATATCGTAGATGAAATAGCTAATTTTTACAGCAATCTACAGATTTGTAATTTATAAAAGTAATCTTAGGCGTAGGAATAATTTAACAAACATCCCTTAAATTTTACTGAAAAAAAAAACATAATGGACTCAATAAAACTAAAAATAGTACTTACTTCATTTATTAATCGTTGTCCATAGAAACAAAACATACCAAAACATGACAATATAGGTATGATTAAAAACCGGTATTTTAATTTTAAAAAACTTTCCTCAATCTGTAAAAAAAAAGTTATCCATTAATTTTCTTTTTTTTTTACTTTTAAGGCCGCAAAGGACCACTTTAGTCAGAATAATTCAAGTCTTTTTTGCCGATCTTTTGGCCTTTAAGTTCTTAGCTTTTACTTTCTCCCAATATTTTGTCGTTCTTAACGATCTTGCTTTACGATCCTCTTCTGAATAAACCCTTTTTGTATAATTAAAAGTTCTTACTTTAAAGTCGGTATTCGGATCTTTAATAACAAATTATAATTTTTCGGATTTATTAAGTAAATCTTCGTAAGTCAAATTTAATTCTTGCATGTCTTCTTTGATTTCTTTGATCCATAATGGCGGATTTTTTAAAGACCAAAATCGATCGATAATTCTTTTAGTAATCCTATCCTGCGGTAATCTTAACGAGTGCGGACAGAAAGAAATTCGATTCTTTTTCATTGTATCGATTAAGGATTCCAAGTATTCGTTCAGAAATCTATTAGTCGATAATCTGTACCGATTTTCGTGTTTGTATTTATCGTTTATGCGGGTTCTAAGAATCCTGCGTTCAACTTTAAGCAAAGGTTCGTTCCTATTTTTCTGATTCAATCTAAATAAAGTCTCGCTCGCGTAAGTAATTACCGGTTTAACCGCAGTTTTGTAATGTCTAATTTTAGTGTTAATCGAGAGCGATTTTTTGTTGTATTTTTGGTTACTTGTAGCACTTTAAATAATTTATTAAGTCTTTCGGTCCGATTTTGTTTTTCGTTACGATTACAAGTAATGATCTCTCCAAGATATTTAAATTTTTCTACAAGTTCTACTTTCTTTCTTTTTCCTGTTTAGCCTCCGGTAACTACCGTTTAGATAATTCTTCAGAGGATGAATGAGGATGATATGTATGAGTGTAAATGAAGTGTAGTCTTGTACAGTCTCAGCTCGACCATTCCTGAGATGTGTGGTTAATTGAAACCCAACCACCAAAGAACACCGGTATCCACGATCTAGTATTCAAATCCGTGTAAAAATAACTGGCTTTACTAGGACGTGAACGCTGTAACTCTCGACTTCCAAATCAGCTGATTTGGGAAGACGCGTTAACCACTAGACCAACCCGGTGGGTTACAAGTTCTACTTTGTTTCCGTTAATATTCACAGAATTAATAACTAAAGGATCTATGCCATCATTTTAGTCTTTTCGTAAGAAATTTTAAGTCCGATTTTATTCGCACGTTCTTCTATACTTGTTATTTGTATTCTGGTTTCTGCGATACTATTAGCTAATAAAGCTAGGTCGTCGGCAAATCCTAGGCGATTTAAATTTAAGTTATCTCTTTTGTATCCTGTGTGAATATTTGTTGGATTAATTTTAAACCGTTCGCGCATCAGAAATTCTAGTGCACGATTAAATAATAAAGGCGAAAGTCCATCGCCTTGTTTCAGTCCGGATTTTATGTAAAAAGGTTCGGAAAATTCGCCACGAAACTTCACTTTTAGTTTTTGTATTTGTCAATGTTAAACCGTTAATATTTACCAATTTAGGATCCGATCCGAGATTTCTCAGAATTTTCAACATCGAAGGCCATGTATGCAATCGTACGCTTTCTGAAATCAATAAAAGAAATAATCATCTGTTTTCGCTTTCTATTATAAATAACTATAAGAAATTTCAAAGTAATAATTTGATCTGGACAACTGCGCCAAGGCCAAAAACCACCTTGGTAATCGCATAGCTCGCTTTCTAGTAGGTCCTTAATTCTATTGTAAATAAAATTTTATACGTACAATCCAATAACGAAATTCCACGATAATTGTCCGGATTTGTCTTGTCGCCTTTTTTTGTGTAAAGGATGTATAATAGCTGTCGTCCAATGTTCTGGAAGTTTTTCGGATTCCCAAATTTTAACCAGAGAATTATGCAAAGATTTCTTAACCGATTCTCCTGTATTTCCCCAAATTTCTGCAACTTTTTGCTCTTCTCCGTTTGCTTTATTATTTTTAAGTTCTTTAAGTGCATTTTCTACTTCTTTATAAGTCGGCGGTTTTCTGTTTGATTCTGGCGTTTTAATTTCTGTATTAACACTTATTTCTAGTAAATCTTTAGGTTCTTCGCAGTTCTAAAGCCTATTAAAAGCTTCTGCAAGGATTTATTATTATGTGCAATTTTACCAGATTTATCTTTAAGCGTTAATGTTGGAGCTTCGTATTTTTGTAACCGATTATAAAACAGTTTATAGTAACTTTTAAAATTATTTTTATTAAAGTCCGGTTCAATTTGATTAATTAAATTATTTTGATTTTCTCTTTTTACATTACGAATAATTTTGTATGCGATTTTTCGTTGATTAATAAGATTTTTCAGATTTATCGCTTTTAAATTTCAACCAAGCATTATGCTTATATGTTACGGCTTTATCGCAATTTTCGTTCCACCACTGGTGTTTTTCCCTAGGATTTATAAGTGAAACCTTCTTTGCGATATCTTTTAATTTTGGAATAATTTTATCCAAATCAGATTCTACAAGAATTTCAGTTTAATTTTTATAATTAGAATTTCCAATTAATCCGCTAGAATCGTATTCTCTTTTTGGTTAATTCTTCTTTTTGTTTAATTTCCGTTTTGTAATTTTGTAAATTTTCCAATTTTATTTTAATTTTAACTAAATGATCAGATCCGGTATCTGTTCCTTTTAATACTTTAACGTTTTGGATCTCTTTATGTTTAAATTTATCCATACAGACGTGATCCAGCTGGTATTTGCCTTAATTTTTTATATTACTTTATATAAATAAATATTTGTAAATTCAAACCAAAAAAAAAAGTTGTAAGTTTAGACTACTTTTAATTATTGAAATTTGGATACTATTTCATAGAAGTTCATATTTCAAAATCTCCTTATATGTGGATACTGTAGATATGTGAAAAGTGATACTATAATCTGTTCCTTTATTTTATAAGAGCTAGTACTTATTGGTAACACATATAAAGTATCTGAGTTAGAAGCACTAGTAAGAGTTGCATTCTCAGTAAAAATTAAACCAATCCTTGATGTGAATTAAGTTAAGATGTCATTTTAGATATATTAGTTTTTCATATATTATACATTTCTGAGAGCTTATATTCAACAATATACTCGGTACAGTAAAGAAAAAAACAAGAGGGGAAAACCTCTACTTCTCTCTTTTTTAAGTTAGCCAGGCATGAGACTTGTTAGTCTAATAAATGAATATACAGTTTTTGTGTAACAAGTTTATCATTGGACGTTATTTCCTTACTTATTTTGTAGCAATGTTATATTACAGAGTTGTCTTTCACTCATGATTTTTATATAATCTACGAATACTCCTTAAACAGAACAATACAAGAAACTACCGCTCACAAAAAAAAACTTTATTGGTATTTTAGCTCATTTAGAAATGCAAATGAACATATAATTGATAGAAAAAAAAAGAAAATAAATAAATTCAAAGTGATAAAATGAAGAATATCATCAATTAGTTGCTTTTAGAGATCGTAAGACATTAATATAGGTTTAGGAATTTCCGCTTCTAACCTGGCTGATATTTAATAAAATACTTTGTTATACTATTGATTTATCGAATCAATTAACTATTAATTGATTTTTTATCAATTACTCTATCGATTAATAGTTTTTTAATCTAAATAAAAAGGCCTTTCTGGAGTCTTCATCATTCTTTGTAATAACTGACACAGTAATTTCACGACCTTCAGAAATGAATTACATTGTTACTTTTTTTTTGAGAAGACATTTTAAACTGAAATAAGAATCAAAATTAATTAAATTTTAAAGCAATAGTAACAATAGTAAAAACCGTAGAATACAATATATGAATTGACACACCATTATGTTTTTGAAAAAAAATTAATAATGTAATGAAATAAAGTAATAATGTACAGAAGATTAACATAACAATGCATCCCCACTCAGTTAAAATAATAATTAAGTAATAAATACTTATTGCTTGATGTTTTTAGGAAGTAAGACATGATAAACCGGTTTACCATCTGTTCTAGTAAACTTACTTGTATTCTTTCCTATCACTTTATCAGCTGACAAAGCTGAAAAACTGGTACAAGTATATTTACTCTATAAATATCAATGAAATATGCTAATTTTTATATATTGAATATGCAAATATTGCTAACATTTACAGGAACCAAACAGCAACAGTAATAATTGAAGAACATAAGAAAGAAGCCGTAATAAGAAAGGGAGTCCGACAAGGATGTTCCCTATCCCCGTTAATATTTAATCTTTACATGGAACTAGCAGTTAATGATGTTAAAGAACAATTTAGATTCGGAGTAACAGTACAAGGTGAAAAGATAAAGATGTTGATGATATAGTAATTCTAGCTGGGAATAAAAAGGATTTAGAAGAAACAATGAATGGCATGGATGCAGTCCTACGAAAGAACTACAGCGTGAAAATAAACAAGAACAAAATGAATGTAATGAAATGCAGTAGAAATAAGGAAGATGGACCACTGAATGTAAAAATAATAAGAGAAAATATTACCGAGGTAGAAGAATTTTGTTATTTGGGAAGTAGAATTACTAAAGATGGACGAAGCAGGAGCGATATAAAATGCCGAATAGCACAAGCGAAACAAGCCTTCAGTCAGAAATATAATTTGTTTACATCAAAAATTAATTTAAACGTCAGGAAAAGATTTTTGAAAGTATATGTTTGGAGTGTCGCTTTTTATAGAATTGAAACTTGGACGATCGGAGTATTTGAGAAGAAAAGATTAGAAGCTCTTGAAATGTGGTGCTACAGGAGAATGTTAAAAATCAGATGGGTGGATAAAGCGACAAATGAAGAGGTGTTGCGGCAAATAGATGAAGAAAGAAGCATTTGGAAAAATATAGCTAAAAGAAGAGACAGACTTATAAGCCACATATTAAGGCATCCTGGAATAGTCGCTTTAATATTGGAGGGACAGTTAGAAGGAAAAAATTGTGTAGGCAGGCAATGTTTGGAATATATAAAACAAATTGTTAGGGATGTAGGATGTCGGGGGTATACCAAAATGAAACAACTAGCATTAGATAGGGAATCTTGGAGAGCTGCATCAAACCAGTCAAATGACTGAAGACAAAAAAAAATGCAAATTTAGCATGTTACAATTTATATTTGTTTATTGTTTTTTAAAATGTTTCAGATATTTTATCTGAGAGGTCAGTTTATTGAATAAAAAAAAATATTGTTTAGAGGTCTGATTTTGAATAATTTACTTTGTTTAATTAGAACTTGTGAAATCCATGATTAGAACATTTTAAAGTTTGAGGCACTATTTGTCATAGTATTTTGAAAAGGTCAAACTAACCTCAAATCACTAAATTCTGGGTGCTGAAAAAAGACCTCTGGGGTTTCATGAATGAATATAATTTTTACTTTGCAGGATCAATAGTGCTTTATGTATAATTTCTAGCAACAACAATTAAGTTTTAGTTTACACATTCTTTGTCAAATAGCAACTGTGTTAGACTGTTGCACAAGCCAAGCTGTTATGATCATAGGCTTCAGTATCATGGCAACCCATCGGGTTGGTCTAGTGGTGAACGCGTCTTCCCAAATCAGCTGATTTCGAAGTCAAGAGTTCCAGTGTTCAAGCCCTAGTAAAGACCGATTACTTTTATACAGATTTGAATATTAGATCGTGGATACTGGTGTTCTTTGGTAGTTGGGTTTCAGTTAACCACACATCTCAGGAATGGTCGAGCTGAGACTGTACAAGACTACATTTCATTTACACTCATACATATCATCCTCATTCATCCTCTGAAGTATTATCTAAACAGTAGGGACTGAAGGCTAAACAGGAAAAAGAAAAGTATCATGGTGTTGCTACAAGAAAGAGAAAACACAGTATGTGTACTAATTCCCAGAATCAAAATCAGTGATAGTCAATTTTTTCAAGTACAAAGAAATGGTAAGTTAGTCTATCATAGAAATTCTCCAATTGACAAAAACATATTTAAGTGATGTGAACAGGTTTTTGAAATTGGAAGTGTTTTGAAAGGACACTCATCAGATAGACCTAAAAACAGAAAGAATTTGACTTCCTTTCGAATAAAGTCCAAAATGTTCAGTTTGTAATGTTAGTCATCAACTAAATTAAGTCCTAAAAGCACTCTTCTTGATATTACTCACAAGTGATTGAAACTTCATGCTGATAAAGTGCAACTACTTCATGAAATTAGAAATAATGATAAGTTACAAAGAGTTCAAGTGTAATTACCGTGTTAGGTCTCATTTCTACTGATGAAAACTAGCTGCAGTGCATTTTATTTTCTAATGAAGTAACATTTCATATTCAAGGAGTCGTGAATTGCCATAATTTTTGAATATGGGGAGAGAAAATGTACATGAATTGGTGAAATTTGTGTCCAATTGTCTAAAAATGAATGTCTGGTGTGGTATCATGTATAATCAAATATTTGAGCCTTTTTTCCATGAGCAGACTACAACGGGAATGATATACTTGGTTGTATATGAAGGGTCTAATTTTCCTACCAGCTGGAGCCCCACCATATCAAGCAGAGGTTTGCGGACTGCGCTCAATGATAGGTTCCCAAAAGGCCAGATAAGTAAAGAAGCTCCCATCATTTGTCGACCGTGATGGATTAGATGATGATGGGTTTCTTCTTTTGGTTCTACATAAAAGACATGTTAGACATGTAGTATACCAAGAAAAAATGTAGTCACTTGACCATCTGCAAAGAATAACAGTAGTCATGGAAACGATTGAAAACATGCACACTACAGTGTGAAATGAGGTGGGTTATTAGTTTTATTTGCAGTACTGTAAACAGTACTCATATTGTAGAATATTAATTTTTTAGTCATTTTGTCTTCAGTCATTTGACTGGTTTGATGCAGCTCTCCAAGATTCCCTAACTAGTGCTAGTCGTTTCATTTCGGTATATCCCTACAGCCTACATCCCTAACAATTTGTTTTACATATTCCAAACGTGGCCTGCCTACACAATTTTTTCCTTCTACCTGTCCTTCCAATATTAAAGCGACTATTCCAGGATGCCTTAGTATGTGGCCTATAAGTCTGTCTCTTCTTTTAACTATATTTTTCCAAACGCTTCTTTCTTCATCTATTTGCCGCAATACCTCTTCATTTGTCGCTTTATCCACCCGTCTGATTTTTAACATTCTCCTGTAGCACCGCATTTCAAAAGCTTCTAATCTTTTCTTCTCAGATACTCCGACCGTCCAAGTTTCACTTCCATATAAAGCGACACTCCAAACATATACTTTCAAAAATTTTTTCCTGACATTTAAATTAATTCTTGATGTTAACAAATTATATTTCTTACTGAAGGCTCGTTTCGCTTGTGCTATTTGGCATTTTATATCGCTCCTGCTTCGTCCATCTTTAGTAATTCTACTTCTCAAATAACAAAATTCTTCTACCTCCATAATCTTTTCTCCTCCTATTTTCACATTCATTGGTTCATCTTTGTTATGTCTAATACATTTCATTACTTTTGTTTTGTATTTGTTTATTTTCATGAATATTAATATGTAACACGTTAAACTTTGTACTTTAATGTAGTAAAACACATACATTTGTAATTGTAAATGTAATAAAGATCTAATTTAAAATTGGGGAGTTCTTTTCCGGACACCTGGTATATACTTTACATTTTTTTCCTTTTTTATGAAAATTGATATCTCTGCAACTACAGCATTTAGAAATATTTGATCCATTGTATCAATCATTGTATCTATTGTATCATTACAAAATCGGTATTAAGAGTTAATTAATTGAAGTTATGATAAACAAATTCTTTGTTACAACTTTTGAAATTTATTATCATGTAATATAGATTTATTTTATACATATGACTATATTTTTGTTTCAGAAATAACAAATGCGTAATATAACTTTTGTGTACCGAGTCTAATACATTTCAAAAAGAATCTTATTTTTAATGGTGTACATTGAGCATTTGGAAATAAATGAATAAAAGTAATAATATAAAATAGAACTGATGTAAAATTACCTCAAAAGATGCATAAAGACTTATGCATAGTTGACAACATATGATTTGATTAAACATGAATACAAGAAAATTTGATGCTGCATTTAGTTCCTCTACAACTCTGAAATAGAAACGATAATATAACAAAATAGTGTAGTAATGTAATTTATAACAGAAATACAATTAATTATTTTTCAAGGATTATAAAAGATAAATTTACAAAATTTAGAATTTTTTTATACAATGTATTAGTTTAATGATTTTTCCATATTTTAAGTTAGAAAAATGTATAATTATAAAAAACGTTTATTTTATCATAAAATGTAAAAATAAAATTATAAAACTAAAAACGTTACAAAAAAATAACTAAATTACTAATTATAACCTACGAATAAAGTCTTAGGTTAGTAGAAAAAGATCTGATGATTATTTAACAAACAAACATTTTGGTTAAATCTTTTCTTGTTTCTAAGAAACCTTGCATAACATACGTAATCATAGTATCCTGTATTATTCAGAATGATTCAAAATTGCATAATAGTATTTCAGGGACTAATTTGGGACATTAATATAAGGCAAAAATTTCTATAAAAATATATCAGGCTTTTTTTTCAAGTTGTGGTTAGCAAAATATTTCACCCTGATTTCTGTTCCAAGAGTAAAACGAAGCCATACTAAAATTCTTGGCACCCAATATTAGATTTAGAGTTGTAATCAGAATAAAACTAAATAAAGCAGGTCCTATTACTGTATCTCTAGGATTTTTTTGAAAAAAATTGGAGAAGGAAAGAAATATTTTTTGGTTTGCCATGAATTAACTTATAGACAAATAAAAAATATTTATCAAGATTTAATAGAAAGTCTATGTAAATAGTCAATAGAAAATAAATACAAGTTTTAGAAATTCAATTTTAATATAAAACAAATAAAATTATAGTAGAAAGATGTTAAAATTGACCAAAAATCTTCAATATTCTAAAAAAAAATCAGTAACAAAACAGATTAAACTAAATAAAAAATTTTTATTTCATAAATAAAAAAAATGTAATTATCTCATGAAATAAAGTTTCTAAAATAATTTCATCTGTTTAAAAGTTTTTTTTCAAACACAATTAAATGTTTATAATCTGTTCCCTCAAGAAGATGAATGTCTTTTATTGACTTGAAGAGGAAACCCAACAGCAATTTACATTCCTTTAATTCTGCCTGGGAATTTGTATCAGCTGCCAGTAGGTGGAAATGAAATGAATTGTTTGTAGTGTGTGAAAAATTCCATGCCGGCTGGCATTTGAACCAAGAACTTCTGGATGAAAGGAAGAGATGTCATTCAGCCATAAGATGAAAGACGTCTGCAATTCATCTTCTGTTTCATCTTTTATTTTAAAATAAATTAAAATTTCTGAAACTAGTATTTTTTTTTCTGTTGGCTTTATTGATACCATTTTTTCAGAATTAAATTTTCTACAAGTTATGTTATAATTAAGTAGTAAGTTGAGCATTTATGTGGGAAGTACACAAAAGAAAAGGAAACCGGTTAAGACATGAAGAAGAATTTTTACTACTCCATAGGAAGGACCAATTCATTGGAAATAAATCGAGGAAGAAGAAGGATGTAGTTAATAGATGAGGTAAAGATTGGAAACTACGAGGGAATGAAGGAGAAGGCTTAGGACAGAAATGGATGGAGACAGCAGTGGAATCTTGAAATCAGAACTTTTTGATTAAAGATACAGACGCAACTGCTCCATCACTGAAAGATTATTTATTTATTTAGAGATTATTACTTATTTATTTTAATGTTATAAAGCTTTATATTCTGTTTAAAATTGTAATGTTTTTACTGGTATTTTTTTTCTGTTAGCTTTTTTTAGAAAGTTTTTTCAGAGTTAAATTTCCTACAAGTTGTGGTAGGAACTTTTCTTTATTGGAAATTTAAAAAAAGTTAATTTATGGTAAAAATTATGGACAGATAAAGTGAGGAATGAATAAGATTAAAGAAGAAAGAACACTTATGTGGGAGGTACACTGAAGAAAGGAAACTGGTTAAGACATGAAATGGAATCTTGACAACTGCATTGGAAGAGTCAGTACAAAGAGAAAGGAATCAAGAAGGAGGAACCATGAAGTTGCTAGATGAGATGAAGATTTGAAACTACAAGGGGATGAAGGAGAAGGCTCGAGATAGAAATGGATGAAGATAGTAGTTATAAGCGACCTGCTGACCTGCAGAATACCAGATGATCTTGATAAAACCTAAAAAAAACTTTTCTTTATATTTGCTACAGTTTTCTTGGGAACTACTGAAGATGCAGTTCTAGGACCTGGTGTATCCAATCTTTTAGGTCAAAAATATATAAAACCATCAAATTTGAGTGCCTAAAATTTCAATTTGATTTTCATTTTATCTTTGGAGCAGAAATCAGGTTGAAATATTTTACTAGCTGTAATTCAAAGAAAAATATTTCTGAATGTACGTTAACATAAACGTTTTTCATGTCCAGATCAGCTCCTGTAATATTGAAGTGCTATTTTGAATCCCCATAAAGTAATTATCCAACACTTTATTTTAATGAAAAATTATAAAAACGTGGGTCTGAGTTATGTTTTACTAAAAATCAGGTTTCTTCAGTAGCTACCAATGATGTTTTTAAGTTTTGAAGGGTAGATATTTTTTCTATGTTCAAAGAAAACATATAATTATGCATGTTCATTTAGAATGTTATTTTTCTGTAATTGTTTATTTTGAATTACTCAGGTACGTCTAGTTTTCGATCCTTTATAGATATGTAAGATTTTTTGTTTTTCATTTGTGACTTGTTAAAACACAGTGGTTTGTGAAAGCAGGTTCTGTAGTAGAGTGAAGTGCTTTATGTGTTCTTTAGACACTGAAATGCTGTGTCCCGTCTATTTTCATTCAGATTTAATTAATCTAGAATGATACTATTCTAAATTTAATAAGTGTACATAGGACAAACAGGGTGTAACATCTCACTATGTTACAAAGAATACACAAAAATAATTCACTCCTTCACTAAAATCTAACTTTAAAACACATCAAAACATCAGTATAACCTCGT
This sequence comes from Lycorma delicatula, assembly GCF_047948215.1. Taxonomy (NCBI): domain Eukaryota; kingdom Metazoa; phylum Arthropoda; class Insecta; order Hemiptera; family Fulgoridae; genus Lycorma; species Lycorma delicatula. The sequence continues at coordinate 668,002 of NC_134466.1, forward strand.
TGGGGGATCAACTATAGCCCCCAGCAGGAATCATTTTTTTTTTTTTTTTGGTCTTCAGTCATTTTACTGGTTTGATGCAGCTCTCCAAGATTCCCACTATCTATAATCTAGTGCTAGTCGTTTCATTTCAGTATACCCTCTACATCCTACATCCCTAACAATTTGTTTTACATATTCCAAACGTGGCCTGCCTACACAATGTTTTCCTTCTACCTGTCCTTCCAATATTAAAGCGACTATTCCAGGATGCCTTAGTATGTGGCCTATAAGTCTGTCTCTTCTTTTAACTATATTTTTTCAAACGCTTCTTTCTTCATCTATTTGCCGCAATACCTCTTCATTTGTCACTTTATCCACCCGTCTGATTTTTAACATTCTCCTATAGCACCGCATTTTGAAAGCTTCTAATCTTTTCTTCTCAGATACTCCGATCGTCCAAGTTTCACTTCCATATAAAGCGACGCTCCAAACGTATACTTTTAAAAATCTTTTCCTGACATTTAAATTAATTTTTGATGTAAACAAATTATATTTCTTACTGAAGGCTCGTTTCGCTTGTGCTATTCGGCATTTTATATCGCTTCTGTTTCGTCCCGTAATTCTACTTCCCAAATAACAAGGAATCATTTAAGAAGCTTGATTTAAAACTTAGCTATTGCTATAAATTGTATAACGTTGCTAAAATTAAGTGTACTGTAATAGATATGAAAGGTTTTGTTTTTGAAATGTGGTATACAATGATACCAAAAATCAAATCTTAATGATTTGTTCTCATAAATGAAAAATATTAAGAAATAGCAAACATGTATAAAAATATACGTAAAATATTTACTTAATAATAGATTGATGGTGAAAAATTATTTTCCTCATATGATCACGTAGAATATTTTCATTCTCTTCAGTAATTTTAGTACTGCTTTCTATATCTTTATCAACTGAACCAATCGATGATGTTGATGTATCATCATCACTTACATCATTTTTACAATTACTTAATTCGCATAAATTATGATCAATCTCTTTAATCGATTGAGATAATATTTGTAATTCTTTTTCAACAGTTAGATAAGCAATAATTGTTAATAAATTCCAGCTAGCAAATATTAATCCCTCTGCACTTATATATATTATTTGTATAAATGCAATTAAATAATAGAAACATAATGAATTAATTTTAAACGGAAACCAATATTCAAACGCTAATGGTAAGTTATCGATTGTATTATTATTAAATTTTTCATTATTTATCATTATTATACCTGTAATTATTGGTACAATGCAATTACATGAACTATAAACAATTACTGTAATCGTTATTATTTTTCTTGTTTTGTTTGATGTGATTTTTAAGATATCTATTATTTTGTTTTGATTTTTAGAAAGATTGTAATCTATTACAAATAAATTTCTTTCTAAAATTTCCATTATTTTTAATGACTTTTCTGGATACATTGCAAAATCTATAAACATTATAGATATATCAAATATTATTATCAAATCTTCAAACGCCAAAAATCTTGACTTTACATCTGACCATTTCATTATCATCAAAAGTAAACTTTCAGTAAACATGTATAACGATAACAGTATTATCAATTTATATCTTAATTTAATTTTTCCATTTACTGGTCGACCTAATATATCTAATATATTTTTTACAGATTCTGTCGTTTCCGCCATTATGCTTTGTTTTAAAACTGTTTTCTTTTTTTCAGATTTGTACCTAGAAAAAAGTAAAACAAAATCTATTTACTACATGAATTCATACTTTCACATCAGTGTTTCTTAAATAGAGTAGCAAATTGCATCCTAACAATGCAGTTTAGTTATTATTTATTAAAATTAATCTTTTTCACTTACTGCTTTTGTTTATTTAATTTTTTTTTTTGAGATATTTCTTCATCAGACTAAATTGATAGGATGTGGAGGGCCGGTTAATTGGCCAACGAGATCCCCAGACCTCGCTCCGTTAGATGATTGTTTGTGAGGGCGGTTGAAAAATGAGGTTTACAAGCAAAAAGTAGATACACGCGATGAACTGATCGCTCGCATTCTCGACGCTGCAGCTATAATCAAGGAACGCAAAGATACCGTTAGACTGGCAACACATAATCTAGTACAACGTGTTGAAAAGTGCATTTAACACAACGGTGGCATTTTTGAAAGTTATTAAACCGCATGAAATACTACTTGTAACCAACATTTTATCATTATCATAAAAAAACAGTAAGTATTCTTTCTTTCTTCCTCCAGTTATTTTCTACTGTACATAACGAAAACGTTTTTTCAATCTGTTAAAAATTAATTGTTTCGTTGTTAATAAGAGTCGACATGTTTAAATTTTATTTGTTTTCTGTTGATATTTTTTACATCAATCTTCTTATAATTTTTCTTTTCTTTTTCCTGTTTAGCCTCCGGTAACTACCGTTTAGATAATTCTTCAGAGGATGAATGAGGATGATATGTATGAGTGTAAATGAAGTGTAAGTCTTGTCTTGTACATTCTCAGTTCGACCGTTCCTGAGATGTGTGATTAATTGAAACCCGACCGCCAAAGAACACCGGTATCCACGATCTAGTATTCAAATCCGTGTAAAAATAACTGGCTTTACGAGGACTTGAACGCTGTAACTCTCGACTTCCAAATCAGCTGATTTAGGAAGACGCGTTAACCACTAGACCAACCAGGTGGGTTAATCTTATAATTAAATTCTCTACAATTTACGTTTAAAAAATGTATGATTTATTACCAATTTAACAACGTCAAACGTAAAAAAAATGTGTTTTTTGACCCTATTTTTGGCTTTTTACATGAGATATCTTCTAAGATATCTCATGTAAAAAGCCAAACTAAGATATCTCATGTAAAAAGCCAAACTAAGATATCTCTTAGTTTCTAAACTAAGAGACATACAGTTCTGGGACCTATTTTTTTCGATTTCCCAGTTCAAAAACCATAAGAAAAAATTGAATTTGCCCCTTAATTGACCTTCCTAAAATTTCAGAAAGCCTTAATTTACCCGGAGGAACTGAAACTCGGGCGAAATCTTTCACTCTGTATAACTCGCTGACGAAGCGTTTTCGGACCTATGTTTATATGAACATTTTTCTTATTTTTAGCCTCTAGAATGAGTTGTCTAAGTATTGCCTTATCCTCCTGAATCATTCTGTATATAGAAGAAGAAAGTCTGTTTGTATATTTGTTTGTTTATTTCGTAAATATCTCAACCCCAGCGCCACCTAGCGGGTCCATTTTTGCAAAAATATTTCTTTTCACGTAACTAATACATATATTCTGAATATGAGCCAAATCGGACCATAAATGCAATTTTTTCAAATATCTCGACCCCAACGCCACCTAGCGGGTCCAAACTAATTCAGAAACCTTCGCGGGCGTTCGCACAACTCACCAAATTTCATCGCTATCGGACGAACGGTTTAGGAAGGCATAAGAGAAACACAGATAGACAAACATTCATTTTTGTATATATATAGATAAATAATTTTTTACAATAGAAAGCTATATGAACTTATTTTCTTATTTTTAGCCTCTAGAATGAGTTGTCAAAGTATTGCTCTATCCTTCTGAATCACTCTGTATATAGATTTGAAACTATCAAGTTATAAAATATAGTTTCACAATAGTGATATTATTACACAGTTTGACGTTTTCAAATATGTCATTATATTTATCAATATTTTTATATTTTATTTTAATTTTATTCTATATTTACCAATACTTATTGAGTAGCTGTGTTTGTTGTAACAGAAATGTTTTATGAATTTAGAAGAAATGAGTTACTGTAGCTTGTAGTTGACATAAAATGTAGTGTTTCAAGCAATACAGATAAAATATATGATAGGCACTGGTTGTAATTGTAAGTTCATAATTTCAACTGAAGTTCACGAATTTATACTTATGTATATAAGATTGGAATTTTATTATCTATATAATACAACTCTTACCCTTCAACATTTACAATTAATAAAAAAATAATACAGTATCGAACTTCTATTTCTGTTTATTTCAAAACTATAATAATCAATTTATCAACTTCTTGATAATGATCAGTGCAAGTTAATAATAATTAATGTTAATGTACTAAATAGAAAACTTTTTTACTGTAGTTTAATGATAAAATAATTGTTATATGAATATAATCGTTTATTTCACTGTTGCAAAAAATGGTATTACGTCATATAAATTTAAGAGTGAAAAATGAATGAATAATTTATTACATTACGAACATTAAAGTAATTTTTATCAAATAATTTCAACTAATATTAATAACTTTTTTCAATAAGTAATTCAAATTATTTTGATCATCGACGACTTCTAAACAAATAATTCTAACGTTTCCATTTTTTATAGAATAATTATTATAAATTTAACATTAAATATTAATTAATGCAGATTTTCATATTATCTTTAGTTTTGAGAACCTTCAGCTAAAAAATACTAAAATCTTAGTACAAAATTTTCTATATAAGTTGTTATCTACTTTGTTTTATACTTTAGTTATAATTTAACTAAAAATCATGATTTGTGGGATACCAATTAGATTGATTGTATTAAATTTCTGATAAAAAAAAAAAATCTGATAATGAAGTTGATATGTTCAGGTAGAGCTTGGACTTTGTGAAAGCTTTCTCTTGTAAAAAATTATTTATCTATATATATACAAAAATGAATGTTTGTCTGTCTGTGTTTCTCTTATGGCTTCCTAAACCGTTCGTCCGATAGCGATGATATTTGGTGAGTTGTGCGAACGCCCGCGAAGGTTTCTGAATTAGTTTGGACCCGCTAGGTGGCGTTGGGATCGATATATTTGAAAAAATTGCATTTATGGTCCGATTTGGCTCATATTCAGAATATATATTAGTTACGTGAAAAGAAATATTTTTGCAAAAATGGACCCGCTAGGTGGCGCTGGGGTTGAGATATTTACGAAATAAACAAACAAATATACAAACAGACTTTCTTCTTCTATATACAGAATGATTCAGGAGGATATGGCAATACCCGAAAACGCTTCGTTAGCGAGTTATACAGGGTGAAAGATTTCGCCCGAGTTTCAGTTCCTCCGGGTAAATTAAGGCTTTCTGAAATTTTAGGAAGGTCAATTAAGGGGCAAATTCAATTGTTTCTTATGGTTTCTGAGCTGGTAAATCGAAAAAAATAGGTCCCAGAACTGTATCTCTCTTAGTTTATAAGATATCCCGAGTAAAACGCCAAAATAGGGTCAAAAACACATTTTTTTACGTTTGACGTACAATAACGTTGTTAAATTGGCAATAAATCATACATTTTTTAAACGTAAATTGTAGAGAATTTAATTGTAAGAAGATTGATGTAAATAATGTCAACAGAAAACAAATAAAATGTCGCAGCTTCGCTAGCGCTATATAGTTAGTTGCGTTTCCGTGGCGGTCAATCTTTTTATTTTATATTTATTAGTCAAGTAACCGAAGGCAGGTGCAGTCAGTTACACATACAGTAACGGTGGCATACCGCATTTCCCGTCGCTCAGTAGTTTCAGTCGAACGGGATCGGGCTGTGTATTCGGTCGCTTTCCAATCTTGACCGTCTTTCGTCTTCAGTCTCTGCCGCACGAACAGTTTTCATCATACGTGCTTTTTTTGTATTTCTCCCGATTGAAGAATGTCTTTTAGGCACGAAATGATGTTTTGAAAAAAGATCACAGAATTTAAAAGATTGCAGTTAAATACTTTACACACTTTAAATTAGTAACACACACATTATAAACAAAAGCGGCTATTTATTTATGTTTTTAAACAGCCGTAAAAAATTGTAAATGAATGAATCGTAAAAATTACATATGAAAGTGCGTTAAATCAATTGAAACTTAGGAATAACTGTACGTTAAAAACTCAGCCCTTTTCAATATTAATCGATTCAAAAAAATGTTAGCTAAAAATTAAATTTTTCTTGAAAATTAAAGTCGTTTTGAAAATTAAATAAGCTTTAAGAAAGAAATAAAGCGTTTTAAATTTCGTTGTAAAATTTCGTTATGTCGGAAGTCTAAAAAAATTAGCCTATGTTCACCGCAGGGCTTCAAAGTGCAGGTGTGCAAAATTTTAGACAAATCTGTCCGGTAGATCTCGAGTTAAGTTGGAACAGACAGACAAACAAACATTGATTTTTATATATATAGATTACTGACTATCTGAAATTCGAAATTCAATTGAACATTTTTTATCAGTTTACTCAATAAAAAAAAGTAAATCATTTATTGCATGTGTTGATGCTATTGTTAGAACGTGCACGAACAATCTAAATTTATTAATATTAAATAAAGATAGCTGATTTTTTAATTTATTTCTTCACCAGTGAATAATAATAATAATCCACCGTATGGGGAGAATTAGCAAACCCTCAACGGTCAGGTAGTGTGAAAGTGATGAAAAATAAATTTATGTTTATGTAGAATAGTATATTTCACACACACACACACACACACACACACACACACATATATATATATATATATATATATATATATATAATTCATGAAAATAAACAAGAACAAAGCAAAAGTAATGAAATGTAGTAGAAATAACAAAGATGGACCACTGAATGTGAAAATAGGAGGAGAGAAGATTACGGAGGTAGACAAATTTTGTTATTTGGGAAGTAGAATTACTAAAGATGGACGATGCAGGAGCGATATAAAATGCCGAATAGCACAAGCTAAACGAGCCTTCAGTAAGAAATATAATTTGTTTACATCAAAAATTAATTTAAATGTCAGGAAAAGATGCAGCTCTCCAAGATTCCCTATCTAGTGCTAGTCGTTTCATTTCAGTATACCCTCTACATCCTACATCCCTAACAATTTGTTTTACATACTCCAAACGTGGCCTGCCTACACAATTTTTCCCTTCTACCTGTCCTTCCAAAATTAAAGCGACTATTCCAGGATGCCTTAGTATGTGGCCTATAAGTCTGTCTCTTCTTTTAACTATATTTTTCCAAATGCTTCTTTCTTCATCTATTTGCCGCAATACTTCCTCATTTGTCACTTTATCCACCCATCTGATTTTTAACATTCTCCTATAGCACCACATTTCAAAAGCTTCTAACCTTTTCTTCTCAGATACTCCGATTGTCCAAGTTTCACTTCCATATAAAGCGACACTCCAAACATACACTTTCAAAAATCTTTTCCTGACATTTAAATTAATTTTTGATGTAAACAACTTATATTTCTTACTGAAGGCTCGTTTAGCTTGTGCTATTCGGCATTTTATATCGCTCCTGCTTCGTCCATCTTTAGTAATTCTACTTCCCAAATAACAAAATTCTTCTACCTCCATAATCTTTTCTCTTCCTATTTTCACATTCAGTGGTCCATCTTTGTTATTTCTACTACATTTCATTACTTTTGTTTTGTTCTTGTTTATTTTCATGCGATAGTTCTTGCGTAGGACTTCATCTATGCCGTTCATTGTTTCTTCTAAATCCTTTTTATTCTCGGCTAGAATTACTATATCATCAGCAAATCGTAGCATCTTTATCTTTTCACCTTGTACTGTTACTCCAAATCTAAATTGTTCTTTAACATCATTAACTGCTAGTTCCATGTAAAGATTAAAAAGTAACGGAGATAGAGAACATCCTTGTCGGACTCCCTTTCTTATTACGGTTTCTTTCTTATGTTCTTCAATTGCTACTGTTGCTGTTTGGTTCCTGTACATGTTAGCAATTGTTCTTCTATCTCTGTATTTGAACCCTAATTTTTTTAAAATGCTGAACATTTTATTCCAGTCTACGTTATCGAATGCCTTTTCTAGGTCTATAAACGCCAAGTATGTCGGTTTGTTTTTCTTTAATCTTCCTTCTACTATTAATCTGAGGCCTAAAATTGCTTCCCTTATCCCTATACTTTTCCTGAAACCAAATCGGTCTTCTCCTAACACTTCCTCCACTCTCCTCTCAATTCTTCTGTATAGAATTCTAGCTAATCACTAAGACGATGTATAACAAAAAAATAATTTTTAATATTTGTGGTAAATTTTGATTATTTATTTTTTGAAATTTAATTTAATTTTGAAATTTTTTGGCACTGTATTCGGATTTAGGGGGAAGTCTCTTCGGACATCATTTTACAATATTAAAATAATGATAAGGCTTGGGACTCAGTATCGGGTTATGTCTAACGGGTCCTGTGACGTAAGAAGGAAGAGGGCTATTTAGCAGATTTTTAGATAGCTAGAAAGAAGGTAAAAGTAGGAGGGTTGCTCTAAAGCAATAAAAAACACTCCCTGGATTTAAATAATCCGAAAGCGGTCCCAGCCCCGATAAACATGGGTGAAAAAAGGATTTTTAGTGGGTAAGTATTTCTACACGACCAGGCGATACCATCACACCCATCTCCTATAGCACCGCATTTCTAAGGCTTCTAATCTTTTCTTCTCAGGTACTCCAATCGTCCAAGTTTCAATTCCATACAAAGCTACGCTAAAAACATATACTTTCAAAAATGTTTTCCGGACATTTAAGTTAATTTTTGATGTAAACAAATTATATTTCTGACTGAAGGCTCGTTTAGCTTGTGCTATTCGGTATTTTATATCGCCCATCACGTCTTTGGAAGGTTTTCCCTTGTTGTGAAAAAAAAAATTTCAAAGGAGATTGGAAGAAGATTTCATCTCCGAAGCTTCAAACATTCTGTATTCAAAGATCAAGGCTTCAGGAGGATGGAGAAAAGAAATAAAATAGGTTAGCCTAAGGGAAAACGTTTTTTTTGTCTTCAGTCATTTGACTGGTTTGATGCAGCTCTCCAAGATTACCTATCTAATACTAGTAGTTTCATTTCGGTATACTCCCTACATCCTACATCCCTAAAAATTTCTTTTACATATTCCAAACGTTGCCTGCCTGCACAATTTTTCCCATCTACCTGTCTCTCCAATATCAAAGCGATTATTCCAGGATGCCTTAATATGTGGCCTATAAGTCTGTCTCTTCTTTTAGCTATATTTTTTCCAAATGCTTCTTTCTTCATCGATTTACCGCAACACCTCTTAATTTGTCACTTTATCCTCCCATCTGAATTTTAACATTCTCCTGTAGCACCGCATTTCAAGAGCTTCTAATCTTTTCTTCTCAAATACTTCGATCGTCCAAGTTTCAATTCTATAAAAAGCGACACTCCAAACATATACTTTCAAAAATGTTTTCCTGACATTTAAATTAATTTTTGATGTAAACAGATTATATTTCTTACTGAAGGCTCGTTTAGCTTGTGCTATTCGGCATTTTATATCGCTCCTGCTTCTTCCATCTTTAGTAATTCTACTTCCCAAATGACAAAATTCATCTACCTCCATAATCTTTTCTCCAACTATTTTGACATTCAGTGGTCCATCTTCGTTATTTCTACTACATTTCATTACTTTCATTTTGTTCTTGTTTATTTTCACTCGGTAGTTCTTATGTAGGACTTCATCTATGCCGTTCATTGTTTCTTCTAAATCCTTTTTACTCTCGGCTAGAATTACTATATCATCAGCAAATCGTAGCATCTTTATCTTTTCACCTTGTACTGTTACTCCGAATCTAAATTGTTCTTTAACATCATTAACTGCTAGTTCTATGTAAAGATTAAAAAGTAACGGGGATAGGGAACATCCTTGTCGGACTCCCTTTCTTATTACGGCTTCTTTCTTCTGTTTTTCAATTTTTACTGTTGCTGTTTGGTTTCTGTAAATGTTAGCAATTGTTCTTCTATCTCTGTATTTGAACCCTAATTTTTTTATAATGCTGAACATTTTATTCCAATCTACGTTATCGAATGTCTTTTCTAGTTCTATAAATGCCAAGTATGTTGATTTGTTTTTCTTTAATCTTCCTTCTACTAATAATTTAAGCGCTAAAATTGCTTCCCTTATCCCTATACTTTTACTGAAACCAAATTGGTCTTCTCCTAACACTTCTTCCACTCTCCTCTCAATTCTTCTGTACAGTAAAAGGGAAAGCTTAGGCGATAGATATTTACGAATCAAGAGGACTGATTACTGATGGTGTTTTCTGTTTTGTGTTTTCTAGGCTACAAACCAATTTGTTTTAAGGGTAAAGTCCCTATATATCTTTCTCATCTTTCATTGTTCTTTTGGGGTTTTAATGCTCTATGAAAAGTTTGTTTTCAGGGTGATCTGTTTGACCAGACTGGTCTTTTCTGGGTGATAAGTCTGGTTTAGTAGCTGTTTTTGATCAGGGTGGAAAAATGTTTAGCTTGTGACAAGGGCTAATGAGCATAGTACTCGAGGTCCGTTATCCACCTCTCCCACCAAAAATATAAGAAAAATTAATAAAAATTAAAAATGGAGCTACACTATAAAATACAAATATACTATATTAAAATGTTTAAGTACTATTTAATATGTAAAATAAATAAATAATTTATAATACATAAAATTCCAACGAATAAATTTATCCGTGGAAAAAGTAGATCTAAACGTGGCAGAAATAATTATTTTTCAGTTCCTTTGATCTTCGTTGTTGTACCGCCACGAATATATTTATCCGGCTTTGGAATTTTAATTATATTCTGTAGTAATATGCATTTTCTTTTTTTGCGAACAGTGTGCCGTTAAAAGCAGATTGACCTTGATGATAGTTAACGTAAAAAAAGGTGTTTATTACTTTCAAGGACAAATTATTATATAATGAAGTTGTTTTCCCTTCCTCATAAATCCAATCTCTCTATATAATACGAAGTTTTCATTATGAATGTAAAATTGTCCATGTAACGCGTTTTACCTCGTTTTATTGTTAAAACGATGTTTCTGTCATCGCAAATTTAATGTTTATAACTTAACAATGAAGGCGTTAACAGAAAAAACGGGTTTAATCATTGGTTTTGTTGTAAAATTTTAAATCCAAATCACGTGTCATATGTCCACCATTTTATTTAAAAACAAAAAAAAATGTTTGGTTCAATATGGCGGACAAAAATTAAAAACCCACCATAATTCAGAATTTTTTTTAACTATGTAAACCTCATTTCTTTCTGCCTCTAAATACATCTCAGATATGCAGTATAAAGCTGTTTCCACATTTAAATATCACCCAGTGTAAGGGAAAGTATGCTAGTAGGTTTAAATTTTGCATATCGAAGCTTTTGCACATCTTTGCTTTTCATACATGACCCTTCCCCTCTAACTAAAAAATACAATTGAAAAATTCCCGAAGGATGTAATGTATGAATTTTTGCCTTTTTTTCTTGATATCTCTGACTGAATAAGTCAATTTGGTTGAGAATCGGCTCTATGATTTCTGTATATAGAGGAGTGATGCCATTTAATTTTGTCATAATCGAAGGACGGGAAGATCAAATATCACGATTTTTGTACTGAAATATCCACTTTGAATTATAGTTAAGACTAATTAATAAATTAAAGAAAAGAAAAAAAATTAAAAACAACCCGAGCTGAAAAGTAAACAGAAATCTTTGACAGGTTTCTGGTAGATATTAGGTATAAAAATATTATTATTAAATGGTTTCCAAGATATTAAATAAAATAATTACTGTACAGGGTTTTCATGAAAGAATGGTGGGGTTTCTATAATTCAGATCAAGGCACTAAACTCACCGGGTTGGTCTAGTGGTTAACGCGTCTTCCCAAATCAGCTGATTTGGAAGTCGAGAGTTCCAGCGTTCAAGTCCTAGTAAAGCCGGTTATTTTTACACGGATTTGAATACTAGATCGTGGATACAGGTGTTCTTTGGTGGTTGGGTTTCAATTAACCGCACATCTAAGGAACGGTCGAACTGAGAATGTACAAGACTACACTTCATTCACACTCATACATATCATCCTCATTCATTCTCTGAAGAATTATCTAAACCGTAGTTACCGGAGGCTAAACAGGAAAAAAAAGGACAGCCCGCTTCACTTCTTTATCACTGTGGAAATTTTGACCTACGAGGGGTTAAAAAGGTGAAAATCACTTGGCGTTAAATCCGTACTACATGGGGGATACGGTAATATTCCTAATTCCCAGCCTATTTCCTGTAATGTTTGCATTGAACGTTGAGCTGTACTAGGTCTTGTATTGTGCTGCAGAAACAGAACATCCTTCGGGATCAAACCAAGCCGTTTCTTCTTTAGATTCTTATACGCATCATGTAGAACTACGACATTAATATTCACTGTCGATAATGACATCATAGGATAAAATATTCACGCGAATAATCCATTGTTTTTTCTAGAAGACACTTCCGTCACTTTGCCTGTTGATGCAATTATTCAAAATTTCTTTCCTGATGATCGTTCCTCACGGTTCCGCTGCTTCGATGCTCTTTTCGAAATCTGGAATGAAATGGAGAATCCCGTTTCGTCACATATGGTGATGTCATCCAGGAAATACTTCCTTGTCGTTGCAATCCTTCAATTCAGTGCAGACTTCAACTATTCTATGCCAGTCAAAAGGAAAAGTTGTTTTGAAACCCAGCGTGAACTCACTTTTCGAAATAACAAATTGTAGCGCATTATTGTGTTTACTTTCCCTAACGAAAGAATACACACTTTTCTAATTTTACAACAAGGTATGAGACGAGTGTAATGTATAAGCTGTTCAACTCGCTAAATATTTCCAAAAATGACTGTTGTGGGCAGGAATCCTTCACGACTGAGGATCGTCAATGACAGAAATATAGCCATTTTTGAAGCGGTTGCACCATTCAAATGTCTTATTGCGACTGAGTATCTTATCACCGTATTGTGACTGAGGTCTTGTGAATTTCAACTGATTTTATACTCTTCTTCAGTAAAAAGTTAATCACCATAGGCTGTTCCCGGTAAACGTTCACACTGGCTGTCCGCCATCTTGAATAATAACGATCTCTAAACTGGCGCGCGAAATGAGTGTTGCCTATCAGTAACTGGACCCAATTGTTAGTTCCTATTTCATTCACTACCTCCAAACTGGGATTCGATTTTAAACTTTTAAAAAAGAATCCTCCTCATTCATCCTCTGAAGAATTATCTAAACGGTAGTTACCGGAGGCTGAACAGGAAAAAGAAAGAAAGATCAAGGCACTAATCAGCGGGTTGGTCTAGCGGTGAAATCGTCATCGCAGCTGATTTTGAAGTCTAGTGTTAATTCGATTGCGATCAAAATGAGAGGTGATCAAGTATATATTACAACAGTCCTAAATAAAAAATTTCAACATTCTGCGACTAATCGTTTTTGAACATACGTACATAAGTACATACAGATATCAGGCTGAAAAAAATCAAAAAGAATTCAGGGGTGGTCAAAATAGATAATTCCGTTGAAATCTGAAAACAGAAATTTTTCGCGATTTAAAATAATTTTACTGAGTTTTGAATTAAAAAAAAATCTTTTATGGTTTACAGTATTTAACATATATTGATAATTTTCACAATAATACTTCATCATACACTGTATAAATTACTACTAACACAAAAAAATAAAAATTCTTAAGTAACTTATTTTTTTAAATATTTTTATTTATTTATTTTTTTTTCAGCCCCGCACTGCCGTCAGGCTCGCACTGACGGCAGTGCGGGGCTCTCACCCGCTAAAAAACCTCCCCTCCTATCATGCAGGGGTCAGATCTAAATCATATGGTATGTACAGGCCCTGCATGATCACCCAGGCACTTTACTATCCGAATCCGTATGACCGTAAGGCGTCCCCAGGGGGTGATCGACGAGGGACGACTCCGAGGAGCCTCGCCGCTTACCCCCAGACGCTGGCCTCCCTTGATCACCCGTCGTCGCCTCTCTTCATTAACCTTCTCTCCTATCATTGATGTGATAGTAGTCAAGAAATATTCCAATTTGTTGCTATTGCTGAGCATCACCTCGATTATATTGTTGGCCCTCTCCATACCCTGACCCTCGAGCACTACGCGGAAGTTGCGCGTTCTAGGGCATAAAAATACTACATGCTCTGCTGTATCCAGTCCGCCGCAATCGTGACAGCGACTTGTATGGCATCTGCCCATCCTGTACAGATAGTTCCGAAAACATCCATGTCCAGACAGGAACTGGGCATTTTTTTGTCGAATAGATTTGAATATTGGGCAATCTATTAGCAGGTGATGTATAGATCATTTTACTTTGCACGCCTCACAGTTCTGATCAACAGAGTCAAGTAGATGGGCCTGGATAAGCTTCTTGTGACTCACCGGGTTGGTCTAGTGGTGAACGCGTCTTCATAAATCAACTGATTTTGAAGGCGAGAGTTCTAAGGTTCAAATCCTAGTAAAAGCAATTACTTTTATAGAGATTTGAATACTAGATCGTGGATACCGGTGTTCATTGGTGGTTGGGTTTCAATTAACCACACATCCCAGGAACGGTCGACCTGAGACTCTGCAAGACTACATTTCACTTGCATTCATATATGTCATCCTCACATTCATTTTCTGGAGTAATATTTAACGGTGGTTCCAGAGACTAAAACAGAAAAAAAGATATCAATACAGTAGGGAAATTTTGAGATGTTATGTTGGTAACCCTGATAGTCTCCAACCCAAATTTTGTGTAACAGCAGTTCAAACCACACCACACTACTTTTTCTATTGTTTCTGAGGTGTGTTTAGCTCGTTATAATGTTCACTGTTCAAGAAAAAGCAAACTGTGTTTTGTTGCAGTTTGAATTAAAGTCCGTAATTTTAATTCAACGCGAATAAGGAAAAGAGCCACTGCTATATCATCGTATATTAATACCTTGTCGTTTCAAACAGTTCGAAAAAACTGAATCTGTCCTCAAGGAAAAATCAATCGGCATACCACGAGTATCAGACGAAACTGTTTGAACGTAATAGAAAATCTACAATCAGATGTCCTAACAAATCCATATCTCTCGTCGAAGCCTCGAGTTAGATATTCCGAAAACAATACAACAAAGTTTTACATAAAAGATTGAAAAGATTACACGCACTTAATATCCAGCTACTGCAGGAATTGAAACCTGATAATGGTGATATTTCAATTTCACTATTGAAATTTTCTACAAAATTAATGAAAATGAATCATTATTAGAAGATTTAATTTTTATAGATAAAGCTACATTCCATATTAATGACTGTTTACTAACGATTGGATATATTCAGATACAATTCACAAATACGGAGATTTGAAAACCCGCATGTAATTTTTGAGAAACGACGCGAAACACCTAAAATTTTAATTTTTTGTGTGGTGTGATAAAAAATCGTGTATCGATCATTTTTTAATCGCTGAAAAGATCATTAATGGAAAATTTTTATTTCGATATATTAAATGATTACTGCTTTCTTCGTTTGGATGAACTCGAAAACATACAACGAATTCATTTCTAACAAGATGGCACACCTCCGCACTTTAATGCATCCATCAGCCAGGTATGAATGGAAAATTTGTACTTTGGTGGATAGGCCGTTAAAAACCTACAGCCCGGCCTTCAAGGAGTTCAAATCTCACACCTTGAGGAGTAGGAGGGAGGAGGGTGGAGGGTTGAGTGAGGAAGGGGGAAGGAGGAAGGAGGAAGAACGAAGGAAGAAGATCACCTTCCTGATTGATGTCACAATCCCATTGGCCAGCAACATAGTGAGGAAGTACACGGAAAAAATAGTGAAGTATACCGATCTTGTAGATCAAGTCAGGGAAATTTGGGACCAGAAGAGCGTAATGGTAATCCCGGTGATTTTGGGCGCGATGGGAGAGATTCCACGTTCTCTGCATGATTCATTAAGATCCGTTGGAGTACCAGCAAATCTATTCCGACCTATGTAGAAGGCTGTGTTGCTGGATACATGCCGCTTGGTCCGTCGGTACGTCACAAACTCTAGCGATAAGATAACGCCTGTTAATGAGGGGGACGATCAGGTGGAGCTGCAGGCGGGAGACAATGGCCGTTAACATCTGGTAGTTCATAAATTTTCATGTCTGGTATTTTGTCTTTCATTCATATATCTCACCCATAGTATTTAATAGTTCATGTTCCCATACACAACGCATGTCAGAACAATAGTTATAGTTCCTGCGCCTTGCCTTTGGGCCGGCCAGGATGCTTTTGACTAAAAGCATCCTTTTTTAATTCAAAGGAGAATAATAATAATAATAATGCCCTGAGGTAGATAATCCCCACGTCCGGAACACAATATCTACGTTCCACTGGCGACGAGGTTCCGAGTGTTCTTCTCGGAGATGTTATTTTTCGGCCAAATTACATCTATAGGCCGTATTTAAGGACTGGATTTTGCGGTCACCTGCAGATACGACAATTTCAAAGAGTAAGGACATGGATTGATACCACCTTTAGAGCTGGCGATGTGGCGGCCACGGTCGAAGTTAATTGCAGGTGTAACGGAGGACTTTCGCTGTCCACATGCCCCCCGCGATGGCAAGAATGTAGTTAAGGTGCCCGTGTTTTTCTGCGCATGGGAACCCTGAAAACCTCGGTGTGTAGGAGCCTAAGGTCAGTGCAGAGACTGCGTATCCGTTCTCTGCCAAGACATATGCCGGTTCCACCGGAGTACCGGAACGGACTAAACCACAGAGGCCACAAAAAGCCACACAGGGGGAAGAGTGTCCCCTCTTCCGGGGGCGGTTACTGGTGCGATTCCCGTGTGGGGGGTCGGCCAGGTTTCCGCCTCTGAATCGTTGCCTGAGGCCGGCGCCGATCCATATCCGTCGTCGTCTACGGTTTCGGTGGTCTCCGATTCGGAGGCTGGAAACTATACGGGCGACAGCGTTCTCCGCGAACATTTGTTTAAATACAAAATTAAACTCGGTCAAAACTTCTCCGTATAATTGGAAAAGGGACGTGAAGTTGACTCGCCGAGAACAAGTTGCTGTGACCAGACATAGAATCGGTCACACGCGATTAACAAATTCATATTTGTTAACCGTCGGAGAGAGACCGATGTGCGGTGTTTGCATAAAACAATTACAATTAAGCATCTAATGAAAGAGTGTACCATATATGAGGACCTCAGAAAGAGGTTCCGGCTAAGAAATGATATTGCTGCTGATCTGGATAATGGAAATGAAGAAAAGATAGTTGCTTATTTACACGCCAGTGGACTTCTTAGAAGTCTGTAAAAGTGAAAAATTTAAAGCTGTGTTAAACAAACTCTAAGGGGTAGTTTTATATAGTTTTATATATATATAAGGGAGTTTCGAAGCGTGGCACGTATAGTGACGGGAAGTAGCCCTCTTGCCTAGGCCGCCCTGGCTCGTCTGCATGCAAGAACAGTAAGTCGGGGTGTATCCAATGATGGCATGGGGAATCCTCAAGGGTGGACTGAGGGCGCGAGGCTAAAGATAAGCGCAATGGATGCCCTGTAGCCAAGTAGGTCAGGACCGGGAAGGGTAGCCTCCCCGCCGAGGGGCTTTTTGGCCGTCCTGAACAGGTGGTTAGATTGCCCTTATGATGCTGGGAGGACCTTGATGGGTTACGCCCTACGGGACTGTTTATAGGGGGGGGAGTCAACTGCCACGGCATCCTAAGGCGACTGATATGCTGCTTAAAGGCAGTTCTGGTCGCCCCGAGGGTGATCAAATAAATAAGACAGGTAGAAAGAGATAATGGTATTGTAAAGACTTTTTTTTTGTCTTCAGTCATTTGACTGGTTTGATGCAGCTCTCCAAGATTCCCTATCTAGTGCTAGTCGTTTCATTTCAGTATACCCTCTACATCCTACATCCCCAACAATTTGTTTTACATATTCCAAACGTGGCCTGCCTACACAGTTTTTCCTTTCTACCTGTCCTTCCAATATTAAAGCGACTATTCCAGGATGGCTTAGTATGTGGCCTATAAGTCTGTCTCTTCTTTTAATTATATTTTTCCAAATGCTTCTTTCTTCATCTATTTGCCGCAATACCTCTTCATTTGTCGCTTTATCCACCCATCTGATTTTAACATTCTCCTATAGCACCGCATTTCAAAAGCTTCTAATCTTTTCTTCTCAGATACTCCGATCGTCCAAGTTTCACTTCCATATAAAGCGACGCTCCAAACATATACTTTCAAAAATCTTTTCCTGACGTTTAAATTAATTTTTGATGTAAACAAATATTTCTGACTGAAAGCTCGTTTCGCTTGTGCTATTCGGCCTTTTATATCGCTCCTGCTTCGTCCATCTTTAGTAATTCTACTTCCCAAATAACAAAATTCTTCTACCTCCATAATCTTTTCTCCTCCTATTTTCACATTCAGCGGTCCATCTTTGTTATTTCTACTACATTTCATTACTTTTGTTTTCTTCTTGTTTATTTTCACGCGATAGTTCTTGCGTAGGACTTCATCTATGCCGTTCATTGTTTCTTCTAAATCCTTTTTACTTTCGGCTAGAATTGCTATATCATCAGCAAATCGTAGCGTCTTTATCTTTTCACCTTGTGCTGTTACTCCGAATCTAAATTGTTCTTTAACATCATTAATTGCTAGTTCCATGTAAAGATTAAAAAGTAACGGAGATAGGGAACATCCTTGTCGGACTCCCTTGTAAAGACTTATATTTTTTTCTATTTATGTTCTTTGGGATATTATCTCAAATTTTAAGATCGGGGCCCTATACACCCCATAAGTATTGATTGCTTTTTTTTGTATGGTTTAATGTTTTTGTATACTTTGTGCTTTTAAATCAAAATAAAAGGGCCCTTTATACCCTTACATATGACGAATCGGATGGTGATATAAACGTCTTTTAAAAAATGTGACGAGGACTAATGACCTTAGTTGTCGATGCCTGTAAAAAAAAGAAGAAAAAAAAAAGATTTTGACAGCTTTTATTGAATAATATTTCCATAAATTTAAATGAAATTTATCAACGGATTACCTAGAAATATAAATTAACTTGGGCATTCCTTTTTACGATTACGTAATCTTGTTATGAAATAACACAAATTTATGTTACGCCTGTTCATGTGGATATGTGTGGGCTTGGTATTTTGTCAAAATTTAAAAATGTAGTAAACAGCTAAGTTTATTGTTTTTTTTTTCAAGGTTAATTGATTTTTAAATTTCTTTAATAATACATTATAAATAAAAAAAATAAAACCTCCAAAATAAATGTAATATAAGTTTTAAGGAATGTCTAAATAACATTTATACAATTATTTTCTTTTCATTTATTATTTATTAAGGACAACTTGTTTTCGGCATTATTTAAAACAGCCTACAAAAATGTTGTAGTTCTTCCTTGCATCGATTATTTATTCTTATATAATATTAAAAATAATAACTACACGTGAAACAAGTTATATAAGATAAAACTCGGTTGAAGAATGGACACACGAAGCTTTTTTTTTCTCTGTTTAGCCTCCGTGTATTTTAATAAGGTATTACTTCAGATGACGATAATTATATGAGTGTAAGTAAAGTGTAGTCTTAGTCGACCGTTTCTGAGATTTGTGGTTAATTAAAACTCAACCACCAAGTACACCGATATCCACGATCTAGTATTCAAATCCGTATAAAAGTAATTTTGAAAATAAAAGCTGTTAAAATCTTTTTTTTTTCTTTTTTTTTTTTTTACTGGCATCGACAACTAAGGTCATTAGCCCTCGTCACATGTTTTAAAAGACGTTATAAAAAGTTATTTTGAGTCTTTTTATTTAGAGTTACTTTTACTCTCGTTTAAATTTAGAGTTACTCTAATTATTTAGAACTCTCGACTTTGAAATCAGCTGATTTGAGAAGACGCGTTCACCACCAGACCAATCCGGTGGGTCACAAGAGGGTTACCCAGGACCATCTACTTGTCTTTCTTGATCAGAACGTAATTGTCTTTCAGATGAAGAACGTAATTTAACGGTTTTTCTTTCTTTGTGTTTATTTTTTCTTGTTCTTGGTGTTTATTATTTAAGATCACGTGATTAAATTTAAGTCTCTAATGACTTCAATTGTTTATGCGACTGTAATTAAAGGTATTAAAAAAAAAGATTATTTAAAAATTTTTATTTTGTCAGGTTGGTAGTAAATTATACAGTGTGTGGTAAAGTATTATTATAAAAATTATCAATATATGTTTAAATAAACCGTGAAACGTTTTTTTTATTAATTCAAAAATCAGTAAAATGATTTTTAATCGCGAAAAATTATCGTTTTCAAATTTTAACGTAAATATCCATTTTGACAATTCCTGAATTCATTTTGATTAGTTTCAGCATGATATCTTTACGTACGTATATATGTATATACGTATTTATCTCGCGTAACTCAAAAACGATTAGCCGGAGAATGTTGAAATTTTTGATTTAGGACTGTTGTAACATCTAATTGCGCACCTCCCCTTTTGATTGCAATCGACTGGACCAAAAGTTCCCAAAAAAAGCCCAAAATCCAAAACATTTAGATTTTGGACTTTTTCTTAACTGCAGTAATAACCCTTCATCGAGAGATTTTCAACGATATCGGTTTCAACGATATCAACACATCGGTTCGAATCGGATTTCATCTCCTTTTTTTCCAACTTTTTTTTTAATTAAATATTTAAATTTATTAATAATTATTAACTTTTGATTGTAAAAAAAAAAGTTTACGATAAATAATAATTCACAAATAATAATTTAAAAAAAATAATTACAAAACAAAAGTAATGAAATGTAGTAGAAATAACAAAGATGGACCACTGAATGTGAAAATAGGAGGAGAAAAGATTACGGAGGTAGAAGAATTTTGTTATTTGGGAAGTAGAATTACAAAAAGATGGACGAAGCAGGAGCGATATAAAATGCCGAATAGCACAAGCTAAACGAGTCTTCAGAAAGAAATATAATTTGTTTACATCAAAAATTAATTTAAACGTCAGGAAAAGATATTTGAAAGTATATGTTTGGAGTGTCGCTTTATATGGAAGTGAAACTTGGACGATCGGAGTATCTGAGAAGAAAAGATTAGAAACTTTTGAAATGCGGTGCTATAGGAGAATGTTAAAAATCAGATGGGTGGATAAAGTGACAAACGAAGAGGTATTGCGACAAACAGATGAAGAAAGAAGTATTTGGAAAAATATAGTTAAAAGAAGAGACAGACTTATAGGCCACATACTAAGGCATCCTGGTATAGTCGCTTTAATATTGGAAGGACAGGTAGAAGGAAAAAATAGTGTAGGCAGGCCACGTTTGGAATATGTAAAACGAATTGTTAGGGATGTAGGATGTAGAGGGTATAGTGAAATGAAACGACTAGCACTAGATAGGGAATCTTGGAGAGCTGCATCAAACCAGTCAAATGATTGAAGACAAAAAAAAAAAACAAAAAAAAGAGAGCTTTTTAACGACATATCATAAGTGGTACTTATTTTCATCGGTTTCAGTGTTATAGCCAAATAATATTATAACTAATGAAATATTTTGGTCTTACAAGGGGAAGACACATCGGTTCGAATCGGACTTCATCTCTTTTTTTTCCAACTTTTTTTTTAATTAAATATTTCAATTTATTAATAATTATGAACTTTTGATTGTAAAAAAATGTTTACGATAAATTATAATTCACAAATAATAATTAAAAAAAAAAAAAACAAAAAAAGAAGTAATTAATGACATAAAATTTTATGTACTTTTCATTTTAAAAATGTGTATATGTAATTTAATAGGCGCACAAGGAAGTTATGTGTCGTCCATATCAGATTTTTTTTTGTTTTTTTTCCTTCCCTTCAAAAATACCTTCCAAGAAATTTTTTTGATTTTTATACTTTTACTATGTTAAGCGAAGAAACTAAAAAAAATTCCACTAAAACATATACAACCAGTAAAAAGGTACCTAAATTTTTATTATTTTTTTTTGGAGGTTGAGGGTGAATTATGGGGAAATTTTATTGTAATATTTGCTGACCCGCCAATGATTCGCTATTGCTAGATTTGAATATATATATATATGTATATATATATATATATATATATATATATATATATATATATATATAGATTAAATGAACAACAAACGAAAGTTTGATAAAACATTAAAAAAATGGGACTTCACAAGATTTAACCTTTCGCTTTTTCTTATCTTCGCTTTATCAAATTTTCCCTTTTTACCTTCTTCCCTTTTTCCCTATTTCCCTTTTTAAATTTTTTTCAAAAATATTTCTTTTTACGTAACTGCATATGAGCCAAATCGGACCATAAATATAATTTTTCGAAATATCTCGACCGCAGCGCCACCTAGCGGGTCCAAATTAATTCAGAAAACTTCGCGGGCGTGCGCACAACTCACCAAGGTTTCATCTCAATCGGATGAATGATATACGAACGATTATTATTACTAAAAGTTTAAATAAATTTAAAAAAAAATATTTGAAAATTTAAAAAAAAATTCTATATTAATACATTTTTATCGACTCCCCACCACAAATATTTCCCCTTAATATTTTTTTGGGTCGCCTGCACTACTATTATGCCTAGGAAGATATTTTTAAAAAAATCTGTTAAAAATACTCAATAAATAAAAAGCTATCTTTTTTCGAATTTTGGGAAACGGAGAAGTTTTAGAACAAATTTAAAAAAAAAATGATAAGTTCTTATTTTACAGCAGGTCAATCTGAGGGGTCCGAGGTTACTTGTCAGATTGGCCGAGTTCATTATCAATTTGTATGACCTTTGAGATTCTTTACGAGTTTATCTACGAATTGATAAGAGAATAATTCAGTAAGTCAATACTGCTGTAGACTTATTTACCTTACGTATACCAGGTTACAGACAGCACAGTGAGATGATGACAACACTACTTTGCTGAGATTCCAATGTATCTGTTAGCATTCTGGCGCGTAGCGTAAATGTGTAGTCTTGAACACACACACACACATATATATATATTATGTTACACACTTATAGATGTTGTTACGTAACGAAATGCAATCCTCCCTCCACTAAATACAATACACATGACTCAATTAATTTTAGTTTTTTGTTCTAATAGACTCCTCTATAAATTGCTGTAGATTAGAAAATAGTTCAGATTTCTCTGTCTGTACTTAATAACAACTTGTGAGCGTTACGTTTCTAGTTGACTTTTAAAAGATAATATGACAGAACTATTAGAAAATAATAAAGCTGTTTTAAAGGAATTTCCAACAAAGGTAAAAATTAATTATATTTATTATTTTTTTACTTAAATCTATCTTTTTTTTTTTTAAATTAACAAATCTATTTTTATTTTATATAATATTCGTTAATAACCAAACATTTCCATATTTTTGATATTATTTATTTATTAACAACATAAAAGTTAGTTTAATATATATATATATATATATTAATTTAATCGTGTGACAGAATTATAATATTTAAGGAAATTTCAATAATATAAATTAAAATTGATTAACTTAAATGATTATTTTACTATCTCAGAAATTCAAAAGAAAACCCAATAACAGTTGTGTTTATCTGAATAGTAATTGTTAATTCCATAACTCGTGAAATCTCATTTAACGAAATATTAGAAACGAAGAGAATTTGCAACCACTGTTCAAAATATTTTTACATGTCTTGTTCAAAGTCGAATTTCAAAATATCTAAAAAAATGGTTTTTAAATATACGAAGATTAATTACACATACCAAAAATCAAGTTGATATCTTCATTTGTTATCGATGGATTCAAAAATTTGTATATTTTAAACAAAAAAAAACTTAAAAATCCATTTTTACCCGTTTAATTTGAAATTTCAGAAAATCTAGAAATATTTTTTTATATATTCATATGAAGATAACATATACTAAAAATCAAATTGCTATCTCTATTTGATACTGAGTAATTAAAAAAATATATAGTTACTTCATTTTAATGTTTTAAACTCGAAATTTCAAAAAAATCCTTTCTTAGTGCGCACTTATATACTCCTATAAGAAGAACGTGAATACAGATATTCATCAATTTATTTTCAGTAGCTTTTGGTAGGCGTTGGTTAATTATTAATTGTACAGTCAATTTGTATTTTTATTTGAAAATCCTTACCTACCGATTGATGTTTTTTCAATATTTTAGGAATGATGAGGGAAGCTTAACTCCAGATTTTTAACATCCCCTCCCATAGATTTTTGAAAAACTCAAAAAGTTTTAGAAATGCGTTTTTCTCTGAATCTATGCATTTTAGAGAAAAGTTTTTCAAACAAAAAATGTAGAGGATATTCTCCTCTACAATTAATGTTTTTGAAGTTATGCCGTATAATTTGAAATTGAAATACTAGGTGGCGCTGAAGTTGTAAAAAATGTGTTTTTTCACCGGAAAAAATTGTTTTTCGTCTGTATTGCATTTAGAAAAGTTGTTAATCTCAAAAAAAACTTTTATTCAAACAATTTTCTTGTACGATTTAACATTCCAGAGTTATAGCGTTACAATGGCAACGCAGCGATCATATTGTTACTGTAGCCGGGGAAATCGGCATTGTTCAGCGGTTTCGAACGCGTGCCCGATTCACAAAATTTTCACACTTTCACAAGATACAGCTCCAAAACGGTAAGTCGTACAAGAAAATTGTTTAAATAAAATTTGCCTGTTTTTTGAGATTAACAACTTTTTCAAATGCAATACAGACGAAAAATAATTTTTTCCGATGAAAAACCCGAAAAAACACGTTTTTACAACTTCAGCGCCACCTAGTATTTCAATTTCAAATTATACGGCATAACTTCAAAGAAATTAATTGTAGAGGAGAATATCCTCTACATTTTTTGTTTGAAAAACGTTTCTCTAAAACGCATAGATTCAGAAAAAAACGCATTTCAAAATCTTTTCGAGTTTTTCAAAAATCTATGGGAGGGGATGTTAAAAATCTGGAGTTAAGCTTCCCTCATCACCCCTAACATATAGAAAAAAACATCAATCGGTAGCTAAGGATTTTCAAATAAAAATACAAATTGACTGTACTATATCTTCAGTAGTTTTTGGTAGGCGTTGATTATTAATTGCTCATTACGATGTAATTTCTCGCGGTGGCATTTTACCTTTTTCGAAAATTATTATTTCAAATTAAAAAAGAAAAAAATTAAATCTTTTTTAACCGTTTTATGAAAGAAACTCTTAATTAAACTTTGTTTTTTTCTAACTCCGGGACCATTAGGTATTGTTTCAGAGGATAAGACGAATGATTTGTAGCGTATGTAAAAATGCCATATCTGACCGGGATTCGAACCCGGGACTTCTTAATTCAATACTCACTTTTATTTATATCATTTATGTTTTTATTTTTATAACATATATACTTAAGTTTAACTGTTTTTTTTCTTACTTTGTAACATCATAATTTTTATTTTCCTGTCTAGATAGCGCTATACTAGAGCCGTAATCTGTCCAATTTGGGCATATGTGATTTTCACCGGATTTTTACATTTTGACACCTAAGGAATCCAAACAGACCGGATGGAAATGTTCCGGATGTTAATATGTACGCATATATACGCGTATGTGTATGTGTTCAGTGTTGGCCTCTAAATCACCTTATATCTAACCTGACCAAACACGGTCAAGTTACTTCTATAAACGGTGCATCCGATAAAATTTCAACTTAAAAGGTTGTGTGAGGCTGTTGAACAAGGTTACCCGCAGTATCTCCAGATTTCACTTAATTAAGGTCATATTTTTTTTAAATACATCTGTTAACAATTAAAAAATAACGGTATTTGAATAAAAATTTCTGCAAAATCGCTCTTCCACCCAAAAAATTCTTTTGTAGTCGTCCGCTATGTTATGACGTCACAGGTGAGCGGTAGAATTAAATAAATTAATAATATTTAAGATTTAAAAATAAATAATTCGGTCAGGTCTCGTACTCGATCGCATGAATGACGGTACAACACTTAAAAAAATATTGACGCCTAAATTCCGAGATTTTTTTTTTATAATTAAAAATTAAAAAAAAAAATTTTATTGATAAATGTAACTATATTTTTTTTTTTTTTTTTGTCTTCAGTCATTTGACTGGCTTGATGCAGCTCTCCAAGATTCCCTATCTAGTGCTAGTCGTTACATTTCAGTATACCCTCTACAACCTACATCCCTAACAATTTGTTTTACATATTCCAAACGTGGCCTGCCTACACAATTTTTTCCTTCTACCTATCCTTCCAATATTAAAGCGACTATTCCAAGATGTATGTGGCCTATAAGTCTGTCTCTTCTTTTAACTATATGTTTCCAAATGCTTCTTTCTTCATCTATTTGCTGCAATACCTCTTCATTTGTCACTTTATCCACCCATCTGATTTTTAACATTCTCCTTTAGCACCGCATTTCAAAAGCTTCTAATCTTTTCTTCTCAGATACTCCGATCGTCCAAGTTTCACTTCCATATAAAGCGACGCTCTAAACGTATACTTTCAAAAATCTTTTCCTGACGGTTAAATTAATTTTTGATATAAACAAATTATATTTCTTACTGAAGGCTCGTTTAGATTGTGCTATTCGGCATTTTATATCGCTCCTGCTTCGTCCATCTTTAGTAATTCTACTTCCCAAATAACAAAATTCTTCTACCTTCGTAATCTTTTCTCCTCCTATTTTTACATTCAGCGGTCCATCTTTGTTATTTCTACTACATTTCATTACTTTTGTTTTGTTCTTGTTTATTTTCACGCGATAGTTCTTGCGTAGGACTTCATCTATGCCGTTCATTGTTTCTTCTAAATCCTTTTTACTCTCGGCTAGAATTACTATATCATCGGCAAATCGTAGCATCTTTATCTTTTCACCTTGTACTGTTACTTCGAATCTAAATTGTTCTTTAACATCATTAACTGCTAGTTCCATGTAAAGATTAAAAAGTAACGGAGATAGGGAACATCCTTGAACTATATTTAAAAAAAAGTAAACTTATTGTTTAATTGGATTGTTATTTTAAATGCAAAAGTAAAAATAATATCTGAAATAAAACAAAAAAGAATTATTTTAATTGTGGCAATAAATGCAAAAATAAACAAGATAAGGTTTTACATAAAACAAAAAGGATTATTTTAGTTGTCGCATAAAATCTTTTATAATTATTTCAAATTATTCTTTTTTTTTACTGCAGTTACATTACACCGCATTTATAAAAATTAATATCCATAATTATAAATACGTACAAATATAATAGGTATAATAATAATAATAATAATAATAGAAGATAATGTATAAACTTTTGAACGATGTAAACTAGTGAGATAAATCAGTATTTATAACCGTACAAGTTGGAACTTTAAAAGTAGATTTAAGTTTTAAAAAAGGAGAACTAGTTAGTTCTCCTTTGTTGCTAGCCTAATAATTACTTTTAGTCAAAAATCAGTTATTTAACAGTTGATTTACGAAGTCGAAGGGTTCTGTACATGATTTCTACATGCACTTACCAATGGATGAGAAATTAATTTTGTTTTTTTTCTCTTCAGTCATTTGACTGGTTTGATACAGCTCTCCAAGATTCCCTATCTAGTGCTAGTCGTTTCATTTCAGTATATCCCTACATCCTACATCCCTAACAATTTGTTTTACATATTCCAAACGTGGCCGCCTACACAATCTTTCCCTTCTACCTGTCCTTCCAATATTAAAGCGACTATTCCAGGATGCCTTAGTATGTGGCCTATAAGTCTGTCTCTTCTTTTAACTATATATTTCCAAATGCTTCTTTCTTCATCTATTTGCCGCAACACCTCTTCATTTGTCGCTTTATCCACCCGTCTGATTTTTAACATTCTCCTATAGCACAGCATTTCAAAAACATCTAATCTAATCATTTCAAAAACTTCTTTAGGATGTTGAAATTTTGGATTTAGGACTGTTTGTAACATCTAGTTACTTATAGGCCACATACTATAAGTTTGTCTCTTCTTTTAACTATATTTTTCCAAACGCTTCATTCTTCATCGATTTACCGCAACACCCCTTCATTTGTCATTTTATTCATCCGTCTGATTTTTAACATTCTCCTATAGTACCGCATTTCAAAAGCTTCTAATATTTTCTTCTCAGGTACTCCGACCCCGCAAGTTTCACTTCCATATAAAGCTACGCTCCAAACATATACTTTAAAAAATCTTTTCCTGCTGTTTAAATTAATTTTTGATCTAAACAAATTATATTGCTGACTGAAGGCTGGTTTTACATGTGCTATTCGACATTTTATATTGCTCCTGCTTCGTCCATCTTTAGTAATTCTACTTCCCAAATAACAAAATTCTTCTACCTCCGTAATCTTTTCTCCTCCTATTTTCACATTCAGCGGTCCATCTTTGTTATTTCCACTACACTTCATTACTTTCGTTTTGTTCTTGTTTATTTTCACGCGATAGTTCTTGCGTAGGACTTCATCTATGCCGTTCATTGTTTCTTCTAAATCCTTTTTACTCTCGGCTAGAATTACTATATCGTCGACAAATTGTAGCATCTTTATCTTTTCACCTTGTACTGTTACTCCGGATCTAAATTGTTCTTTAACATCATTAACTGCTAGTTCCATGTAAAGATTAAAAAGTAACGGAGATAGGGAACATCCTTGTCGGACTCCCTTTCTTATGACGGCTTCTTTCTTATGTTCTTCAGTTATTACTGTTGCTGTTTGGTTCCTGTACATGTTAGCAATTGTTCTTCTATCTCTGTATTTGAACCCTAATTTTTTTTAAATGCTGAACATTTTATTCCAGTCTGTGTTATCAAATGCCTTTTCTAGGTCTATAAATGCCAAGTATGTCGGTTTGTTTTTCTTTAATCTTCCTTCTACTAGTAGGCCTAAAATTGCTTCCCTTGTCCCTATACTTTTCCTGAAACCAAATTGGTCTTCTCCTAACGCATCTTCCACTCTCCTCTCAATTCTTCTGTACAGAATTCTAGTTAAAAAGTAACGGAGATAGAGAACATCCTTGTCGGACTCCCTTTCTTATGACGGCTTCTTTCTTATGTTCTTCAGTTATTACTGTTGCTGTTTGGTTCCTGTACATGTTAGCAATTGTTCTTCTATCTCTGTATTTGAACCCTAATTTTTTTAAAATGCTGAACATTTTATTCCAGTCTACGTTATCGAATGCTTTTTCTAGGTTTATAAACGCCTAGGTTAACGCCAATGTTGGTTTGTTTTTCTTTAATCTTCCTTCTACTATTAATCTGAGGCCTAAAATTGCTTCCCTTGTCCCTATACTTTTCCTGAAACCAAATTGGTCTTCTCCTAACACTTCTTCCACTCTCCTCTCAATTCTTCCGTACAGAATTCTAGTTAAAATTTTTGATGCATGGCTAATTGTTCTGTATTCTTCACATTTATCTGCTCCTCCTTTCTTAATTAATTTTGTAGCGTGTGAAAATTATCTATCGTAATCGGGATTTGAACCCGGGACCTCCGGATAAAAGACCGATACGCTACCATTCCACCAAGGAGATCTGCGAAATCTTTTATTAAATAAATATATTTCACCCCTTACGGTTTAGCCTTTCAAAATCGCGTTAAAAATGGCCTAGGACGCACCGTTTTTTAATTTAATGAAAGATATGTCGTGCACAGTTCCATTCAAAGATTTTTGTATCTTTTTCATAAAATGGGGGATGACTACTGACATTAAGCTTAAGGATCATAAATTGTTCAAGTATAAAGAAAGAATTAAAGACAAAAGGACTCGTTATATTAATTGTTATCGATAATATCAAGTGGAAATAGGGCTTCTGCAGTTCCAGAGTTCCTATACGCGTGCCGCCACTGATAGATAGTATTGGCGAACATT
The DNA here is from genome assembly GCF_047948215.1 of Lycorma delicatula. NCBI lineage: Eukaryota > Metazoa > Arthropoda > Insecta > Hemiptera > Fulgoridae > Lycorma > Lycorma delicatula. The sequence continues at coordinate 697,680 of NC_134466.1, forward strand.
GGTATGCAAATATTCGCCGATTAACCGAATATTCTTCAAAGTAGCGATGAGGTAATAGATTTAACTTAGTGAAACTTGATGACCATGAAATATTTACTAGCTCTTCTTACATAATGCTGTAATAATATTTATAAAGATAAGTAAAGTGTAACGAACTAAACAACAGTCACGTTACACGCAATCAGAGAAGAGAATTTAACGATGAAGAAAAGTAATAATCACATTATATTGATCGGCAAATCAATCGTAATGCCGTACTTAAAAGAATATCAGTCTTCAGTATCAAGAATTTGTAACAGACACATAGTAATTTATAATTTTTTTCATAGATATTCATTCATTTAAAAATAATTTAAATTCAATTAGAAAATAAGTAACCGTTTTTCAATTAGTATTAATTAAAATTAATAACCGATTAAAAAAAGCTGGAAAAATATTGCATGACTTTACCGGATATTAATATTAAATATTAAAAAGGTTAGAGTCAAAAACAAAGAAAAAAACAGAATATGTATTTTTTATTTTTTAATATGTATTTTGGAGAATATGTTTTAAGAAAATATTTTCTAAGAATATTCGTTCGAACTTTAACCTAACAAATTTGATTAATTAAAGTTTTCTATAAACCTAACGCCCTTTTGATAAAGGCTAAAGAAAATATTAAAAAAAAATAAAACATTTCTACATTTTAGGTCCGGCTCTATAATTTAAAAGAATTATAGACATTTCTTGATTGCTCTATATATGAGGTTAATTAACCGAGAATAGAGATAAAGAAGAAGATAAAGAATAAAAAACATACATTTTAAGAAGTGGGGGTTGATTATTTGAAAAAGAAATTTTTTAAATTATTTATATAAGTTATATTACTGAGAATAGCCTGAGAGCAGGTGACTCATTAAATTCCAGAAGCCAGGTGTGTCCCTTATCGCTAGTTTCCAAGAAATTCCTAACATGTGAAAGAATGTAATGCTGCAGCTACAACCTTTATTTTTTTGTTTTAATTATAATAAAATTACTCGTTCGATGCACATTAGCGTTCTATTTAATTTAATCATCAGCATGTACGCAAAATGATGTAAAATTATTTAAATGGATATTAAACAGTTAGCAATTAACTAATTATTAACAGTTAAATGTGTATTAATTGTATAAAAATTAACTTTTTTTAAAAAACTTAACTCGTTGAGTTTGAAACTTATATGAATTGTAGTTAACCGATTTGCTTTAATAAAATTTTCCCTTTCGTCAATCACTTGTTTATCTGTATAATCAAATAAATGATTGCGCAAGGTAATGAAGTACTTTCCGATAAATGTCTGAAAGCGTTGCGAATTTTCTTCTGCAGGTAACCGAAAAGTTTCTGAACGATTTAAAAAATTAATAACTTTTTCCTTTTGTTTTCAAACTTCATAACCAGAAAAATGGAAATTTTGATACGGAGAATTTCAGAGTTGATCTAAGTCACAATATGTAATTTTCTTTTAAAAACCGACGATCAATTACTGCGTCTCATAGAAATTTATCGCAGACATTTCCATGTAAGAAACGCGCTCTCAGAGATGATTATATGCAATCTGATTACAAATTAAGGATCTGTAATAGACTTACCTCGACAGGTTGATTGAATTCTGCCATACCGAGCAAAATTTTCGATGCGTACAGGCCAGAGCGGATAAATATGTAGGAACATCAATCAAACGTCGTTCTGTTTAGTTGAGGTTGTTCCGGTCAAGACCTCAATGTATTCTGATGCATTTACGTATGTTTGCCTTTAAAATTCAGCTTGTTCATCGCTTGAAACCTGTAGGGGTTCTCAACAACGGATTCAGTGTGTCGTTCATTTTCTACAACGTTTTAGGAAGAAAATAAATTTTTCATTCGACTAATCATCAAAAATGATAAGGCTTACTTTCATCAGAATGAATTCGTAAGTTATCAATACTGTAAAGAGAATCGTTCAAGAAAGACAACTTGATCCCGGAAAAGATACAATTTAGTGTGGAATCACCGCTCAAGTCCTCATCGGACCTTATTTTATCGAAGACGAAGATGGAAATCCTGTAACTGTTACTGGTGAACGGTGTAGAGCTATATTCCAAAACATCCTGCGTTAAAAAAGAAGCCAGATACGTCGTTCTAGCAAGATCGAGCTGTTTCTCAAACGGTAAACCAGCAATGGAACTTTTAAGATAGATATTTGGTGAATAAATCATTTCGACAGGTTCGGAAATTCTATATCCGCCATGGTCGCCTGATATGGTAGAACCGACATTTTTCTATAGGATTACCTCAAGGAGAGGGTTTACATCAATAAAACAGGAATCCATGAACAGGTAAAACGAAACATCCGAGATGAAATCAGGCTTTTATACAGAGTGTCCCATATAAAACGCAACCCATCAATCACTCATCCATGAAATTTCAAAAGTCAAGCTTACTCCCCTACTCGTTACTGAATTGGACTCGTCCAACATCTGAACATCGCGGCGACGCAGTAGAACACTACCGATAGTAACAACAATGCGATCATAACGTTCAGTGTATTGATAGAGACAAGATGGTGTTTTCGCTAGATGAACGTATTTTCATTGTCGAGTCGTACTTCAGTACGAAATCGGTGGTTGCAGTGCAAGATTTGTTTCCCCATAAGTACCCGGATAAACCGGCTCCTAACAAAAACATCAGTATTAAGGTCAGTCGCAAAATTTAGAGAGACCGGTTCTGTTAATAACAAGGAACACAAAAGATCTGCGTCGGTGTTGAATACAGATATAGTTACTGAAATCAAAGACCGATTACTCGCCTCGCCAAATAAATCGATCAGACGTTTGACTGCTGAAATTAATTTGTCTAAATCAACCGTTCATCGGGCGACCAAACGATTACAATTACGACCTTATCGCGTTGAAACGGTTCATCGACTTCTTGAGCCCGACAAAGAAAAACGGCTACAATATTGTCAACGGTTCCGTCGATTTCTGCGCGAGGGAATTAACGTTATGGATTCGTTATTTTTCACAGATGAAGCACGGTTTCATTTGGATGGCTACGTAATCAGCCAAAACAGTAGAATTTGGAGTGCTAAAAATCCCCGCGTTTATCACGAAAAACAATTACACCCGCAGAAGTCGGGCGTGTGGTGCGCGATATCGCGGAAGAAAATAATCGGTCCTATTTTTTTCGAGTACACCGTTAGTGCAGAACGATATTAGGATATTTTATTTCGGTTCATCGCAGTCTTGGAAGAGGAAGACAGTGCTGGCTACAACATGACGGTGCGACATCGCACTACGCAGGTTCAACTTCTGATTTCGTCGAGGAATTCTTTGGTAATCGTGTTATCGGTCGAGGCTTGCGGCCACCAAGATCTCCAGATTTGACTGCGGTGGATTTTTTTTCTACGGGGTTACCTCAAAGAAAAAGCCTACAGCAACAAACCCTTGAACGATTGAAAGTCGATTGAACAAGCTGTATTAAATATCCAGCCACAAAGTTTGAAAAAACTTGCAAGAAACGCTGTAAAAAGAATTGAAGCTTGTATTCAAGAAGATGGCGGCCACTTCCAACATTTATTCTAACTGTAAGGTAATGGATGGTAATAATAAAAATTACATTTACATTTACACATGCCTTTTTATTATTTCAATACCTACCAATATAATAAGGTTGGGTTGCGTTTTATATGGGACACTCTGTATAAAGATATTTTTACTTCTATAATGGAAAATACTTAGAAACAGGAATAATGGATGAGGCTGAAAATGGGAAGTATTTGAGGAATGTCCTCTTTCAGGATTAATTTTTTTTAAATTATACAAAATTTAGTAAATTATAAAAATTTTCGGTACAAACTGGTTTTGGAAAATAAAAATTTTGAAATTATCAGGAAATTTTGGGACAGTCTAGACAGGTCTCTCTATTCAGAAACTTGTCGGTTTCTCTGAATATTTTTTCGTTGAATTAATACATCGAAAGTAGAATAAACCATTTTAATATTAAGTTTTTATTTTATGTATTTTTGAGCACAAATCATTACAAAATAATTAAAATATTGCAAAAAATGGATGTTCTTTTTTTTATCTGTCATTGCAAGAATACTAATTAGCTCTTTATAGCTACTTTTAGCTCCCATATTCCACAAATTACAATAAACTTTTTTTTTTGTTTTTTTTTTAAATTATAAATTATAGGAGTATATATTAGATAGATATGATTTTATACATTTATTCTGTTACTAGGTTGAACTACATGTTCATTTAGATGGCGCAATGAGGCATTCCACAATTTGGGATCTTGCAAAGTAAGTTATTTCACTAGCTTTTTTTAATATTATTTCAATCTAGTTTTACAACAAAATATAACAACGTACCACAGTTTTAGATTCAGTAAGCTTTTCCCATAAAACATAAAATTCAGTGTCAAAAAACATTTTTTTTTTTTTTAGGTTTATAATACACTAGCTCCCAGTCGCAGCTTCGCTCGCGCTATATGGTTACTTGCGTTTCCCGTGGTGGTCAATCTTTTTATTCTATATTTATTACTCAAGTAACCGGAGGCAGGTGCAGTCAGTCATACATACAGTAATGGTGGCATATCGCTCAGTAGTTTCAGTCGAACGGGATCGGGCTGTGTATTCGGTCGCTTTCCAATCTTGACTGTCTTTCGTCTTCAGTCTCTGCCGTACGAACAGTTTTCATCGTACGTGCTTTTTTTTGTATTTCTCCCGATCGAAGAATGTCTTTTAGGCACGGTATGATGTTTTGAAAAAAGATCACATAATTTAAAAGATTGCAGTTAAATACTTTACACACTTTAAATTACACACACACATGATAAACAAAAGCGGCTATTTATTTATGTTTTTAAACACCCGTAAAAAATTGTAAATGAATGAATCGTAAAAATTACATATGCATGTGCGCTAAATTGATTGAAACTTAGGAATAACTGTACGTTAAAAACTCAGCCCTTTTCAATATTAATCGATTCAAAAAAATGTTAGCTAAAAATTAAATTTTTCTTGAAAATCAAAGTCGTTTTGAAAATTAAATAAGTTTTAAGGAAGAAATAAAGTGTTTTAAATTTCATAATGTCGGAGGTCCAAAAAAATTAGCCTATGTTCACCGCAGGGCTTCAAAGTGTAGGTGTGCAAAATTTTAGACAAATCTGTCCGATAGATCTCGAGTTAAGTTGGATAAGAGAGACAAATAAACATTGATTCTTATATACAGAGTTATCATAAAAGAATGGTGCGGTTTTGAACATGGTTTAAATTAAAACAGAATTACTTACAGTTTATGTTTTTTATTTTTCAAATTTGTCGTCTCAAACATTTTTTTACATAATTAATAAATTTCAATATGTGCGCCCTTAGTCGCTCGACAAATGTCCAAACGATACTGAACGTCTCTCCAAACATTAGTTAACATTCTTCGTTAATGGTTGTCCTGTTTTTTAAGCGGTTTAAGTCGCGAATTTTTTTGTGTATAAACAACGCTTTTGATGTACCCTCACAAGAAAAAATCGCAAGGTGTCAGGTCTGGACTTCTTGGCGGCCAAAGTACGGGTCCTTGCCGGCCTATCCATCGATCTCCAAATTTTTCGTTCAAAGCGTCCGTGACCGATGCATTGAAGCGCGGGGGAAGCACCATCTTGTTGGAAATGAAGTCGATGAATGTTTTCGAGTTCATCCAGCTGAGGGAAGCAATAATCGGTTAACATGTCAAGATACACAACTCCATTAATTATTTTTTCAGCGAAGAAGAAAGGCCCTATTATAAGATTTTTCATCGCACCACATCAAACATTAACTTTAAGCGAATCGCGTTGTTTCTCGATAATTGCGTGTGGGTTTTCAGAGCCCCGTATTCGTGAATTGTGTCTGTTAACGCATCCATTCTCGTGGAATGTAGCTAGCTTTGTCTGTAAAAATTATATCGTCTAAAAATGATTCGTTTTCACTTATTCTGTCCGACAGTTCAACAGCGAAATTGTAACGTTTTACACCATCATCGGGTTTCAATTCTCGCATTATCTGGATTTTATAAGCGTGTAATTTGGGTTGGAGGCTTTCAGGGATACCAATATAACAACTAGAAATTTCCCTACAATCTTCCAATGAATTACTGAAATCGCACCATTCATTTGTGATAACTCTGTATTTAATTCTATCCAATCAAGAGAAAAATAAACTTAAATAGATTACATTTAAGTTAATTTAATAATTATTATAATAATAATTTTATATATATATATATATATATATATATATATATATATATATATACATACATACACACAGACGAAAAGTGTTCAATTCAATCCTGGAATTTCTTTTTTAAAAGTTTAAAATCGAATCCCAGTTTGGAGGTAGTGAATGAAATAGGAACTAACAATTGGGTCCAGTTACTGGTAGGCAACACTCATTTCGCGCGCCAGTTTAGAGATCGTTATTATTCAAGATGGCGGACAGCCAGTGTGAACGTTTACCGGGAACAGCCTATGGTGATTAACTTTTTACTGAAGAAGAGTATAAAATCAGTTGAAATTCACAAGACCTCAGTCACAATACGGTGATAAGATACTCAGTCGCAATAAGACATTTGAATGGTGCAACCGCTTCAAAAATGGCCATATTTCTGTCATTGACGATCCTCAGTCGTGAAGGATTCCTGCCCACAACAGTCATTTTTGGAAATATTTAGCGAGTTGAACAGCTTATACATTACACTCGTCTCATACCTTGTTGTAAAATTAGAAAAGTGTGTATTCTTTCGTTAGGGAAAGTAAACACAATAATGCGCTACAATTTGTTATTTCGAAAAGTGAGTTCACGCTGGGTTTCAAAACAACTTTCCCTTTTGACTGGCATAGAATAGTTGAAGTCTGCACTGAATTGAAGGATTGCAACGACAAGGAAGTATTTCCTGGATGATATCACCATATGTGACGAAACGGGATTCTTCATTTCATTCCAGATTTCGAAAAGAGCATCGAAGCAGCGAAACCGTGAGGAACGATCATCAGGAAAGAAATTTTGAATAATTGCATCAACAGGCAAAGTGACGGAAGTGTCTTCTAGAAAAAACAATGGATTATTCGCGTGAATATTTTATCCTATGATGTCATTATCGACAGTGAATATTAATGTCGTAGTTCTACATGATGCGCATAAGAATCTAAAGAAGAAACGGCTTGGTTTGATCCCGAAGGATGTTCTGTTTCTGCAGCACAATACAAGACCTCGTACAGCTCAACGTTCAATGCAAATATTACAGGAAATAGGCTGGGAATTAGGAATATTACCGTATCCCCCATGTAGTACGGATTTAACGCCAAGTGACTTTCACCTTTTTAACCCCTCGTAGGTCAAAATTTCCACAGTGATAAAGAAGTGAAGCGGGCTGTCCTTTTTTTTCCTGTTTAGCCTCCGGTAATTACGGTTTAGATAATTCTTCAGAGAATGAATGAGGATGATATGTATAAAGTGTGAATGAAGTGTAGTCTTGTACATTCTCAGTTCGACCATTCCTGAGATGTGCGGTTAATTGAAACCCAACCACCAAAGAACACCGGTATCCACGATCTAGTATTCAAATCCGTGTAAAAATAACTGGCTTTACTAGGACTTGAACGCTGGAACTTTCGACTTCCAAATCGGCTGATTTGGGAAGACGCGTTCACCACTAGACCAACCCGGTAGATTGAAGCGGGCTGTCCTAGAAGGTTCAGTCGTACTGACAAAGGTTTCTATGCCTAAGCTTTCCAGACATTAATAAAACGCTGGGATAAATGTATAACTGTAACAGGGGGATATGTGGAAAAATAAATGCAGTTTCCACTTGAAATTTTTTACAAAAGATTCCGGAAGGCCTCTCGTATATATATATATATATATATATATACGAATGAAACTTCGTAGTAGTTAAAATTATTACGTGTAACAGAACTGTATAATGATTCTACAATTAAAAAGAAACTTAATAATCAGGCGTTCCTTTCCTCTTCACAAAAGAAAAGGAAAGTTCCTTTTCAATCTAAAGGTTTTCATTATCAATTTTTTTACGTAGATTAAAATGTAAAATTAAAAAATTGATATACACTATCTTTTTGTATTAATCGATTACAAAATAAGGATTTCTACAATAGTTTTTTTTTTGTCTTCAGTAATTTGACAACTTTGATGCAGCTATCCAAGATTCCCTATCTAGTGCTAGTCGTTTCATTTCAGTATACCCCCTACATCCTAGATCCCTAGCAATTTGTTTTATATATTCCAAACGTGGCCTGCCTACACAATTTTTTCCTTCTACCTGTCCTTCCAATATTAAAGCGACTATTCCAGGATGCCTTAGTATGTGGCCTATAAGTCTGTCTCTTCTTTTAACTATATTTTTCCAAACGCTTCTTTCTTCATCTATTTGCCGCAATACCTCTTCATTTGTCACTTTATCCACCCGTCTGATTTTTAACATTTTCCTATAGCACCGCATTTCAAAAGCTTCTAATTCTTTCTTCTCAGGTACTCCGATCGTCCAAGTTTCACTTCCATATAAAGCGACACTCCAAACATACACTTTCAAAAATCTTTTCCTGACGTTTAAATTAATTTTTGATGTAAACAAATTATATTTCTGACCGAAGGCTCGTTTCGACTGTGCTATTCGGCATTTTTATATCGCTCCTGCTTCGTCCATCTTTAGTAATTCTACTTTTTAAATAAAAAAATCCTTCTACCTCCATAATCTTTTCTCCTCCTATTTTCACATTCAGTGGTCCATCTTCAATAGTAATCCATATTAATTGTTTTTTTAGGAAGAAAAACATTCCAACACCAGGTAATGGAAGTTATGAAGATCTATGCAAGAGTCTAGTCGTTTCAGATCCAAAAAATTTACATCATTTTCTTAAACCGTACGAGTTTTACTCTCCTCTTTATCAGTAAGTACAAATTTATTATTACTGTTATTTATATATATGAGTTATACGTGTTATTTATATATACGAGAACTTATTTCGTCACTTATGGATTTACCGATGGCCGGTTTGATTTTACATATATGCAACTACTGTATTTGAGGACTTCTCACTGAAATTATTATTAGGTGAATTTACCTTTAATATAGGTTTTTATACGATACAATTTGGAAACTATAAATAAGAATAATATGTATAAGGAAGAAAATAAAGTACAATAAATTAATAATACTTCTTTATAGATAACCGGTAATTTAAATTTTAAACATGAAACAAACAAAAAATACTCTGATAAAGTTCTAGAAATTTCACTCATCGCACAAGTAATTTTAGGTATATTTGTAATCGATACCGTTCGTGTTTTGTTATATCGCATAACAAAACAATAAGATAATCATAAAATATAAAAAAATTAAAAGCCGTAATTGCTCTCAGCCGGCTCACGGCGAATATCGGTGGACCGAAGTCCGGCAGTTGGCGACCCCTGATGTCCACGGTGCATTCCGTCCTGTTATACGGGGCGGAAGTGTGGGCTCAGGTATTAAAATTCGAAAGAAACCGGAAGCGACTCGCGCAAGTGCAACACACCGCGGCCTTGAGAGTCCCTTCCGCGTTTCGGACGGTTTCCGAACCTGCAGTATCGGTGTCATACCCGTTCTTCTTTTGACAAGGGAGCGCCAGGCGATCTACAGGAGACGAAGACCGGGAAACCATCGCTAAAGAGGAACGGACTCGCACGGCAAGAGACCTGGTACTACGAGACCAGAGGACGTTGGACCGCAAGGCTCATCCCTCCGGTCAGATCGTGGACGGAACGGCGGCATGGAGAGGTGGAGTACTACGCGACCCAACGGATCACGGGTACTTCCGCGCTTATCTCCATGTCATAGGGAAAGCGCCGTCTCCCGACCGCTTCTATTGCCCCGGTTTACGGGACGACGCCGAGCACACCTTTTTCAAATGTGCTGGGCGGGCGGCAGATCCAGGAACACTAGAGGCAGATCTCGGAGCACTGTGACCCTACAACGCGGTTGCGATGATGTTCTGTAACCTGAGCAGCCGGGAAAGTGCGGCTCGATTTGTCGGCGGTATTCTCAGGATCATGAAAGATGACCTGGATAGTCCTGAAAATTAGATAGCGGCCTTCTCAGGCTAGTATACGAGAACTCGGTCTGAAGTAATGTTTTAAACGGTCAGGTCGTCCTGATAGAAAGGGGCGTGGTTTAAGTCGGTAGTGTGCTGATGGTGATTGGATAATACCATCAGTGGAAGCCCAACATTCCGTGCGTAAATGCATTTTCACTCCCCCCCCCACAAAAATTATTATTATCATTGTGATTATACCTTTTTTATTAATTGTTTTATTATTGTTATTTACTACTATTATTACCATTTTCATTATTATTATCATTATTTTTTTGTCTTTCCGTAGAGGGAGGAAAAATCTCTGCCAGCCGCTGTCAGGCCCGCACTGACGGCAGTGCAGGGCTCTCACCCGCTAAAAAACCTTCCCTCCTATCATGCAGGGGCCGGATCTAAGCCCTGTGGTATGTACAGCCCCTGAATGATCACCCAGGCACTCTACTATCCGAATCCGTATGAGCGTAAGGCATCCCAAGGGGGCGATCGACGAGCGACAACTCCGAGGAGCCCCCGCCGCCCACCTCCAGACGCTGGCCTCCCTTGATCACCCGTCATCGAACTCCAAGTCTCTATAGATTAGATCTGTCGTCGCCTCTCTTCATTAACCTTCTCTCCTATCATTGATGTGATCGTAGTCAAGAAATATTCCAATTTGTTGTTGCTATTGCTGAGCATCACCTCGATTATATTGTTGGCCCTGTCCACACACTAATCCTTGAGCACTACTCTGAAGTTGCGCCATCTAGGGCAAAAAAATACCACATGCTCTGCTGTATCCAGTCCACCGCAATCGTGACAACGACTTTTATTATTATTATTTTTTATTTTTTGAGGTTTTTAGGGGCATCGACTATTTTGGTCATTAGCCCCATCCCACTTCAAAAAAAAAGGTTCAATTATTCACATTTCTATGAATCAAAAATGTTCAAAAATTTACGTTCTTCTAACTTCGAATCCAGAATATTACTTTCTAGGCTTTCCTTTCGGCCATCCTTTCTTGCACCGTTTCTCCATTCTTCTGACGGCCTCAACCTCTGATGACAGCCTATCTGAGGCCTCAGACATGGCATCGTCTTCCTCTCTTTTGGATGCCAGTGACGTTCTGCGGCTGACGTCAGTTGATGAAAGTTTCGTCGGTGCTGTTAGCATCTTTGCTAGGGAATCTAAACTAACAAGCGATCCACTCTCCGTGGCGGATGAGCCGGACTCTATCTCTACTGCAGTACTGGGTCCAGCTGAAATAGATACTCTCACCGAAGCTGATCTTTGCGCTTTTGGAGGCTCTATTCGTACAGGTTTTATATTCTCTACGTCTGGAGGTTTCTCAATACTAACTTGTACCTCCATTTCCGTAGATTCAGATTTTCATGTCGCAATTTCTTTAAGTTTGTGACTAGATGACTGAGTGATCCGTTTCTCTTTGCTAGATAAGTCAAGATTTTTTATTCTTACTTCAGTCGGTGGCTTAGTAATCGCAGGTTTAGCCGGTGATTTAAACTGTGCTGGTGCGTCTCTCATGTCAACGGCGTCAGACAGAGAGTGAGCCTTCTCATGTTTAGTTTATTCCATCCGATGAGTCGACTCGATCTTTGAATCGATGATTCTTTCGATCATCGTCGCAAGACTTGGAGCCATCTTGTTAAGCAACTGCTCCGCGTTAATTTTAGATGTGGAAGGGGCAGCCGCTGCTTCTGCGTAAGAAGTTGATGGTCGTGGTGTACGCTGATTAACAATTTTCTTCGCTTCAGGATAACTGACCTTCTGAAGCGTTTTAACTTCCTGAATCGCTGTTTCTAATTTATATGTAGGGCGGTTTCTTGAACGACAATTGTGATGCCCTTTACAGTTAACGCAGGTTGGAGGGTCTTTACGTGGGTCACCCTCATGTGTTTTTTCTCCACATATACATATTTCTTGCGCTTCACATCTAGCTGCTGTGTGTCCGAATCGTTGACACTTAAAACATCTCATCGGCTGCGGAATAAATGCTCGTACATCAAGCCGATGGATGCCAGCTCGTACCTTTTCAGGAAGACCGGCCTATTAAATGTTAAAACATGCGAGGCCGAAGGAACAACTTCGCCATTTCTTCGCACGGTTAGTCTGCGACACTGAGTCACTCCCTGACTCGACATTTCTTGTACAATTTCTTCTTCTGTACAATTAAGAAGATCGCGACAAACAACAACTCCTCTGGATGAGTTCAGTGTGCTATGCGGTTGGACAGAAACCGCAAATTCACCGATCTTCTTCAACGCCTGGACTTTCTGGCTTTGCACGTCGTTGATAGTTTTGACTTGCAATCCATTAAAAGTCTTTCGGATTTCTTTAACGGGACCACCAGCACAATTTGTAATTTCTCTTGCGATTAAGAATGGACTAACTTTTTGGAAGTTTCCATTCTCCTTTGTAATAATTAAAAATCTTGGCTTAGGTACACTATAGCCAAATAAGCTTTTACTTAAGTCTTTACTGATTCTATCAGCATCTTTCTTGATTTTCTCACACTCTTTGCCGTTTTTCCTCTTCGCTTGTGGCGAATCGGAGGATTCTAAACGAGGGTGTTTACGTGCACCCTCTGCCACGTTTAATTGTTCAATATTCATGAACCGTTAATCCCTTCTGTAGCAAGGCTAGCCGCCGGGGTACACCCTCACTCCAGGGCTACTGACCTTGGAGGTCCGATCCGGTTCTTCGGTGGAACCGGCATATGTCCTGGCAGAGAGCGGATGCGCAGTCTCTGCATTGACTCCAGTCTCCTACTCACCGAAGCTTTCAGAGCTCCCATGCACCGACATACATGGGCACCATTGCTACATGCTTGCCATCGCAGGGGGCATGTGGACAACGGAAGGGTCTCCGTTACACCTGCAATAACATTGACCCTGGCCGCCACATCGCCAGCTCTAATAGTGGTGAGTCCATTTCCAAAATCGTTTATTATTCCATTTCCTGCAGGTAGACGAAAATCCAGTCCGTTTAGTGACCTGAGGTTGGAAACAGGTCAAACTTAAAAAAGCATAACCGAGGAATTTACTCGGAACCCCGTTAACCAGCTATATGTAATGTACGAAGTACAGCTGTTGCCGCCCTGGACGTGGAACATAGATGTTGTGTTCCGGACGTGGGGATTATCTACCTCAGGACGACTTTTATTATTATTATTATTATTACTATTATTAATAATGAATTGTGTTGTTTTACTCGTGTTTTTAAATCAATAAATTATATACACATTTTCATTCGTCAATCTCTCAATATCCTGATCGAGCCGCGAACACGTGACAATATGTTAAATGGAAGAAGTTAAAATAAATTCCTTTAAAAATATATAACCAATAAAAAGGATTGATGATAAATTATATGAAATTTTCTTGAAATATTATTACTAAGCGATTTTTATTTAAACGATTAATATTATTGATTTTTAAATAAACAAAAAAATTTTTGAAAATTAAAAAAAAGTTATATTTTTAAATTTTGATTGCCTCCAAAGTATTTTTTATTTATTTTTTTTGTTAGTCACTTGTATTAGTATTATGCCTAGGAAGATATTAAAAAATTCTGTTTAAAAATATGTAATAAAAAAAAGTTTTTTTTCGATTTTTGGAGAAGGGGGAATTTTGGAGCAAAATGTTTTTAAAAATGATAAGATAACCGTGAACGCACACACCGAGCTTAATATTAAGTGGGGCTATATTTGCAAACGTTCTGAGAAAATTGACCCTCAACCCAACCCAACCCCCCCCCCCTTCCACTATCGTCTAGAGATATTGGCCCCAAAATTTTACCAGCAGATGGCTCCATATACATTAGTCATTGAAAAGAATTTCATCAAAACTGGTGTATCCAGTCAAAAGTTAATTAATCTTCAAACATTCCAAAACACGTACATATGAACATTTAACCTTTTTTTTTTTACAGGGAAGGGTTCCTGATCATGAAACGTTTGAAAATGCAAAAAAACACAGTTGCCCCCAGTTTTTACTTGATTACCATATTTGCAGCTCAGTTCTAGTGTTATGCTGACAAGAATGTAAAGGAGTAAAATATGTATGTCTATGAAAAACAAACATTTCAGCTAATAAAAAATAAATTAATCTAAACTATAATATTTATTTACTTTTTTTAAGTAAATTTTTGTATTACTATCAGGTTTTTTTTTTATTTTAAAATAGAAAAAATAAATCGTGTTGTGTAATCAGAATAATAATAATAGCTAACTAATAAATAAATTGCTTATAATACATAACCGGTTTCTATTTAAATTACTTTAAATAGAAACGGAAAATATTTAAATAGAATTTATTATTTAAATTACGTATTGCTTAGAAAGATAAAGAATGAAATTATAAGCATTATTAAAATATTACTTTCTCTTTTTGAAGATTATCTCTATACGGTATACGGAGATGTAACCTTCAAACGCAGATTAGATTACAAACAAAAAAATACGAGTAATTCAGTACTGGATTAAGCCTCTACCAGGTCCCAGACAAAATTAAAATTTGCAGCCCCATTTACATAAGTTACGAAAAACTAAAAATTGAAAGGTAGTCGGGAAATTTACTTTTCGGCATCAGAAAAAAAAAGTTTTTTATTATTTATGTATTTTTTTTTTAAATTTCAAAGGTATTACTCATTTTTTATCTTTTTAAAAATACACCGTGTTAACTTAAATCGATTCCAACGAGGAATCATGGGAGCCATAGTTACCCCTTGGATCCGCCAGTAGCAATAATCAGTAAATGTATTATTTAAAAATAATACAAAAAAATTATTATTATTTTTTACTTTTAAGGCCGCAAAGGACCACTTTAGTCAGAATAATTCAAGCCTTTTTTGCCGATCTTTTGGCCTTTAAATTCTTAGCTATTAATATTTAGTCATTCTTAATGATCTTGCTTTACGATCCTCTTCTGAATAAACCCTTTTTGTATAATTAAAAGTTCTTACTTTAAAGTCGGTATTCGGATCTTTAATAACAAATTTTTATTTTTCGGATTTATTAAGTAAATCTTCGTAAATTAAATTTAATACTTGCATGTCTTCTTTAATTTCTTTGATCCATGATGGCAGATTTTTTAAAGACCAAAATAGATCGATAATTCTCTAAGTAATCCTATCCTGCGGTAATCTTAACGAGTGTGCGCAGAAAGAAATTCGCTTTTTTTTCATAGTATCGATTAAAGATTCCAAGTTTTCGTATAGAAATTTATTAGGCGATAATCTGTACCGATTTTCGTGTTTATATTTTTCGTTTATGCGGGTTCTAAGAATCCTGCGTTCAACTTTAAGCAAAGGTTCGGTCCTATTTTCCTGATTCAATCTAAATAAAGTCTCGCTCGCGTAAGTTATTACCGGTTTAACCGCAGTTTTGTAATGTCTAATTTTAGTGTTAATCGAGAGCGATTTTTTGTTGTAAGTATTTTTGGTTACTTGAAGCACTTAAAATAATTTATTAAGTCTTTCGGTCCGATTTTGTTTTTCGTTACGATTACAAAACAGATCAAGATATTTAAATATCTTGATCTGTTCAAGATATTTAAATTTTTCTACAAGTTCTACTTTGTTTCCGTTAATATTCACAGAATTAATAACTAAAGGATCTATAGCCATCATTTTAGTCTTTTCGTAAGAAATTTTAAGTCCGTTTTATTCGATTACTTCACTGAATGTGAAAATAGGAGAAGAAAAGATTATGGAGGTAGAAGAATTTTGTTATTTGGGAAGTAGAATTACTAAAGATGGACGAAGCAAGAGCGATATAAAATGCTGAATAGCACAAGCTAAACGAGCCTTCAGTAAGAAATATAATTTGTTTACATCAAAAATTAATTTAAATGTCAGGAAAAGAGTTTTGAAAGTGTATGTTTGGAGTGTCGCTTTATATGGAAGTGAAACTTGGACGATCGGAGTATCTGAGAAGAAAAGATTAGAAGCTTTTGAAATGCGGTGCTATAGGAGAATGTTAAAAATCAGACGGGTGGATAAAGTGACAAATGAAGAGGTATTGCGAGAAATAGATGAAGAAAGAAGCGTTTGGAAAAATATAGTTAAAAGAAGAGACAGACTTATAGTCCACATACTAAGGCATCCTGGAGTAGTCGCTTTAATATTGGAAGGACAGGTAGAAGGAAAAAATTGTGTAGGCAGGCCACGTTTGGAATATGTAAAACAAATCGTTGTGGATGTAGGATGTAGAGGGTATACTGAAATGAAACGACTAGTACTAGATAGGGAATCTTGGAGAGCTGCATCAAACCAGTCAAATGACTGAAGACAAAAAAAAATATATATATAAACTAAATAAGTTAGAAAATTATCCAGATTAATAGAAAATTTTCTAATGCAATTCATTAAATCAACAACCAAAAACAAAGCAGAAAACCTCAACGTTTCGTAGAAGATATAGGACTTTATCAAGACTTTTGAAATGCGGTGCTATAGGAGAATGTTAAAAATCAGGTAGGTGGATAAAGTAATAAATGAAGAGGTGTTGCGGCAAATAGACGAAGAAAGAAGCGTTTGGAAAAATATAGTTTAAAGAAGAGACACACTTATAGGTTACATATTAAAGCATACTGGAATATTATTAAATTAGAGGGTCAGGTAGAAGGAAAAAATTGTGTAGGCAGGAATAACGTTTGGAATATGTAAAACAAATTGTTAAGGATGTAGGATGTAGAGGGTATACCGAAATGAAACGACTAGCACTAGATATGGAATCTTGGAGAGCTGCATCAAACCAGTCAAATGACTGAAGACAAAAAAAAATGTTTTTTAAACCGATGAAGCACGATTCCATTTATCAGGGTATATGAATATACAGAACTCAATTTATGATCTGCCAACAACCCACATGAGGTTCCTTTACGTGACCAAACGACTGGAGTTTGGATTCCAATATCCAGAAAGAGAGTAGTGTCCCGATATTCATTACAGAATCAATAGATTCAGCTCGTTATTGTGACTCATTCACTAGTATATTAATAAGAGTTAGGTAATCGAGGACGATATTAATAACTCTTGGATTTAACAAAACACTGTAATCGCTCATACAGCTAGCAAATCCATGAAGTTACTGCAAAAGGTTTTCAAAGATCGAATCATTTCTAAGGGGTTATTTCTCCGGACTTAAGCCTACCGGATTTTTACTTCTGGGATTATGCAAAAGTAATGATTTATCGAAGAAACCCCTATAGCCTCCAGGAACTTCACACTGTTATTCGTAATTTCATCAAGAATATTCCATACGAACAAGTGAGAATCTTCGAGAACAATCTGACGCTTGCAGGCGTTTATGAGCAGAATGCTTATCAGGATGGTTTCCATCAATTATTGTAAGGTATGTCGATGTTCCTATTGTGTTAGTGCACAATCTTTTAAACGTAATGTTTTATAGACAACACTGCTGTGTTGCAAGTTCTTAGTGGCTAGCGCATTATATTTATTGATTACTAATCCACGACTTCAGAACCGTTGTCAAAGATTTCCTTTACTATATTATTATTTATTTTTAGGGGTGATGTTGAAACAATTGAAAGGGTTGCTTATGAATATTGTGAGGATGCATTTCATCAAGGGATAGTTTATGCCGAAGTCAGATATTCACCGCATAAAAGCGCTGGAATTCCGTTATACAATCAATTAGGAGAAAAAGGTAAACATTAATTTTTATTAATATAGTATTTACAATATTTTTAGCAAATATCTCTTTCAAGGAAGTCTCAGAGAAAGGAGTGATCTGCCAGATTAATGTAATCAAATCACTTAAAAGCGAGGTAGTTAGAATTTATTACTGATCTAATCAAATTACCATTATTTTCTTTAAAGATATTTTTTGTAATAATATTTTTCGAGGAATCAGTAGCATTGACCTGACAGGAATATCGGATGATCGGTTAAATATATCTCTGGATAAACGTCCGAGACGTTACCACTACTCCATTTCTACTACCACTACTCTCTCTCTCTCTCTCTCTCTCTCTCTATATATATATATACATATATTTATACAGGTGATTCAGGAGGATAGGGCAATATTTTTACAACTCATTCTAGAGACTAAAAATAAGAAAAAAGTTCATATAAACATAGGTCCGAACACGCTTCGTTAGCGAGTTATACAGGATGAAAGATTTCGCCCGAGTTTCAGTTCCACCGGGTAAATTAAGGCTTTCTGAAATTCTGGGAAGGTCAATTAAGGGGCGAATTCAATTGTTTCTTATGGTTTTTGAGCTGGGAAATCGAAAAAAATAGATCCCAGAACTGTATCTCTCTTAGTTTCTAAGATATCTCATGTAAAACACCAAAAATAGGATCAAAAAACACATTTTTTTTTACTTTTGACGTACAATAACGTTGTTAAATTGGCAATAAATCATACATTTTTTAAACATAAATTGTTGAGAATTTAATTATAAGAAGATTGATGTAAATAATGTCAACAGACAACAAATAAAATTTTAAACATGTCGACTTTTATTAGTTTTCTCGAATGAGATCTGCAGTCCCACTTTTTCTGCATTTTCTTTAAGTATCTCGAGCTGCTGTTTGACAACAATCTTCTCATCATCGGTCAATATTGCCAGATCATCCGCAAATGCGAGGTATGGTATGTAAAGGTTGTTTTTGGGAAAGCCCAGCCGGATTGGTTTCCAAAACTCACATTCCTTAAGTTCCTTCTCCCATTCTTCCATAACCTTGTCAAGGACAACACTAAACAACATCGGAGAAACTCCATCACCCTGTCTCACACCTGTATGAATGTCGAAGGGTTCTGAGATTTCTCCCATAAATTTAACTTTAGACTTTGTGTCTGGTAGTGTTTTTTTTATGAATTCTAGGGTTTTAGAATCTAGTCCCATTTCTTCCAAAATTTGGAATAGTGAGGACCTATCTATCGAATCGTAGGCCTTTTTGAAGTCTACAAATGTGCATACTAGGGGTTTCTGTCTTAGGGCTCGTATTTTGAGAATAGTTTTCAGGTTAAAAATTTGTTTCAGGCATGACCTATTTGGTCTGAAACCTGCTTGATATTCTGCTAATTTAGGTTCTAATTGCTTTTGTGTTCTATCCAAGAGACACCCTGATAGAATTTTGTATGTGACCGGTACAAGAGAGATCCCTCTATAGTTATTTTTTTCTGATTTGTTGCCTTTTTTATGCAATGGGTGGATTAGAGCAATCTTCCAATCATTCAGAAATTTTTCAGTTTGCCATATGTTTTGGATTATTTCTGTAATTTGTTTGAGTGAATTTGGGCCTAAATTTTTCAGAAATTCAGTTATAATTCCATCTTCCCCTGATGATTTGTTGTTTTTAATATAATATTATTTGTACTATTATTTTTTTATTTATTTATACTTGTTTAACACTTTCAGCACCAGGCATATATGGCAGTGTTATTGCAGTAGCCTACGATAGATTTCCCATTTTCTTTTCACCAGACCATGTGTATCAATGATATAAACAGTCACAGTTTCATCCCAGGCTGTGTGTATTATATTGTCTCACATGTGTTGTCCAAGTTGAGAAGGTTGTGTATCAATATTCTGCATGCTAGCAATGATTTGTGTGGGTTAATGTGTAGGTCTGAGCTAGGGTAAAAGTTTTATGCCTTTGGGTTGTAAGATTTAACACATCGGTAGCCCTGTCAGCTACACAAAATCAGCTGACTTTTTGAGTCCATGTATTTAGCATTGCTAGTAAAATTTTGTGGTTATGATTGTTGTTTTGTAGCTTGTGTGTTGCTGTTAATGCAAATAATCGATAATGAATTCTGAAGACATTATGGACTTCTTAAATAATAATAGCGATAGTGACTCGAGTTAATTTGCCGATATCTCAGACTCTGATGACCCAATATTTGATATTAACGATGCTGAAAGCGAGTCTTGTGATTTAGAAAGTGAATGTGATGTTTTTGAACAGTTTGAACTTTCTGAGAGAGATGTTAGCAACTCTTCTAATTTTCAATCTAAAACCTCAAAATAATACACAGGAACCACCAAATATAATTCCAGCTGACCATCAACTTGTACAAATTAATAAAAGAGGAAAGTGTGTATTGTGTTATGCACATTTTGCTAAAATATTTGATAGAAATACTGCTGCTAAAAAGACACCGCAAGTTATCTTGTGAGGAAAAATTTATGTGTATACAGTGTTTTTTAAAATCTATAAGTGTATAAAGAAGCGGTGAACTTCACATTGTAAATACCAGAAATAATTGACTAAAGTAACACTTATACTTTAGAATAGTTAGGCCTACAGCATTTCTTAATAATTTGTATTTTTTTATATCAGCAGTCTACTGCCAATTATAGTAGAAACAATAACTAATAAAGTAACTTCTAAGCGCTTTAGGGTAACTTATAATTTGTATTTTTCAAAGAATCAGTCGACTACCGATCATAAACAGTGAAAATAATAGTTTGAAGTAAAATACTGTATGTTACGTTTTGTTGATACGTCATGGTACATTGATAGGCCTATAATATTGCTTGTTATTTAATAATTTGTTTTTCTTGAGAAGCAGTGAACTTTAGACTATAAACGGTGAAAGTAATAGAATAAAAAAACTTAAAACTTTAGGATAGTTGGCCTTTGTCATTTGTTGTATCATTAATTAGTTGTATCGGTTTTTGTATTTTTACATTAGGGAAGAATATTAAACATAATTGTATTGCAGAAACCAGTATACTTATGTTCTTAAATTTACAAGTACTCTGCTATATTTGTGGACCATTTACCAATTTTTCTCCACAGACCACATGTATATATTTTATACACGCATTAAAACTGGACTTAAATTGATTAAAATGCAATTTTAAGTACATCAAACTACTTAACTTAGATCAGTATTGCTTGTTTTTGAAAAAAATTTGCTTAGGTCCAGGGTAAATTTTTTAAGATTATGAGCTGGTCTGGTGAACTGGGTCTCATTTGTATAATATGTATACACATGGTCCACATAAAAGTCTTACTGTGTATAATAACTATACACATGGCACTGAAAGTGTTAAATATTTTTATATTTTGTTTTATTTTTTTACATGTTATCATTTTTTGTAAACTATAACATTTTTAGTAGTGGGGATTTTGGATTTTATTAGATTAGGTGGTGGGGAGTTAATAAGTGTTTGCTGGTGTGGTTTTTTGTCATTTGTGGTTTGTCTTGATAAAGTCCTACATCTTCTACGAAACGTCGAGGTTTTCTGCTTTGTTTTTGGTTGTTGATTTAATGAATTGCATTAGAAAATTTTCTATTAATCTGGATAATTTTCTAACTTATTTAGTTTATATATATATTTTTTTTTTTGTCTTCAGTCATTTGACTGGTTTGATACAGCTCTCCAAGATTCCCTATCTAGTGCTAGTCGTTTCATTTCAGTATACCCTCTACATCCTACATCCACAACGATTTGTTTTACATATTCCAAACGTGGCCTGCCTACACAATTTTTTCCTTCTACCTGTCCTTCCAATATTAAAGCGACTACTCCAGGATGCCTTAGTATGTGGACTATAAGTCTGTCTCTTCTTTTAACTATATTTTTCCAAACGCTTCTTTCTTCATCTATTTGTTGCAATACCTCTTCATTTGTCGTTTTATCCACCCATCTGATTTTTAACATTCTCCTATAGCACCGCATTTCAAAAGCTTCTAATCTTTTCTTCTCAGATACTCTGATCGTCCAAGTTTCACTTCCATATAAAGCGACACTCCAAACATATAATTTAAAAAATCTTTTCGTGACGTTTAAATTAATTTTTGATGTAAACAAATTATATTTCTTACTGAAGGCTCGTTTAGCTTGTGCTATTCAGCATTTTATATCGCTCTTGCTTCGTCCATCTTTAGTAATTCTACTTCCCAAATAACAAAATTCTTCTACCTCCATAATCTTTTCTCCTCCTATTTTCACATTCAGCGGTCCATCTTTGTTATTTCTACTACATTTCATTACTTTTGTTTTGTTCTTGTTTATTTTCACCCGATAGTTCTTGTGTAGGACTTCATCTATGCCGTTCATTGTTTCTTCTAAATCCTTTTTACTCTCGGCTAAAATTACTATATCTTCAGCAAATCGTAGCATCTTTATCTTTTCACCTTGTACTGTTACTCCGAAACTAAATTGTTCTTTAACATCATTAACTGCTAGTTCCATGTAAAGATTATATTATATATATATATATATATATATAAATAAAGGATGTGCTAATTTTCTCAATTATTTTGGAGATTATGAGGCACAATAAGATTACAATTTTTTTTTTTATATTCCTAATACTATTTATTAATTGTAAAGAATAAATTAAATTTCAATTATATAAAATTCTATGTTGTATTTTAAAGCTCTGGAAGCGGTAGTTGAAGCAGTAATAAGAGGATTTAAAAAGGGTTACGATAAATTTGGAATAAATGTTAAAACATTATTGACAATTTTCTATGGCTGGACCGGCTCAGAGAATGTCAGTGAAGAGGTATTGAGGCTATGCCAGAAATATGACGATGTAGTCGGATTTGATGTGTGTACTAAACAACCTTCTGATGGAGTAACTGGTATGGATTATTTTTTCTTTATATTTTCATATAAAATAATTTTTTACTGTAGTTTTGTATAAAGCACTTTTTATAACGGTAGCTTTTAAGAACAATCCCAATGTAAAACGTACGATATAAGCTTCCCCACGAAATAAAAATTGTTAAGGATGAACTTGAAATATTATTTTTAACAGATTTCAAAAAACAGGTTACATATTCGATATATTTTTTATGTTTTTTTTTTCGCACGTAACTTTTCCCTTATTTCGATTGAAATAAATCTTGTTGCAATCGACGCAGATGCTTTTCTCAGTGGTACCATAATATTGAAAAACGTTTTTAGACATAAAAAATCAGTCTGAAAATTGACAAAAATCTTTTTTTCGCTGTCCGGCGAGTAGGTAGGGACAGTGGGAATCCTGCCTGATATTCTATTTGTATGCGTCACATTAGATGATATTATATGGAGGTCAGGTTATGAGTTTTTTCTACAAAAGATATGTATCGCCGTTAATAAAATCATCAAAAATCGATGTATCTCGTCTCAAACCTTTCAAACCTGATATATAAAAATATATCATCGGTAGACCATTACATGGTCTTTTGCGGTCTCTCGCAAGATGGACAACTAAATTCATTCGTAATACTTGTAACACTGTTGATGTGTCATTAGTAGAGACCGAATTATATGCGTTTGCATATTAAGCCATTTCACCGGCTATTGCATATTTTCCTTAAAAATCTAGTGGTGATTATGCATATTTTCGCTATATTTACAATATTTTTCGGTAGGATACCTTGTTAATAAATGAAATCTTACGTTGTATCCGGCCAAACCGATTATCCGCACCGCTCTTAGCAACTGCGCGTCTATTGTTCTGGGAGGATAATATTATTATGAGCTAAGTAAAACATAGTCTCGCGCTAGACAAGGACGAACGATACCATTCTGCGTCGCGCACGACTACTGCAGTACTCCTCCCCCTAGGCAATTAAATTTACGTAGGTTATTATTGACGCGCTCATTGCATCAGTTTAATTTTTTATTTATTTGTGCAAAGTTTAATGTGTACCATGCTTCCCGAAAAAAGTGTCTCTTCGAGGATAGCTGACTATCTTGAAACATTTACATACGACGGAAATGTGTTATATTATCGAGTTTGCGAGAAAAATATTTCGTGCACAAAAAAGGTTTCAAACAAACCAGCATGTTAAGACAACCCGCCGGGTTGGTCTAGTGGTGAACGCGTCTTCCCATATCAGCTGATTTGGAAGTCGAGAGTTCCAGCGTTTAAGTCCTAGTAAAGCCAGCTATTTTTACACGAACTGGAATACCAGAACGTGGATACCGGTGTTCTTTGGTGGTCGGATTTCAATTAACCACACATCTCAGAAATGGTCGAACTGAGAATGTACAAGACTACACTTCATTTACACTCATACATATCATCCTCTGAAGAATTATCTTAACGGTAGTTACCGGAGGCTAAACAGGAAAAAAGAGAAAGAAAGAGAGCACGTCAAGACAAATCTTTATAAAGCAGGATTGCAAAAGAAAGGCCCACAAAATCACCTTATAACAGCGCCAGTAGTACTTCCAAAGGTAAACAGAAACACTACTTTAGAATGGATTTATGTGAAGCATTGCTTATAAGTAATATTCCTCTTCACGAACTTATAAATCCTACCTGCAAAGATTTTCTGCAAAAATATTGTTTAAATCAAAATATACCAGATGAATCAACATCGCGTAAAAATTATATACCGACAATTTACCTACATGTTCTGGAAGAAATATGCAATGAACTCAAGGATTATTTGGACTTCAGCTGACGGAGTTACCAACATTTATGGTCTTTACATTGCGAATGTAATTTTTGGAGCAATAAAACTACAGCCTTCTTCCTATTTGGTGGCCTGCCAAGACCTTGAAAAGACAAATCGTTCTACGATCTCCAGATTTGTGAATGAAAAAATATTTGCTGAATCTTCTACAGATGAAAGAGTGTTTACATTTTTCTCAGATCCTGCTCCCTATATGATCAAATCAGCCAAAGTCCTCCAAGTATTTTATCTTAGTTAAATTCATGCGACATGCTTTGCTCACGAAGTACATCTACTCGCTGAAAAAGTACGATCCACATTTTTGAATGTGGTGAAACTGATTTCATCAACAAAGAAAGTGTTTCTTAAGGCACTTGCTCGCAATAAGGCCTATAAAGAAAAACTGCCAAATGTGTCTTTACTTACCGAACCGGTGGTAACTCGATGGGGAACGTAGATTGAACCCGTAGTGTTTTACAATGAAGATTTCGAGGCCATTAAAGGTGTAATAAACGACTTTGACAGTGTAAAGGCTATGGCAGTTTGTCAGTCCAAGAAAGCATTTAACGATTTAACGATTCTAGTATTAAAAAAAAACAGCAGGTTTGATCAGCACTCATTTTTTCTACATACCTGCTAGTTATAGAAAGCTTGAAACTCAAAGTTTGGAGTTGTAATCTTGTGATCTGGCGTTCTTTTGCAATCCTGTGATATAAAGACTTGTCTTGAAATGCTGGTCTATTTGAAATCTTTTTGCGCACGAAATATTTTTATCGCAAACTCGATAATATAAAACATTTCCGTCGTATGTAATTTATTCAGTTAATGAATACAGAACAATTAGTTTAACTAGTCATGCATCAAAAATCTTAACTAGAATTCTATACAGAAGAATTGAGAGGAGAGTGGAGGAAGTGTTAGGAGAAGACCAATTTGGTTTCAGGAAAAGTATAGGGACAAGGGAAGCAATTTTAGGCCTCACATTAATAGTAGAAGGAAGATTAAAGAAAAACAAACCGACATACTTGGCGTTTATAGACCTAGAAAAGGCATTCGATAACGTAGACTGGAATAAAATGTTCAGCATTTTAAAAAAATTAGGGTTCAAATACAGAGATAGAAGAACAATTGCTAACATGTACAGGAACCAAACAGCAACAGTAGCAATTGAAGAACATAAGAAAGAAGCCATAATAAGAAAGGGAGTCCGACAAGGATGTTCTCTATCTCCGTTACTTTTTAATCTTTACATGGAACTAGCAGTTAATGATGTTAAAGAACAATTTAGATTCGGAGTAACAGTACAAGGTGAAAAGATAAAGATGCTACGATTTGCTGATGATATAGTAATTCTAGCCGAGAATAAAAAGGATTTAGAAGAAACAATGAACGGCATAGATGAAGTCCTACGCAAGAACTATCGCGTGAAAATAAACAAGAACAAAACAAAAGTAATGAAATGTAGTAGAAATAACAAAGATGGACCGCTGAATGTGAAAATAGGAGGAGAAAAGATTATGGAGGTAGAAGAATTTTGTTATTTGGGAAGTAGAATTACTAAAGATGGACGAAGCAGGAGCGATATAAAATGCCGAATAGCACAAGCTAAACGAGCCTTCAGTAAGAAATATAAGTTGTTTACATCAAAAATTAATTTAAATGTCAGGAAAAGATTTTTGAAAGTGTATGTTTGGAGTGTCGCTTTATATGGAAGTGAAACTTGGACAATCGGAGTATCTGAGAAGAAAAGGTTAGAAGCTTTTGAAATGTGGTGCTATAGGAGAATGTTAAAAATCAGATGGGTGGATAAAGTGACAAATGAGGAGGTATTGCGGCAAATAGATGAAGAAAGAAGCATTTGGAAAAATATAGTTAAAAGAAGAGACAGACTTATAGGCCACATACTAAGGCATCCTGGAATAGTCACTTTAATTTTGGAAGGACAGGTAGAAGGGAAAAATTGTGTAGGCAGGCCACGTTTGGAATATGTAAAACAAATTGTTAGGGATGTAGGATGTAGAGGGTATACTGAAATGAAACGACTAGCACTAGATAGGGAATCTTGGAGAGCTGCATCAAACCAGTCAAATGACTGAAGACAAAAAAAAAAAAAACAGAAAATCATGGGATAATTATTTAAAAAAAAAAATTGCACCGACATCAAAATGAGCTAAGAAGTAAGAAAAAATTCCGTTCACATAATTAATTCCTGGACGCTCTTTTGAGTCGGCGCTAAAATACGTGATCATATTTATGTGGTACTTGAATAGATGACGTACATAAAAATACGTAATAATAGGAAACGGAAAAGCAGAATCAAAGCGGACAATAATATGAGTTCTGCTGATATAAAATAGTTATTGGTTTTTATGAAGTATACGTATTATAGAATAAATTTATATTTTATTTAGAAATTAATTTTGTAAAAGCAGGAACCGATTCAAAAAATGTCTAAGGAATTAAGTATATGGATGAAATTTTTTCTTACATTTTACCGCGTTTTGATATAGGTTCCATTTTTCTAAAAATAATTATTAAAAAATGAACCGGCAAGTAATGAAAATGTTGAAATAGTAACATTTGAAAAAGAGTTCAAGAAATATTTGTTGAATTAGAACGTTTTAAATTGTGATCTAATGGTAAAATATTAAAATTAAAGATTTATTAGAACCGACAAAACTCATTCCCAGTGATCTACAAGATTTTTACAAATTTTTATAAAAAACAGAAGGACGAAATTTTACAACTAATTTGGAAAGTTTTGATAAGAATATCGATTTGAATGTTTCAATATAAACTCTAAATTTATTACTCAAAATAATTTTTTTTTTATAATAAAAATATTTTAGTCTCAGAAAAATGAAATATTTTTCACTTATTAAAAAATAAATTAATTTTATTTTCCTTAAAATGTTTTACAAAATAATTTTAGTTTTTATAAATAATGTCATGCATCAAAAATCTTAACTAGAATTCTATACAGAAGAATAGAGACGAGAGTGGATGAAGTGTTAGGAGAAGACCGATTTGGTTTCAGGAAAAGTAAAGGGACAAGGGAAGCAATTTTAGGTCTCAGATTAATAGTAGAAGGAAGATTAAAGAAAAACAAACCGACATACTTGGCGTTTATAGACCTAGAAAAGGCATTCGATAACGTAGACTGGAATAAAATGTTCAGCATTTTAAACAAAAATTACGGTTCAAATGTAGAGATAGAAGAACGATTGCTAACATTTACAGGAACCAAACAGCAACAGTAATAATAGAAGAACATGGAATGGAATGGAATGGAATGCAAAGTTGGCAGGAGTCTATTACTCCCTACTTTATCGCAGAACCTGGACAGAGTCCCTTGCTGCTGGACCTTTCTAATCGGGCTTGTTTTTTTTAAAGGGTTAATTTTAAATAGCGGGTCTAATTTTTACAAGTTTTGTTTATTATTATTTAGTGTTTTAAGGACGGATTTAATTGCATTCCAATTCCGTTGTTAAACCAGCGTTATCGAACCCATTTTACGGGCCGACCGCGGAAGGCTAGGCTTATAAAGCCTGTCCTCCCGACGTAATTCCCCTTCAGACCGTCCACTGAAGTCCTTTCGGTGCTAACTCTTTAATAGGCTAGCAGGAATACGCCACAACGGGGCACTAGCTATAAGGAGGGAGCAATGCGTCCCCTTTTCCGGGGGAGTCGCAATTGCTGGGTTATTTTATCTTATTGTAAGTTTTGAAAAGGAGAGGATGTTTAGAAGCTCTTCATCCGCTTCTGGTATGGCTGCCCTTCAGGACGCTAGAAGAACATAAGAAAGAAGCCGTAATAAGAAAGGGTATAAGTTTGGTTGGGCCCTGACACGGCCCAACCAAAATTGAGAAAGGACCCCCCTCCCTGACGGAGCCTGGAGAACATGATATTTAACCGTAAAGGAATTGCTTAATTGCAACCTAATACGAGGTTCTATTTTATTTCTAACGACCTTTATTTCTAAATGCGGGTAGTACTTTTGTTTAATTCTATTACTGATTTATATTTTAAGTGTGTTTTTATATTTATTATTTTCTTTATAATTACTGGTTTTTTTTTTTAACAATCGAAATGCAAATTTATATTTCAATTGTTTATTAACATAAACGATTCTTAATTTTGCACTTATCTTTTCATTTCAATTACTGTTTATCATATATGGTTTTAATTTTTTTTTTTTAAAGAGGAAGCTCCAGTGGATGAAAAATTAACAAAAACGTTTGAAGAAGCACGGAAAACTGGTATCCATACAACAATACATGCAGGAGAAGCAAGCGGACCAACGGCTATTAAAAGAGTAATAAAAAAAATACATATATTTTAATTGTAAAATGTATACAGAGTGATTCAGGAGGATAGGGTAATACTTTGACAACTCATTCTAGAGGCTAAAAATAAGAAAAAAGTTCATACAAACATATGTCCGAAAACGCTTCGTTACCGAGTTATACAGAGTGAAAGATTTCGCCCGAGTTTCTGTTCCTCCGGGTAAATTAAGGCTTTCTGAAATTCTGGGAAGGTCAATTAAGGGGAAAATTCAATCGTTTCGTATGGTTTTTGAGCTGGGAAATCGAAAAAAAGGTTCCAGAACTGTATCTCTTAGTTTCTAAGATATCCCGTGTAAAACGTCAAAAATAGGGTCAAAAACACATTTTTTTTTACGTTTGACGTACAATAACGTTGTTAAATTTGCAATAAATCGTACATTTTGTAAACGTAAATTGTAGAGAATTTAATTATAAGAAGATTGATGTAAATAATGTCAACAGAAAAGAAATATAATTCTAAACGACTCTTATTAACAACAAAACCGACGAAAACTTAGTAGAAAATGAAACAAAAAAGAAAACAGATGTGTCTAGTAGGTACAATAATTTTAGACCTACGGAAAACAAGTTGGCAACACTGATTTTTTATATCACAATTTGTTTAAATAGTACTCATTGTTGTCGGTTAATTGTGGTAATGTGTTATATAATCGTTCGCTGATTAATCGTGTTTACAGTATTACGTCGAATTCTTATCGTAAAAATTTCAGAAAACTGTTAAGAAGTGTAATTTTGTATTCATTTTACAGCGCATAAAAATCAAGTCTGTTAAAAAAAGGGAAATTCTGTTTAGTTTTGCTTTCAAAAATGCCGCGTATCTTCACTAATGCCGAATATGCCGACATGATTTTCATCTATGGATTTTGTAATGGAAGTGCTGCGGCAGCGGTTACGGAATATCTACACAGGTATCCTGGTCGTGTTGTACCAAATCGTAAAGAATTTATTAGAATTTTTAATAATCTTCGTGATAACGGTACACTTCCCAGCGCTCATATTTCATTTGAAAGACAAGCAAATCGTGCTGATGAAGGTGAAAACATTCTGCAGATGGTTCAACGTAGTCCGGCAACAAGCATACGATTAATTGCAACACGGCTTAATATTTCACAAAGTAGAGTATTGCCCTATCCTCCTGAATCACTCTGTATAAACATATCTAAAGCTGGAAGTGGTGAACTAATATAAATTACTCCTTCCTTTTGTGTGTAGTAGGGTCTTCTCTTTGTAAAAACCAATAGTAGTTGCTCATCACCGATTTATCCAGTCCGCCTCGGTAACGCTGTTCCATTTGTAATATATCTTGGTGGAAGCTTTCTCCCTGCTCCTTTCTCTCAGCACCCAAATTTTGTGGGAAGATGAGCATTCAAACAAATTTATTTTTTATGACATTCGGCAGACTAAATTTTTACACGGATTTGAATACTAAATCGTAGATACCGGTGTTCTTTGGTGGTCGGGTTTCAATTAACCACACATCTTAGGTATGGTCGAACTGAGAATGTACAAGACTACACTTCATTTACACTCATACATATCATCCTCTGAAGTATTATCTAAACGGTAATTACCGGAGACTAAACAGGAAAAATAAGAAGTTTTGTACTAAAAGATCAGTATGTTCTGCTTTGTTATTTCCAAGAAAACGATGAAATACATGTTTGAATCACTTATAAACTGGTCGACACAAATCAGCTGATTTTCAAAGTCCAGAGTTCTCAGATTCAAATCATAATAAAAATTAGTTAATTTTTTATTGATTTGAATAATTAGACCAGTGTACTTTGGTAAAATCTTAACTAGAATTCTATACAGAAGAATTGAGAGGAGAGTGGAAGAAGTGTTAGGAGAAGACCAATTTGGTTTCAGGAAAAGTATAGGGACAAGGGAAGCAATTTTAGGCCTCAGATTAATAGTAGAAGGAAGATTAAAGAAAAACAAACCAACATTGGCGTTAACCTAGGCGTTTATAAACCTAGAAAAGGCATTCGATAACGTAGACTGGAATAAAATGTTCAGCATTTTAAAAAAATTAGGGTTCAAATACAGAGATAGAAGAACAATTGCTAACATGTACAGGAACCAAACAGCAACAATAACAATTGAAGAACATAAGAAAGAAGCCCTAATAAGAAAGGGAGTCCGACAAGGATGTTCCCTATCTCCGTTACTTTTTTATCTTTACATGGATCTAGCAGTTAATGATGTTAAAGAACAATTTAGATTCGGAGTAACAGTACAAGGTGAAAAGATAAAGATGCTACGATTTGCTGATGATATAGTAATTCTAGCCGAGAATAAAAAGGATTTAGAAGAAACAATGAACGGCATAGATGAAGTCCTACGCAAAAACTATCGCATGAAAATAAACAAGAAGAAAATAAGTAATGAAATGTAGTGGAAATAACAAAGATGGACCGCTAAATGTGAAAATAGGAGGAGAAAAGATTATGGAGGTAGAAGAATTTTGTTATTTGGGAAGTAGAATTACTAAAGATGGACGAAGCAGGAGCGATATAAAATGCCGAATAGCACAAGCGAAACGAGCCTTCAGTAAGAAATATAATTTGTTTACATCAAAAATTAATTTTAAATGTCAGGAAAAGATTTTTGAAAGTATATGTTTGGAGTGTCGCTTTATATGGAAGTGAAACTTGGACGATCGGAGTATCTGAGAAGAAAAGATTAGAAGCTTTTGAAATGCGGTGCTATAGGAGAATGTTAAAAATCAGATGGGTGGATAAAGTGACAAATGAAGAGGTATTGCGGCAAATAGATGAAGAAAGAAGCATTTGGAAAAATATAGTTAAAGCCACATACTAAGGCATCCTGGAATAGTTGCTTTAATATTGGAAGGACAGATAAAAGGAAAAAATTGTGTAGGCAGGCCACGTTTGGAATATGTAAAACAAATTGTTAGGAATGTAGGATGTAGAGGGTATTCTGAAATGAAACGACTAGCACTAGATAGGGAATCTTGGAGAGCTGCATCAAACCAGTCAAATGACTGTAGACAAAAAAAAAAAAACTTTGGTAGTTGAGGTTCAATTAACTATACGTCTCAGGAATGGTCAGACTCAGTCTGTACAAGAGTACCTCATTTACATGTCATAAATATCATCCTCATTTCATTTGGTCAGTGGGGGGGTTGCTTATTATTCACTAGTTGAAGTGATTGCAATGTAAACATTATGAACAATAATTTTTTTATTTATATTCAAAATAATAACTGATAAAAGATAATATGTTATCCATTTTATGATGAATAACGATCTGATATTAAACATATTTATGATTTGCCGTGTATCTGATTTTTGTAATTTGTTATTTCTGATAATATTTCAGGCCAAAGATCATTACAGGTGTGATAGAATCGGTCATGGTTATCATGTGATACAAGATCCAACACTGTACGCTCAATGTTTGAAAGATAATATACATTTTGAGTGTTGCCCATATTCAAGTCTACTAACTGGAGCTGTTCCTGGAAATGTTAAAAAACATCCAATTGTTCAGTAAATATTATATTAATCTTTTCTTATTTATAAATCTACTAACTTTTTTTTAATAATATTTATTATTATATATGTATTATTAATTATTTAGCATAGCGATTAATGCAAAGTTAATTAAACTAATGTAAGGAATTGAAATATCAACAATTTAACACTTTATAAATGATATACTTTTATATCGATTAAATCATTTTCAAGATCTGAAAGTAGTTCTTTTTCATTTATAAACTTTTCACTGGATATCATCCTGAGTAGTTTATAATTCTGTACAATAAATCTCCATAACACAAAATTCTGTGGATTGATGGATAAAGTTCTTTAAAATACCTAAATTTTATCTTAAAGAATATTTAATTTCTGGAATATAAAAATTTTTGTTGTTAGATATATTTGAGCCAATCAGTTTCAAATTGTTGTTCAGTGACTGGTGTGCTCTGTATCTTATCTTACAAGGAATTTATGCCGTATGGCTATCCAATATCTGGGCGGTTCTAAATTATTTTCTTTGTAAAATTATTTATCTCATACTGTAATTCTTCATAATTAGTTATCATCTTTTTTTCTCTATCCCTGACTTTTTTTTTGTCTTCAGTCATTTGACTGGTTTGATGCAGCTCTCCAAGATTCCCTATCTAGTGCTAATCATTTCATTTCGGTATACCCCCCACCATCCTATATCCCTGACAATTTGTTTTACATATTCCATACGTGGCCTGCCTACACAATTTTTCCCTTCTACCTGTCCTTCCAATATTAAAGCGACTATTCCAGGATGCCTTAGTATGTGGCCTATAAGTCTGTCTCTGATCGATATTAATCGAGTACAAAATAAGGATTTCTACAATAGTTTTTTTTTGTCTTCGTAATTTGACAACTTTGATGCAGCTCTCCAAGATTCCCTATCTAGGGCTAGTCGTTTCATTTCGGTATACCCCCTACATCCTACATCCCTAGCAATTTGTTTTACATATTCCAAATGTGCCTGCCTACACAATTTTTTTCCTTCTACCTGTCCTTCCAATATTAAAGCGACTACTCCAGTTTGCCTTAGTATGTGGACTATAAGAGTATACTCTTCTTTTAACTATATTTTTCCAAACGCTTCTTTCTTCATCTATTTGCCGCAATACCTCTTCATTTGTCACTTTATCCACCCGTCTGATTTTTAACATTCTCCTATAGCACCGCATTTCAAAAGCTTCTAATCTTTTCTTCTCAGATACTCCGATCGTCCAAGTTTCACTTCCATATAAAGCGACACTCCAAACATATACTTTCAAAAATCTTTTCCTGACGTTTAAATTAATTTTTGATGTAAACAAATTATATTTTTGACTGAAGGCTCGTTTCGGCTGTGTTATTCGGCATTTGATATCGCACCTGCTTTGTCCATCTTTAATAATTCTACTTCCCAAATAACAAAATTCTTCTACCTCCATAATCTTTTCTCCTCCTATTTTACATTCAATGGTCTTTGTTATTTCTACTATATTTCATTACGTTTTGTTCTTGTTTATTTTCATGTGGTAGTTCTTGTGAAGGACTTCATCCATGCTATTCATTGTTTCTTCTAAATCCTTTTTACTCTCAGCTAGAATTACTATATCATCAGCAAATCGTAGCAGCTTTATCTTTTCACCTTGTACTGTTACTCCAGATCTAAATTGTTCTTCAACATCATTAACTGCTAGTTCTATGTAAAGATTAAAATGTAACGGGGATAGGGAACATCCTTGTCGGACTCCCTTTCTTATTACAGCTTCTTTCTTACGTTCTTCGATTATTACGGTTGCTGTTTGGTTCCTGTAAATGTTATCAATCGTTTTACAGCTACCTCTGTATTTGAACCCTAATCTTTTTAAAATGCTGAACATTTTATTCCAGTCTACATTATCAAACGTTATCCCTGACTTATCTTCAAATTATTTTGGTTTCTGTTGGTTATAGATCCGTGATGAAAATGTCATGATCTATAAAGCTGATGTATCCTGAGAGTGATCTGGTAGGATAAAACTGCCCGTAGACTCTGATTTTTATATATTTTATGTAGTGATACTTTAATCGATTTTACTGTATAAATAACAGTAAGAAAAAACATAAACATAATATTGATGAACGAATTATGAAGGATTTATTGTGAGTAATGATGAAATTTTGGTGTAAGGAGAATGAAAAAAAAGTGAATAAAATGTATAATATATGTATTAAAACTAATTAGAGAGAGAAAGGAACTGAAAAAGAAAAAGGATGAAGTTAATAGATGAAATAAAGGTTAGAAACTACAAGGAATGAAGGTGAAAGGATGGATCAGGGATGAATAGACAGCTGTGGTATAAGGGACCTCCCATCAGGCAAATGTTAACGATGATGATGAGAGAGAGAAAGACTCACGGGTACACCAAAATGATAAATTAAAAAGATACTAAGATGTCAAGAGACAATGATTTAATGATACAACTGAGAGAAAATGATTAAAGTTAAAAAAACCCTGAATTTTTCTTTATTCTGTTCAGTGTTTACATTAAAATAATATTTTTATATTTTTATATTGCCCTCAAAATAATTTTCAATAGCACCTTCTGAATAATAATTTTTTATATTTAATTATTTACCCTAAAATTATTTCAAATAGCTATACTTAAATTGTTACATCTATTCTTTATCTTATAATTTATGTTTTTACATTTATAATTTATTTTTTAACAACATGATCTGTGTAATGTATTATTGCGTACCGATCACAATAAAAAAGTTATTTATTTATTTAATGGAGTAGGTTACCTGCTGGGTTAGTCTAGTGATTAAACTCATCATTGCAAAATAAGCTGATTTTTAAAGTTGAGAACTCTAAAGTTCTAGTCCATGTAAATGCAGTTGTTTATATATGGTGGATTTGAATAATAGACTGTGGATACCAGTGTTCTTTGGTGGTTGGGTTTCAATTAACGACACGTCTCAGGAATGGTTCACCTGAGTCTATTGAAGACTACAAGTTTACCGGTATTTTTACACACATCACAGCTACATCTGCAACTACATCAGGCTTGGCAATCCAGTAATTGTCATGCAATTGCTGATCTATATACACACACACACACACACACACACACTCAGATCCGGCAGTAGCTGGAAAACTGACTGGAGAAAACAAACAAACAAATGAATAAAGAAGTGGAAAAATATTATCCAAAGTAGCGATAGATGAAGAGATTTTTTTGATGCTTTATGGTCTAATATGCATAATCATATGAAAAAGAAAACCTGACAACAGATTTTAAAGATAAAATTAAAATGTTTCTGTTATTAATAAGTTTTCATAAGAAAAATTAATATTACAACTGCAGTCTATCCAATAGAAGAAAAACATGCCGAGTAAAAGATATTTTACTAAATTAAAAATTATTGACAAAAAGATTAGGTCACTTCAAGCGTTGGAGGTTGGCAGTTTAAGCCCAGACTGCATCGGTTAGGTTTTAATATTACCAATTTCTTGATATGGTCTCCCAACTCTATTCTCTTGATCATCTAACAACAAATTCTAGTGTTATATTTCCAGAGATGTAGTAAACACAATAGAGAAATTCTTTAATTAATAAATATTGTAAATTTAAAAAAAAATTAACCTTAGGTAATCAAGAAGATATAAATTCATCAACTATAATAAATTATAAATTAAATGAATTATCCCACAGGGACATTTCTCAATCTATAAGAAGGTTCTGGATTCAATTCCCATCAGGTTTAAAATAATTTACATGTAAAAAATGTATGATTCCCAACATAAAATGAAATTGGCTGAGCTTGAGATTTCATACTGTTATTATGTTGATTTTTGAAAGTATATGTTTGGAGCGTTGCTTTATATGGAAGTGAAACTTGGATGATCGGAGAACCTGAGAAGAAAAGATTAGAAGCTTTTGAAATGCGATGCTATAGGAGAATGTTAAAAATCAGACGGGTGGATAAAACGACAAATAGATGAAGAAAGAAGCGTTTTGAAAAATATACCTAAAAAAAGAGACATACTTATAGGCCACATATTAAGGCATCCTGGAATAGTTACTTTAATATTGGAGGGACAGGTAGGAGGAATAAATTGTTTAGGCAGGCAACGTTTGGAATATGTAAAACAAACTGTTAGGGATGAGGAGGTAGAAGGTATACCGAAATGAAACGACTAGCACTAGATAGGGAACCTTAGAGAGCTGCATCAAACCAGTCAAATGACTGAAGACAAAAAAACATTATGTTTAATTAAATAAATATATTATAAATACATTTATGTAAGTTTTTAGTTTGTTTATTTAACTGTATTCATGAATTATTTTTGTTTTTTTTATAGATTTGTTGAAGATAATGCTAATATATCTTTAAATTCTGATGATCCTACATTAACAGGGAAATGGTTATATGATGATTACATCTTAGCTAAAAGTTGGGGTTTGACAAATCAACAAATATACCAAGCTGTAAGTTTAATTATTATTATTGTCGTTGTTATTGTTTTTATTATTATTGTAATATCTATTAATGCTGGAACATGAATTAATTATTATGTCTATTAAGAATATTCTTTATCCAAATTTTGTTGAATTCACATTGGTAAATAACGTGAATTTCCCTCTAGTAAAAATCTACAGTACATTGAATATTGAATTTTATGATTTACAGGAACTAAATAAATAAATGATCTAAATGTATATATTTATAGCAATCCAGTAGATAAATGTATTTACAGGAATATCACTAGTATAAATAATAATAAATCAAATATATTTTGATATCACAGGCTCAGTTCGTTGAGTATTAGATATAGAATTATACTGTGGAGTATTTCTTATCTTATTTTAATTTAACAAGCTCAGAATTGTTCCATTAGATCTGTTAATTTTTTTATTGTTTGATTGAATTATATAGTGTTCCATAAGTCCCTAAATATCTATTTCAATGTTTTTTATTCATGGTCCTTAGATAAATGAATACCTTGTTCGGGTAATGAATGTACCTGTAATGTGTTACACCCATGGATCATCAGACTAAATTATGTTGTTAATTTTTTTATAGATTTTTGTATATTTTATATTTATATTTTTGTATATTTCTGATATAGATTTTTTGTCTTCAGTCATTTGACTGGTTTGATGCAGCTCTCCAGGATTCTCTATCTAGTGCTAGTCGTTTCATTTCGGTGTACCCCCTACATCCTACATCCCTCACAATTTGTTTTACATATTCCAAATGTGCCTGCCTACACAATTTTTTCCCTTCTACCTGTCCTTCCAATATTAAAGCGACTATTCCACGATGCCTTAATATGTGGCTTATAAGTCTGTCTCTTCGTTTAGGTATATTTTTCCAAACGCTTCTTTTTCATCTATTTGCCGCAACACCTCTTCCTTTGTCGCTTTATCCACCCATCTGATTTTTAACATTCTCCTATAGCACCGTATTTCAAAAGCTTCTAACCTTTTCTTCTCAGATACTCCAATCGTCCAAGTTTCACTTCCATTTAAAGCGACGCTCCAAACGTATACTTTCAAAAATCTTTTCTTGACAGTTAAATTAATTTTTGATGTAAATAAATTATATTTCTGACTGAAGGCTCGTTTCGCCTGTGCTATTCGGCATTTTATATCGCTCCTGCTTCGTCCATCTTTAGTAATTCTACTTCCCAAATAACAAAATTCTTCTACCTCATAATCTTTTCTCCTCCTATTTTTATATTCAGTGGTCCATCTTTGTTATTTCTGCTACATTTCATTACTTTCGTTTTGTTCTTGTTTATTTTCATGTGATAGTTCTTGTGTAGGACTTCATCTATGCTGTTCATTGTTTCTTCTAAATCCTTTTTACTCGGCTAGAATTACTATATCAGCAAATCATAGCATCTTTATCTTTGCACCTTGTATTGTTACTCCGAATCTAAATTGTTTTTTAACATCATTAACTGCTAGTTCCATGTAATGATTAAAAAGTACAGGGATAGGGAACATCCTTGTCGGACTCCCTTTCTTATTACAGCTTCTTTCTTATGTTCTTCAATTATTACTGTTGTTGTTTGGTTCCTGTAAATGTTAGCAATTGTTCTTCTATGTCTGTATTTGTCTGTATTTTTTTTTTTTTAAAATGCTGAACTTTTACATCATACAAATAAATCATGTTTTATACATTCTAACCCTTATTATCCGTTAATGATTTTATTTCCTACAATCCACATCATAAATGAATTGAATCATGTTGGATGCCTTGTATGTCACTGACTTCATTCTTTTTACAACACATTATTTTTAAACTTTATCTCTTCTCTAATTTATCTTAAAATCTTTTCATTTCATACGCTACTGACTGAACTAATTTTAAACATTTATGTATATCAGCACATTTCAGAAACTTCCAATCTATATTTTTCTAACTTCCTCATTATCCACATTTCGCAATCGTAAAATATTATACTCCATAAAAATATTATTAAAATTTAATTTTTCTTAAATGTTCATTTTATACCAACAGGTTTCTTTTTGTCCGCAAAAGTATTCGTGGGATATAAAAGTTATTTAATATCTTATTTGTGTTAATCATCCTTTATAATTTTATTAGAAATAAAAACAAGAACTTAAAAAAAAAGACTTGTAAAAGAAACAACATATCTTCGCGAAACAAAAAAATATCGACAAAGCAGCCACGAAAGTTAATTATGTTGTTTAACCAGTGTTTCTTAACCTGTGGAGTGCACCCCCATAGGGGGATGTGATAACACTATATGGGAGGTGCAAGCATATAAAAAAAAAATGATTAAAAAGATTTATTAATATACTGAAAGGAAAGCAAAACAAAATACATTCTGACATAATAAATAATAAAATACACATTTACATTGATATAATACACTTACAAATAGGATTATATCAGTAGTGCACAGCGTATTTAATAATTAACTTATCAATACTAAATTAAAAACAAGTTTAATAATTATTAGTGACTCCCTTGAGCCTGCATTGTAGAGAAACATTTTTCAAAGGAAGATTTAATATTAGAAATAGACTGTCTGAGTTCTTTTCCTATATTTAGCTGAGATCTGTATTTTTTCTTCAAAGCAGTC
Organism: Lycorma delicatula; assembly: GCF_047948215.1. NCBI lineage: Eukaryota > Metazoa > Arthropoda > Insecta > Hemiptera > Fulgoridae > Lycorma > Lycorma delicatula. The sequence goes on from NC_134466.1 coordinate 737,139, forward strand.
ACTGCAGAAAATCCAGTTCCGCAAAGGTAGGATGTTGAAAATGGTAATATTATACAAAATACTCTTGTTTTCAATACGGAAAACTCATCATACATCTCTGCTCAAAATTCAATAAGTGATTTATTACTAAATTGTCTTTTGATTTCGCTACTTGCCATAGAGTCTATGAAGATTTCTTCTTCAGCAGTTGAGAGTCCTTTGGGAGTATTTTGAAACAGATCTCTAACCCACTCGTAACTTGGTACCAAGCTGTCATCACAAGAAAATATTTTTTTAAATTCTTTGCTGGTATGGCTAAATGATTTTTAATGGTTACAAAAACAACTTTCGCATGTTGTTCATCAGCCTTGTAAGTTTTAACACATTTGCAAACATTTCTATGTTTTTTGCTTTAAATTTATGCTCCACAATTCCAATTTTCTACAAAAACCATTAACTTTATTACTTGTATCCAACATATGTGTATTTACTCCTTGGAGTTGAAGATTCAAGGTATTTAATTTCTGGAATATGTTAACCAAGTAGCTCGATTCCATAAAAAATAAACCATCTCGAAACTTCTCGGTTTTCCTCTTCTAAAAAAATGGAGATTTCATTTTTTAGTTTATAAACAAGTTGAAAAAATTTCTCATGTGATAACCATCTTGCCTTGCAATAAAATAGTAACGCTGAATGTAGTGCACCCAATAAGGTTTCTTAAGTTTGTCAGTGATTGGTTGCTAGTTGTTATTTGTTGTGTCTATATTTAAATGTTATGGACTTATTTCATAGAAAGTATGACTGAGTAAGCCTATTGAGACCGTTTAGGAGGAAAGTGATGCCGTCAGTACGATTAGTGTTGTGACAAGTGTGTCCAGTCGGACACAGAAGCAATCCAAATTTGAGCGGCAATGACTAAGGAAGGAGAAAGGGAGTAGGTAGAAGGTGGCACCAGACACTGTTGTAAGGGCGGCCAGTGCAGCAGTAGAGGAAGAGCATGATAATTCTAGCTCTACACAAGGCTTGTGGAAGAGGTATTGGTTTTGCCGTTGGTTGTGAGAAGTCAGATTTGCTGCTCGTGAAGATCAAGAAGGCTGAAACTGTTGCTTTAAGAGAATTGGAGACGTGTTTGACATCTACAGACTTAGTTTCACATGAGGTTGTGAGAACTGAATTGGTTGATATGTTTAACACAGGAACTTTTTGGAGGAGGAATGTTTTAGAAACTCAAAGAACATGAGAAAGAAGAGAACCACCTAGATCCAATTTCGGCTTTGTAAGTTAAGGTTTCTACATTTGTTAACCGTGTAAAGAAATGATAGACTACAGGGTTACATAGAAAGCTTTAAAGCTGGGATGGGTGAGCGGGTGACGACTGTTTCGACACCACCTGTTAAAAGATCATTCTCTGATGTTGTTCAATCGCAGATGAGGGTTATATTGATAGATAAGCCTTCAGGGGTTACCTTAGCAGCTTTTAGAGGCGAAATCATTAAACAGTTAGAAGATAGAAAGGATGGCTTGCAAATAGTGAGCATAAAATAAATAATTACTACTAATATGCAATTTCTAAATCATTTTTATCATAATGTTACCTACTTTAAGACAGGACAGTTGCACTGTTTCCATTTGCATTCTCTTTTATTTCTAGCTAAACTTTTAAGAATCCTAATATCTCACATTTCCTTGTATAAACTTGATCGCTTTCAAAGCCTCTTCTACTGCAGCTTCTATTGATCATTCTAGCTCAATTTTTAATCATTCCTTCTATACTCAAGGTAACTTTCCTCTTCTTATTTGTTCTTATTAAGCCTCCATTATCATTTCCTGTTATCATTACTTCTTCTTTTTCACTTTGTCCATTTAATTTTCTCCATCTAACATTTCAGATGCCTCCCCAGCCTTTCATTTTTCCATTTTCTGTATCCGTAACTTCATTTCCATATAGAGGTGGACTTCAACACGTCTAAAATACTATTATTTTAACATTTATTTACACTAAAATTAATAAATTTATTAAATTTAAATATATAATAATAAATTTTAAATATATATTTTGTTTCAGAATCTGAATGCAGCTAAAGTATCTTTCTTACCGGAACAAGAAAAAAATAAATTAGTTAAAGTAATAAAAGATGCGTATAAATTTGAATAAACTAATTATTTATTGCAATAAGTTAAAGTTATTTTTTATATCTTATTTTTGTTTATTAAATAAATTTTAGTACTACTTCAAAATTAAAAAGAAATACATCATTATTATTTTTACAATCATTTGGTTTGTGTTAATTGCTTCCCCATATCTTTATATCATTCTATAATCTTTGGTTTAATTTCAACATTTTTCATACGTTACAAAATTTCATATCCCATGTCCAAGCTTCAAGCTTATCTGACGATATCATACATGCCAAAAAAAATCTTTCTAACACAAATTTAAATAATCCTGTGGTAGAGTCTTAAATAATGAGGTCTTATATCGTTGTAATATATTGAATGAAAATTTATAATTATTATTATTATTACGTTTCTTTTTTTGTTATTATTCCATTTTTTTTTATAAATTTCTATAAATGTAGTGTATTCAATATGTAAAGAGTGATTACAAATTGCACGGCTAACTTTTCGAAGATAACCAAAAATAAGAAGAAAAAAGTTTGTATAAAATTTCATGCAATATTTTTTTAACGATTATCCGTTAAAATATACATGCATTTACTGAAAAGTAAAATGATATAACTTATCATGAAATGTTATCTGTTTGGAATTATTAAAGGATAGAATATTTACTGTGGAATTTCAATAATTTATAAAATTTTTATTAAAGTATTATTACATCAATTCATTACAGATTATAACTTTCAATATACGATGTGTGTGAGAAAAGTAATGAGACTGACTTTTTACTTACCAAAGTTTTTTATTTTTTTCAAACAACAATATTATCCCCTTCAAAGTAGTTCCCTTGGGCAACTATACACCGGTAGAGTCGTTGTTCCCACTCCTGGTAGCAGCGCTGGAAGGCTTCAACTGTAGGGTTTTTAACTGGTCAGTCAGTCTTTTGAATGTTCTCCAGAGTTCCAAAATGACATCCTTTTAAGACACATTTCAATTTCGGGAAAAGGAAAAAGTCACAAGGACTCAAATAAGGTGAATAAGGGGATTGAGGAACCGTAGGAATGAGTTTTGAGGTCAAAAATTCCCTGATGGAAATGGCCGTGTGACACGGGGCATTGTCACGATGAAGCATCCACTTGTCTGCAACGTCTGGTCTCACGCGAATCACTCTTTTACTGAGCCTTTCAAGGACGCCTTTGTAAAACGCTTGGTCAACAGTTTGTCCTGGAGGAACAAATTCTTTATGCACGATACCACTACCGTCAAAACAGCAAATTGGCACGGTTTTGATCTTTGATTTGCTCATTCGACATTTTTTCGGTCGAGGAGATGACGGAGTGCGCCGCTCTTCGCTTTGTTTTAGGATCGTACTCAAATATCCAGGATTCATCACCTGTGATCACACGATTGAAGAATTCTTGGTCGTTGTCAATCCTCTCAAAAAGATCAACGCACACGTTTCTTCGATTGTCCTTCTGTTCCGTTGTGAGGTTTATCCACCACCAATTCCGCATGTCCAGATGGTCTGTCAAAATTTGATGTACAGTGAAAGCGTCATTTAAATGTTCACTCATCACCCTTATCGTTAAACGACGATCTGATCTCACAAGAACCCTCACACGCTCAAAGTTTTCGTAGATTTTGAAGTTGAAGGTCTCCCTGAGCGAGGTTGATCTTCAACGTGTTCTCGGCCTTCCAAAAATGATTTTTACCGGCGGAAAACTTGTGCTCTTGATAAGCAATGTTCCCCATACGACTGTTTCAACTTTTCAAAGGTCACACTCGCAGATTCCCCAAGTTTAACACAAAACTTCATAGCACAACTCTAAATTCCGATGCTCCATTTTCGTAACCCACAACAAAAATACAACTTCACTGATGGCGCTGTCAAAAATAATGTGTTGACTGAACGGAGTTGAAACTCGTACTGAACATGTGGAAGGGATGAACAAACCGGTCTAGCACAGACCGGAAGACACAGCGTTGCTAGGTTGCTCGCAGTGTTAAAAAATCTCATTACTTATCTCACACACCTCGTATACTGTCCAATTAGTTATCACAAATTTTTTTTCTGCTTTATATATTTGTGTTACATTAATAAAAACCCGATTTTATTAGTTTTTATTTACTTTTTTTGGTTTTAATACCATTAATTTCCCAGAATTAAATTCCCTACAAGTTTTGTTTATAAATCTTACGCATTTATTATTCATTTTACAAAACTAACTCCAAATCATTAAAAAATTCTATTTCAACATCGATTTGAAGAAAGTAAAAGGAACTATCGGCAATTAAGAAACAGGAAGTGCAAACTGGCGAAAGAAGAGTGGATTAAAGAAAAGTGTTCAGAAGTGGAAAGAGAAATGAACATTGGTAAAATAGACGGAGCATACAGGAAAGTAAAGGAAAATTTTGGGGTACATAAATTAAAATCTAATAATGTGTTAAACAAAGATGGTACACCAATATGTAATACGAAAGGTAAAGTCAATAGATGGGTGGAATATATTGAAGAGTTATACGGAGGAAATGAATTAGAAAATGGTGTTATAGAGGAAGAAGAGGAAGTTGAGGAGGATAAAATGGGAGAAACAATACTGACATCTGAATTTAAGACAGCATTAAAAGATTTAAATGGCAGAAAGGCTCCTGGAATTTTTCACTTTATCCACCCCTCTGATTTTTAACATTCTCCTATAGCACCGCATTTCAAAAGCTTCTAATCTTTTCTTCTCAGATACTCCGATCGTCCAAGTTTCACTTTCATATAAAGCGACACTCCAAACATACACTTTCAAAAAATTTTTCCTGACATTTAAATTAATTTTTGATGTAAACAAATTATATTTCTTACTGAAGGCTCGTTTAGCTTGTGCTATTCGGCATTTTATATCGCTCCTGCTTCGTCCATTTATCATGGCACATTTATCTGCCCCTGCTTTCTTTGTTATCGTGACTCTAACACTTTTTTTGAATTCTAATGGAAATTCTCCTTTTTCATAAATATTACACACCAGTTTGTATAATCTATCAATCGCATCCTCACCTGCACAGCGCAGTAATTCTACAGGTATTCCGTCTATTCCAGGAGCCTTTCTGCCATTTAAATCTTTTAATGGTCTCTTAAATTCAGATCTCAGTATTGTTTCTCCCATTTCATCCTCCTCAACTTCCTCTTCTTCCTCTATAACACCATTTTCTAATTCATTTCCTCCGTATAACTTTTCAATATATTCCACCCATCTATCGACTTTACCTTTCGTATTATATATCGGTGTACCATCTTTGTTTAACACATTATTAGATTTTAATTTATGTACCCCAAAAATTTCCTTAACTTTCCTGTATGCTCCGTCTATTTTACCGATGTTCATTTCTCTTTCCACTTCTGAACACTTTTCTTTAATCCACTCTTCTTTCGCCAGTTTGCACTTCCTGTTTATAGCATTTCTTAATTGCCGATAGTTCCTTTTACTTTCTTCATCACTAGCATTCTTATATTTTCTACGTTCATCCATCAGCTGCAATATTTCGTCTGAAACCCAAGGTTTTCTACCGGTTCTCTTTATTCCGCCTATGTTCGCTTCTGCTGATTTAAGAATTTCCTTTTTAACATTCTCCCATTCTTCTTCTATCTTATCTTTTTTACTCAGACCTCTTGCGATGTCCTCTTCAAAAATCTTCTTTACCTCCTCTTCCTCAAGCTTCTCTAAATTCCACCGATTCATCTGACACCTTTTCTTCAGGTTTTTAAACCCCAATCTACATTTCATTATCACCAAATTATGGTCGCTATCAATGTCTGCTCCAGGGTAAGTTTTGCAGTCGACGAGTTGATTTCTAAATCTTTGCTTAACCATGATATAATCTATCTGATACCTTGCAGTATCGCGTGGCTTTTTCCAAGTGTACATTCTTCTATTATGATTATTAAATTGGGTGTTGGCAATTACTAAATTATACTTCGTGCAAAACTCTATAAGTCGGTCCCCTCTTTCATTCCTTTTGCCCAGCCCGTATTCACCCACTATATTTCCTTCCTTGCCTTTTCCAGTGCTTGCATTCCAATTTCCAACTATTATTAAATTTTCATCTCCTTTTACGTGTTTAATTGCTTCATCAATCTCTTCGTATACACACTCTACCTCATCATCATCATGGGCGCTTGTAGGCATATAGACGTTAACAATCGTTGTTGGTTTAGGTTTTGATTTTATCCTTATTACAATTATTTTGTATAAAAGACGAAATTTAGAAACTTGCATTTACTTTCAATTGACATATTTGCAACAATTTTTTCGAAATTAAATTCCATAGAAATATCTTTTATTTATTTGCAATTTAATAAAGTTAATTTTCGGGGTAAATTTATTATTTTTTTATTCCATTTTTTTTTTGAATTTAGTATAATTTTTTTAAAACTAATATACATTTCTGTCACCTGGTTTATTCAGTTTTCAAGTCAAAAAAACAAAAAAAACAACGTAATTTTCTTCATAATTTGCAGACCAATAATTTCATTTTATTCTTGGAGCAGAAATTAAAACGAGATATTTCGGCAGTCATAATTAAAAAAAAAAGGGTTTTTGGGCTTCTTAATAATAATGTTTGTGTATATTAATTGTTCCAAATCATTTCCCAATAGAGAGTAATATTGAATAACGTTTTAAACTTGGAAGTATAAAATTATATAACGTATAATGAATGTTTTTATTATTATTTTTTTAATAAGTAATGTATTAATTAATAATCAACTTTAATAATACATAAGCACTTAGTGATTACTAACAAATCTCATTTTATTGAGTACTTAATCTAAATAATAACAATTTAATTCCTATATACGCCGCTAGACTTCGTTAAAAGAAACAAATCCATTTGTACATCGACTACAAGAAGATCGTTGTACTTTAATTTTTCTATTATTATTTGTAGTGCCACTTACGTGCTGGTAACATCTGCACCAGTCTTTCGCAAAACAAAATATTCTTCTATTAAAAAAAAAAAAATTTACAGTTCATTAATATTAATATGGATTATCAAAATTTAGTAAGTAATAAAAGCAAAAATTATTATTATTTTTCAAAATAATTAATTAAAATGATTATTTTTTTTTATTATTATTTTATTCCACAAAGGTAACGATTGTATGTGAACCGAATACAAAGAAGAAAATGGGGGAAGAAACGAAAAACTACCAATTTTTATTTTTTATTTTGATACATTCATATTCCCACCTGATTCTTATTGATATTAAAAATACATCGGTTATTGGCCCATTGGTTAAAAAATTAAGTTGGGTGGGGAATTCCGAAACAGATTCTCAGCCTATATTATAAACATCACTACTCTCAGAGAAAATGTATATTTTTATACTTTTATATTACTACCATCAATAAGAAACATTGCAAAAACAATTGGTAATATTATATGATGTTAGTGTATAATAATAATAAATTAAAATAAAAATATTAATATCACTATTTTTTATGACATTTTAGATTTTTTATAATTTTTTCCACCTTTTTTTTGATTAATTTTTTAAATTATTTTTTTGACATTTTTAATTAAAATATACTTAGACTAATAAAAATAAATAAATCTTTCTCCTATGTAAAAAATTCATTTAATCGAAACTCGGAAAGCTAGAATCCTGTATGCCAAATAAAAATAAGAAAATAATAGGAGAGAAACAACAGTTAAGTGTGAGACACAGTTGTCCAGAATACCAGTAAATACTTCTATTTCACTTCAAGTTTATCAACTAATTTTCTTAAAAGTTGAACCTCTAACGATTTAAAAATATTTTGAATATCAGAACAATTTCAAGTTGAATGTCATTGATAAAATCAATCCAGTACTAAGCAAGGATGCAACAAAAAATTATATACTCGTATATGACTAAATAATTTTAGGATTAAACAAGCTTTCAATTAAGTTATTTTCAAAATATTTACTATGAGAATATACCATAAGAATCTCCTCTAAAAAAAAAATTGAAATTTGTTTATTAATTATGTAAGATTCACAAATAAAAATGTGCTATATATATATATATATACATAATATATACATAAGATTAAAAACTGTTTTTTGAAGTCGATTTAAAATAATTTTATGAGTAAAAAACCAAGAATAATTTCTTGATATTATATAATTAACACACATTAAATTAAACTGTTTTTTTTTAATGAATGCCTATAGCCAAAAATTTCTACAATATTTTGGAGCATTATATTTAAATCAAATATTAATTTAAAAACAAATACTTAGTGCTACTTTTGTAGAAATTATTAAAGTATATTCGTTCATCTTTCCTGATTATAATTTGTTTATTAAAACAAATAATTATAATAGATTTTCATATTGATAGATTTGATAAATTCTTTATCAGTTGATAAATTTCTTTATTATTTTATCAAAATTCAATTTGTTGTGTTGAAGAATCTGTTAAACACTAAAATTGATAAAATTTAAAACAATTCCCCTTCTCACTTGGTTTAAAAAAAAATTATTTCCCTTTTTTTATATTTTTAGAAAAAACTATAGGAAAACCTTTTTGGTCAATAATTATACCAGTTGTAGACAACCTGGTAAAATTCACAAATAATTTCTGAAAATGGCATACCTATTCACAAGAAGTCAATTATCCTTACTAAAGAAATTAAGAAAAAAATAATTTCCCTTTATCTTCATCTCTCGGTCAAATAAACAGTTCCATATCAAGATGTCAAGTAAATCAAAATAGATGAGATATTCAGCCCAGAAATTAACATATCAGAGATGGAAAGGAAACACATGTTGAATATAGTTTGGCATGACCTTATCAGAACTCAGAAGCAATTTACTACTTTAAGTTTTATGAAGAAAGTGTATTGAAGGATAAGAATATGACCAGAAATATTTCTTCTTATAGAAAAGTGTTTACAGCTACAAAGGTCATCTCACACATCTCAACTGCTTTATCCCACCAACTTTCCTCCTCCAAATTCCTTCTCACCATCACTTCCAACACTCCAGACATCCATGCCTTGTTGGTCATCCACGTTTCCTCCTCACTCCTTAAATTCATTCCAACATCCTCCTAGACCATCTCTACTCATCCATTATCTGAACATGCTCGTACCATTGTAGTCTTCTTCTCTCCAAAACATCAATCACTCTACCGGTCGCCCCAATTCTTCTCTGATCTATCTCTCATGCACTACATTCTAGAAACTCCACAACTCCTGCGCAGGATATCCGCTCCACAGTCAACCGCCTACCTTCATCTCTTTTTCTAATTCCCCAAGCTTCTGACCCGTACGATAAAATGTTCTCAATAACACTCTTGTACAACCTAGTTACTTGCTTTTCCTTCAAATCACCACTAAGAATTGCACTTCTGGATAGCCATCTGCTCCAAAAGTATTCGATGACATATCTTTTACACTATTTCCTTCCTGTAATAATATAGAGCCAATGAACTTACAATTTCACAGTTAAATTACATTTTATAATAATAATAACCTAATGATATGAAAGTTATTGAACTATAAAATATAAAATAAATAAAATGTCTCTAATTCTACTACAATAAAAATACAATTAATCACAGTAAAGAGTATTTATTTGAAACTATTATTGAACCAGCGAACCAGTATTCGAATACTTAAAGATGCGTTAAGGCATGTGTTCAAACATATTTTTTTTGGTCCTCCGGACCAGATATGTGAAGATTTAATTTATTTTGACATTCTTCAGTTAAAAGACCGACCAGATTGTCTTAAAAATCTTTCAACATATCAATTTATGGCTCGATAAAGGAGTTTTATGGTTGCCAATTATCAACAGCCTACAACTTATTTCTTCATTATCAACAAATAATTAATTTAATTATTTCTCATTTATATTTATTATTGTTAATTACAACTGTAATGAATAGAGAACATTTAATTAGAATGAGAGGATCAAGTAAATCCTCTATAACAAGAATTGGTACTTTTATAGAAAAATATATTGTTTCTCAACTTGGATATTGATAATTCATCTTTTACGAATTAAATTAAGAAATCTTCAAGAGTTGCAAGGCAAATATGATGCTATTCAAACGCAACTTGAAATGGAAGATGATGAGAATATTTGTGATCGTTTACAGGTTGAATATAATTTATACAGTTTTGAATGTAAATTACAATGTTTATTAGATAATGTTAAGCAAACAACTATTGATCAAGAAATTAATGTTGTTACAGCAACTAAGCAAACGCAACTATAACCGACTAATTTACCATTTTTCAGAAGTAATATTCTTGATTGGCAACATTATTATAGTTTATTTACACACCTCCTTGATGGATGAAGTGTTAGCTATCATTAAAAATTTACCAATTACGAACGAAAATTATACTATGGGACTAAATCTATTAAAAAGGTGTTTTGACAATAAATATTTAATTGCATCTTATAATGCAGATTGTATTTTAAAACTAAATTCCATTAAGAGAGAATCTGTGGATAATTTATCATCGAAGTATCTTCATATGTGAATGAATATCAATGAATTTATTGTTGATCAATTATTAGCATCAAAGTTAGATTACAATACCTCCAGATTATGGAAGGAGAAACTTTCAACTCAAAGATTCCATAGAATTTCTTGAATTTAGAAGACAGATGCTTGAAAATATTAATGCAAATAAGTCAAACAAGACATATTTCCATGGGACAACAATACATCAATTGAACTAATTCCTACATTAAACGTTTTAATATAAATACTAACAAGCAATATAAGGCTAGGCGATTCTTTCATAAATGCAAAGAAATGATTTTTATCATTGGAAAGAAGGCTAAACAATGATCCCATTCTTAAACGTGACTATTCCACTTAACTCCGATGATTTGTTAATAGACAAATGTTATTTACCCCATCACCCGTTATTTAAATCAACTAGTCTAACAATTAACTTCAAGTGGTCTTTGATGGTTATGTAAAACCACTACGGGTTTCTCTTAATTATACTCTACTAGTCGGACCGTTCAACAAGATTTATTTCCTATACTGTTAAGATTCCGAATTCATAATTATGTCATTACCTCTGACATAAAAAAGATGTATCGACAGTTACTAATTAAATCTAGCGATTCTAATTTACAATGGATTCTCTGGCATAATAGGTCTAATCCATGTAGAAGGCAGACTTCAACGTTCTCTCCTACGATATCATGTTTAAACATCCTATTGTATTAAATCCGAGTGCGTACATTACAAAATTAATTATTAACTCTGAGCACATAAGATTCTTATACTCTGGTGTATTATTAACATATCATTCATTGTGACAGAAATACTGGATAATAAATGCAAAAAGAATAATTTCATCAATCATTCATAAGCGTTTAACTTGTTTAGATTTGATGCAAAAAATCAATCCCAACAGCTTGGTCAATTATCGCTTGGTAGAGTGATTCCTTCCCAAACATTCTCTTCTTGCGCAGTAAATATTATAGTGGCCCAATTATAATCTGTCATGGTGAGCAGAGATGTAAAACACTGAATAAGGCTTACATAGCGCTTTTTATATATTTAACCACTATAGCTATTCATTTAGAGTTAGTTTCTAATATGACTTCATAATCATTTATTTCCATCTTCAAAAGATTCAATTTCATGTAGAGGTATACCTACTAAAATATTTTCTGATAACGGTGCTAACTTTCATTCTGCTAGACATATTTTCTACAACTTGTATCAACTTTTAAAGTCAGACAATATTCAAACCTTTTCTACTTCACAAGGAATTAGTTGGTCATTTATTCCTCCTTCATCTCCTCATTTTGGTGGTTTATGAGAAAATGCAATCAAAAGTGTCAAATATTATATACGTTGTGTAATAGGATAAACAATTCCCAACTTTGAGGAATTTTATACGCTGTTGACATAGATTGAGGCTTGTTTTAATTCTCGCCCTATTTTTTCTATTTCCACAGACCGTAGAGATCCAGTATCACTTTCTCCAGGACATTTTCTCATTAGATATCCTCTCACATCTTTACCTAAACCCAATTATCATAAGATTGAAATTACGTGATTATGTAGTTGGCAACTGCTCCAAAAATTTATACAATCCATTTGGAAACGATGGTCAAAGGATTATCTATATTATCTTCAACAACAAAACAAATAGTATTTTCCCACCCATAACTTTTCGGTTGGAAATCTAGTTCTGATCACCAACAAAAATACTTCATCCGTGCATTGGAAGCATGGAGTTGTAACTCGGGTTAATCCGGGTTCTGACAGTTTAGTCAAGAGTTTTATAATTACAAACAGCTTAGTGACCCATTATATTTTTTACCAACTTTTAAGGATTAACATAAATTTTATTATGTAAATAAATAATTAGATAATTTAAATGTCAAATGCCGTTTGATTTAGTACATTATCTTATGATTTTACGTTACGATTTAATCTGTTAATTTATTTATTGTTACAAGCTTTCCTTTTTTTTCCTTTTCCTGTTTAGCCTCCGGTAACTATCGTTTAGATAATTCTTCAGAGGATGAGATATCTTTGAGTGTAAATGAAGTGTAGTCTTGTACATTCTCAGTTCGACCATTCCTGAGATGTGTGGTTAATTGAAACCCAACCACCAAAGAACACCGGTATCCACGATCTAGTATTCAAATCCGTTTAAAAATAATTGGCTTTACTAGGACTTGAACGCTGGAACTCTCTACTTCCAAATCAGCTGATTTGGGAAGACGCGTTCACCACTAGACCAACCCGGTGGGTTAATGCCATGATACTGAAGCCTGGGTTGTTACAAGCTAGATACATATCAATATAACTATTGCATTATGTTCATATTGCTCTTTATATGATTTACAGATGGCTATTAATTACGTACATGAATGAACACACATTACAGGCATACACACACACACATAAAACACAAACATACATGTACATTTGGCAGGTTACCATGTGTGCATTTAGTGTGTTACCCAGTGTACGTTTAACATGTTAGATACACTAACCCGGTGTACATTAAGCAGGTACAGGTACATTTAGCATGTTAGATACACTAACCCGGTGTACATTAAGCAGGTATAGATACATTAGCAGATTACCTGATTTTCTAGAAAACAATATTAAAATATTGCATACTATTGCAACATAATTGCATTTATTATAAATGAATTATTATTGATAAGCAATTTATTGTATTTAAGCTCTGTAATTATTATTATTATTTATTACTAATTATAATTGTATTATGTACAACAAATGTGATCACAATTTAAAATTATTAATTCGATAATGCAACTGTAAATGATATGTAAAATTATTTTTTCTTTTTCTTTTTCTTTCACTGATATATTTTATAAAGAATCATTATTTCATATTATTATCTTATAATTATCATGTTATTATACAGCGTCTTAAATCATTTTACGTTGCATGTTACATACTTATATTTATCTTGTTAAACTTGTCAAGATTACCAATAAAGATTATTAAAATTATTTCATTTAAATTTATGAAGGAAAAATCCTTGGGATTTTGAAGGGCAGTTAAGTTCACTCTCATGTTCTTGTCATTTATTATAAACAAATTATATAACTGTTTCTTTTTATTTATGTAAGATATATTATATCTGTTAATTATATTTATTGTAAAAATAAACTTCATTTTATGTCATTATTAAAGCAAAAAAAAAAAAAAACCGAAAAATTGCATAAAAAGAAGTATATTTTTACAATATAATATGTATTTCTTCTTATTATAAAACAGCTGTAGAACTATATTAACATATATGAGAACATGATAGTGAATAAGTCTTCACATGTCTCAATGATATTCCCATATATGGTCAAGTCATCTCCTACTGCACCAGCCATGAGATACTTTATCTTACTATAATTTATCTTCAAACCCACTAATAAAGGTTTCATCAATTTCCTTATCATATAGCTATAAACACAATGATTTGAAGCAATGATGACGCGATCATGTGCAAACAGCAATGTATATATATATATATTATACAATTATATAATATAAACTTATTCAGCCATTCCACAAACTACAGAATTAAAGAAGATTCTTACCCTACTTTTTACCACATTAAAGCCCTTTCGAGCATAAGCCCATCTTCAGTAATTTTTTTCTAAATTTTACTTTTTACATTTACACGATATATAACACGATACGTTAAAATTTTTTTGAACAAATATCTGTTAAATTAATAAAAAAAAAATTGTTTTTTAAATTTAAACTATTATAATATTAAAACTTTCTTTCCCATGCTATCTACATGTTAATACAGTACTGCACTCGTTATCTAATTTGTTTAAAATTCGTTATCAATTTATTTACCAACTAAAATAATATTTATAAGAATGTCCCCATAAAATTCTGTCTGCAGATTCATTAGGCTGAATTTATGATTATATTTATATATAAATGTTTGAGAGGAGAGTGGAAGAAGTGTTAGGAGAAGACCAATTTGGTTTCAGGAAAAGTATAGGGACAAAGGAAGCAATTTTAGGCCTACTAGTAGAAGGAAGATTAAAGAAAAACAAACCGACATACTTGGCATTTATAAACCTAGAAAAGGCATTTGATAACGTAGACTGGAATAAAATGTTCAGCATTTAAAAAAAATTAGGGTTCAAATACAGAGATAGAAGAATAATTGCTAACATTTACAGGAACCAAACACCAACACTAATAATGGAAGAACATAAGAAAGAAGCCATAATAAGTAAGGGAGTCCGACAAGGATGTTTCCTATCCCCGTTACTTTTTAATCTTTACATAGAACTAGCAGTTAATGATGTTAAAGAATAATTTAGATTTGGAGTAACAGTACAAGGTGAAAAGATAATGATGCTACGATTTGCTGATAATATAGTAATTTTAGCCGAGAGTAAAAAGGATTTAGAAGAAACAATGAACGGCATGGATGAAGTCCTACACAAGAACTATCGCATGAAAATAAACAAGAACAAAACGAAAGTAATGAAATGTAGTAGAAATAACAAAGATGGACCACTGAATGTTAACAGTACTGCCTGATTCTTAATCGCTTCTTTCGAAACATACATTCACAGGTGGTTCAGGAACCGGAATAATTTCACTGTGAGCTATAGGCCTGATCTTAGATTGTAATGAAGGATATTTTACAGAATATTTAGATTTTTTAGAAATTCCAGACACACTTGTTAAGCAAAAATTACAATTGGTTAAATGATCCTTTGGTTCACGCCAAACCCAAGGTATACCAAAAGGCAAAGCCTTTTGTGTACCTTTCAGCCATCCTCTTAAATATACAGAACAATTAGTGCGTACTATATGAGGAGCCCACATCTTATCTTGATCACCTAATTTATACTGAAAATAGAAACGATATGCTTTTTTAATTAAAGGTGTAATGGTTTTTCAATTTAATTTTATGGTAAACTCATCACATGCATAACAAAAGGCATCCACATCGTTTACACAATTTCGAGGCATTATGAGACTGTCCTGTTAACAAACTTAAGACAACAATAAGACTGAACAAAATTAATTCATTCCTAAATCCAGTGCTTAATACAAACAACACAGCTGTTTTCAGCTGCATGTTTTGACCTGCACAGACATGATTAATCTTGTCCATGAAGGCTCACTCTTCAGTATTAGGCATGAAGTCATAATTTGTGACTATGATATGATCTAATTCTTTGTCTAATACTGTTTGTTTATAGCTTACAAATTATGTTAATAAAGTTAAACAATAAAAAAATGAGCTAACAAAATACAATAAGGGAGCTTAAAATACTAACTATATGTTGAAAAAAAAAAAAAAAATCCTGTAATTAAAATTTAAAAATATTTAAAAAATGGTGGGTGATAGAAAGATTCTGAGTTCATATTTATTTTCAGCATCATAAAAGCAGATTAAAATCATGTATTGCATGCTAGGAAACAAAAATTATGTTTGTCAGTGTTATTAAATGATCTGCTACATTCAAGAAACCAATTTTTTATTTTTAAATGACCTAAAATGTTCATTAGATTCAAAGTCCTACTTGTTTTTCCAATATATATTTTTTCACAGTTGATGTATTTTATTTTATAAATATGGTCAAAAGCGCTTTAATGTGGAAAAAGGTAAGGTAAGAATATTCTTTAATTCTGTACTTTTTTGAGTGGCTGAATAAGTTTGTATTATATAATTAACTAGATTTTACATAAAGAGGAGATATACATTTCAAAAAATTTAATTTAAATAAATTAATATATATATATTCATCATCCATCTTCACTCTCATCCTTCTACATTTTTCCACTATTCTTCTAATACCTTATCCAAGTAATGCTTAAACAGAGTGAGAGAAAGGCAGCTTGACGTAAACCAGTATTTACTTTAAAAAAACTGTGGCAGATGTTTTTTCACCTTAACAAAACTTATATCATATCTATAAAAGCAATAAATTGCTCTTTGTATGTCAGATGAAGGCTACAATTATTAATAACTTCAAACTATTTTTTTACCACCACCGAGTCATATTCATTAAGAAATAAATATTTACTAAGGTAATGAAAGAATGGCTGTAAGTTAAAGCATTAAGTATTGGTGACATAAAAAATGAATAGTAGAAAAACTGTGAAATGATTGTAAAATATTAAGCTGATCAGATTAGAGGTTAGGAGAGAGAGGAGATGAAGGAGAAAGTGTTCTGTTTTATGATACTCATTTTATGATCAGCAGAAAAAAAACCTAAAAAAGGTCAGGGAATTGAATAAAACTATGAAATGATTGTAAAATATTAAGCTGATCAGATTAGAGGTTTTAGGGAGAGGAGATGAAAGAGAAAGTGTTCTGTTTTATGATATTCATTTAATGATCAGCAGAAAAAAAAAACCTAAAAAAGGTCAGTGAATTGAATAAAACTGTGAAATGATTGTAAAATATTAAGCTGATCAGATTAGAGGTAGGGAGAGAGAGAGAGAGAGAGAGGAGATGAAGGAGAAAGTGTCCTCTTTTATGATATTTAAATGATATTCATTTAATGATCAACAGGAAAAAACCACCTAAAAAAAGTCTGTGAATTGAATGAAAAGAATTTTTCTGGAGAGGAATATACGCAGCATGCATGATAATGCAACACACACATACAACACACACGCACACACTGGTATAGTTCAGGCTCAGCTACAATATAAAGGCTTTGCTAATGACCTTTCGTTTAATGCTGCCAAGATACCTAGAAGATATAAATACAGATATAAATTTCCTGTTAAAAGACATGTGTTTTGTTACCATTTATTTCTAAGAATTGAGTCTAATTTCTAATATTCTCTCATTTTTAAATATAGCATTAAATCTAACTCATCTTCCTCATTAAACATTTTAACTAATTCATGTTTGATTGATTAAAAAACCTGTTTTTTTAAAATAAAATTAAAGTAAAAATCTACAAATAAATATTCTTGAAAATTTCAAAGGTTTTTTTTTTTATAAAATGACCACCACATATAGTTAATTTTTTAATAATTTTTGAATGAGCAAAATAAGAACATTATTTAATAATTAATCTTATACTTGTTTACAATTTATGTATCATCTGTGCTGTCATCTAGGGCCCTTTTATTATTAAATAAAAAATAAAAAAATGAGAAAAAGAATTCTTTTTTACGTGTTACCTGCTTTACAAAATTAGTGTATCTTTCTACATAAGAAATTATCAATCATACAATAAAAATGTTTTTTCTTGGATTGGTTTCTTTTTCTGTTAATTTAAACAACTACATTATTCTATAAATTTTTATTGATTGACTACATAATACAGTCATTAAATTATTATTATTATTTCAACCAGTCTTTCCAGTTTGCTGCCGGATCTACGTGTATGTATATAAGTGAATGCAGTAACTGCAAACCTTACCTTACAAAAGACTAAACAGAAAAAGAAAGAAAGAATACATCTTTTTTGTGATACATAATTTTTATAGAGCAGCTGATTTTCATACTGACCAAAAATACACACATTCATTATACTGTTTTTTTTTTTTTAGAAATATCTTTCTACGTATGTAAATATTTAAATGGCTATTTTATTTATGTTTTTTTTTTTTTTTTAATTTTTATTAGGTAGAACTACATGTTCATCTTGAAGGAGCAGTTCGACATGAAACACTTTATGAACTGTTAAAGTAAGTTAAACGGTTTTTCTATTGTTAAATATACATATTTTTTAATATTTAAAATTTTTCATCAATTTCATACTCTAGGATTACTGGATTTTCTAGTTTAATAATTCATTTACAGATAAAAAGTAACATTTCAGTCAAATTGAAACAGATAACATCTTTATAACTTAATTTTACTTCACAAATAACTAAGTTATTTTTTATGTATTTTTTTAGATAATATTATTAAAAATAAGTGTGTGATTTTTTAAAGTAATTTCTAGCCGGTTAGTTATAACATGGTACTGACTACAATCGTCATTAATCACTTAATGCCAAACGAATTAAGTTAGCTACCCATAGGAACGACACACTCAATGGTTTTATAAATCTGATACACATTTTATATTCTTTTTTTTTACTCTGATATATTTAAAAGTAAACATTAAATGAAAACTTGCATACAATAACTTAATTTCATCCAAAATAGCTTCCTTAAGCTATTTCTTTTATAATTTATTACCGCATTGGCTAAAAAAAAAATTGTAAAAATAAGATAAAATAATACATAATAATAATAATAATAATAAGGAAAATTCAAATTATACTGTAGTAATTACAAAAATATATTAGACAAATCAGACATTCAGAATCAAATATAGAACATAGCCATTGTATGACATACAAAAATAGATTCAATGTTCAAATATCCTTAAAAAATCAGGAGACACACAAACAAAAAAAATAAAATATATTTATCATAAGTTGCAAATCATGTGGACAAATAAGAGGAACATTTCTTTCTTTTCTTTCTCTGAAAACTGAATAAAGTAGACTGTTTAACCTTAATTGAAACATTTAGAAAGTATATTTCTGTTTTCTTTAGATATAGAACTTTTCACATCAGCACACTAATGAAAATTTATGCTTTAAAATTATCAATCCTGTATTACGTTTCTTTTTTATAACAACACAACAGATGAAAAGATGCAGTAACACTTCTGAAAAAGTCTTACAGGTGGATTTTTTAGTATAATTAGCTAGTTGTCATTTATACTTGGTTTTTTTTTTTATTTTAACTAAATTTCATCACGTTTATACTAAATAAAGTAATAATTGTACAAAAAAAAAATAATCAAAATAGAAAGTTTGTTTTGAACTAAGTTATGGTTTATGAACTTATAACTTTGGATTTTATTAACTAATAGCTATTTTCTTTATTGCTCTTTTTCATTCTGCTTTTCCTACTGTCCACATTTCCTACCAAAATAAAGTGCTAATCTTCACACAAATATTTTTCTAGTCCTTAAATCTATACTTGATACTGGCAGATTACTTTATTTGCAGAAATAAAGTTCCTTTATTTCTTTGTTCTTTATAGTCTGCGTATTTTGTTCATCTTTTGTAATTTTATCTAAATAATAAAATTCTTCAATTTCTAGTATATTGTTGTTCATTATCTAATTTTTAATTATTTTTGTTTTTATCATATTTCATCACCTTTATTCTAGACCTTTTTGTTTTCTAACTAATTTTCTCTCCTAAAAATAAATGGATGTCATTCAACATTTTTATAAAAAATAAAATGGTATAATTGTAAGAGACAGAGAAAAAAAGAAAGAGAGAGGAGAAAATGAATCTTGTTTTAAGGATTTTTTAGTATAAAAAAAAGCTGTCATGGCAAAAAATGTAAGAACATTATACTACTATATTGATAAAATTAAATATTACAAAATGAATAAATTAAATGTGTAACTTAATACTCCATTCTAGTAATAGTATTCTTTTTAACATGTTCCAAGTTCCTTATCAGTAGTACATTTGTTATTATTATTATTACTACTAAATATTCTATTGAGTAGGTTGTTATGGAAAAATCAGATGCTTGAAAATAAGCGTGTACCTGTTTATTATAAATAGTAATTAAAAAAAAAATAGCAGTAATAACTTTGTTATTATTATTATTACTACTAAATATTCTATTGAGTAGGTTGTTATGGAAAAATCAGATGCTTGAAAATAAGCGTGTACCTGTTTATTATAAATAGTAATTTAAAAAAAAATAGCAATAATAACTTTGTTATTATTATTATTATTATTACTACTAAATATTCTATTGAGTAGCTTGTTATGGAAAAATCAGATGCTTGAAAATAAGCGTGTACCTGTTTATTATAAATAGTAATTTAAAAAAATAATAGCAATAATAACTACTATCTAAATCCTCATGTAAAAGTCAATATTTCAAATATAATTATGATAATAATTATAATTATAATAACTGTGGTTGATTTATGCTATAAGTAAAATTGAACTGTTCAATTCTTCAAGTTTAAATCAAATTGTAATATTACTTAATATTTTATAGAAAAAGAAATGAACATAAATAATTTAGTGACGCATACATACATACTTGTTTTATTTATATATTTATAGTCCAGTGTAGGTGTGTGTGTGCGTGTGCACATGTGCGTGTGTAAACACACACATGTAATTGTTTTAAACCTTTACAGATTTTTGAAGATCATTTCCTATTCCTGTTCCTATTTCCTATTATGTAAATAATAATAAGATAATGTAAATCTTAACTAGAATTGTATACAGAAGATTTGAGAGGAGAGTGGAAGAAGCGTTAGTAGAAGACCAATTTGGTTTCAGGAAAAGTACAGGGCCAAGGGAAGCAATTTTAGGCCTCAGATTAATAGTAGAAGGAAGATTAAAGAAAAACAAACCGACATACTTGGCATTCATATACCTAGAAAAGGCATTAGATAACGTAGACTGGAATAAAATGTTCAGCATTTTAAAAAAAATTAGGGTTCAAATACAGAGATAGAAGAATAATTGCTAAATTTACAGGAACCAAACACCAACACTAATAATGGAAGAACATAAGAAAGAAGCCATAATAAGTAAGGGAGTCCGGACAAGGATGTTCCCTATCCCTGTTACTTTTTAATCTTTACATGTAACTAGCAGTTAATGATGTTAAAAAACAATTTAGATTCGGAGTAACAGTACAAGGTGAAAAGTTAAAGATGCTACGATTTGCTGATGATATAGTAATTTTAGCTGAGAGTAAAAAGGATTTAGAAGAAACAATGAACGGCATGGATGAAGTCCTACGCAGCAAGAACTACCGCGTGAAAATAAACAAGCCCAAAACAACAGTAATGAAATGTAGTAGAAATAACAAAGATGAACCACCAAATGTGAAAATAGGAGGAGAATAGATTATGGAGGTAGAAGAATTTTTTTATTTGAGAAGTAGAATTACTAAAGATGTTCGAAGCAGGAGCGATATAAAATGCCGAATAGCACAGGCGAAACGAGCCTTCAGTCAGAAATATAGTTTGTTTACATCAAAAATTAATTTAAATGTCAGGAAAAGATTTTTTAAAGTATATGTTTGGAGCGTTGCTTTATATGGATGTGAAACTTGGATGATCGGAGTACCTGAGAAGAAAAAATTAGAAGCTTTTGAAATGTAGTGCTATAGGAGAATGTTAAAAATCAGACGGGTGGATAAAGCGACAAATGAAGAGGTGTTGCGGAAAATAGATGAAGAAAGAAGCATTTGGAAAAATATAGCTAAAAGAAGAGGCAGACTTATAGGCCACATATTAAGGTATCCTGGAATAGTCGCTTTAATATTGGAGGGACAGGTAGAAGGAAAAAATTGTGTAGGCAGGCCATGTTTGGAATATATATAAAACAAATTGTTAGGGATGTAGGATGTAGGGGGTATACCGATATGTAACGACTAGCACTAGATAGGAAATCTTGGAGAGCTGCATCAAATCAGTCAAATGACTGAAGACAAAAAAAAATGTAAATGAGCCCCATTTAGTTTTCTTGTAATGATTCTGACATATTTTCTCTAATTCAGACTTAATGTTGCTCAATTATCACATTTTCTACTAGGTAATTTTAAATGATTTTATTTTTCCATAAATAATGAATAAACATTATATTTAAATTAGTATGTGTACAAAATTAATAAATAGTAAAATCTATAATTTTTTAAAGTAATTCAAAAGTTTCTTTTGTTTTGCATCACTCTTTTTTTACAGATGTCACTGAACTGCTAAAACAATATGATTGCAGAAGATCTTTTGGATAATTTTTTTTATTTACTGAGTTGAAGATAGTGCTGTTATTAATATCTTAAAGTTAGGAAACGTGTTTAGTATACGGTCAGATATTGTCTTTGACATAATTGTATATTTTAATTTAATATATTTTAAATGTCATTTTTTCCAAAAACAATTTAATAAGGTGCCTTTTACATGCTATGAATAAAACTTGATCGATATATTTAAAGATGGGTTTACTTTCTACAGTATTTTGTAAAATTCTGTTAATGGATTAGATTCGTTCATAAAACAGAAAAGAAAGGGTTCCCAGATTGGTACACAAACATCTCTCCACGATCTCACTGAAGATATACTGGTCGTCTTACTGCCAGCATAAAGTCTCCAACCACAGAATCCAAAATGTAGAAAAAGAGGTAAAGATGACAAGGGTGTACAGAGCTTTTACCACTTAAAACATACAATTCACTCCTGAAGAAATGTCATCAAAACTATAAAAAGCAAGTGTTAAGGGACCGCAATTATAAAGAACACATCCATAAAGAGATAAGTAGATAAGCTCAAAAGAAACACAAAACGCAAGGTAAGAAAGAACGCCAATAAATGACTATTTATTGACCATCCTAGAATGAAATGGATAATGACTATCCTAACATGAAATGTATTATATGTTAAGTAAGTCATAGACACTCTGACAGACTTTTCTTAAAAACTTGATAATTTTCTTCTCTCTTTTATCATTATAAGATAAATTAATCGCCAAATTTCTGGTTAATTTAAACCTCATTCTGAGGTCTCTGTATAACCTGCACTCTTCTATTGCATGTTTCACTGTGGGGTATAAGTCACAGCTTCCACATATTGGTCTCTGTTCTTCTTTTGACATATAAGACATGAGTCTAGTACAAGTATGACCAACTCAAAGTCATTGGTAACTTGTTTTCGACGCAAAATGGAAAATTGGGTTCTCTTAATGGAACTAAGCTTCATTATAAGCGCACCTTACTTCCTTTCTTATGATGTGTGTGACATAATTTTTAAAGTTATCTAATCTGACTAAAGTAATATTGATTTCCTTGCTGTTTGGCTGCTCTATTAGTTTGGGCTAGGTATCCATATGAAGAAATATTATTTCCCATTGTCTTTTACATTCTTAACTGCTGTTAAGACTTCTTAAACAAGTGCATCATGTGTAAATCTATTCCTTAATGTACTGATTGTGCTTAAGGCAGGAGAGCACAATCTTGGGTTCGTTAGGTGTCAAAACATCAAGATTCGCTGAAAACTGCGTATGTCCAAATTGGACCTTCTAAAGCTACAGCTCTGACATAGCGCTATCTAGACAGAAAGTAAAAATTAAACTGAAAAATTAAAAGAGCTGTATTAAAATATGTTTAAAAGAGAGGTAGGTTTGTCTGAAGTTAGGTGATGGATATTTTCAAAAACTATTGTAAAATATTACTCAAAAGTTTTAAGTTAAGTACATGTTTTATTATTATTTTTTTTAATGATTGATTCATTAGCTATCAAGTCTAGGTGAAATGCCATGTGTTTATACTTAAAAACTGATAAACACATAGGCAATTTTTTATGTTGTAATTTGTTGATTTATGAAGAAAAAGCTAAAAGCAGTAAAAATGTTATTAAAATAATAGTTGAAGAAAAAATTATCTGTTTTATATACTCTTATCACATTATTAAAAAAAAAAAATATATATATATATATATATATATATATATATATATATATATAATTTTTTAAGTGGTTCTTGTAGAAATTTTAATCAAATTGTCAAAAATATATTAAAACTTGTGTTAATACAAGATTTTAAAGTATTGTGCACTTGAAAAAAACAAAATTAAAAAAGTTTTGAACATTTTTATTATTAATCATTGTTTTGTAAATTGATTAACATTATTATAAGTGATTTTTTAAATTAACTTTTTATATTTATTGGATTATCTTCAAGTACTCTTATTACATAAAACTTGTTGGGCTGATCAAATTAAATAAAAATTGTGTATTTCTTTTTTAAATATCACATTGACATTGTTAAAAATCAAAAAGACAAATTTTTTACCTGACTATTATAAAGTGATATATTTTGTTAAGACACTTGATTATGTTTAGTTAATAAATTTGGTAATATATGATTATTATAGATTTCTGGAATAATACTATATAAAAAAAAACCAGCAAAGAGGCACATAAATTTCTAAGAAAACCGAGAAACATTATGTAACTCTGTCCATCAAGGACTTCTAGTTAGAAGTCGTTGATAGTCTATTACTTAGAAGAATAATTAAGTGGAACATTCAAGTACTTGAGTTTATGTGAAAAAACGTTATCTTTGAGTAAAATTTTGATATAAGAGCCTATATGGTACATATCTTCGTGTCGCCTTGACAGACTGTGACCAAAATGAAATATTATCACAGTTCCTTATTCAGAAATCATCATTCCAAATTTCTCTATCCAAACTTTTTCATTCGATTCAAAGATGTTAAAAAGACAGGCCAACATACAGATATATATATATATATATATATAAAACATATATTATATATGTACATACTTCCTTCCTGAATTTTCCAGTGGAAAAATTATGTTTTTTTCAAAAGGGAAAACAACAAGATTTGCAAAAAATCTCAACTTACAAGATTTGAACTGATTAGCATAATTTCCGGTTATATAATAATATACTGTATAGTTGTACAGTATACCTATTTAGTCGGGAAAGTAAAAGTTACGTTTTTACTTGATAAAAAAACACATAGTGATTCACGTTAACGGAAATTTTGAAATTTGTGTTGGTAGTCCTGAGTGAGTAACATCACTGAATAACTTACAGAAGTCAGTTCACGCCATCTTTAGTTCGATTGGTGCGCATCGTTGCTTTTACCGTCAAAGCGTTTTTTATAAATATAATGACAGTGTGGAGATTGCGAGTAGAGAATTTTGCCGCCAGTCTAATTTAGGACAACCCACCGGGTTGGTCTAGTGGTGAACGCGTCTTCCCAAATCAGCTGATTTGGAAGTCGAGAGTTCCAGCGTTCAAGTCCTAGTAAAGCCAGCTGTTTTTACACGGACTTGAATACTAGATCGTGGATACCGATGTTCTTTGGTGGTTGGGTTTCAATTAACCACACATCTCAGGTATGGTCGAACTGAGAATGTACAAGACTACACTCATACATATCATCCTCATTCATCCTCTGAAGTATTATCTAAACGGTAGTTACCGGAGGCTAAACAGGAAAAGAAAGAAAGAAGGTCTAATTTAGGACGCTACCGCCGTATATTGTCAGCACATGCAATTAATACACTGATACGTAATTTTAGAAGACTGAAGGGGTATCTCGCTGGGAGAACGAAGCACACACGCGGCTTGTCTCCCGAGGTCAGACCTCGCGAATACTCAACCGATCTAGAGGATCGGAACGTAATAATTAATTCAGTCTATAAATAACACAAATTAAATATAACTGCCGTAAAATAATTGCCCACCTGATAAAAGAAAGATATAGCAGCACTGGACTTTTGTCCAGGTTCTGCGATTAAGGAGGTACACAAATCTCCCGGTATACTTGCGATCCAAACGATCACATAATGAGCCGTCAATTCCCTGAACGAATGGTTGAAATGGAATGGAATGCAAGGTTGGCGGGAGTTTCCCTTTTTCCATACAAATCGCAGAACGTGGACAGTGTCCCTTGCTGCTGGATGATTCTAGTATCGGGCGTGTTTAAGGGTTTATTTTTTAATGACGGGTCTAAATTTTCAAGTTTTGTGTTATTTTAAATTTTTAAGGACGGATTTAATAGCATATCAATCCGTTTTTACCAGCGCTCTCGGACTCATTTTATGGTCCGACCGCGGGAGGCTAAGCTTTTGAAACCTGTACTCCCGACGTAATTCCCCTTCAGACCGTCCACTCAAGTCCTTTTGGTGCTAACGCTTCATAGGCTAGCAGGAATACGCCACAACGGGGCACTAACTGTATGGAGGGAGCAATGCGCCCCCTTCCGAATGGTTGTAAAAATAAACAATGACAATCACTTTGTTAACAAACTGTTGCTTTGTTGAACAAAGCCCGTTTGTACTTTAAGATTCGTTAGTAAATAAAATTTTCATTTTTGGCCAGAAGAGAATCCTACACAGCTATATCAGCGCCTACAACAAGAAGTTACCGCACGATGTGCTGTCCCAACCCCGTAGGTGAAAGACACCCACCTTGTGACGTTACCGGTCGCCACACTACCCCCTTCGTTCCAAGCCATGAGGGGCCGTCACTTGAAATATCTTTGGACGTCCACGTACTCTTTTACTCGGCAACACCCTAAATCGATAAATAGTCTGCCCTCAGACGTAAATTTTTGAAAGAGACCTGAACTTACCTTGAAGACTCCGTGATATTTCTGGGTATCACGCCTACCCGTTTTAAAGACCAACCTGGAGTCCCGCCGGAAAGCGACCTCATCCAAATCAGTATTCTGCTCCCAAATGAGGGACAAGACATCTTCGTCGGTCAGGTTATGGTCAATGTCATAGACTCTAATACGGGGCTTACGCGTTCTTTTCGGGTCTATTTTCGCATTCAATCGTTTAACCGCCGCGGAATCTCTAATTGCTTGAGTGGTTTCCGTATCATACGCTACCACAACTAACCCCATGCCGATCTCTTTAATGTTCATAATTTTAAGACCTTTCCGGTCATCCCGAAGGGCAACCTGGAGGTCTTTCTTCGACTAACTGCTGGACGCAGTCGATTCCTCCGCCCTATTAACAAACGCAACCTCTGGTTTCTTAGAGGACTGACTGGTTCTATGTCTACCCCTGACCACCTCAGCATATCTACGCGGTTGCATTGGGGTCGGAGCCGGTTTCTCAGCTACAATTACTTCAAGCCGTGAGGCAAGATTTTCGAACCCCTCATCGATAGCTGTGAAAGCCGAACGGAAGAATTCGAGTCGGGGCAATAACCTCCTCTTGGTATCAGAACTAGTACGCTTGGAGTTTGCTAAATAGGAAGACAAGCCATCCAGTTCTGTCAAAACATCACGGGCCAAAGGAGCATAGCTGCCAGGCCTGCCCTCGGCTTGCAAAAACGCTTCAGTAAGTGGGTTCATACCCTCCCGGGTGGTCACCCCTATATCTACCTCTGAACTATCGTTGTCAGGACCAGTGTTCGAGGAGGTCGAAGGATAAGGCTCCGGCCCCCTCCTCCGGCTAGGCTTCTTACCTATCTCACTATCTGTCATTGTCGGAGATGCACTGACCTAATAGTATACGAATAAAATGCTCGCTGTATTCATTCTATTTCAGATATTAGGCACAAGCCCAAAAGCGATATTAGGGACGACTACCCGCAGTGAGCCACGGGCAGCTGGAGACCTTCTGTATTCTCCTGTCACTCTTTGCATCTCTTCGCCGCTACTGGATCAAATGTGTGAAATCAAAGATCAACACACAGTTACAGATTACGGCCCCCGCTCTAAAATCGTGAGCAGGACTAAGGGGAAACTTTGCTCGTAACAGGGACTTGCGACCAGGAGTCGGAAGAATACTATTTCCGATTAATTTGGTGTTTTAATGAAAATTTCTAAATATTGTTTTAAAAAAATTTCCGCAGATTTAAATTGAATTTTCTTTTAATACGTTATGTAATAATATATATGTCATAGCGAATTGTAAAATCAGGCTTATTGTATAGAGCATACGACAGTTTGCAATCCGTCCGGCAAATTGGAAAATTGTCTAGCAAGTTTTAATCAGCCTGATATTTTTCAGGCTTATTGTAATGAGCCCAAATAACAATAGGCTAATCAGAAAACGAACAGTTGTTTGCTTAATAAAGAGAAATAGAAGCAAATAGATTTCCAATATAAGCAGTATTGCTAATAAGTATAAACATATTCTAATCAAACTTATCTGCGCTTGTCCAACTTATAATCATTACTAATCAAACTTATCTAAAGTTAAGTCAAACCCACCGAATTGATGTAGTGGTGAACTCGTCTTTCCAAATCAGCTGATTTGAAAGTCGAGAGTTCAAGTAAAGGCAGTTCATTTTACAAGGATTTGAATACTAGATCGTGGATACCGATGTTCTTTGGTGGTTGGGTTTTTCAATTAACCACATGCTGTGCTGTGTCATCATATGGTATAATAGATCCTTACTTTTTTGTTTAAATGAGATGGCCTCACGACTACAGTTGCCATCAGATCTATACAACGCCGTGCTGAAAAACTGTGTTGCGTAAAAACTACAGATTTCCACAAATTATTGACAACGTTTGGTTTCAACAAGCTGGATCGATATCACACACGGCACGAGTATCGATTGCTAATGTATTCCAATCATTTGGCGAGAAAAAGTTAGATTGAAATCTATTTCTTGAAGAAAGTACTTATGAGGATGTTTTTCACAGCATTGTTTTTTTTTTTATCAAAAAGTAATATCTTCATTAATATTACCAGAAATAATGTTTTAAATTTATTAATAACTATAATATTTGTAATTCATTTTTTTTTCCAGGGAAAAATGTTTACCAGTACCTGGAAATGGTACTTTAGAAGATCTAAAGAAAAAGATGATTATTAATGAACCAATAGATCTTGCTCATTTTCTAGCACCGTTTTGTCATATTGTAGATGTTGTTAAGTAAGTATATACATAAATTTAACTCTAAATTCTGATGCCAGTAATGTTGTCAATTGATCAAAATATTGGTTAATTTGTAAGTTGATAATTGACACAATATCAGTATAAATATATTTACGAGTTTCATATTGATATGAGGCTGAATAAAGTTAAAGATGTATCCTTACCACACAAAAATTTCTGGTTAATGTTGTATAATTACGAAGATAAGAAGAGAGATGAAACCAAATTATTACAGGATACAAGAAGGATTTTCATTTAGATTATACCTGACGTAGAAGATTTCAACTTTCAGTATTAAGGAATTTTTACCCAGATGGTAAAATCTCACATCCATCATCGATTTTGCACTTATCAGCTTAAATATATTGTGCAGAAAATTGTTATTTTCTTTTAGAGATAAAAAAAAGGTTTCTAAGAATGGTACGGGATTGTTAATTAACAAATTTGTAAATTTATGCTATCTGTCCCAGTCTTTCTTATAATTCCAGAATTTAGACAAAAATGTTTCTTATGATAAGAAAGCAGGGTTTAAGTTTAGATTATAAATGTTTTTAATTCTTTAATTGACCACAATACGCTTTATTTTAGCTGAATTGAGCTTCACTTTTAATCAAACTTTCTTAGAACGTTGCTGGGAGTCGTGACTCATGATAACGTTTTGAAGTGTCTTTTGTTCATGATGTTTTTTGAAAAATTTTTATGATTAAAGTTATGTTTATTCATTTATAATGCTGTTTTTATATGTGTTTGTTGTATATTTTGAATAATCAAAGTATGAGTGACTCAAATTTTTAACATATAGCTTTCATCCTTCGTGTTTAAGATTTAAACATAATTTTTGTTGATTTCTTTGCAGCTTAATTTGTTTTAATGTTGAGGATTGTGATATCGTTTAAACAGATCACATATGCACAAACAATATTAGTAAAAACAGGAAGCTCTTTTCTCCAATAAAAAGCTGGGTGCGTTGATTTGTTTGTTGTAAGTCACTTTTTTCTTTTTTTTTAAATAAAGTGCACGAACGATCCATCGTTTGTAGTTTTGAACGTTCGTTTGAACGTTTTATACTTCTCAAACGATTCATCTAAAATTATGTGTTTGGAGATAGAAGAAGAAAAACACTGGGGTTAGAGCTGTGTTAAAAAACTACTAAAGAAATGGCTAAAAATGTTCAGGATTTTGAAGCTTTTCGTTGTAAACGTTTTTGTGTTGTTAGTACGCATGATATCATGAACGTTATTTAGTTATGACTGGCCGAAACATTTAACAAAATCCCGTGTAATGAAACATAAACCATATAACATTTTCGCGGCAGGCACCGTAGGCCCTTCCTTTTTCCTATTTAGCCTCCGGGAATAACCATCATGGATTACTTCAGAGGATTAATGAGGATGATTTGTATGAGTGTAAACGAAGTGTATAGTCTTGTACAGACTCAGTTTGATCATTCCTGAGATGTGTGGTTAATTGAAACCCAACCATCAAAGAACACCGGTATCCACAATCTAGTATTGAAATCCGTACAAAAACAACTTCCTTTATTTGGAATTGAACGCTGGAACTCTCGACTTCCAAATCAGCTGATTTGGGAAGACGCTTTCGTCACTAGACCAACCCGGTGGGTTGGCAGTAGGTTCGTCTTTTCTTTTTCTTGGTTATATAGATATTAACCGATAAAACTAGGCATGCTTGAGCAATTCAAAACTGTAAAAACAATATTCTAAATGATTGAACAATTTAAATCATATACATCATGAACAAGCATGCTTCTTCAAAACCTAACCTATACACACACTATGCTGCGCATTCAATGACACAACACTCAACACTTTAAATGACAACTCTGAAGAAGCTGCTTGATTTAGAGCAAAATGAAACTAAAATTGCGGTAAAAGTATTACTTCTTTTGTTTTACAGTAAAATGCACTGTGATTTAAACCATTCTATATATAATGTACAATGAATGTGGGCATATATTAAACCTTATATATTTTAATTACTTACTTTATATTGTTATTATTAAGGGATATTGCAGTAGCAGAAAGAGTAGCATATGAATTTTGTGAGGAAATGTCAAAAAATAATGTTAAATATGTTGAAGCAAGATACTCACCACATAACTTTACACCAGATCAAAAAGAAGTTTCTAATATGACAGGTAATATAAATAATTACATTCTGTTAATTTATTTATTTAATAAATTAGGATTTTTTTTTTAACTTAGATCAAAAGTTATCAAAGATCTTCAATGAAAATTGTCAGCTCAGTAAAGATGATATTAATTGAGCATTGATCAATGATGATCTATCAACTGAGTTTTTAATGTCTAATTATGTTTATTAATGAATCATACTGGGTGTGAAGGGGCACGCACTGATTGGTTTATGTGTTCTGTGTTGTATAATGTAGTGCCAATAAAATTTTCAATTATAAATATATATGTATATAATTTTCTTAGCACGGTGTTAGTGTCTGATATTTACTTCTAGATATTTTTACTTTACTGCCATCATGGCTCTAGAGCATTCATTCTTAAAGTGGGCAATAATGTCCCCTTGTGAGTGCTGAAGGCCCTCATGGAGGAGGGGTTAGAAGGCTCACAGAAAATTGGGGGTGTTCAGGCGGTTTAGGAAGGTGATGGCTAATTAAAAAAAAAAGATGTTTTCTTGATATTTCAAATTAAAATGTAAAGTAAAATGTAAGTTCCAACTCGGAAATAGGATATGCCACTTTTAAAAACAATAATTACAATTATTGTCTTTAAGAGTGAATCTTAAAAACAGCAGTTGCAGTTATTATTTTTAACGGATGGTAAGTTTAAAAATTTTGGGCGACTAGAAAATTTTTTATTCTTAATGTATGAGGGTGGTGGGCACAAATGTTTGAGAATCAATGCTTTAGAGCTAAGCTGCAAGAAAGAAAGTATGGTAACCAGTCAAAAAATGGGATTTGGGTTTTTTGTATTTCTAAACATTTCATTACCGAGGAACCCCAAAAAACAAAAACAAGTGGGGAGTAATGTTCATACGTACATATGTATGTACAAGTGTGGTGTGTTTGAAGCTTAATAATTTTTGACTGATGAAGCAATTTTGATGAAATTTTGTACAGAGACATATATATGAGGTAATTAATTAGTAAAATTTTGGGTTCAATATCTTCAGAGCATGGAAGGATCTTTAGGGGACAATTTTCTCAAAATTTTGCAAAAATCCCCACTTTATATTAAGCTGTCTAATCTTATTTAAAAAAAAATTGCCCCAAAATTCTTCCTACCCCAAAAAATGAATAAAGCTATCTTTTTATTTATTGCATATTTTTAACCTAATTTTTTAGACAATATTCAGGTGGGGGGGGAGCCGATCAAAGTTTAAAAATATTGATTTTTGATTTTTTCAAAACTTTTATTATAATTAAAAGTGAAATAATAAATTTTTAGTAGTAATAATAATACAATAAAATTTTAACATTATTCACCCCCATCTAAAAGAGAAATCTTGGGTAACTTTTTTTGATGGTACATTTTTTTTGGTTTCTTTCATTTTAGATAGTAGATGTAGAAAAATAAAAAAAAATTTCTTGGAGGCGACAACAATTTTTTTAAATTAATTTTTTTTAATTTTTAAAACTTTTTTTAGTTTATTTAAACATGCAATGATAATTTTACAATAAAACTTCATTGAAAATTACCCCCACTCAAAGAAGAAATCTAATTCTTTTCATGTATAATTATTTTTCCACTATATAAGAATTAATAACTAATGCCAGAATATATTACAATTTTGTCATCAGCTCATTTTTAGTGTATCAATTATTTGTTCTTTGTAACATATTAATATAGAATCTTTTTGTCAATCGTTTTAAATTTTCTTATTTCTTTATCCTTTACAAAACATTTTTCAACAAATATTTAATACACATTTACCTATTATTAGTTGAAATCAATGATATTCCCTCAGTGGGACATGCTAAAGGGATAGTAATACTTTAAAAGCCACTAACCAATATGGAACAAGCACATGTTTCCTTCATTAATTTGATAATTAGCGTAGGAAGTTAGCGTTATCATTTAAAATCACTCTAAGTTAGTATAAAGTAAATTAAAAATTAACAAATATGACAATAAATTATAAATCTTATACAAATGTCAGTGATTGTAAAAATTAGGTTCTTTGCTTTAAATAAAATATACCGTTTACAGTGGCATAGCATCAAATAATGCACGTATACTCTCCTATTGCATCAGTTCTTTTCCGTAAGTTTTAATTTGTTATTATTTTTACTATAAAAAGTATTTACATAAAATACCATATCAATTTACATTGTATAAATGAATAGACTCTAAAAAATATCTTAAACTGTGTATGAGCAATAGAATGCACTAGATGTGTACATCAGAATTAGTGTAGGACACTTTTTACATTACATTTATATTATTAAGGTAATAATGATTTTTTTCTATTTAGTTTAAAATAACATTTATTTGTATTCAAATTATTAAATTTTATATGTTTTGCTCTTTGAGATTAAATTATTTCTGGCTTTGGAATCTTTTAATTATTTCAGATATGCCAAATTTTTTTTTTTGTCATTTATGGTTTGCACATTATAATGATTTTTATAAATTAACCGTGATCGACAAGGAATGACTGAATATAGTTTCGACAGTAATTTAATATGAATATGTGAAAAAATATATCAGTGTAATATTATACAATTATAATAGCAGCGTTAGTAAAGGACTAACTCGTGTATGCTCAACATTATGTTGAAAAACACATCAAAAGCAGAGTGTCAACCAAGCAAGTACTTTCCTGAAAGAAAGAAGTTTTCTAGTATCAATTACATATCTACAAATTAGAAAGAGATGCTTGAAAGTATTTTTATTTTGTGTAGCACTTTATGGTAGTAAAGCTTGGGCAGTGGAAAAGGAAGAAAAAAATAAAGAACCTTTTAATTGTGATGCTGAAGAAGGATTGTTCAACACTATATGGTTTGGTAAAAAATTTTAACTATAGACATCTTAAGAGAACATGAAGAAGGTGAAAACTGTAGATGAAGACCCACAATGGATTATATGAAACATGAAATTGAGGATGTAGGATGTAGTAAGCAGGTTGAGATTAGAAAATAAGCGCAAAATAGAAAGAAATCAAGTACAGTATAAAACCAGCCAACCAAATGATGAATCCAAAAATGTTACTTAAGGAAATGAGCACTCAAAGATTATGCATTATTATATTTTTTCTGCCCTTGAGCCTTTTTTTGCTGTTATTGGTAGACACTAGATTCTCCGTGTTGGAGATGGCAAAATGGGGATGATAGAATCATCACATAGTCCATCATCAATGTTATTTGGTGTCTCTCTCTCTCTCTCTGTGTGTGTGTGTGTGTGTGTGTGTGTGTGTGTGTGTGTGTGTGTGTGGAGGGGGAGGGATTCACATAGGCCATCATTAATGTTATTTGGTCTCTCTCTTTTTTTTCTCTCTGTGTGTGTGTGTATGGACCAACTTGGGGACTTTTTCCTGCTCAGTGGCCGCACAATAAGTTTACTGGCTGAAATACCTGTCGGGTAAAGCCAGACCTCCCAATCCTTAAAAAAATATATTTAAACTTGTCTGATGTCACATACTATCAATTTGCCTACTAGATATATATTTTATAAAATATATGTGTGACATTCTATAAAAATGTAGAATACTGAAAAGTCTGTGTAATTCTAAAAACAAAATCAATATTTAACGATATTTTCTCTACTTATTTACTTTTTGGTAAAGTTTGAATTCTTATTATTGATTCCATTCCAAGTAGGATATTCTATCTTTCATCAAAATTTGTTTATTGTGTAGTGTTGATAGATTTTCTTAATTTCTAATTGACAATAGGTGTAACAAAAAATTATCTGTTAATTAAAAAAAAAAAAGAAGAAAATAATCTAGATGAAGCAACTTCTGTTAAAGAATTTCAATATGTAAATATAAAATTTAGTTGTGAAGTTTGCCTGTTAAAATCCATTTTTAATATTCAGATTCCAGTGTCAAAGGTTCTTTCCAGTTTTTTCTTTTTCCAAAAATTGATCTTTAATTTCTGAGTTAAAATAATAAGTGGGAGAAGTAAAAAGTAATCATGGTCTACTTGTGAATTTTCTTTTTGATTTGTCTTCTAAAATTATGACCATTTTTTTCAATTTTTTGCAGATCCATAACATCCACTTATTTCTTTTCAACTGAAAAATCTAAGAATAAATTTAGCAACAATTCTTTTCAAATTTAGATCATCCTGTAAAATTCATAAAAATAACTATTATTTTTATCGATTACATCCTGTACTTGGTAACTTTTTAATAGTTTATGGTCTTCTTATATTTCACCTAATTAAATTTTTTTTGTTTTAGCCTTAGAAGAAGCTGTTAAAGCTGTAACACGTGGTTTTACAAAAGGAGAATTGGATTTTGGTGTGAAAGCACGTTCAATATTATGTGGTCTAAATGGAACAGATGGTGTAATTGATGTGCTGCAATTAAGTAAAACATTTAAGAATGATGGAGTTGTAGGAATAGATATGGCAACTAAGCAGGGTTCAGAGATTACTGGTAAGACCTATTTTTCAACTTTATTTTTATAATATAACCATTCAAAAGATTTATCACTAATTAAATATGTACTTTTGTACTCT
The DNA here is from genome assembly GCF_047948215.1 of Lycorma delicatula. Lineage (NCBI taxonomy): Eukaryota > Metazoa > Arthropoda > Insecta > Hemiptera > Fulgoridae > Lycorma > Lycorma delicatula. The sequence continues at coordinate 772,839 of NC_134466.1, forward strand.
ATTCCAGTGATAGTGTTATAATAATTGTATATAAACTCTTAAAAAAAAAATCCAAACTAGTTCATGTTGCATAATCCAAGCCTGCATCACTATTTCAGTGGTATCTAATCCTTTGTTCCACAGTCTCTACTCTGTTCCAGACAATATGTTTTTTTAAATGATGTATATAAACATTTTTAAAAAATATTAATGCAATTTCAAACCTAGATTTTATTTAACTTTTGTTAATTAAGATGGTTTTTATCTTCAAATAGACAATATTATAATTGTTTAAAACAATTCTATACTTCAAAAAATAGTATATTTTGAGACTTTATTTAACTCTTTGCCTGCTTATTAATTTTCAGTCCGGTTTTTTCCATATTGAAATATAGATGCACACACATTGTTTTTCCATTCAAATTGATAAAAAACAATTTAGTATATTAATTTATTTTTTAACCATTATGAATGAATCTTCTCTCTATGAATCATGAGACCTTGCCGATGGTGAGGGGGCTTGAGTGCTCAGTGATAGAGAGTAACTGGACCGAAGGTGCAACCATATCTGAGAGGTATCTGTTGAGAGCCAGACTAAGGAATGATTCCTGAAAGAAAGCAGCAGCTCTTTCAGTAGTTGTTTAGGGCGTAGATCAGGAGGACTTAAATAACCATATCAACATCACTCAATCTTCTGAGTACTGCGCAGCTGAAAGCAATGGAAAACTGCAGCTGTTTTTTTTTCCAAGAAAATGTAGCTCTCTCCATTTTCATGTAACAAAGATGGCTTCATTTCTGTTACATGATAGGTTACCAAGGAAGGTGCCTTGCCTTCCTTTTTTGAACATATCCTTTATTTAACATATTGGGGGAAATTAGTCCCCCGTTCGGATCTCTGGGTGGGGATTACTAAGGAAGGGGTCACCAGAAAATTAAAAAATAACATTTTATGAGTCGGAGTGTGAAATGTTAGAAGTTTAAAAAAGGTTGGTAGGTTAGAAATTTTAAAGAGGAAAATGGATAGATTAAATGTAAATGTAGTAGGAATTAGTGAGGTTCAGTGAGAAGAGGAAAATGACTTTTGGTCAGATGATTTTAGAATAATTAACACAGCTTCAAATAAAGGACAGGCAGGAGTAGGTTTTGTATTGAACTAGAAGATAGGGCAGAGAGTAGAGTATTTCAAAATGCATAGCAATAGAATCATTATAATAAGAATAAAATCAAAACCTAAGCCGACAACGATTGTTAAAGTCTACATGCCTAAAAGTGCCCATGATGTTGATGAAGTAGAGTGTGTATATGAAAAAATTAAAAAAACAAATAAACACATAAAAGGGGATGAAAATTTAATAATAGTTAGAAATTGAAATGCAAGCATTGGAAAAGGCAAGAAAGGAAAGATTGTGGATGAATACAAGCTGGACAAAAGAAATGAAAGAGGGGATCGACTTATTGAGTTTTGCACGAATATTAAGTTATTTAGATGCAGTATCAGTGCAAGGTGAATAGATAAAGATGCTATGACTTTCTGAAGATATAGTAATTCTAGCCAAGAGTAAAAAAGATTTAGAAGAAACAATGAATGACATGGATGAAGTCCAACACAAGAACTACCGCACGAAAATAAACAAGAACAAAATGAAAGTAATGAAATGTAGTAGAAATAATGTAGATGGACCACTGAATATACAAATAGGAAAAGATTAGAAGCTTTTGAAATTTGGTGCTATAGGAGATGTTAAAAATCAGGTGGGTGGATAAAGTGAGAAATAAAGAGGTGTTGCGACAAATTGATGAAGAAAGAAGCATTTGGAAAGATATAGTTAAAAAAAGAGACTGACTTATAGGCCACATATTCAGGCATCCTGTAATAGTTGCTATAATATTGGTGGGACATGTAGATGGGGAAAATTGTGCAGGCAGGCAACATTTGGAATATGTAACAAATTGTTAGAGATGTAGGATATATGGGGGTTCACCGAAATGAAACGGCTGGCACTGGATAGGGAATCTTGGAGAGCTGCATCAAACCAATCAAATGACTGAATATAAAAAAAATGAATGAATCCTGAATTTACAGTTTCCAAATTTTGAATAGGTTTTGTAAAAAAAAATTTAATTAGAAATTGTCTCCATCAAATGTGTAGCTGACTGTAGACTTTATAGAAATGTTAACTGTTCTTTATATTTGTCACTTTTAAAGTTATATTAAATCACAAAATAATGTTATACAGAATAAACTTATTAAGACAAGCTGTTTTAGAAGGAAATAAGATTGTTTCACACCAAAATGAAAACAAATATAAGCTTATGCATCTATTTATTGCGTATAAAATTAATCTGATTTTACATATTTATTTACTACATCTAAAACAAAAAAACTCAATTTTTTTGCTGTATAAAAAAGAAATATCACTTTATTTGTACCATAAAAATGTGCAACAAGCATTCATGAGCATTTAGACAGTATCATTCTTTATAAGATGTCACAAGGTGGCAATATATATATCAGAAATTTATCATTATTTCTGTTAATTATAGTTTTAACTAAAAACTGTACTTAATTAAAAAAACAAAGGAAAAAAAAAATTGGCTGTCCACAGCTAATGTTCATTAAGTTCTGTTGGGAGATATCACTAATTCAGCCAGTTAAATAAATCAGTAATAACTTAATTACTTGAAAAACTTATAAGATATATTTAATTTTCCTAATTAGAGCTTGTTTTCAGTAAAATTCAAAATGAAAAAATAAAATAATATATATATATATATATATATATCATATATTAAAATAAAATTGAAAATCATTATTTAATCAAATCCATTATTATGATATTACTGATAGAAATTAAAAATGTTTAACTAAAATCGCCATTACAGTTGTTGGTAGGGATAAATGTATACACATACTTATCATTTGATCATTTGTATTTTTTAGATTTTCCAAGACAAAGATTTAATTATCAAATAAAATTACATATTATTTCTTTTAAAAAATATTGGATATTTGTGGATTAAATATTACTTTTCAGAATCTTGTAACGTACAATTTTTTTCATTGTTGAAAAACATACTTGAAAAAATTTAACTTTTAGAATTTAAAAAGAAATGCTAATCATAATGGTTTGAGAAATATAGGCATAAGAGATAAAGAGAGAGAAAGGATTGTAAATTTTTACATCAAATGCGTGAAAAAGATTGGTTTCTCTGTACAGTTTGCCTAGAGGTGATCATATTTTAAGTTTTTTGTTTCATTTTGGCATGCTACTTTTTGAAACATTTTTTGAACATATAATATGTTTTTCTTGTAATTTTAAAACATCATATAAAAATAAGGAACAGATATGGAATCTTTTGGGATTAATGTGTAGTCAAAAGCATTAAGTGTGAAATATATTTGTGACCACTAGTTGTAGTCCCTGACTCTCAACAGTTAATAGAACAATAAATACACAAGCCTGAGATGGTTGTGTTTTTTTTTAGTTTTTGATAATTAATGCTTATGTATTTTTTTAGTGCTGAATCTGAAAATTACCTTCATTTTTTCCAACATGTCAGGATTTTTTGCAAATCGCAAATTTCAAATTTGTTAAAAGTTGAATAATTGTGAAATTGCGAAAAAAATTATTTTAATATATTCATTTTTTTGGCTTATACCTTTGTGCATTCTTATTGCTAAACAGTTGAGTGGTATGAAGGCCAGGGTCATTGAACCCTTAATTTCTAATGAAAATTGCCACAAAATAAGCCTAATTTCCATTGTAGTACACTTGAAAAATAATTTATTTTGTTAATTTTTATGAATTATATTATGCCTTTGGAAACCAGTCTCCCTCTTCACCCACTCTTAATGACAAAGTATGTAAAATACTTACAGTTTTAATCTGTCTATCAAACTTTCTTTGGATGGCTTACATTCTGTTTCGCTCTTTTCCTTCTATGTTCTCTTTAGGATTCATCTTGGTGTAACATTCAGCAATAGTCTGCCCCATCATCATAGTAATCCATTTCCTTGATACCTCCTTTCCATTTCTTTTATGTCCTGATGAAATCTCTCACCCGTGTCTTTGCTAACAGCACCCATATTTTCAGGAAAATAGTCCACATGTGAATTTAGGAAGTGAACCTTCAGGCTCATGGAACATCCTAAATCTTCGCACTTCTGCAGCATGTTCTCAACAATTGATTTGAAGTTTGGATCCTTCTTATTGCCCAGAAACTTAGTTACTATGTCTTTAAAGGCTCCCCAGGCTTTTTTTTCTGCAACTTCCATTTATTTCCCAAAATTACCATCTTTGAGAAGTTTTCTAATGTAAAGACACCCTCTTTTAGTTTGGAGGTTGATAAAAGTGGAAATTTGTCACAGATGTATTTAAAACATTTATCTTCTTTTGGTAAGGCTTTGACAAATCACTTTATCAGCCTAACTTGATATGCAGTGCTGGAAGGAGAACTTTATTCGGATCTATGAGAACTTTTTTGGTTCCAGTTCTAATGAAGCTCTTTTTAGCCAATCTTTCCTTATCCAATGATTTTCTCTGTTTCTGCTATCTCATTCACACAAAAACAAGGAAACTTTGTGTATCTTCCTTGCTGTCCAAGGAGCATCGATATTATTTTGAGATCGTTGCATGTAATCCGCTTATGATTGTTATTTTAATTTTATCGATAATAATTTATAATTCCAAATTATCGTAATCCTCTTTTAAATGGTCAGAATAGCTGACAGGTATTGATGGATACGTATTCTTGTTGTGAAGAAGGAAAACTTTGAGGCTTCTTTTTGGACGAATCTATGAATCTCCAGTTGGTACTTTCGTATGGAATGTTAAATCAAGTCAAAAGTACATGTACGACTAGTGAAGAAGACTAATTCTCCTTCTTCCGAAAAATGTGAAAGAAAATCCTTTTTTCTGTACCTGAACCAGAAAAATGAGGTGCCTGCTGCTAGCAGGTTCTTCCCTTTAAGCCATGAACCAAAAATTAATAGATTTTCTTTGGTCAGATGTAAGTCTCAAACCAAATCATTTAGTTGTGAATAAAGCTCTGGTACACAGCTACCTCTGGGTTTGGACTCGTCAATGTAATCTTCATTTAAATCACTTGTTGAACCATCTACTTCAGGTAAATTTTCTGGTGGAATTGGCACCTGTACATCTGGACCATGAGGAACCAGGCATAAAGCAGATGGCATATTTGGATAGACAATTCTTTTTTTATTCAAATTGAAACCGTGAACACCAGTCGAATAAAAGTAACAATCATCAGTGTGATTTCGTGGCTCTTGCCACACCATTAGAATTCCAAATCTGAATACTTCTTGTTCACTTTTTGACTACCGTCTAAGTCCTTCAACACATATGTAACAAATGTAGTGGGGTGCCCAAGTTTTGTCTTCATCTGCTATTTTCACTCTGAAATACGTAAGGTGCACTTGTCAAACGAAACTTGTTATATTTCTTTTTTGCCTTTCCACTATTAAATCACCACAAATGTAACAAAAATAATTTTTGCAGCCTCTTGAAGCCATTTTGAAAAAGGAAAGTTTGCTTTATGGCCTGAAAATATATTTTCCACCCGCAAAAATGTATTTGATCACGGAGGATGTACAAAATCTTGTTTTACGCTCACTGATGGTTGAAACAGTACTAACAGTAGTTGCACGGTGCATGAGTGGCGTGGATAGCTGTCAATAAACATATTACATCTTGTTAAGTCTTGTCACAACCTGTTAGCCAAGCTCTCCTACCATCTCATCGTCTTCAACCTAAACCCCCCTCCCATTCTTTTCAAACCACTTAACTGTTTAGCTGTAAGAATGCATAGTATAACCCGAAAACATGAATATATTAATTTTTAATTTATTATGAAAAAAAATTTATATCTACTTTGTAGTATCACATTTTTTGCAATTTTTCAACATTTTACACATTTTGAAATAGCGATTTGGGAAAAATCCAGACATGATGGAAAAAAATGATTTTTTTTTATTCAGTGCTAAAAAATACATAGGAATCATTATCAAAAATTAAAAAAAAAAAACATTACACCACCCAAATTTTGCAGGCTTGACATATTGTTGAGTTTTCTGTTAAACTTCCTTTTTGTTACAGAATCTTTTCTTTTTTTTAAATTATTGTTTTTTTTATTAAATTTGGTCACTTTTCAAGGATATTACTTGTAGCATTTTTATAGTAAATTACCTTAACAGACACATCTGTAAATTTTAAATGATGTAATATTGTTCATTTTTTTTTACTTTTCATTATTTGTATTATTAGTAATAAAAATTTTATTTAATTGCAGAAGAAATTTTACTCGATCCAAAAGCCATTTATGTGTATGAAGAAGCAAAGAAATGTGGCATACACAGAACTCTACATGCTGGTGAAACTGGAGGACCTGATATGATCGTTAGAGTAAGTCTTTGAATTAATTGATATATACAAAATAGATTTGAAAAGTTCCCAATATAATTCGATGCAGTTTAAAATACCAATAAGGAAATATTTGTTTTTTCTGTTGACGATATTCATGAGGTTTCCTGTTTTGCATTCAACAATACTAAATGTGTTTGATTCATATCGTGTATGTTACAGTGAAAAATGTCACCGCTTGAACGACACACCAATATAAAATTCTGTATTTTGATTAAAAAATAATTATTAGAGATATTAATGCCGACTGAACAAGCATATGAAAATTGAAAATGAAGAAAACTGGTTTACAATAGGTGTAAATGTTTTAAAGTTTCCACAGTATTATCTATAGTGATATGAACATGCATCATGTTTGTCAGCATGCTGTTTCTAAAATGTTGTCTACAGATCAAAAGGAGACTTGCGCGACACAGGCAGGAAAACTCATCACTTTAGCTGATCCAGATCAAAATTTTCTAAGCAAGACCATAACAGGAAATGGGACATGGAGTTTTTTTGCGTGATCCACAGAAAAGACACAACTCATAAGATAGGAAATCAATATTATCTCAGCGGTCACAGAAATTTTGTTTGCATAATAGCAGAGAAAAAGTTACCTCATAAGGTTTTATTTTATTCGTAGGATATTTTTTGCTATGAATTCATTCCTGACAGACAAATAGTGAACAATGAAATAAATTTTAATATCCTTTGTTGTTTATGGGATGCAGTAAGTAGAAAATGTTCTGAAAAATGGGAAATAAAGAATCAGATTCTTTTACATGACAAACACTGACCCATGCTCGTCAAAGATAATCTGTCATGTAACAACCTTACTCTCCCGATTTGATATCAGCTGGTTTTAACTTTTCCTCTTGAAAAATGTTCTGAAAGGGAAAAGAAAAAGGTAAATAAAGCTGAGCATGATATCTCAAAATGGGTTCTAGGAATGTTTCCGGTAATTTTAATTCACACTGGCAAAAAAATTGTATCTATTGCCAAAGGAAACTAGAAGGAAATGAACTCTAAAATTTTTCATATAAGCACTTTTGAGAAATTACTAACTCTGAGAACTTTTTGAATCTATCTTGTATATGTATTTTTTAATAATTTAAATCCTGTCGAGTTCAAAAATTCATAAGAAGCATCAAATTTTGAATACTTTGACCTGAATGCAATATGCAGAATTGTTTTATAGTTGTTTTACATGTATTTATAATTTGATATTGTTTTTATGTACTTATATCGTATTAAACCTATAAGAATCACTATTTCTACTTCAACAGAAACGGTGATTAATAAAAGCTCACATGATCTACTTAAAGCTATCGTAATCCTTTTATAATAGAACAGTTTAATTTTCCTACTGTCCCCAATGTTACATAACATTATATATATATATTCCATATTAGAAATTATATTGTAATATAAAATTATATAACAAAAATCTGCAATATAAGCAAAATTTATAATATATGAAACTTTCTGATATTTTATGTGTACCAATAAGACATAGAAATGTGAACTTTATTCTAAAAGTTTTTAGATATTAAAAAAAAAGTACTCTCATATTTACTTCTAGCTCTTACGTCCTTCTAAGTATAAGCCTTGTGACGCATTAAAAATAGTTTTAAAAAAAACTACTGTCTTTTTATGTATGTACACATATAGATTTACGGTAAAAGATTGTGTATATTCCCAGAATGTTAGCTCATATTCTTTAGTTATCTATTTCATTTCTCTGCATTCCTTTTTTTCATTTTATCAAGATCCACCCGCTTTTCTTATCTTTCATTTTTTGTAAACGGGAACATATTTGTTAGTCAATCGATATTTTAAACTTAAAAAAATTTCTCTGAAAAATAAAAATTAACACTGTAAAAAAAATCATAACATGTACTCTGAAAAAATTTCTAAAAAGCAAAATACTTTCCTCTGTATTACATATTTCATAATGATCAAAGAGGAAATTGATTCATTTAAAATTTTTCTTACTTCCCAGAACTAATGAGTACTATATAGTGATGGGAAATAATCATGGAAAATAAAGTATAAATCTAAACAAACATGAAATACAATCTATAAAAATGTCACAATCAGCTTATTTATTTTATGATTACCTAAATATATAAAACAAAACTAAATATATGCAAGCATTTGCACTACAGGCAATGTTAAACTACTGTTACTCATATGAAGGTGTTATTTTTAATTCTAATCCTTTAATTCTCATATTTTTTCCAGGAAACAAACAATTTAGCATTAGCAAAATATGTTAAATACAAAAACTTTTCATTATGGGATTAAAAATATTGTTATTTATGATAAATTATTATGTCTTTACATGCAGGAAATTTTTAAACTATTCTTACACACATTTGGTTTAATAGTAAAGCAGTTTTATCACAAGGAGAAATCATTAATAACTGGTTATAATAAATACAAGTTTTACTGCAGTAAAATTCTTCACTGAATAAACCAGCATAGTCTTCATTAATAAATCGTAGAATAGATTTTAAAACTTTTAAGATCTTTGCAATCTGTGAATAACTTGATGAAATTCCTATATTTGTTTTCAATTGCCTGCAGAGATGATTTAGATAGATCAAACACTATCATCCACTAGATTAGATGTGTCACTAACTGACGTTTTATTAATTTTCTTTACATCAGTGAAAAGTTTTGAAAACATACACTGTGACTTATAATATTTTTATAGACTTACAAAAGCACAATATCAATGATCAAGTAACCGATCGTTTTTTTCTTGAAAAGTATTTGAATGGAAGCAGTAAAATATTTTAAAACAGTGCACATGCATGTTTTTTTTTTGTGACTTCATACATCACATTATTTGTTGTCTAGCAATCATTGTGTGTGTTAATGTAACAGATGTTTGTTAAGGTTTTATTTTGTACTTAAAAATGGAATGCAATGAACAGTGTTACTACATCAAGTTCTTTCAAAATTTGGGGATATGCAAAGCAAAACAATTCATAAGATTAGGCTTTCAGGAATTAGGATGTGGGCGTATAATGAATTAAAGAGTAGTATAACGTGTAAGCGTTTTAAAAATAACCAAACTTTAATTGAGATTAAACAGCATGCCAGTAGGTCATCAACAAGCCAAAATCCTTATTTTATTAACTACATGTGCACTATAATATAAAAAAAATCACCAGGTGACCATTCATAAAATTGATAATGATACCGGGATTATGATTGGCTGTATACACAAAATTGTAATGGATGATTTGGGCGCGCATAGAGTGGTTGTTAAATTTGTGCCAAAGTTGCTTTCTTTTTTTTTTGTCTTCAGTCATTTGACTGGTTTGATGCAGTCAGCTCTCCAAGATTCCCTATCTAGTGCTAGTCGTTTCATTTCGTTATACCCTCTACGTCCTACATCCCTAACAATTTCTTTTACATATTCCAAAAGTGGCCTGCCTACACAATTTTTTCCTTCTACCTGTCCTTCCAATAATAAAGCGACTATTCCAGGATGCTTTAGTATGTGGCCTATAGGTCTGTCTCTTCTTTTACCTATATTTTTCCAAATGCTTCTTTCTTCATCTGTTTGCTGCAATACCTCTTCATTTGTCGCTTTATCCACCCATCTGATTTTTAACATTCTCCTATAGCACCGCATTTCAAAAGCTTCTAATCTTTACTTCTCAGATACTCCGGTCGTGCAAGTTTCACTTCCATATAAAGCGACACTCCAAACATATACTTTCAAAAATCTTTTCCTGACGTTTAAATTAATTTTTGATGTAAACAAATTATATTTCTGACTGAAGGCTCGTTTCACCTGTGCTATTCGGCATTTTATATCGCTCCTGCTTCGTCCATCTTTAGTAATTCTACTTCCCAAATAACAAAATTTTTCTATTTCCATTATCTATTCTCCTCCTATTTTCACATTCGGTGGTTCATCTTTGTTATTTCTACTACATTTCATTACTTTTGTTTTGGGCTTGTTTATTTTCACGGTATAGTTTTTGCGTAGGACTTCATCCATGTCATTCATTGTTTCTTCTAAATCCTTTTTACTCTCCGCTAGAATTACTATATCATCAGCAAATCGTAGCATCTTTATCTTTTCACCTTGTACTGTTACTCCGAATCTATATTGTTCTTTAACATCATTAACTGCTAGTTCCATGTAAAGATTAAAAAGTAACGGGGATAGGGAACATCCTTGTCGGACTCCCTTTCTTATTACGGCTTCTTTCTTATGTTCTTCAATTATTACTGTTGCTATTTGGTTCCTGTAAATGTTAGCAATCGTTCTTCTATCTCTGTATTTGAACCCTAATTTTTTTTAAATGCTGAACATTTTATTCCAGTCTACGTTATTGAATGCCTTTTCTAGGTGTATAAATGCCAAGTATGTTGGTTTGTTTTTCTTTAATCTTCCATTTAAACAGCTTAAGCTGCTTTCATTTAAAAAGAAGGAGATTATTTGTTTTGAGATTGCACAAAAGAAGCTGGAAAGTAGCAATGGTGATTTCCTTAAAACTGTAATAGCCAGTGATGAATCTTGGATGTGTAGGTGAAATGTACTGATGATGTCCTCAATATCAGATAAATTTTTGAAGTCGTTAAGTTATCAATAAAAATTTTTTTTTTTAATACATTAACCAGAGAAATGTTTTTAATCATAATTTAATTCCCGATGTATAAGTCGACCATGATTTTTAAAAAAATTACATCTTCAGTTCAAAAATTTCATTATGTTCTTAAGATTTATAGTTATTCAATATATTCTTGTTTCATTTTATTGTTTTTATTTATGTTACAGGCTTTAGATGTTTTCCATACAGAAAGAATCGGTCATGGTTACCATGTACTTGACGATAATAAAATATATAATAGATGCTTAAAAGAGAAAATACATTTTGAGTGTTGCCCGTGGTCAAGCTTATTGACCGGCTCACTTTGCAAAACTATAATAAAACATCCTATTGTCAGGTAATCTTGTAAATATTAGTTTTTTTAATATTTGTCTTCCTGTCAATAAGTAAAAAATTCTGATTACCTCATGAGTAGCCACACCTTCATTTTGTTGAAGAGATGGTAGTCGCTTCTGGTTTGAGCTATAAGGATGATTGTAGTAAAATTCCTGCTTGAACCGCTCAAATAAAGTCTATGTGTAACCTATGGTGTGTAGGCATGAGAAAAAAATATCCTTCATAAGCATTCTATGCAATATGTTTGGATTATTAACTTCTGAACTTTCTTCATCATTTACAATTAACTTGAGACGTGGTTCCAGACAGATCCTTCCGATCCCCAACATTGTCCATAATTTATTATCCATTTTTCTTTGGCTTTCTAGCCACTGATTGGATGGTTCCTTAAATTCACAAATTTAACCTATATCTTATTCTCCCTGTCAAAATTTTCATGTTAAAACCCCCTTTTATTATCAAGGCAAAAGCCATTTATTGAGTTTTATATATTCGTCAGTTGTTTAGTACCCACCTTGCTTACAGAACCATGGAAACCTGCCTGTCTACCATAATTGTATAAATAATAGTTGTTCTCAAAATTTACAGATTTATTTAACATTTCAGGTTGTGATGAGCATTTTCTCGCATGATTGGTTCAATTTTGTGAATAAGGTGGTCATCAGTCATCAGTGTTAATCCAGTACCACTCTTTCCCTTCAATGTTATAGACTCTTCTGCATTTCCAGCAACAAACTCACTGTTTTATTCTACTGAGTGAAAAAATGTTATCTATCACATGGATTACAGTAGAGCAACACGGACATGCTCCATGTTCTATCAACCATTGACATACCAACATTGAAAAAAATGGTGGCAGATAACTGTGTAACAAATTTATAGATTTGCTTTTGCCTAGTAACCAGCAACATATTGCTACAACGATGAGTTTATTCTAATCAGATGCCAGTTTTGGAATAGCTCTTGTTTTATATAAAATACCATAACCATACCACCATAACAGACCCATCTCTTTTTGGATGTGTTGAAAACACAATTTGTTATTTCCATCAAAAAAAATAATTTGTTGTTAGGTCCATCCAAAAAAAGGCTCTTGCACCAAGGAGATACTTACTGTAAATTTTTCATAATATTCAGTGAAATTTTAATATTTAATTTTAAAATATTCACTTAGAACAAAGTGAATCAAAGTTTCCAAAAACAAATTTTAGTTAAAATTTATTTGTGAATAAAATGGTGTAAAAATTAGTAATATAAAATACGAGGGTTATTTTTTTTTCAAGGTCCGATCGATCACAAAATTAAAACCACAGTGTAAATAAAAAATTTTTTATTTATAACAAGTACTTACATAGTTATGCTATTTATCTACATAGTCGCCACTCCAATTTAGACATTTGTCGTAGCGTGGTACCAACTTTCCAATACCCTCGTCATAGAACGGAGCCGCCTGTGTTTTCAGACATGTTTCTACGCCGGCTGCTGCTCGATGTCTGTACCAAAATGTTGTCCTCCTAGCCAGTGTTTCATGCGAGCAAAGAGGTGAAAATCGGATGGAGCCAAGTCCGGGCTGTACGGTGGGTGATCAAACACTTCCCGACGAAAACGCTGCAGGAACTTCTTTGTTACAGCTGCAGTGTGCGGCCGAGCATTGTCATGGAGAAAGAAAATGCCTAATGACAACATTCCTCTCCCGTTATTCTGAATCGCCCTTCGTAAACTTTGAAGAGTCACGCAGTATGAGGCTGCAGTGATGGTCGTGCCAAGTTCCATGAATTCCACCAAGAGAACTCCATTCCGGTCCCAGAACACAGTAGCCGTACACTTTCTGTTGGAGAAGGTTCGCTTGAACTTCTTCGGTTTACTGGGAGAATGAGAATGCATCCGCTGTTTGGATTGTTCTTTTGTCTCTTCAGTTTCGAAATGGACCTGTGTCTTGTCCCCTGTGACAATTTTGTTCAAAAAATCTTCTCCTTCATTGTGGTAGCGCTGGAGAAACGTTAGGGAGGCGTCCATTCTTATTGTTTTGTGACGGTCGGACAGCATCTTGGGAACCCATCTCGCATACGGTTTGCGGTACTGAAGTCTTTCACTCACAATGGTGTAGAGAGCTGACCTTGAAGTTTCAGGGAACAATCGCTCAATACAGAAATTGTGAACCGACGATTTTCTCAAATCGCCTCATCCACTCGCTCTACGAGATCATCGGTTGACACTTGCTTCCTTCCCTTACCGCCTGCATCATGAACATCTGTACGTCCTGCTCTAAAGTTCCTGCACTATTGTCGCACTTTGCTGTCACTCATTGAAGTTTCACCGTACACATTACTTATTCGTCTGTGAATTTCAGCCGCATTACACCCCTCAGCCTGAAGAAATCGAATTACCGCACGCACTTCACACTCGGCAGGAGTTGTAGAAATGTTTACGTGCTAGCTGCGTGTTCAGAACTTAACAAAGTGGCGCGGCATGATTGAAGGCCATACTAGAGACTCTGCGCAACACATATGTGCAAAGGTTCATCCGATTTTTTGCGCCCGTTTTTATTTCGCCACCGATCGGACCTTGAAATAAAAACCCTCGTACATATTTTATTGTTAAGCATATAAAATTTAATTAAAATTAATTTTTAGTATTTAACTATGGCCGCAAATATTGTTTTAACATTCTTGTACTATAGTTATGTATTTGTGATTGCAAAGTATGCTTTTCATAATAAATTACCAAACGTTGAAAACAACAGTAAGTGTCAAAAAATCAACTTTTTAATAACTTATGAGGAAAATAAAGAAAGGGAAAAGGATTTTTATGAATGAAAAGTAGTTCAATTATTACAATTACTAGCCAAGATTATAATTTGCATTAGAGTTATACCTTTCTTGAATAGACATTTTAGTTTTAATCTGACCAAATACAGTTTTATCTGTCTCTGAGATGAATTAATTTCTTCTGTCCATATTAATAATTCTATTTAAATTATTAATGATTTCTCCAACTGTTTAGATTTGCGGAAGATGATGTTAATTTTTCAATAAATAGCGATGACCCAACTGTGACTGGATTTTGGATTCTTGACGATTATAAACTGGTGCAATCATGGGGCATATCAGAAAATAGTTTAAAACAAGCTGTGAGTATAAACTTGTTTTACGTTTACTTTTTTATTTTAAAATTATTATATTTAAAATAAAATGAAGTTATCAATTTCTAAAATTTTCTCTTTATGGATGATAAATTTTTTTGCATAATTGTTCTGTTGTCTGTTTAGTATTGCGTGGCAGCTATGTTATGCATTATTCAACCCGCAACATAGATTTTGTGTTATTTGTATGATCAAGAATAGTTAATGCTACTTCGTATGTTTCTTCTTTACTATCATTTGTAATCGTCAAAATAATTATCTAAAACATACATGTCATATTTTATAATAAACCGATAAAAGAGTTAAAGCAAAGTAAAATAATTATTATACAATCGATATGAATACTAGGGTCGTTTGAAAAGTCCTAGGCCTGACACAGAGATGGTGCAATGATCGACTCTCATGCCTTTGTGCTCCCATTTAGTTGCTTGTTTATAACAATCAAGTAAAGCGAACAAGTTTTGTCATTTTCTGAAAAATCGATAAAATTGAGGTTTGAGCTGTTATGAAGTTCTTTGTTCTGAAAGGTTTAACCCCAACAGATTTACAAAAGAGTAAAATTCCACTTTAAAAGATTCTTCCTCATCCTTTCTGATGGTAAAAGAGTGCACTGTTTAATTCAAACATCGTCATACATTAATTCAAGATGATAAACACTCATAATGCCCAAAAACCACTACAATTGATGAAATTATCACAAAAATCCACAATGCCGTATTAAATGATTACCAATTCAAGGTACACAAGCTTGCTGACATCGCAAACATCTTGATAGACTATATCAGCTACATTTTACATGATGTTCTGGATATGCAAAAAAAGGTTTCTGCTTTATGAGTGCCGCATTTTTTAACAGTCGACCAAAAATGCATTTCAGTGAACATTCTTAAGGGTTTTTAGACTTTTTTAAAAGTAATTCCGCTTAGTTTCTTCAAATTTTTATTACAGTAGATGAACATGGATTCACCACTTGACACCAGAGTCCAAACAGTGGGTGGGAACAGGTGAAAGCACACCAAAGTGAAAACGGTTCCATCAGCTGGACAACTCATGGCTGCAGTTTTATGAGATTCTCGTGGTGTGGTACTCATAGACAACCTGGAAAAAGTTGAAACTATCACCAGGAAGCATATAGTTCACTACCAAAATGAATTGAAGGGTCACATCTGACCAAAAAGAAAGTGCTCTACTTACACACACATCTTTGGTTGCTGCTGCAAAACTCCATGCCGCACGCTTCAAACCTCTTCCACAATTCCCAGCAATTACTTCTTCTTCCCAAACCTAAAGAAATGGCTTGCTGGATGAAGATTCACTTCAAATAATGAAGTGAATATTGAGGATATTAAACATTTAAAAAGTAGTTGTTTAAATGTATCAAATTGAAAGGCTGAAAAAAGAATTTTCCAAAAATCTTTTGTTCATTTTGTCAGGCTGAGAACTTTCTGAACAACCCTCTTAAACAGCTTTGCTCAATCAGTCAAATGGTGTGGCGACTAAACCATTTAGTCTAAGGTTCAATTCCCAGGAATTTCATATATTTTTTTATCTATTATTTCATTCATAATCTCAACTTCCTCATTCAAATATGTGCAAAAACATGTCAGACGTCTTATAGTAAAAAAAACAAAAAAAATATTAAAAAATTTATTGAAATGAATTGGATAGAAAATTATTAAAACGTTTTACTTTAAAACTAAGATCACTTTTGTTGAGAATATGAGTGCCCTTCACTAAATGCTGTTGGAATTCTTTAATGTCTAATGACCCGTCAATGTCACTTTAAAAAATAATAAGATAGAATTAACATATATGTTTAGACAGAAATATTATACAGTGAAACCTCCACAAAACAGAAACCAACTCAAAACTTATGGTTTCCAAGTCCTGATATATTTTTATAGAATTCTCTTCAATACGGAAAACTTTGCGATACGGAAACGTAAAGGAAACATAGATTTTACTTTTAATTTTACTTATTAATCTTGTTCCATAAAATGGAAAGGAAATTTAAAAAAAAGATTGTATATTCCCACAATTTGCCAGTAGATTATTATAGTACAACACTGTAACTTGTTTATCTACTTATACGCCATCGCATTCTTGGCTCCAAATTTCCAGCATAAGCCAAAAAAATTTGATAGCGGGTGACGGTTTATGTAAACAACCCATGTATAGTTACGAGAATAATTTTATTCAGTGCATTGAACACCCTGATACGTGCACTACAGTTTTCATTTTGTCATAGAAGTAAATTCGCATTCTGTTAGTTATCTTTTTAAATACTGTACATACGTGCCTATATTTTTAGTTTAATCTAACGCTTTAAAAATTGTAAATTATTTTAGTTTTAGTTACGTGCGTTTTTCTTCTTTTAAAATTTTGATCATAATTATGCCGTAAAAAATACTTCACGTTAAAAGGACAAAATAGAGGTTATTAATTTAATTTATAAAACGCATTCTTGGCTCCAAATTTCCAGCATAAGCCAAAAAAATTTGATAGCGGGTGATGGTTTATGTAAACAACCCATGTATAGTTACGAGAATAATTTTATTCAGTGCATTGAACACCCTGATACGTGCACTACAGTTTTCATTTTGTCATAGAAGTAAATTCGCATTCTGTTAGTTATCTTTTTAAATACTGTACATACGTGCCTATATTTTTAGTTTAATCTAACGCTTTAAAAATTGTAAATTATTTTAGTTTTAGTTACGTGCGTTTTTCTTCTTTTAAAATTTTGATCATAATTATGCCGTAAAAAATACTTCACGTTAAAAGGACAAAATAGAGGTTATTAATTTAATTTATAAAACGAACGTTAAAGAACTTACTGGAAAGTTTAATTGTGGAAAAACATAAATTTATAACATTTTAAAAAATAAAGATAAAAGGAATGCTAATTGTAGATGGCAGACTAAAAGCAAAAATTTAGAATAAACTCAGTTTTATTTAAACTGTTCACATATGCAAAATCAAAAAAATTTCCTATCTCGGGGCCTTTCCTGCAACAACAGGCAAAAGAAATTGCAGCTAAGTTAAGAGTTACTACATTTAGCCCTTCTAATGGATGGCTAGAAAAATTTTGTGTGAGGCATTCTGTTTCATACAATTAAATTTTATGTGAGGCTTAAGATGTAGACAAAGAAATAATTGTCGACTGGAAAAATAAAATTAAAAAAATAATTACAAGTTACGAACCAAAAAATATCGGTAATTACGGTGAAACCGGTTTATTTTTTCGAGCTTTACCCAAAAAAACACTGCGTTTCAAAAATGAAAAGTGTATTGCAGGTAAACAATCCAAAGAAAGAGTTGACGTTTTGCGGATGGCACGTTACTCAAACCACTGGTGAGAGGTAAATCTTGGAAGCCTTGATATTTGAAAAATATCATCCAGTTACACTGGAATGGTACGCAAATAAAAAGTCATGGATGACGACTAACATAAAGGAAAAATGGCTATGTAACTTAAATGAAAAAATGTTCAGTGAAAATAAAAATATTTTCTACTGTTTTTAGACAGTGTGTCACCCTCATAAAAATTATTATAACATAAAACTTGTGTTCTTTCTTCCAAACACATGTAGTATAATTCAACCGATGGATCAGGGGGTTATTATAAACATAAAAATTCATTATCGAAAACACATTCTGCAGTTGCTAGTCCCCGATAAGGATTTATGTTCATCTGTTCAAGAATTGACGCATAAAATTACCGTTCTGGATACACTAAGATGGCTTTCTTCATCGTACAAACAAATTACAAATAACTGTGTTGAAAATGCGTTTAAAGAAGCTGGTTTCTGTACGGAAACTGATAATGATTATGTGTTCGATACATGTACTTTGTACAATACAACAATATTGCGTGAAATTGAATTTCTGTTACAAGCAATTTGTCAAACATCAGGCCACGCTGAAGACTATTTGGGTATTGATAATGATTTGGAAGAAGAATTTCAGACTGTAGATGAAATTATTTTGTCTGAAACTAGCAAGATTAACGAGAGTTCAGAAGAAGAAGAAGAAGAAGAGGACGCGGAAAACAAAATTAACAGTTTCGGAGAAGCATTTTGGGTATGATCGCACAGCTGGAAGAATTTGCGATTCACATAAACAGCGATGAATTTCGACGGAAAATGTTAACCGCAATATTATTGAAAATGAAAGTTCCAAGAGTAAATTATTGAAACAGAAAACTGTATACTTGACTACTAGTGTTACATCATGTTATATTTCTTCTAATTAAAATTGACGTTTAAATGAAAAATTACTACTTGTAAAAAGTAAAAATAAAAAAACACCCTCTTTTAGTGAAACTGAACAATTTTTGAAAACTAGGGGTTAATTTACTCTATATACAGTATAATTTCCGGATTATTCTAAACGTTTATCCTTGTTTAACTTCATTTTACATTTATATGATTCATAGCACAGGACCTCATGATAAATTAGCTCGATTTTTAAAAACTCTTCAAAACGGAATTCTTACTCGGTCCCGTCAAATTCCATTTTGGGGAGGTTTTACTGTATAATATTATACTTGAATACTTGATTGTGGATACCGGTGTTCTTTTGTGGTTGGGTTTCAATTAACCATACATCTCGGGATTGGTCGACCTGAAACTGTACAAGACTACATTTCATTTACGAAAGGTTATCTCTAAAGTAAAGACCGTTTCATTGTAAAAAAATTTATTCTGAAAACTGTATAAATAGCTTTTATTTCTCTTAAACTACATACCTTATACTATTTCTCTATATAATCGCCACATGAATTAACACATTTATCAGGCTTCAATATAACCTCGTCGTGTTCTTCTGCCGCCAGTCTATTTAGCCGTAACTTACGTAGAGTTTCGCAGTAGGCTTCTGCATTAATAGTTCCACACGGCACGAAATCGATCAGCAATATGCCAAACCGATCCCAAAAGACTGTCACCATCGGTTTGCGTCCAAATGGCTGCGGCTTGACCTTTGTCGGTCTGGTTAGTGATTAAGGATGATTCCATTCACTTGACTGCCGTTTTCTCTCTGGCGTGTAATTCGAGACTCATGTTTCATCGCCGGTACCAATCGAATTAAGGAACTCATCACCTTTTTCTGTGTAGCGTATCAAAAATTCCAAAGCAATTCCCATTCGGATTTTTTTGTGACATTCTGTTAAGACGTGCGGCATCTGATGTGTACAAACCTTTCTGAAACCTAAATGGTCATGAACAATGCGACCAACAGCTCTTAAAACATCGGGAAAAATAAGGGCCAGGTCAATCGTTGAGCAACGATCTTTTCTGATTTCATCATCGACGCGTTTCAACTAGTCTTCGGTGATTACTGAGAGCCTCCCCGAATGTTCTTCATCATGTACATTAATTCTGTTTTCTAAATCTTTCACATTATTTTTAGACGTTTTTTCATTTATTACATTATCACCGTACACAGCAACCAAGTGCCTATGAATTTCAACAGCTTAACATTTTGATGGTTTAAAAAACGTAAGACTGCACATATTTCACAGTCGGCGGCAACATCGATTTTCCTATTCATTTTATAACGTAATAACTCACACGTAATCAAAGATACTACAACGCGACAACAATGCAGTATGTACATTACTAGCGTGGCCATGAACGACACAGGTTCGCCAACCTTAAGCAGAGAAATTTCCCAGCGGTTTTTCCTTTAGAGATATATCCCGTACATTCATATATATCATCCTCTGAAGTAATATCTTACGGTGATAACGGATGCCAAATGGAAAAAAAAGAAATATTATTTAATGGAGATTAAACAATATTATCTTATAGAAAAATAAATAAATTTAAATAATTCAGTAATGCTCATTACACTACATTACAGAAGGTATAATTATTTTTTTTTCAGAATAATAATGCTGCAGAAAATTGTTTTCTACCAGAACATGAAAAAGCACAGTTAATAAAATTAATTAAAAAGTAATAATAAATTTTATAACGATTGATTGTGTTTTTTTATTAATTTCCTGAGATGTCCAATTTATTGAACCATGATAATTAAAGTACACCAGTAATATAGACCTTAAAAACCTGAGTTTCGGGTAAGTATGTTAAGTTTCTCTGTCAACGTCAACTTTACTTTCTATCAGTCTTTTATACCTACCAAAGTTTAGCACTAGCTACCTTATTTATGATTTGAGTGACATTTATTCTTCAACAAAATAAAAACATTTTTCAATTAAAGACTGCTACTGTCTTTTTTATCAAAGTACCAGTGTCATGAATATATATATATATATGAAAACATCTATTTACGTTAGCTAAGGGTGTATCAGTTGCATAAAGAATTGGTTGACTTTTTAATCGAGGATGGTAGCCCATTATATAATTTCTTCCATACTTTATAGATGTATTTCTCTCGTAAAAATAATGATACAAAAAAAAATTCATACAAAACACAGATTTGTTTTTGAGTTACAGTTAGCTAAATATTTTGTCCATTACAACATAAAAATATGCTATATGGACAAAAATTATTTACGAAAATTAGTGGTTTTATATTCTGTTTTGTGAAAGATTGGAGTTTAGGAGCAAATTTTTTTTTTAGTTTCAACAAAAATGTATTCTTTTAAATTGACAATGATCTAGTAAAACTTTAAAACAAAATTTGTAGAGAATTAAATTCTGAGAAAAGTGATTTTATTAAAAAGCAAATAAAACAAAACTTTATCGAGGAAAACATTTCTGTATGAAAGAATCCAAAAACTTTTCTGCTAGAGCACACGATCAAGATTATGAAGTATAAGAATGCTAGAGTTGAAAGAACAGATATTGGAATATATTAAAAAAAACCCTCAGGACAGTTCAAGAAGTTAATCATATGGCTGGAGAATTCTATGAAAGCAACATCTATATCAATATCATTTACAAGTGTAAGTGCAGCTGATTAATGAAAATGACCATTTGCAAAATAATTTTAACACTAATTCACAATAACCTATCACTGGGCAAACAAAATCCTCATTCCACTGTGCAGTCAAGATTTTAGTAATAACTTTCAATAAGTGTTTAGACTTGTACGATAAAGTCTAAACATTAAACAGTTCATTGATTGATTGATATTTCCTGTTCATTGATTGATTCATATTTCCTGTCAGCACACATATAGCAAGAACTATTACTATTTCATAGTAAACTTCCTACCAAGTTATTTTAATGAAGATCCTCTGATAACAAGGAATAACATGTGGTTCATGCACATGAACCACATGTTATGTTGGTAGTGCCCTATTACTCTTCAGTATCAATTTTCACCAATACTTGGATGATTACTTTTCTGAAATGTGAATTTGTTGTGCAGAATAGCTTGACCAACAAGATCACCTGATCTAAATCCAACATACGAGGGTAATTTATTTTTTCAAGGTCCAATCGCTCGCGAAATAAAAAACCCGTGCAAAAATCTGATGAACCGTTGCACATATGTGTTGCTTAGCGTCTCTAGTATGGCCTTCAATCATGTTGCGTCACTTTGTTTAGTTCTGAACACGCAGCTAGCACGTAAACATGTCTACAACAATAGCATCTTCCACCAGTGTGAAGTGCGTGCGGTAATTCGATTTCTTCAGGCTGAGGGGTGTAATGCGGCCGATATTCATTGACGAATAAGTAATGTGTAAGGTGAAACTTCAATGAGTGACAGCAAAGTGCGACAGCGGTGCAGGAACTTTAAAGCAGGATGTGCAGATCTTCATGATGCAGGCGGTCAGGGAAGGAAGCGAGTGTCAACCGATGATCTCGTAGAGCGAGTGGATGAGGTGATTCGGAAAAATCGTCGGTTCACAATTTCTGTATAGAGTGATTTGTTCCTGAAATTTCAAGGTCGGCTCTCTACACCGTTGTGAATGAGAGACTTCAATACCGCAAACTGTGTGCGAGATGGGTTCCCAAGATGCTGTCCGACCATCACAAAACAATAAGAATGGACGCCTCCCTAACGTTTCTCCAGCGCTACCACAATGAAGGAGAAGATTTTTTGAATAAAATTGTCACAGGAGACGAGACATGGGTACATTTCGAAACTGAAGAAACAAAAGAACAATCCAAACAGCAGATGCATTCTCATTCTTGTGGGGGTACATCAAAAGCGTTGTTTATACACAAAAAATTTGCGACCTAAACCGCTTAAAAAACAGGATTAATGACAACCATTAACGAAGAAATGTTAACTAATGTTTGGAGAGAAGTTGAGTATCGTGTATCGTTTGGACATTTGTCGAGTGACTAAGGGCGCACATATTGAAATTTATTAATTATGTAAAAAACTGTTTGACGACAAATTTGAAAAATAAAAAACATAAACTGTAAGTAATTCTGTTTTAATTTAAACCATGTTCAAAACCGCACCATTCTTTTATGATAACCCTGTACATTGTTTCCTATCTTAAACATAATTGGCTACAGATCTAATTTCTCCAATTTTTTTTATCATTACCAAACAGATTTTTCCATGTACATAATTCTGAAAAATTCATTTTGTGTTTTAATTGTCAAGAAACTATGGGGATTACATTTTTGATGATGTCCACAAAATACTGAACTCTGATTCAGTTTTTTGGCAAGGATCCAAATTATTTTTTAATCGATCATTGCATTCATCTCATCACTGGCTTTAAAATATGGGTAAAAACATGTTTGAGAAAATAATTCAAAAATGTATATAAATTATGGAAGGGAATATGGTAAATTGTTAAAAAAAAATGCAGAATTCAGAAAAAACTCTGATTACAAAGTAAATCATGTCAGTATATTAAAATAACATTCTCATATTTCCAAGATTCAACAATGTAGTATTTCCCAGCTGCCTTAACTAAAAATGGTGGTGGCCAATTGACGATGCGAGATACACTCCAAAATTAACTCTTGTAAGTTTATTAAATGTTTATAATAATTGTGTTTGTGTATAACTGAATATATATATATATATACATAAATTTTATTATAACATGAAGGATATATGCCCGAAATAAAATGAATAAAAATTTATGTAACATGTTCCTTCTATTGTAGTGAGTCTATGACTGAATAAAAATTACATAAAGAACAAAGGCTACAACATAAAAACAATTCTTAGAATAACTACTATTCCAGGAATATAATACTTTTTAAATTTCAAGTTATATAATTTTTTCCTTTTTTCAAGAACTATGTTTTGTATCAAAAGTTGATTAAAAAAAAAAGAAAAAATAAGTCGAAAAAATCCTATCCATACTTAAAAATTAATCTTAATAAAATGTGGATGGTCATCTGACAATGGATAATCATGAAAGTCTTGGTAATGTTTATGTAACTGGGTTTGGTGTTTTTCTTTACTACATCCTATTACTCGGTATTATTATTATTATTATGCTTTTACGGCCAACATGGGACCACTTAAGTGAATTTTAATTAGATCTTTTCTGAAAAAAGCATGTTATTTTACTCTTCCGAGCCGCCCAGTATTTCTTCATCCGTTCAGATCTTGCTTTCTTTTTTTCATCTGTAAACACCCTCTTCATTGTATTTTGTCTTTTGTTTAAATCTAATGTTTTTATCTTTTAGCTTTGTAATTTTTCCAGTTTTATTCTGTAGGTCGGTCAGAGAAATTCCCAATTCTTTCTTATCTTTTCTAATTTTTTTGATCCATCCTACTTCTAGTTTTTGGAACCAGAGCTTTTCAACGATATTTCTTGACTGTCATGTTTCCGGCATCCTTATGAGATGACCAAAGAAAGAGATTCTTTTTTCCGCATAGTATCAGTAACAGGTTCTATTTGACGATACACCACCTCATTTGGCACAATCCACCATCGGCCTTCTTTTTGCTGTTTTTTATCAATACACGTACTGACAATTCTCCTCTCTATTTTCAGAATTTTATCTATTCGGTTTTTCTGAGTGATTTTGAAAAGGGTCTCGCTTCCGTAGGTGACTTCTGGCTGAACTACGGTTTTATAATAATGATTAAGTTTTGGTTTTAGTCAAAAGGCATTTTTTGTTATATGTTGACCAAAGTTAATTTTTGGAATTTAATAATTTTATTTCTCCTGTTTTGCCGTGTCACTTTCTCATTTAAATTATAAGTTATCATTTTCCCTAGATATTTAAATTGTTTTACTATTTTAATTTTCTGTTTGTTTACCGTAATATGCTCTATGGCGATCAGTTCAGTTTTTTTCGAAAGAGATATGAAGCCCTATCTTTTGTGCTAGGTTTTGAAGGCTCATGATTTGTGTTTTGACTTCTTGAATATTATTTGTTAAAAGAGCGAGGTCATCTGCAAATCCCAGGCAATTTAGTGTGATGGAGTTTTTCTTAGTACCCATTTTTATATTTTTGGGATTTATTTCATACCATTTTCTCATGACAAATTCGAGGATGCAGTTAAAAAGGAGTGGTGAGAGGCCGTCTCCTTGCCTTAATCCAGTTTTATATATATATATATATATATATATATATATATAAAAGAGGGGTCCATTGTATATGTAAGGGGTTCATATATATAAGAAGGGTGCAAAAATATATACTCACTGTTTGCTAGTTCCTATCTTGTGACAAATTTGACTTGATGTGACAATTTTTGGCACCGAGAGAGGGTTATGGTATGTGTTTGAAATGGCCATCAGCATCTTGTATATAATGCCCAAGGCTCCAAACTATTCCTGTTAGTTATTATGGCCATTATCTGATATAATGGCAGCACATGACTATGATTTTTTCACGTAGCTCTTCGATTGTTGCTGGATTTTGTCAATACATGTCATTCTTGATGGTCCCCCCAGAGGTAGAAGTCAAGAGATGTCAAATCAGGAGACCGAGGAGGGTACTCAACAGCACCTCTTCGACCCACCCATCATCTGTGTATAGTTTTATTGGGGTACAACCTGACATCTCAATGGTAGTGAGGGGGTTTGCATCCTGTTGAAGGTAAAAACGTTCATCACCTTACACGTTTTGTGGATGGCAAGAAAAATCATTGTCTGAAGCATATCCGGATACACCTCACCAGTTGTGGTACCCTCAAAGAAGAAGGCATCAATCAAACCACCGTATTGATAGACCACACCACACAGCAACCCCCGGTAGGTTCACTGCCCTTAATACATGAAAGTGAGCTTTTTCATGAACCCAGTAGACACGATTGTGGTGATTCACAGTACAGTTGAATTTGAATTGCGCCACGTCAGTCCACACAAACTTTCTTGAAAATTACTCTCCCTCACCAACAATGTGCTGAAACCATTCACAGTACTGCATCCTTCGATCTGGTTCGTCCTCATTCATTGCGTGATGAATTCATCGCCTCATTCTACTCTTCAGAATGCGTTTTACACTTGATCGGCTCACCCCACTTTTGCGCTCTCCCTGGCTCACTGATATTTGTGATGATCAGGTGAAATGTTGCTGCACTGGACGCCAGACTTATAGCTGTTCGTGGTCAACCAGAAACTGAAGTTTCAGTTTACATAAAAAAGCTTCGAATCTTTATTGAAACATTTAATTATTTTTGTGTCATAACTTTATTAAATAGCTGTATTACCTAAAGAATTATAAATTCACTTATAAATTATAAATTGTAATTTATAATTGTTATGTAATTATAAATTACATCACTTATTTGATTTATTAAAGAAAAACACCAAACACAGCTAAATAAACTTCCAAGAGTTAACTTTCGCAAAAGGCTAGATGACAGTACGGGAAAACCTAATAAAATTTTGTTTTCTACAATTGATAATCAAAAAATGTTGAAAATGAACTTAATTTGTTAATTTATTTTAAATTATTTTCAATAAATAAAAATAAATCCCTTTGTCACGTGACATAAAACACCAATCAGAGCGCATGACGTCATGTCTTGCAAAACGTCAGATTGTTGTTTACGGCGGTCTATGTGGTTTGTTGATTTGTGCTCTAAAACAAATTTTTTCGCGTGTTATACGATTTTCTGTAATAGTACGACGATAACAAGTCTTTGCGATGGAAGCAAGGTTCGTAAAAGCCAACAGCAGTAACTTTACCAAAATTGATGTGGTTATACCGGGAAAGTTTTTCGCATCAAATAGTGATTTCTCCTCTGCGGAATTCGAAATATCAAAACCAATGATGTAAGTACACAACTATAGACATTGCTGTATATTAGTTTTTCGTAATATTAATTATTACCTCATATTACGGTTTGCCGTATAAGTATTGTTGGTCAAAATCGATTATATGCTCGCAATGATTAATAGCCCATCGACCATGTAGTTAGTTCCTAGATGCAGTCACTGAAACGCTATATTGAAATAAAATTAAAAATATAATTTAACCAAACTTAGCCTTAAAGAGCGTAGGTTAAGTGGTTAAATTATATTTATTCTTATTTCAATACAGCGTTTCAGTAGTGCGAAATTGTATACAGTTTGTTAAATAAACTTGTTTGGAGTTTTTATAGTAGTACTTTCACACTGAGGCACTACACAGTACTTGTAAAACTTGGAATTCATTTTAGCGTAATAATTTTCGAAATACCTGAAACACTCCACCAAACATCTGATGTTTTGTAAGGCGTGATATCATACGAAAGGCCATGACAGTTTGGAGCATTTTAGCGCAAAAAGTTTTTATAAAAATGCAAAATACATCGTGTAAATGATCGTTTGTGTTGGTTTTAATATTCTAATAAAATAGACTGTGAGGCATAATACCAACCGTTTTCTCAAAAACTGTCAACTAGCCTATTATCCCGATTATATACTAGAAATTAATTTATATAAATATACATTATTCAATAATCCTGCAGATATATACATATAAATTCATCTCAGGTTTTATAATACTGATGGTATTAGATTTTGTATACCAGGTGAAGTTTGATTTGTTCGACTTACTTCTAATGATTTTTTTAAATTTATCTTAACGTTCGGTGTACAAACAGTACATTTCAGAATTCCGGTCATCAACGTGCTCATTAGGAAGATCAGAAACATCCAAACTCTTTCTTTTTTTGTTCTTAATCTCCGGAACTACCGTGAGGTATTACTTCGAGGATGAAATGTATGAACGTAAATGAAGTGTAGTCTTGTGCAGTCTCAGGTCGACCATTTTTGAGATGTGTGGTTAATTGAAATCCAACCACCAAAGAACACCGGTATCCACGATCTAGTTATTCAAATTCGTGTAAAAATAACTGTCTTTACTAGGACTTGAACGCTGTAACTCTCGACTTCCAAATCAGCTGATTTGGGAAGACGCATTAACCACTAGACCAACCCGGTGGGTACACTTATAAACCCCTACCTTTCGTCAATGTGGGGGCGTTCAACTTCCCGCCAGGACTACAGCGCTTCTATTTTCGTTCTTGAGAAATTCCTAGGACGGTTTAGTCTGTTTCTCCGTATAGCAGAAACAGCGTATAAAATAATAAAACGGTGAGATTTTGTCTCACAATCCGACTAATTGCGGGTTAATGTATTTATCTTAATATTTGATATCTTTATATTTAATTAATTAATATCAACTTTAATCATATCTATTTTTTATCTTTTAATTTATGTTTTAATATTTGTAATTTATCTTACTACGACGTGTTATATAGTGTGTACTAATCTGAATAAAAAATGTATTTATTATCTTTTGTTTAATTTCTTTTAAAAATATTTGCCAAATTAAAAATGTAATAACAGAACTACAAAATTTTCTGAACCTTTTCTACTCAGACAAGATTTGCAAAATCTGTTTCTGAAATCAAAACCTTGAATATGGAACATAATCAGCTGTTAGTCGCAAAATTCTCTTAGCGAGATTGGTTATGGTGCTCTACTAACAGCTGTGGTTTTTGAACATTTGGTTATTTACAGTTTTAAATATTATTTAGATAAAATGAGTTATTCTGATAAACACGAAGCAGTTTCTAAAGAAGAATGGCTTTCACGTTTAGAAGGAATGCACGTACAGCGTGGAGAAATGAATAAATTAATCATGAACTACTTAGTTACAGGTAGCTGCCAACATTTATCACTTAGAAATTATGTAGAAAATTTGGTGTTATATCTTGTCAGTACATTAAATGCTTTTGAAGTTTTCACGTTCTCAGTTTACAGTGTACATTGTTTTTTTTAATACCATCGTACATATTTGGTTAAAAATTCGTCCAAAATGTTTTAGAATCTTTTTGTATTGAATCACATATCCCCACCTTTTATTATAGGTTATGTTTAATTTAAAATATGTAGATATCACCCTTACTGCTTTATTCTAATTGTGAAAAGGTGGACTCTTTTTCTGTACTTACAAATTATATTCCAGTGAATTTAAAAACGAGAGTCCACCATTTAATTACAAAACAATTCCATAACAAAATTGACAATGTGGCAAATATTTATAATTTTTCTATTTTGCTTATTTTCATTGTAGTTTGTATTATCATTATGTTGGTATACATCAAATATTGGCGTGTAATTTTGCTGGTTAGAAATTTGGCCTCAATAAAAAAATTCTACCTTATCTGCAAATTTAGAAAGTTTCGATTTATTCAGTAATTATCAAACTAATTTTCAAATAGGTATTTTTTTGTTATTTATTAATAAGTGAACAGTTACAATGTTATATATATTTACAACTAATTCTCACTAGAGATTTTAATAAGTGATTTAGTATATTTTTTAATTTTTATGTTATAGTTTCAATGTTAATTTCAGTTTTTAATCAGACTTAAATTATGTCAATTTTGTCTTTTAATTTAAATAGTTGTTTAATGTACAATTCTGGTGTAATATTTTTAAATGTTTTATTATATATTTTTAACAATACAGTGTTATTGCAAAAAATTTAGTTTTGTTTAGTTTTAGACACAAAAAACATTAGTTAATTACAGAATTACACAATTAGTTTCATTACAGTTAATTTCTGTCTGTTTCCTATGCTTTAAATTAAAAATTGATTGTGTTCATTTGAAGTTAATTTAGAATTAACTATTAAATAACTACTAAAATTTTGTTTGATAATAATTTTTAGCTAAAATATAATTTTTTGTATTAGAAGGATTCAAGGAGGCAGCAGAAAAATTTCAGCAAGAATCAGGTGTTACGCCTGCAATTGATTTGGATTCAATGGACAACAGAATTAGGATACGTGATGCTATACAAAGTGGTAGAATTCAAGAAGCGACCATGCTTGTTAATCAGTTACATCCAGAATTATTAGACAATGATAGATACTTGTATTTTCATCTTCAGGTGGGTAATTCAATCTGATCGATATTAACTGTTGAAAGGTATAAACATACAAAATAATAAATATTTTAAACAATTTTTTACTTCTGTAAACTTTTTAAGAACTGTAGATGATAAAAGCTACCAAAAGTTATTTTGAATATATCCATTGTTACAGTTTCAATGTCACCAGTATGTATATATATATAACATTTCAAGTTATAAAAGGCTTTAGTGTTGTCGAAAGAAGAATATTACTATAACCATTAATGTTACATGATATTAGCATTAAGTGATTTAGAATGAAATATTTTATTTGTTATACCAAACGCTGAAAAAGCATTGAGAGAGATGCAGAGACAACTGTGAGATTTTTTCTTAACCAACTTGGGTACTTACATATTAATGCCACCGCAGCTACAGCTTTATTTAAAAACAAAGTAGTCAGTGGGATTTCGGTGGAAAATGAACAGTCTCTTTATTAATTTTAATAAATGGTTATTTATATTTATTTATTTTATAAATATAATTTAACCAAACTTAACCTATGCTCGCTAACCTTGACTAATTAACAGGAGTGTTTTGATTATTTAAATAATAAATAATTGCAATAATTACTGAATTTATTAAATAAATACTCAAAAAAATACGGTGTTAATTAGTCAAGATTAGTGAGCGAAGCGAGAGTAGGTTAAGTTTGGTTAAATAAAATAAATAAATATAAATAACCATTTATTAAAATTAATAAAGAGACTGTTTTGAATCTATGTTAAACTCCATTGGAATCTATGTTAATTGGCCCATTTTCCACAAAAATCCGATTGACTACTTTGTTTTTAAATAAAGCCGTAGCTGCTGTGGCATTAATACGTAAATTACCCTAACTTGTTTCAATAAATAATTAATTTCTTGATTTGTAAAAAACTTGACTGATTATTATATTTATTAATTACCTATATCTACAAGCTTGAATTTTGAGTGATTTCAATACTAGAGAAATAGTAGTATTTATAATACTTAGTATCTTCCCCTTTTCGATGATAATACCAGATATGTTAAAATCTGTCCAGCCATTCAAGATTAATCAATGTACATAGATAAATCAAATATTACAATTGGATTCCATATTTTTTTTTTTTTTTTGTTATAAAAACATTATTTGTAATGAAAATTAAATTTTATTTTATGCTAATTTGGGTGTATGTTATATATGCAATAATTATTGTAATAATAAAATCAATCTGTAAATTATGATTTCTTCAATAACAATAGAGAGGTTGAAAATAAGACTTCATCAGTGGCTGAATTTTAAAACTAAATAAAATTGAATCAGTTTTTTTAATTCTAGAGATTACTTTTGGAAAGGATACTTCTCAGCCATAAAAAGATTGAAAAAATAGTTCAAATTACTTAAAAGTAGCCCATGTATAAGGCTTATTTATAATAACTGCTGCAGTTTGCGATCCTGCCAAATCTGAAGTACAAGAATTAAACAGATTTTTAATGGCAAAACCCATTCTGCAGCTAAAATTTGAGCAAATTTAACTTTTATGGGCCAAATATTGTAAGTGATGTAAGTAAGGGTGAACAAATATTCATAATGAAAAATGTAGTGGTTGGCCGTCTGTTATAACAGTTGATTTGATTGAAAAAGGTGATGAAAAAATTTGAGAAGACTGGTACTTCATCATATTATAATTGTCTTTGATGTTTCAATGTCTTTGATTCATAAAATTTTGATTGAAAACTTAGGCTATAAAACATTGCGTGCTGACAATATTAACTAATGTTTTTGGTCGGGCACGGGCAAACGCAGCACCCATCCAGCACCAACATAGATGACATTCCTACAGACTGCTAACTCATTCACTGTTGCTGATTGATCTGCCAAAATGATTTTATGTACTTTATTTTATTTTTATCTGGCATAATCACTTCAGAAGGCTGTCCACTGTGTGGTTCATCACTAGTGCGTGTTTGACCCATTTTAAAATCTGTAACCCAGCATTGCATTTGATGAAGAGCTTTCCAATGTTGTATCAAGCTCTTTTTTCTTGCACTTAAGCCTTTCATAAAACAATATTTAATCACTGCATGAATTTCCATGAAGTCCCAATTCTCCAATTTCACAGACTGTAAATGCTATACTAAGTGGAGCAGCAACTTGAAACTCTTATAGTAAACCAACGAGGAGTAGAATCATGCGATGCCATTAAGAAATTAAGCATACTAATACCATCGCTGTGTGAGGCTGGAAGTTTTCACCACTTCCTCGTATTGTTTTTATACTCACTGTGATATTGTCCTAAAAAAGGCAGAAATTACGATAGCTAGTGAATGACAGTTAAAATGTAAAGTAGTAAGAAATTTTCATTCATAAATATGTGTTATGAATGTGAGATTGACTTATATTAATTCTTTTGTTCTTTTAATTTATAGCAACTACATTTAATTGAATTGATACGCTGTGGTAAAGTGGAAGAGGCTCTACAGTTTGCTCAAGATCAGTTAAGTGAAGCTGGTGAATCTGATCCTACTGTACTTAATGAATTGGAGAGAACTTTAGCATTGTTAGCATTCGAAGAACCCCTTAATAGTCCTTTCAGTGATCTTCTTCATCAGACTCATCGTCAAAAGGTAGAGTATATTTATGATTTAAAAAGTACATGCCTCCTCAGCAGATTTTTGACAGGATTTTATAAAATTTACTTTTTTAAATATCTTTCAAAAAGTTTCTCCCGGATATTATATAAGAAGAATGATAATTTGGGCTTGGCTACACTGGACTTATCTGAATCCATTAACTAACTTATCAATATTAACTGATAGTTACTTCTCTTTTTGGTGTGTTTTTCTATGACAGTTTGCTTCATTCATAATGCTTTCATTTCAAATTACTGTCAACTTTCAGTTAAGCATCGATTTTAGAATTAAACAGAAAATTGCCATAACAGCGAAAGAAAGTATTGTAATATTATTATAAAGCGAGTTTAGTTAAATTTGTCATTAAAAAATTAATAATGCAAAAACGAAAATAATCAAATGCTCTCATTTTTGTTTTTTCTTTTTGGTCATATACAATTTGTTTCACAACCCCTTAATTTAGTGTGATTGTTTTTAAACTGTGACGGGTGTTCGCTTGCTTTTCATCTTTCATTAACATAAGAACCCAAGAATTAGGAAATAAATTTAAAATTGAAAAATTCTATTTAAATGAAGGCAAAAGTTAAAAAAATAACAAAGTAGTGAATAAAAGCAGAGACACTGTGCTTTATAAAAGGTTTGTTCAGAAAATTTAACCGAACACTTTTAATTATGCACTAACAGAGATATTTAGTGACGTATGATTGGCAACATTGTCTTTTGTATAATCTCCTTTGTAACTACATGTTCTTGGATTGTTAATATCTCGTTAAGTTTTCGTGTTACTGTTATTTGAGTTTGTGTTAGCAGCAGTTTTTGTAAGGTATGATTTTTTGATGATTGAACTTTTGTCTCAGTGTTGTAACCATAAACCCAGATTCATCTCCCATTATGATCCTTTGCATGAATGTTTCATTGTCATAAATTTGTTCAAGAAGTTGCCTACAAACGTCCACTTGATGTCCTTTCTGCTGTCTCCCATCAAACAAGGAACAAACTTTGTAAGAAACTTGATACGTGTTCCGGTTTTCAGTCAAAATCTCACGGCATGATCCAGTTGAGATGCTTACCTCTTCTGCAAGTTTTCCGACAGTCAATTGGTGATTTGCACACACCAGATTGTTGATTTTCTGAGTGTGGGTATCATCAGTTGAAAGGCTCCCTGATCAAGGGTCATCTTCAATTGACTGATGACCACTTTTAAATTTTGAAAACCATTAGTAATATTGCATACAACTCAAAGCATTATCTCATATGCTTGTTTCAAAAGTTAAAATGTTTCTGTGAAAGTTTTCCAAGTTTCATACAAAAGTTTACATTGTATTTTTGCTGCTGAAAATCGCACATTACAAAAATCACTTCTAACACTTAAGATGTTTTATTCAAATAACAATAATACGAAAACTAAACGAGAAATCAACAATCCAAGAGCATGTGGAGGAGGTTGTGCGGAACACATTGCTGTCAACTGCATGTCACCAAATATTTCTGTGGTGCTTAATTTAAAAATGTTCAGTTATTTTTGAACAGACCTCGTATATTTGTAACGTACTATGAATTGCATCATCATATCACAGTATTTTATCTGTTCAATAAGGCAGCTTGTTATATGCATGTGATTTTTATTATATCATCCAGTAAAATTTTATCGAATGGTTTATAAGTTGCAATGAAATTTTTATGTAGTTATGTAAAATCATCAGTATAACCCAAAACTCTCTTTTATCATCTGACAAATTTCTGTTTGGAGGATAAAATGAACTAGTTAGTTTTAAATACACCCGGTCTTTAAATATGTATTATTTAGTTTTAAAGACTAATAACCGATGCAGACTGAAGAAGTATATGTCTAGTGTAATCTGCCCATACTTTCTTTGAGGACAGTGATGGAAGAAATGCTATTACTGTGCCTGTCAAAGTTATTGAAGAATGTTTGTCTTCTAAAATAGCAGAGAAATGTAAATCAATCATGTGGTTTCAACAGGGTAGGGCAATCTGTTACACAATTAGGCAATCATTGAATAAATTAAACAATTGTTTTCAGATCACATTATTTGGTGATATTCCTTGACCCATAAGAGAATCTCACTATATATAGTTTTCTTCTTGTTGGGCTATTGGAAGAGATTAGGTTCTCTGTCAGTTTTAAGGCCTTCTTGATATTGTTCGTACATTCTTAATGTAGACATATCATCCTCACCAAAAGCCTTCTTGATTTCTTAATTGTACTTTAATCCATTTTTAAAATACAAATTTAATGCAAATCTAAAATAAATTGCCACTCATAATAAAATGTCTTAATTATTTTGCTCCCAAAAACATGTGTAATTTTTAAATACATTATAGACAGTGCATGGAAAAAAATAAACTCAGTTGAAAAGACGTATTGCTCAGAATTAAAAAAATCACTATTTCTGTTATCGTGCCTTATATAAATAACTGTACAAAAGCTGATGTAACCTGGTTAGTTCATTGAATGTTTCTGTTCTTTTTTTCTCCCCTAAGTTAATTAAAAAAAAATTATGTAATTTGACCCTTTCCCTGTTAATTTAAATATTTATAACACAGTGTGCTGCAACTGTTAGGTTAGGTTGAGGTTAGTTTGCTATATGTTGAAGAAAATACTTTTCTTAATAGATTGTAACAAAAAACCCACAGCTTGTCACCATTTAGATTAGTATCTGGCTGAGTACATGTGGCAGTTGGCGGCCAGTGGCAACGTATTCAACAAGCTCTTCAGCAACATCGTCAAATTTTGGTACTCTGTTCAAGCACAAAAATAGTTTATAAAATTTTGTAGAAAGGCTTATATTGTGTGTACATGTTTGGGTTTTTTCTTCATTAATTTTTTTCAAACATCATTCTTCCTTTATTTCAGATTTTTGAAACATATTTTTGATTGTATATAATTCGGCCAATATTTTTATTATAATAGTAAACTTTTTAAATATGCATATTACTTATAAATGTGTTTTTTCACAGATAGCAAGTGAATTAAATGCAGCTATATTAAAAGTGGAACATCAAGAACCAACTACACCACGTCTGTATACATTAATGAAATTAATATTGTGGTCACAAGATGAATTAGATAGGAAGAAAGTTAAATATCCAAAAATGTCAGATCTTGGTTCAGCTACAATTGAAACACCAAAATGACGTTTAGTGTCTCCACCTCCAATTGAACAACCAATGGAGACACAGGACTTTTATCAAGGCGAATAAAAATTGCATTTATTTATTTATTTATAAACATTTTTTTTTTTTTTTGGTGACTTTTGTATCTTATGTAGAATATTGTATGTATGTATGTATATATACAGTAAAACTATTGTTTTATATATATGTATATTTTTTTGTATTAAGAAAAAAAATTACTAGTGAAGTAAGTGCTGAGTATAAAATCGTGTGTTTTTGAGTATATAACCAAATGATTCGATGTTGCCTTTGTTTTATATTTTATGACTAATAAGTTAAAAGTTTAATTAATTCAAAAGATTTAACGTTAACTTAAGATAAAATTTATTAATAAAATAATAAATTGATTTGTAAAATTCAGTGAAATTAATAAAAAGTTTTGAAAATCTTACTTGAATATCCTTCTATTCTTCTGAATTTATTTATACCCGTAAAATTATTTATAATAAGGATAAAATGCCTATAGCTAATTTAAACAATTTTTTATTTTAATGGGAATTTTAACAATATTATACCTGATGAATGATTTATGTTTGAAGAATGAGCTCTCTAAAATTATTATTAAAGGTAAGATCATAAAGACAAAAAATTTAAATTTAAAACTAGATTTGTGTATTGACTGATTAAGTAATTGTCATTGACATAGATACAAAGTAATTTGTGTAAAATATAAATACATATTAACAATAAAAAATAAATAGTCCCATACATTTTGATAGAATTTAATTTTTATAAAACTGAATTTTTTTTAGTATTTTGTAAGTATGGTTTTTATTTTTTGGTTTTATTGTTAAATCTTCACTTTCAAGTAATTAACAGTTATGAATGGGTTCACACAAAGTGAAAATTATTTTAGAAAAATCAAATGTATTTATAAACTTATGTCAATTTCTTGGAATATGATTCTTTAGCCAAAGATAAGGAAAAACTTTCATATAAATGTCATTGATGAAAACTGTTTTGTTTAAAATTGTATCACTTTTTTGGTAGTTCAATTTTTGATAAATTACTTCTGATAAAATTAATTTTAATTTCTGATAAATTCTCTACAAAGTTAACTAGAAGTTTCTGTTTGTTTATTGGTAAAATTAACAAACTTATTTTATTCCACTCTTAAAATAGTATTATCTGAAAAAAAAGGTTCGTTTTACCATGTTTTTCTTAAAACCTGAGTGAGATAAAGGTCTGGGACCAATTTTATTCAATTACTTAGATCTGAAACCATAAGGATTTTAGTACAGTTTATTTTCACAAAGGGGGCAGAATATCTTTATTTCAGCAGCTCCCAATCGTGCTTAAACATTTTAAATTTATGAACTATTACATTTAACTTGTAACTTAATAATAATAATAATAATATACAAAAAATTTTTTAAATTTTAATTTAAAAACTATGAAACTTATATGTATTTTTATTTTTTTATAATATTTTTGTTTCAGTCAAAGGTAGTTTTTTTTTAACCTGCAGGACCACATTAGATACTGCTTCAGAGGATGAGATGGATGATTTGTGGCATGTGAAAATGCTATGCCTGACCGGAATTTGAACCCGGGACCTCTGGATGAAACGCAGAGACACTACTATTCGTGCCACAGAGATCGGCAAGTTGTCATAACCTGAACAGTTGTAAAGCCTCTTCCAAACTTGTTCTGGGACTAATTTTAGATATGGCTTAATCATTTCCAAGAATATGCATGAATTTCTTACTGAATGAATGAGAAATGAGTTCGTTTTCGGTTGTCATCGCTGAACTGTATATCAGTTGCATATTAACATGCCAAGATCGCTAAGATTGCAAATGATAAAACTGGTCTACAAATGAGTCCTTCACTCTTATTTATTACTGGTATAAACTGTATTAAATTATTACTTTCAGTGAAAGCAACTCTGATTAGGGATAAATTTACTCCAAATATGCTTTATAGTACAAGTAAGGTTGGAGAGAGAATAATGCAGCAAGTTAATGAAACGATTATTTCTTTTAATGTATGAAATTATGCATTGTATACACAATCTCCAGCTCTCATCTGAAGAGATAAAATGTGTGAGCATTCTTGTTTAAATAATTAGTACACAAACAAAAATTAAAATCTATTTTAGTTTAATGAAAATTAAAAATAGTCACAGCTGTTTTATGTAGCGACTCATATATTTTTACATGAATGCCAAAAAAGGAGTAAAGAAATTTATTAGGGTGTATGTGTGTTTGTTACATTGGAATCCTTATGTTACTGGGAGTGTATATAAAATATATATAAAGATATAGGCAAAGGGAAGTTTTATAGTATATGGGCATTTAATCAAGGTAGCAATCGATTTGGAGCAGAATCATATGGTCACTAGTGTATAGCAAATGCTGTGACCACCATTGCATATTCAACATTGATCCTATGCCCAAATCTGATAAGTCCATTTGATCAGAATTGGTCAGAGTTTTCTAAGTTGATGACAGTTAATTCTTGCAATGCTTGGTGCACTTTGTAGATAGGCCAGAAAACCTGAATACTGAAAAATTGTTGCCCCATGTGAGATTATAAACATGCATTTGACATGAAAGTTCAACCATATGTGTAGTTTATGCCAGAGGGCTACTTTAGCAATTAAGAATTGAGCATTTCTTCTAGATCCGTAAGTGCAGGTTTGTGTGACCTGTCAAAACCAATACTCAGTCGCTATATTTAAGGATAATGATCATTTCAAATCTTTTGGCCCAAAAAGATTTGTATTGGATGAATTGCGTCAATGCTGATGTGTTTCACAACAGACTTGTCACTGTGCAGACACCCATCTTACAAGTGTGAAACGCAAGAGATCTGCAATTTTTCATCAGTGCAATGGCAGTTGTGTTTTTTAATTTTTAATAGATATAAAACTTGTCAAAAAGAATTTAGTTGATAAATTATAAACTATTATTACTAATATTTAACAAAAGAAAAATGCAAGAGACATAAAGGGATGAAAACATAAAATTTTCAATTGCATAATTGATCATATCTGTATTGTCAAGGTATATTTTAAGCTACACTGTGCTTCTTTGAAATATTAATTTTATATCGGTGTTAAAGGACATATTATTCATTATCAAGATAACTAAATGGTACAGGGACTTAAACAGATACAAGTCTTTAAAGTTGTGTCTTTACAAGTTGTGCAAGTATGCTGTAAATCTTAAGTTTTTTTTTAAATTTTCATTTACATACTTATATTTTCTTCTGAATCTACTGATGATTATTGATCATAACACACATCCACATTTTCTTTATAGTTTTGAGGATTTCTCTTAGCAGTTTTGTTATTTAGAATTAAACCAATATATATTTTCAGTTTTACTTTCACTTGATCATTTAGTTGTTCTGCAGTTAATCATTTAACCTTAGCATATCAAGTTATAATCCATGTAAACTACTGAAGACTTTGTTTGTTTTAATTTTAGTTTGTTTTATAAATGATAAATCAATGATTTTTCAAATACTATTAAAAAAGATCTTCCTCTTAGCTTCCGTTAATATAATTTTTTAATAATTTTTAAATATGAAAAAAAGAAGTAAACATAATGAAAAGTTGGGGTTGTAAAGAAGTTGATTCACCAGTAAAGTTACAAGATTCACCTCCAACCTTGAACTATAAATTATATTCTATGTGAAGTTAAACATTATAATGCTAAAATACTGTTCTGCTACACAATATTCCACGTCTTTAGTTTTAAATAGTTCTTTTCTAAAATGTACAAAAACTGTAGATTTTTTCCAAAAATAAAAGCAATTACTGTGAGGTTGCGGTCATGGCCAGTGTTTTTTTGGGATCGTAAGGGGATACTGCTGATCGATTTCATGGAACCTGGGACAACAATCAACAATTATGTACAAAAATAGAGCAAAGTTTCTTCTTTCCAACAGTGTAAATTTTTATGAGAATAAACAATGCAACAGCATTGTTATATAGACAACAGTCAATAGACAACAGTCTATTTGTAAAATTGATGGGAACCTTATTTCTGGATCTATCCTTGTAGTATAAAATAATTGTAGATTCTGAAATTTTGTAACTTTGTTTTTCAAAAGTTATAAATATTCCATCTGGAACCTTCTCAATGAAAGGTTCATCAAAATTCAATGAATTTTGAATGCAATCAATCTTTCATAGAAGTCATATCAAACTTAAATTTT
Organism: Lycorma delicatula; assembly: GCF_047948215.1. Taxonomy (NCBI): domain Eukaryota; kingdom Metazoa; phylum Arthropoda; class Insecta; order Hemiptera; family Fulgoridae; genus Lycorma; species Lycorma delicatula. The sequence goes on from NC_134466.1 coordinate 812,577, forward strand.
TCACAAATTTATCTTTTACAGAAAAACTGGTTTCTTTACTAGATTACAGCTTTATTTCATAGTTAAATCTGATTATTTTAGAATTCATTACAAATAGGTTAATTCTATAGATTTCTTAATAATCTGGGTTTTCTGGTATACTCAGTATTAAATTAAGATAATAATGTTGTGTATGGAATATAATATCTTGATTCCAACAAAAAATTGGTCTGTTGTCTGGTCAGACTTCATATTTTTCACACACTAACAATATTTCAGAAAAAAGGGGTGAAAATGGAGAGAGGGAATAGCTGTAGATGATTGTCACTATATAGTTATTAAAATGAATAAGTAATTATACAGGATGTCAAGTTACTTAACTTTTTCAGAAAGCTTCTTTTATGTAGAATTCTTTAACTTTATATAGGAGATAGAATTAAAATGTAATTATATAAGATGACATGCCTCTGTTGGTCATTTAAATGCTAAACAAAAATTAAACATCCAGATATTGATAATATAAAAAAAATGTTTTTGAGACAAAATTGTTTTAAGTAATTAGAAAAAATATTAATTAAAAACATAAAATTAAAACATTGGATGGTCATGTAAGCACATCGCTACATATGTATAGATAGGATTCAACTAAATCAGAGTAGTCTAATATGAGGTATGTTCAGAAAGTAAGATTAGGTTAGGTTAGGTAAAAACATCTTGCCGACCTCCGTGGCGCGAGTGGTAGCGTCTCGGCCTTTCACCCGGAGGTCCCGGGTTCGAATCCCGGTCAGGCATGGCATTTTTCACACACGCTACAAATCATTCATCTCTCATCCTCTGTACAGTAATGCTTAACTGCGGCCCCGGAGGTAAAAACATCTTACAAGATCAAAAAATTCATATTTATTAATGGAACTTATATGAAATATTACACAAGTATTAACACTATTTTTCTACATATCTGCCGTCAGTTCTTAGCATTTGGTTTAGTATATATAACAATAAAATACATACACAAAATATAACATTTTATATAAGCCCTAAAACTAACGAATATCACTAACCACCACAAAACTAAAAATAGAAACCGTTGACAAAAGATACTAGGTCTTAATCTCCACTCTTGGAATGTCACTACTTGGAATGTGTTTTAAAATATTGAAATATATGTTTCTTTTGAAAATATTCAATTACCTGGGATGGGTCCTGTTACGGAATTATACAGGACATAACTGAACCTTTCAGTTATGATAGCCTCATCATAAAACTTATCATTTTCCAAAAACTCGTAGTCCAATGTTTGATAGTTTTTCGCTCAGAATTGTTTCTGACAAAACCAACTGACATGAAATATGGACAGTAATTAGGGAATAGCTCAAGGAACAAAAGTTATATAGTGCTGATGTGTGCTTTTACCTTGGGGTGGATGCCACCTCTTCTCGAAGGTGGAAATTATTGCATTCAAAATAACTATAGAAATCGATGGAAGAATAAATTCTAACCAAAAAATGCTCTATAAAAATTTTTTGTAGAGTCAATACTTTTTAAGTTATTCATGATTAAAATGTTGATTTTACATCCAACCATTGAACAATTTTTCACAAATAACTCGAAAACCTTACGATTTATTGAAAAAAATTTTATTAGTAAAAATGAAGCTTATAAAATAATGGGGAGATTTTTTTTATTTCTGTAGATGCAATATAAACCTAGTAACGCCTCAAGGTGTGGTTTAGGCAGGCTATATTTGGCTAGCCAAACCTAAGCTTTTTCCATGTGTATATTCTCCTATTATGATTTTTAAACTGGGTGTTGGCAATTACTAAATTATACTTTGTGCAAAACTCAATAAGTCTATCTCCTCTTTTGCCCAGCCTGTATTCATCCACAATCTTTCCTTTCTTGCCTTTTCCAGTGCTTGCATTTCAATTTCTAACTATTATTAAATTTTCATCCCCTTTTATTTGTTTATTTGTTTCATCAGTTTCTTCATATACACACTACTTCATCATCATCATGAGCACTTGTAGGTATATAGACGTTAACAATCATTGTTGGCTTAGGTTTTGATTTTATCATTATAATGATTCTATTACTATGTATTTTGAAATATACTCTCTTCCGTATCTTCTAGTTCATTACAAAACCTACTCCTGACTGCCCTTTATTTAGAGCTGTGTTAATTATTCTAAAATCATCTGACCAAAAGTAGTTGTAACTCTTCTAACTGAACCTCACTAATTCCTACTACATCTACATTTAATCTATCCATTTTCCTCCTTAACAATTTCACACTTCAACTCATAGAATGTTATTTTTTAATTTTTTGGTGACCCCTTCCTTAGTAGTCCTTACCCAGAGATCCGAATGGGGGACTAATTTACCTACGGAGTATTTTTCCAAGGAAGGCAAGGCACCTTCCTTGATAACCCTTCATGTAACAAAAATGGAGATCATCTTTGTTACATGAAAATGCAGAGAACTACATTTTCTTGGAAAAAAATAGCTGTAGTTTTCCATTGCTTTCAGCTGTGCAGTACTCGGAAGATTAAGTGATGTTGATATGGCTATTAGTCCTGATCTACGCCCTTAACAACTACTGAAAGAGCCGCTGCTCTCTTTCAGGAATCATTCCTTTGTCTGGCTCTCAACAGATACCTCTCCGATATGGTTGCACCTTTGGTCCAGTTACTCTGTATCACTGAGCACTCAAGCCCCCTCACCATCAGCAAGGTCTCATGATTCATAGAGGGAAGATTCATTCATAATCTTTAAAAAATAAATTAATATACTAAATTGTTTTTTATCAATTTGAATGGAAAAACAATGTGTGTGCATCTATATTTCAGTATGGAAGAACCAGACTGAAAATTAATAACCAGGCAAAGAGTTAAAGTCTCAAAATATAGTATTTTTTGTAGTATAGGATTGTTTTAAACAATTATAATATTGTCTATTTGAAGATAAAAACCATCTTGATTAACAAAAGTTAAATAAAATGTAGGTTTGAAATTGCATTAACACTTTTCAAAAATATTTGTTTACATCATTTAAGTAAGTCAATAATTCTAATTATTGGGTTTCTCTTAAAAGCTGTTTATTTTAGGAAATTCTGATATGAGAACATATTTTACACAATGATCTTCCTGGGACTGCAGTAGTTATTCTTTAATCCCACACCAGTAACACTTTTTACTAAAATTGATGTTATTTCATCTTGTTTTTGTTGTAAATGTTGGTATTTTCACTTACTATCACTTTTTTAGATGACGTTCGAGATAGTTGACCTAGAGACAAATAGGTGACCTAGAGGAATACATTTGAAACAGCAAAACCATAGTTTTGACTTTCATCGATGATATAGAGTATAAAATTTTTCCCATAGATCCTATGTTGCTATCTCAAATAATCGAATAATATCTGCAAACAATTGTCAGATTTTCAAATTTCAAACATGGTATTTGTTAGTAGGTTGAAGGCTAACTTTTGCATACATCAGGTATATATTCGATCTAACAGATCATGGTTATTCAGAAATGTATTTGTATATAAAGTTTGCCTGTTTGTTTGTTATCGCATCATACGAGAACCAATTGATCGATTACTTTGAAATTAGCAGGATACATTTGAGTTATTCCAAGGAAGGTTTTAAGCCACTGACCAAGCCCTAGGCTCCCTTGAAGGTTAAAGATATTTGTTATTTCTTTGCCCCCAAGAAGGGTGAAGTTGTGAATTAAAAGATATTCATTGAGGAAAAAATAGATTAATTCTTTTTACTTCATTGTTATATTTCTGTCACTATGTCAAAGAAATAAGTTATTAATTTTTCGTCTTATTAAAGATGCGTATACTTCAGTTATCATAATTATTATTATTATTCTATCTTTTGTTTCTATAAAGCCTGAATAATATAATTATTATATATCAGTGTTATCCTCACAACCCTGAGGATAACGTAGAGTATGGGCATCTAGGGGGTGGAGCCCTCTGGGTAGATAGGAATGGCATCCAAACCAAGCTCTATGGTTGTCCAGGGTGCCGGTCGCCATGACAAATTGGGAATGGCAAGCAAAGCGAGTTCTGTAGCCACGGGGTAGGCCCCTTGGCACTGGGAGGCCCTGAGGAGCCCCCAGATGGCTTTTGGATTCACCTGAGATGACCTGAGCCCCAGTGGTCAGGTTCTGGCAGACAATTTTTAATCAAATTTTTACATATTTTTTAATATTGAAATAATTCTTGTTTCAGTTTTTAATAATTCTTGTTTTTCTGCCACATTTCAGTCTATTTTGTTCAAATAAATGAAAAGTAAACTTTCTTTTCAATCTACATTTTTGAGATAATCTTTTCTTAAAATTAAATGTTCTAAAACGTTTGCTGCAAAATTTTATTTGTGGCAATTTAATAAAATTAAATTAAACTTAAAAAGTTGTGTTTTGCTATACCATTTTTGTTTTACGATAATTATTTAATTAGTAGAGCTGATGTTCTGGGACTTGTTTTATTCAATTTTTCAAATAAAAAGCAACATGAAACCACAGATTTACCCGCTTAAGTAACAAAAATTTCAGTATGGCTTCATTTCACCTTTAGAGGAGAAATCCAAGCAAAATTTTTCACAAGCTGTAACTCAAAAATGAACAGTTTATATAAGTGAACTCATGTTTATATAAGTTTTTTTTTAGTTTATTTTCACTTGTCCTTTAAAATTCTTTCCATTTCTTAATGAAAGATTCTATATAAACAACATATTCCACAATTTATACAATGCAGTATATATTTAAAGTATAAAGATTTTAAGTATGATGTCTTCTGTGGCATTACATTGCTTTTAATGTTGTAGTTCTGTTCATCATATATAGAATAAGAATAAAATAAATAATAATTCTTGGGTCTTAGACAAAACAGTAAATTGTATCCCATCCACCTAATAATTCCACAACACCTCAAAATGTCTCAATAACCATAGGTCACTTAATGTTTTTAATGTTTAACTTCATGGCGTTTGCATTTGTACAGACAAACAAGGAAACTATCAAAGGATAAGAATATATATATATATATTATATATATAAGGATAAGAGTATGAATATTTATGGGTATTACCCATAAAGAAAATAAAAAAGAAACATAAATTGCAGTTATAATTCTCAAAGTATAGAAAAAAATCTTTTTTCATATATACATCTCATTTTGAAATGTTTATTCCTTATTAGAACAATAGAGGCCGAGTTTGATTCTTTTCTGAAATTCTATTTAACAGTAATGTTAAAACAAGAAAGATTCAAAAAATAAAATAATATTTGGATGTTTAAAAAAAGCAATTCAAAAATATTCATTCTTTAAAAACTCGTTCTTAAAAACATTTTTCTATATGGGTTAAAATTTAAATTTAAATATTTACATAAAACAAAAATAAAAATCATTGGGGCCAGGATTATGGTTTATTGTGGTGTTCTTGCAATATTTTTTAAATAGTACTCTATCATAAGACACAACTGTGAACAAATAATATAATGAAAATAAAAAGCAATGGCAGGTTACCAAAATTTGGGCATTTTTTTAAAAATTAAAAATTTATTTTGTGATGTGTGATGTAACTTGTTTAATTTATAGTAAATCTGAGACTTATCTGTAGTCTTCCAGTTTCAGAAAACATTTACTATAAACTTCCTTTGTTCTAAATTTGTTTGGCTTCAGTTTTGAAGGTGTTTCTTTCTGATGCCACTCATTGATCCAAAAAATACCTATCCGTGCTAGGATTCAAACCCAGAAACTTCTAGAAAAAAGTTGAAATTACTGCACCATTCTGTTGCAGAGTTGGCATTATTCTATCGTTTTGTTTTTCAATGCTGTTTTTCTTGTCTTCTTTTGTACATTTGTCTTCATGTACAATTTTGTACATGAACATTTTGAGATAAGGTGAAATAAGCTACATTAACCATCTGCAGTCAACTGTCTTTCATAAGAATTTCAATTTTTGTTTCGGTGTTGGAGTTACAAAAAGAACAGTTTTCATTATGAATAATCTTCCTTTTTTGAACATGATACACCCTTTTGCATATTTGAATCATTTATTTAAAAACTCACTACCATACATTTCCCTTAATTTGCTAATAAATTTCTCCTGGCAAAGCTTTCTTAAAATTTTGGATACAGATTATAATTTTAATTTCATATTTTTGAGAAAACAATGTATCATATTTCAATACCAAGCATATACTATATAAAAATTAAAATAATTAACAATGAAACACATAGAATGTTAATTTTAAATAGAATATTTATTTTTTCGGTTTATATTTTAAACATATAATAGCTTTATCAATTCTCTTTAGCAGCACTTTATCAGTCTCTTTTTGAAACAATGTGTCAAAATTATTATCTTTTATAAACATTTCAAATAGCCTCTTGATTATATTTCTGAAACAAAAAACATATTTATTTACCTAAAGTCAATGTGTTATAACAACATTGTAAAAGAAAAGGTAAACTTAAAGAATGCCTGGTGGTTTTTTTTTTTAAAGACGAACCTCTGATCAAACTCAAAATAGAATTTTTATTTTAATTCTATTTTCCTTCATTATTATTTACTAATTTTTGTTGAAATGCAGATCAGAAAGAAAACTGTAATAAAATTAGCTATTTACCAAGATGAAGTGGTTCCTTATTAGAAATTTCGTAAAATATTTTTTACTGAAGTCAATTTCCATTCGTATACAGTGATTTGGATGATAATGGTTTTTCCTTATAAAACAGAGTTTAAATCATTGCAATGATTATGCTGATAAATATACTTTTTGGGTACAGGATGCAGTAGCAGCAGCAGAATAGCTCACTACTGCTAACACACATACATAGACTAAACTATTCTAGAATAATTCTACAGAACGTATATGAACGTGTTTAACATATACTGTATAATAAACTGTGTACTATGCCAAATGGTTGTGCGAAAATCTGCAAAAGTCTGTGTGTGTGTTAGGCAAATGCAATTACTACTATTGGCTTGTCAGGCCTGATGTAGCTACAGACATATTGCATTGTAAGTATAAATATACTTATTTTGTCTGAAACAGACTTAGGTCAACCACTCCTGAGACATGTGATTAATTGAAACCCAATCACAAAGAACACTGGTATCCAGAGTTTAGCATTCAAATCCATATAAAAGGAACTATCTTTACGAGAACTCAAACCTTAGAACACTAAACTTAAAAAATAAGTGGTTTTGTAATGGCATATTTAACTACTAGATTAACTCACAGGTTGGTTTTTCTAATATCTTAAGTTGAAATATTGATCTACCAAACAATTGAGCTAATTTCAAACTAGATGCTACTGCTTTTTGACTTTTCTAATAATGCACTTAAATAATTGTTCGTATCATATGTTTATTAAATAATAAAATTTATAATTTAGTATCTTTTGAAATTCTTTCATCATTAAGTTAAAACTTGCGCAGAGTTACAGCCATAAATGAATAGATGCCATTTTTTGAGGACTAGAATTGTTATGGGCATATAACCAAGGAAGTTATCACCTAAACAGGTACAAGTAACAAAAATGTCAAACGTCTAATCTACAAAAAATTTGTTAAATAATCTTTAAAAAATTTAAAAACAGTTATAAAGAAGAATAAACAAAGGTTTGAAACAAGGAATAAACATTGGGTTATAAACCCAATAAAAAAAGATCTCTTAACCAATTTGTATAAAATCCAATCGTTCAGAAAAATAAAAAAACAAGTAATTTAGATTTAGTTAAAGGGGTTGGAAGTTACATTAAAAGGCAGAAAAAATGTATGGTTAAGAAATATAAAGCTTTTCAATTTCATTCAGATTATCACCTAAAATACCATCAAATTCATTTAAATTTCCAACTTGCTATTGCATCATAAAAGTACACAGCTAAGAACAATATAATGAACATTTGTTATACAGTAATTTATTATTGAAAGGTGTTATTGGAGCATCCCCGATTGAGATTATGAACCTAAAACTGCAACTTTTTACTCAAAATGCAAATAAGAAATGGAGTACAATCAAATTATGTGTGAAGGTTTGCAAATTGTTACCTTGTAGCCATGTTAGCATCATTTATAAGCACAGCTGAAGCATCAAATATTCGTTTTCTTGTTTCTTTATAAGCAGGTAATGTAAATAAGAACTGAACTTGAATAATTGTTACAATACAAAGAAGTAGGCGCGCAACTGCTGTACGAATCAGTGAATTTTTATGGCTGTAAAAAATGGTAACAATTAATTACAATTTAATTTAATAAAAAAGATCTTTTTCTTTATGAATGTGTAAATAAATATTACCTCAAGGAAAATTCTGTTTGTTTACTGAAAAAAAAATTAAGCTTCCCAACTTTTCAAGAATTTCAGAATATAAATAGAAGGTTTTAGAAAATATCACTTGTATATGTGTCCATCATCAGCATTTAACTACCTTTAGATTCTTAAAGTCAGGGTTTTTTTCTCAGTATTTTAGTTACACAGCTCCACATATAAGGAGAATTTCTCTTTAAAGTTAACAGAATAAGTTCATTAAAGGTGTAATGTTTTAAATCTGTCTGTTCATTTGTTGCTTATTTTGAAGTGCTCATGTCATTCTCGCAGTTTCTATATTCCTTGTGATTAAAAATTTCTTTTATAAAAAAAAAATATTAAAGTATAAAATATTACTTTGACCGTACTAATTGGATGAAACATTAGCTTACTAATATCCAATCAAAAAAATATCATTAAAGCAGTATAAGAAGCTAGAGATCTGCATTTTCTACACAACATTCTTCAATAGCTTATTCCTATATGAAAAAAAGGTTTTCCACCACCATTAAGTCTTTATGTGAATACTGCGTATCTGCAATAATAACATTGTACTGACTCTCAATCACTAGAAATCCCAGTTCCTCTACCCAACAACAGATTACGCGTCATCAAACATTTGTGCTATATCTATTACATCACACAAAACTGGAAAAGAATCAGAATAATAAAGTGCTGCCGAGTGCGTGATGAAAAAAAATAAGAAAAGCTACTATTTATGAAGTTATGTGTAATTTTGATCAGAGTTAGTATTTAGTGCACTCATGAAGTTTACAGTATACACATAATTCTGGGTGGTTGTATTTATCAGTATATTATTTTGTTAGCTTGATGTACAATTGTAGATTGAAGATGTATTTTTTGAGCTGTATTGAAAGTGGTAGAATAACATTTTTTTCCTGAAAATGTTGAATTTTATAACTCACGGGTTATGAATTTTTCTGTTACTGGGTGTGTTCTACATACAGTATCCAGCATCCAAAAAGGGATGCAACCTTGTAGAAGAATGTTTCCTTCTTTTGTTGGAGATTTAAGAGAGATAAATTGAGAAAAAACAGGTTATACAATTCAGCAGAAAATATTCATTGTCTCCAAATACATTAGATATACTAATTATATCCAGACTCAGAATGCCTTCCCAGAAAAGTATGTTGTGGATAGACCAAACAAGTCCTCCATCAAGTGACTTATGACAAGTTCCAAGGGACAGGTAATGTGGCAGATGCAGCCAAAAGTAGTCGACCAATCACGTTGATCAAAGTGGAAGCTGCATATTCTGTTTGTCCCAAGAAGTCTGTGTGATGCTTATCTATCCAGTCTGGTCTCTCCATTGGTAGTGCCCGCATGGTATTAAGTGTTTAAAGATGTATCTGTACAGAATTTGTGTTGTTCACGAGTTGTTACCTGCAGACACTGGAAAACATATAGCTTTCTGTCGGTGGTTCATATCATCTGCAACGCCAGACTGGGAAGAACTCGATTGATTTTGTTCTGACATATGTCATAGTTCCACCTTGATGGATATATGAATGCACAGAATACACACATTTGGTGTATGGTAAATCCACATTAGCTTCAAGAGTCTCCTCTGCACGGACAAAAAGTGGATATTTGGTGTGAAATTTCAAACAGGCGAATCTTCAGGACATTCTTTCACAGCACAGTGAAAAGTGAGCGCTATGTACAGATGGTGCAACGATTTGTAAACACCGTACCAGCAGACTGGCTTGAGTACACATGTTTTCAGCAGGACAATGCTATGGCTCATACAGTGAACAAAACTATGATTTTCTTGGATCAGTGTTTTCAGGGACAAATGATATCAAAGGGATGGTGGCCTCGCCAGATCTGATTATTCCCTTCTGACGTTTTCTTGTAGAAGTGCCTTAACGATGCCTCTCATAAAACTCATCCTCACCCCATTCATGAACTGCGTATCGAAATTGAACAATGTCTCACTGGAATTCTTCAACAAGTGTTACAATATGTTACAGCATGCGAAGTCTTATTCAATTGTGTAAATCGCTTAATGGAGGTTATTTTCAACAAATATGGTAACTTACTCATTTTCCCATAAGGTTGTGCCATTTTTTGAACACTGTATTACATGTAATCTTCTTTCTTGAAAACATCGGTAATTTTATTGTTCTAGAAAGGTAGTTTTAAACTGGTATGATTGCATCAATTAAGCAATGGTATATTTATGAAAGATTGTATGTTTGTGTTGTAGAGATTGATTAGATGTGCTATGGTTTAGCACATGCTAAATATGGCATAGCACATGCTATGCTAAGTTTATCTTTTATGATAGGGCTTGCTGTTAAACTTTGAAGGTTTGATGATAAAAATAAAGAGAAATAAAGTTAAAATCAATTAAAAGTAAAAAAATTCATGCCTTTTAAATGCATATGAATATTTTCATTTGACAAATTTAAAAGATTCAGTCATTAAAAAAATTCAAACAGCATAATACTTTTTTTCATTACTTACAATGGTCCTTTTTCAACAATTGCACGTACTGAACTATTCGGTGGTATGTAAGTAACCATAGTGTCTAAAGCATCATTTGCATCATGTCGTATAAATTTATTTGTATCAGCTGTCCTCTGAAGTAAGCTTTGTACTATTTCATCAAACTCCTACAAAAAAAGATTTTTTTTAAATAAACAACAAATAGTTTATGATTCATTACATTAGCATATACTTAATTTTTGTTAAAAAGTTAAAAAATAAATATCTTTAAATCGCTACTACATGTAAATGGCCACTCTCAACAAACATTCAAACATTAAGATGTGATATATGATCAGAAAAAGTCAAAACATACAATAACCAAATGTTTTTTTCAAAAAAATTGATGTAAGAATATCAATATTTCTAAAAATGGATTTAGAGATTCTTAAAAATACATGAAACTCATGACAGGATTTTTCTTTTTTAGAGATTAGAAAGCTGAGCTTTATCTGCTGTTAGGCACTTCAATTAGCTATTTGGCTTACCGTACCCACAGGGTAGGAAAAGGAATCTCTGAATCCTGTCTGTCCATAAACAAATTGAGCACAACACAGTCGTCGAAGCGTGGCTGCATGCTGCTTAGGTGGCTTTTAGCGACGTTTCGACGGCAGTAATGAACAAGTAACGAAGGTTAATTTCACTCGGGACTCCATGATAGAGCTGAGCGGGAGTAGGCGTTTATTCTCCTCTCCCCGGTGGACCAGACCAGAGTCCGTAAAAGTTTTTACTCATGTTGAGTTTGTAGCTGGGTTCATTAAGGGAACTAGGTCTAAATTTCGTTGTTGCGATCTACACTTTTAGTGGGAAAGTTGTTGTTATAGCCTCCAATTCGAGACATTCACTACATTGGTTCATTAAATTGTTAGAACTAGGCGCGGGGTCTTCGATCTTCCACGAGTAGGTTTCTAGCTTAGTTCCTGAGGGCAACGTGGTAGCTTTAGGTGTCTGTTGTCTTCTTCGGAAGTCATAAATCTAAAATCTGCTATCAGAGTGAATTTACTGATGTAGATGTCCCTCGGCACATCTGCATCGGTGGCATCTCACAAGGCCGGACTGAACGCTGTGGAACGTGATCAGTTTGAGGGCGAGAAGATGTTCTCCGTTAAAGCCACTACTGGCTAGGAACGGAGGGGGTGGTGTAGCGACCTGACACGCTACGAGGTGGGATCTTCTCCCCTCAGGGGGGGAATCAAGATGTCCATAGACAAGCTTCCTCATCAAGATTCCAATAATGTACTTGCTCTTCAAGTCTAAGCATTCTCAGCAAAGAGAGAACCTAGTAGAGTTAGATCTGATAGAATCAGTGTTAGATCATAGAATCAATTATGGAGAAAGGGGAATTAAGAAAAGTGATCAGTGATAAAAAGGATGATCAATCAATTAATTAAAATATGATTATCATTTCCTAAGAACCAAAAATTAAAACAGTAATCTAAAATATAAACAGGGAGATTTTTGCCTGATTATAACTGTATGTAACCAAGGTAGCAATAGTTATGAATCCACAGGTTAAAAGAATACATCGTCCTATCCTAAGCCTGAAATAAAAATATTCATATATAATAAATGTTCCTGGCTGTATAATGAAGATAATTTTTAAAAAAAGAAGCATTTCTAAGTAATGTTGGATATTACAGTCATAAGGATATATATATATATATATATATATATATATATATATATATATATACATAAGAGAGAGAGAAAGAGAGCTTGAAAATTACAGCCATATAAAGAGGCTGGATTAAATGGTATAAAATAAATTACATGAGGAAAATAATGTACTATGTACAGTGTGAACACTTGGAAGGGAAAATTACTGACTTAGCAAATAATTTAAGAAATTCCCTGTAATACTATATCTCAAAATTACAAATTTCATTATTATTAATGTTTACTGCTATATTCTACTCTCCATATGATTTTAAAGTTTAATTAAAATCTGATTTTATTATGACTGTCATTATCCTCATTTCTGCCAGATTTAATTAGTTTTCTTTCCAAACTGGAATTTCTATATTGAATAATTAACGGCATGGAATTTACTGTTTAATCTGACACAAAATTTATTTTCTTTAAAACAATACCATTAACAAATTTTAATATTTAATTTATTATCCCACTTATCTATCCATAAATCAAAAATATATTAAAAATATGTACTTACTGGACGGGTGGTTGATTGCATTGTACGGAACAATTCTTTGCAAGCTTGACATGCATACCTTGCTACATGCGATCTCGTTGTACGTAATAAAGTACATAGCATTTGATTCACTTTAGTCATATGTGGCTCCAATAAAAGAGGTTCAGTCCTGGATACTTGAACTAACGTTCCAAAACCTTGCATTACTATTTCCCTAAAAAAATGAATGTTTTATACACGCACAAGTCATGTCTTACACATATATAGCAGAAGAAATATATTATTGGTCTTGCTTTTTACAGATTATAATTCTAATCAAATCAGATAAACACAATAAAAGTTATATATACTGATTTCTTTTATATTTCACAAACTTACTAGTAAATCATTAGCTTTATTATCAAATTGCACAAAATACAGTTAAACTAGATAATATATCTTTCTCACATCAAAATATTCAAAGTAAATTAACAAAAGCACTAAGCTTTATCATATTGTCTCTTTAACAATTAAAAAACAAAGTATAATTCACCACAATGTAAACTGATTTAAAAGGATACCAAACAACAAATAAATGTAAAAATCCAGATGCATACAGAATTGCAAAAGTGTTTTTTATATGTGAAAAACTATTACCTGTATCTCTATATAGAAATACAATCTCCCACAACACAAAACACAGTATAAATTTCCTGATCAGATCATGTCTATAAATTACTCGTATACATATATAACATTTACAATTCATTTACTACAAGAGATAATTTATATATATATATACATAACACAACAACAAAAAATCCACTATTCCAATCCATAACAAACAGCTTCATTTGAAATCATTGGCATACATTTTGATAAAGATCTTAAATATTCCAAACTTAACATGTATAAAAAAGAATAACCAGATTTCAAACTATATACCTATGCAACCACCCATGGTAGTAAATGAAATTTTCTCAAATTGAAAGTAACAGTCCTAGAGTTTCAAATATCATTCGCCACATTGCAATACTAGCATTCAAACATACGCTAACCTTGGTTGTAAACAACATATCTATCCAAAAGAAGGCATTTTGTGTTCTACAATTTGACAAGACAGTCCCCATTCACTGAGCATTTCAGGAGTGATCCTCAATCAGCTAAGAAAATTTGTCTTTGATATAAACAATTTGAAGAATTGTGATGTTTATGTAAGGGGCAGAGTACAGAGTTTCCAAGCACTTCAGAGGAAAATTTACATTGAATTGAAGAGTTTTTCAGCATCTCACTCAACATCCACTGGACAGGCTTGCCAAGAACTTGCATTCCCTCATATGACTGTTTGTGGTGTGTTAAGACAACCACTTGTATTTCAGGCCATACCGATTACAACCGGTACAAGCTCTTCATGTGGCAAAAGAAAACAAATATTTCTGTGATATGCTGTTAGATTTATGGAAGACAATGAAGGTTGCCATTATTTTTAGTGATGAAGCTGATATTTTTAGTAAAGTTTCATGCTACAATGTTCGCATAGGGGACTACTATATACTCGTAGATTGTACAATAGGAGCAAGATTCACCAAAAATTAATGTTTTTTCATGTTGTTACACTTACAAAACTTTATATCCTTTCTTTATTGAAGGGAAACACAGTAACAGACCATTTTTTTTTTGAGATGCTTAAGAACTGGCTTTCTCCACAAGATGCAGAAGAATTAATTTTTCAGCAAGATGAGGCTTCGCTCCATTAACTTAATGGAGTTCATAGTTTTCAAAATTAACTGGTTTCAAAACATTAACTGGTCACTAATTCGCTGGTGTACGAAAGCCCAAGACAGTACACTCGCTCAGGGTTATTATTCTCTTGGCTCCCGAGATCCCTGGACATTACACCTTGTAACTTTTTCTTGGGATATGTGAAACCAAGTATTTATGTTCCATCATTAGTTGTTGATTTGGATGAGCTGAAATCCAGGATCACAGCTGCTGCAACTTCTGTAATAGAAGATAGTCTGTAAACATGTTTATGAAGAATTCAGCTTTTCTTGATGTTATCCGTGCAATAGATGGAGGGCATATAGAATATTTATAACTTGTAAGTGAAATTTTAAACATTTTTGAATAGTATGTAATTTTAACATGTTTTTATTATGAAATATATTCGTTTGAAATTATTTTTTTTGATTTTCAGGGCGAAAAACACTTTCATGTTATCGCTTGGACACAATTTTTTTTGTCTTCAGTCATTTGACATGTTTGATGCAGCTCTCCAAGATTCCCTAACTAGTGCTAGTTGTTTCATTTTGGTATACCCCCACAATTTTTTCCTTCTATCTGCCCTCCAATATTAAAGCGACTATTCCAGGATGTCTTAATATGTGGCTGACAAGCTTGTCTCTTCTTTTAACTATATTTTTCCAAATGCTTCTTTCTTCATCAATTTGCTGTAACACCTCTTCATTTGTCACTTTATCTACCCTTCTGATTTTTAACATTTTCCTATAACACTACATTTCAAAAGCTTCTAATCTTTTCTTCTCAGGTACTCTGATCATCCAAGCTTCACTTCCACATAAAGCTATGCTCCAAACATATACTTTCAAAAATGTTTTCCTAATGTTTAAATTAATTTTTGATGTTAAAAAATTATAGTTAACAAAATAAAAAAGAAACTAGATTTTGGACTTTTTCTTAACTATAGTAATAAGCCCTCATTGAGAGCTTTTCAAAGATATGTCATATGTGGCACTTATTTTCCATTGGTTCAAGAGTTATAACCAAATAAAATTTTAATTAATGAAATATTTGTAATTTAGGGGAAGGCACATCGGTTTGAATCAGACTTCATCTACTTTTATTTTTGTAATTAAATATATTTATTTATTAATAATTATTAATCTCTCATTGTGAAACAATTAACGATTAATAATTCAATAATAATAAAAAAAAGAAAACAATATGAAAAAATTAAAGAATGTAATAAAATTTTATGTATTTTTCATTTTAAAAAAATGTGTATATGTAAGTAATTTAATAGGTGCACAAGAAATTCATGTGGTGTCCAGATCAGATTTTTTATTTGAACATTATAACATTGTACAAATGTTTGTATATTTAATGTATGCTATATTTTATAACAAATGTACAAAGGATTTTGTCATAAAGTAAATTATAAATAAGAGGCTTATGCATATGTATGAATCCTTGTATAAAAACTTACCAGTTTTCACTATTTAGTTGCATCATTGAATATTTCATTGCTTCAGCCGGATTTCTTAGAGTAAATGGTGGTGGAAGTAATTCTATAAAGTCAGCTTTATCATTACACAAAAAATCGCCACCAGAATGAGCAGACTGCGGTCTGAAAGGAAACAATCCTTCACTGTATCAATTATAATCAAAATCTGTCAGTTCATGCAATTTAAAAAAAAAATTAAAAACTACTGTGATTGTTGTAACAAGATTAGATTGCTTTGAAAGCATAAAAGAATCTTTATTGAATAAATGAAAGAAAGTCTTTTAGTAATTGTCACATTAATGATGTGTACAAACACATCGTTAAACTCTTGATAACTATTGGTATTGAGAGAAGAGAAGATACATGCAGGATGTATTGTCTCTATATAAAATGCATTTTTCATTTATATGGTGTGTTACTTCCTGAATTACATTTCACTGATGTACCATAGCTTGTAAGTGCAAAACTACTACATTAGAATTAACAAAGGTTTCAGACATTATCTTATCATGTTGTTGTAATATGATCTTATATTGTAATATGATCTGATTGAGGTTGATCCCTTGCACTATGTCCATCTCCATTTTTGTCTACTGATTGTTAAACTTAAATTTCTGATAGATCCATTTCTTAGATTATAATTTTTACACTTTTTAGTTTTTCCTTTTTTACATCTGCTACTGATTTTTCTAAAAGCGTTTAATTAATCCTTTTCCACACATGACTTGTTCTAGCCAATTAAGTTTCCTATCCTGAATTGATTAAACATTTCTCTTATTAATATTCAGTTCTTCTTCACTCTACTTGTTACTTAATTTTTCACTGTCTGTTCTTAATTTTATCTAGTCATCTCTGTATCGCATTCTAAATGCTTCTTTCTTTTCTTTTTACTTATTTCTTCATTTCCATGTTTCACATCAATACAGAAGTACATTCTAAACATAAAATTTTCTAACAGTTCAAGTCTAATTTCATCTTACTACATAATAATTGTTCTTGTTAAACATTTCCTTAGCCATTTTACTGATTTTTATTTCATCTTCACTTCTGCAATTTTCTGTTAACTTATTTCCTATGCATCTGCACTCTTTCATTCAGTCTTCTTTGGCTTATTTTATTCACTGGAATTTTATTTTTTTTAACATTCACCTTCCTACCTACCATATTCTATTGTAATGTCTTCTAATTTTAAAAACATTGTTGAATATCCTCTGCTTTATCTCTTAAAAAAATTCATGTCATCTACTAACCTTACACATCTTATTTTAACATAAATCCCTTCATCCTCTTCCAGAGTATTTTTTATCATATTAACTTACATATTAAACAAGGTTAAGGATAGGCGGCAGCACCCTATAGGAGCTCCCAGGAGCGTCACTGCTGTACCTAGGTCAAACACTCAATTTGTGCTTCCCCTGCTTTATAGCTGTTTTCTTGATTTTGTATAATTCTTTTATTTTTCTAATCCACTGATCTTTTCATACATATTACACACACACACACACATGCATGTCCATACACACACACACCTTCCTTATCTCTTTCTATATAACTCTTTAACTACAATAATAATAAACTCTTCTCTGTAATTATTCCCTCTTCTCTTTCTGATTATTTGTTCCATTTTTTCAATTAATTTATTAATTCACCAAAGACTCTTTGCTGAATTTAAAATTAAAACTAATTGTACTGTGACCTTGACAATTTAATATATCTTGCTTTTTGGGGATTGGAATCATCAGTGTATTAAATCTTGCCGTAATGCATGATTGTACACTGTATTTGGTTCTAATATAACCGTTAAGTAAATCTAAATCAGTTTCTTACTTATATCTTATTCAGTTTTATGAAATTAAAGAAGAGCAAATTAGAATTTTGGTGCTACTTTAGTATGTGGTATATGAGGACTAAAGTACATAGCAACATTCCACCTAATTTATTCTAAATAGTAAATTAATATTATAAATTACATACAAATTATATATAATTTGTATTTATGTTATTTAAGGTTAGAAAGCGTTAAGTTAAGTTTGCTTAGGTAATGTCATTTCCCTGTATTTGAACTTTGTATGATATCAATATAACCTCTTCTTCTCTTTTCTTCTTTCCTGTTTAGCTTCTGGGAATCCCAGTCAGGTATTATTTCAGAGGATGAATGAGGATGATATGGATGAGTGTAAGTGAAGTCACTTCACTTACACTCATACATATCATCCTCATTCGTCTTGTACAGTCTCAGATCGACCATTTCTGAGATGTGTGGTTAATTGAAACCCAACCACCAAAGAAGATGGTATCAAAAAATGCAGTAGAAGTCATAGCAGGAATACCCCCTGTTGGGCTTAGGGTTCTGATGCTCCAACAAGTTAACTGTGGGATACCTACAAGTGAAGCTAAACGACAGATGCTTGAAGAGTGGCAGGCATAGTGGGAAACATCAGACACTGGCGGCTGGACCAGAAGTATAATTCTCCAAGTCAATAATATATGGATAAACAGGAGATACGGAGAGGTGGGCTTCCATCTCACACAAATGAGTTTGGGGTCTACCTCCACCGTTTTGGTAGGCGGATGACCCCAGGCTGCCGACACTGTAATGAAATTGACTCGGTAGAGCACTTGATATACAGAAGTAATAGATGGGATGAGATTAGGCACTCATACAAGGGCAGCCCTGCTCATTAGAGGGCGATTCAGTGAGGTGGGCTGCTCTTGATGATTGACCGGGGACTCCTTGAGTTTGGGGAAAATTGAAAAGACCGGAGGCCTGGCTAGATCCCCTCCTTGGAGGGGAACTGGTTTGAGGGGTAGAACAAAGAAAAGATAGAGTCCCAGCCTACTGGGTGAGCGACCCCTGCAGGGCACGGCATCACTGGATCCTGTGGGGTCCCGGGAGGTTGTGGCCAGGCAACCACTGAGGATGCACAATGCTTAACCACTGCTAGATCATACTCAGTGGTCTTGGGTAAAAAAAGAAAAGAAAAAGCCACCATTATATATGTATATGCCTAGCCTTTACTAGGATTTGAACGTTGGAATTCTCAACTTCGAAATCAGCTGATTTGCAAAGACGCGTTCACCACTAGCCCAACCCATTGGGTATATCAATATTTTTTTAATCCTTTTTTAACAACCAAGGCCAACTGTAACCGCCTAAAAGACATTGCCTTGTTTGACCTTATGTGACGCGGCGATGTCTAACCACCACCCATCAGCACTGTCAACCCATTGGACATTCCTGCTGGGGTCCTAACTGGTTCAATGAAACAACACGACCTCCGCTTCTGGATGCCGTGAAGCCTTTCCCCAGGAGGGCTACCCTCCCCATCCCTATTTCTAGTCGAGCTGAGCATGCCCCCATGCATATCCCCTTCCACCCTCAAGTGCCCACCCCCTCGACCTCAAGGGTCCTTCATGCTTCATCGCAGTGTCCCGATCTAGTGACTCTTGTGTATGACCAGGCAAAGACATCCTCTGTAAGAAAGCTACCTCCTTGGCCCTGCACGGTTTGGGTGTATCAATATAACCTAACCAAACTCAACCTAACAATACCTCATTTAATTAATATTAAACATATAAGACAAAGAAATAAGCAAGTAACTAAATTTATTGTACTTACTTCCCATATACTGTCAAAATAAAGTGTTACTCTCAGATCCAACTGACTCATCATAACAATAAATAAATTAGAAATTGATAAAATAATTGCGAGTTATTTACCTAATGTATTTATAAGAAATCCCAATTGTATAAGTTTTTGATAAAATTATCTAAACATTACATTTTATTTTTTATAGATTTCATTTTTTGGTTAAATTTATTTGATCTAACTTAAATGAAAACTGATGTAGTAATTTTTTTTCTATTGAGTAAAGGCATTTTTAGGCTGATGTGCACAAACTGTATTTTACTCCCTTTTATAAGTTAGACAATAATTTAATATATTACACAAGCTTAATTATTGATTAACTGTTATCATAGCCAACATGAAATAAAGACTTTCTCATAACAATTTTTCTTTATTTAATCTAGAATTTGAAAGTTTCATAATCTTTTTTATATAATTTCATTAATTTTAGTACACTATTAAATAGGTTTTTAATTAATTTTTCATCTTTTTTTAAGTAGTTTATGTTGTTCTGCAACTTCTTTTTTTAATACAGAGATAATGTCTAATTCAGTTTAAATTTCACTTTACAACTTTTTTTTTGGTTGAAATTTACTTTAGATAAACACAGATTTATCTCATAATAAAATTCTTTCCAAATTTTGTTATAGTTTTATTCATTTAATGATGATATAACAAAGTAGATTTTTACCAAATTTAAATTGGCCTTCTTTTGAACTGTAATTTTTCAGGTTTTACAACAGGTTTCATTGAAAATACCTATTGGAGATACAATTTTAGAACTTAGTTTTAAATGTTTTATGTCAACATCAATTTTGTCCAATAATTAGTATTCAGTTGCAGAAAGTTCTAGAACTTAGTTTTAAAAGTTTTACGTCAAAAACATATAAAACCATCAATTTTGCCCAATAATCAGTATTTGATGACTTTTGATATAACTAGAAACAAATCAATCTTTGCCTTTTACAAAGCAAGAAATTTCTTCCAAAATGGTAATAACCGTAGTGATAACTTCTTTCAATGTATTAAAAATGGTGATAAATAATTTTAGAGCAATGAAAAGAATTTTTTTTCATATCTGCCTTACATGTACATAGAGGGCTTAAGATTATGCTAAAGTTTCTGGTAAATGAAATAATATAAAACAATTGTACTTAAAAATAAATTTTTTTAAATTTATTATTAAAACAAAATAACCAGTTTCTTTATAAATTATTAATTATTCAATAATACATTAAAAAAAAAGTTCTGGACCAAAGAAGTTACCACCTTCTTTATAATTCAGTATCGTATTACAACCATATGAGATGTATGAAATACATGTTATATTACTGCGAAGGAGTTACCAAGAAAGCATTGCTGTGAACTAGACAAGCAGATTACTTCAGGACAATCAAGTTTTTAACTTGTAACAAATAACTGCACTAAAATAGGTTTTGAAATCTTTTTTGAGATAGTGGACTGAAGGAAAGGTTTTTATCAGTTAAATAGGAAAAAACTTACTTCAATAGATATTCCTTTTTATTTTTCTTAGGTTTTTCAGTTTTCATTTTGTTATCTTGCAAAGTTGGTAATTTTGAACAGATTAATGGCAATTTAATAGTATTTGGTGATTTTAAAGTTGATTTTCTAGTATTATTATTATTATTATCATTATTATTACTATTGTTATTACTGCTGTTATTTTTATTATAGTTATTGCTATTGTTGTTAATAATATTACTGTTGTTATTATTATTAGTTTTATAACTAATTTCAATTGGCGGTAACTGCATTAATTCACTTAACTGACCTAAAAAAAAATTAAAAAAATAAATATTAAATTATATTTCAATGAATAGTTTAGAATTAAAAAAGGATTCAAATTTTTATCTCCTATGTCATTGGAAGCCATTACAGAATCACTGAAACTATGATTTTTTTTTAAAAATAATATTCTGTCTAAGATCTCAGAGATATTTTTCAATGAAAATAGGACACAAAGCTAAAACCCCAACTAGAGAAAGCTAAATGAAGATTGTTGAGCAATAAAAAGTTTTGTATCTAAACAGCGAGTTGGCCGAAGATTAAAAGGTCAGTAGAAATAGGAAGAAGAAGAAAAGTACAGTATAATCTGAAAGATTTTACTAACAGAATATAAAAAGAAGTGTTGTATGGAGTAAGAAATTGAAAATGAAACGTAGATGAGTAGTATTGAAAATGTACTTCATCCCAATTTCAAAATATATTACACATACTGCAGTTAGAAAAGAAGAGGAGGAAAACCTCAAAGAGGCAACCATATGAGGTATGTAGAAGGAGATCCTTTTAAAAGAAGAATGTAGGATAGGTTTGAGAGCAGCAACACTAAGTAGGTTTCAGATACAAACAAGAATGAAGAAAGCAATATCATGATTGTAAATTTTTATTTTGTAGATGATCGAGAAGAAACCAAAAAATAGGAAAAGAAATATGCTGGATCAAGTTATGATAGTACAGTACATTCAGAAAATTGCTGTGCCCTGGAATTATACAAATGTAATGATGAAACTTTCTTAATTATTACTTTGTATTTTTATTTCATTATTTTATAAAAACAGATATTACAATAATTAAAATAGTTTATAAAATGGTACTGAAAATAACCTCCTCCCACATCAATACAACACTGCACACATTTCAATTTGTTTTCAAATACCTTTAGACCAGCTGATGTACTTGGAATGTCTCATACGTATGCTGTTATTCCAGTTTAGTTTGTGAATCATGCGTGCTCTGCTGCAATACACTGCTTGTGCTTGTTTTGTTCCCCCAATAGAAAGTAATCTGGGGAAATCAGATCGGCTTATTGTGCAGGCCACAAAATTATTTGTTCACCAAAGACATTTCATAAAAAAGTCATTGACCTGTTAGTTGCATGCGCTGTAGCACCATCTTGTTCGAACCAACAGTAATTGATTTCCACTTCTGTTAATTGATTAATGGACTTTGTTAAAAACAGCACAATTATGATCACTATTAACTATATTTTCAAAAAAGATTGGACCCACAATGCACACTCTACTCGCACCGACCCAGACTCCAATTTTTGCTTTGTGCAAAGATAGTTCATGTTAATTCACGGGGATTAGTTGTCGGACCACAGTCATGTATTTTATAAATTAATATACCCTTCCTGATGAAACCACTCTTCATCTGTAAAAAACGTAATGTCGACGATACCTACAGAATTTTTACCCGTAAAATGTTTAAACTATTGACAGTAATTTAGTCTTTTGGCATAATCTGTAAGGTTTCAGTTCTTGAACACACATTACTTTGAAGGAAAAAAGTTTTAGTTCTCTCCTTACTGCTTTATGTGCGGTAGCAAGTTCAATATCTTGCTGCTGTGCTAACTTACGCATTGACTTTGATGGACTGTCAGCCGTAGCATCTGTAATATCACACAGCTTTTGTTTGTTTAATTTAAATAGTCTTCCACTTCAATCAGCATTTTCAACAGAGACTGTTGCCCAAAATTTTTCGATAAGAGTTTGAACTGCATTGCGGTGCGGGAAGTATTTGAAAACTTTCAGAAAAACTTGTGCTTCACTAAATCAGTATTCTTGTCACAAAAGAGAAAAATGCATCCCTCTTTTAGATTGGGCAACCAATTTAATATGTGAATCATATAATTCTAAAAGGATACTACGCAGTGATTTTCTGAACATACAGTATAAGAAGGGATTCAAAATAAGAAAGAGTAAATTTAATTAAGTGGTACAGGATTTGATCTTAACAAGGTTACTGTTGTTTTTTCACTTAAAATTTCATCCATCTCATCTTTCCAACTAAGGTAATTTTTACACACGTGTGCAGAGAGTGGAGAGTGTGCAGGGTGTGGGTGTGTTACAGAGAGAGACAGAGTGACTGTGGATTGTTTCCCACCTCACAGAAGGGAGGAAACATTGATTTACTGCCTTACACTAACTGTAACAGTCTTTCTTATGGTAATTATCTAAAAAGCATCTGAGAAACAAATGTCTGTCATCATTACTTTTCTGAGAGTAATGATGCTCATTTCTTGTTGTAAATAGAGTAAAGTTACATCTCATTGTGTTGAAATCACTTTCATTACATTACACTTTATAATATACAACAGCATATTATTTCATTTGGTGAAGAAAGCGATGTGAAATCACTTTATACATTAATATCCAATCCTGATTAGGGATGATTATTATTTTTCGGAATCGACTGTCATTTTTTGTCGACTGATTGCGTTAGGTTGCCTACCAGTATTACTTTAACACTCATATAACATTTGATTTTAATAAATATTAATTTTGATAAAGTGTATTTGAGTCGTATTCTAACAAAATTTTAATTATATTGAAGTTGATTTTTAGCTTTAGAAATTTGGATTGAGATGTATAAAATAGATTATGATTATGAATTCGTTTATTTTTTTTGTGTTCATTCATTAGTTATGTTCTTTCACTTGTTTTGTTATTAATGGCAGATTCAGTGTTTTGGTCCATAGATTCAGATTTTTTTTTACTGCAGTGTAAACAAATGAAACACAGTTTAAATGACTTTTGTAGAAATTATATCTTCTTCTGCTTCTTATTTGGTATAATGCATCTAATAATTAATTGCAAATGTAATCTTCTTCCATCTTAACAATATAGTGATAAATTCATCTTTTGGACACAAATCCCACCTTGAACAGATTTAATTATCTCCTTTATTATATATATATAAATATTGAGCACAGAATATAATATTCTTGGTCTGTAGAGTTTCAGTGAATTATTATTTCATCTTTAGAGTAGAAATTTGGATGAAATCTTTTGCTAGCTGTAATTTGAAACCAAATCAATTCAAGACCTATGTTTATTTGAACTACTTTAATAGTTTGATGAGAGAAAAATGTCTATGAAGTGTGATAATTTCCTGAAACGCTTAATTAAACTTATATATAAATTTGATGACTACTATAGGATTCTATTTTTATATTTATCTAGACATTAAAATGGTATCTATAATTACAAAATTTTATTTTCCTAAGAAAGAAAAAAACAGTGTTTAGAAAAATCCAAATAATATTTCCTTTAAAAAAATGAATTACATGAATTTTATTTCACTATATATTCTTACCTGATCCCTGGCACAAAGGGCAAATAAAATATTTGATAGACTGATTATTTTCCGGTGAATTCTGTAACATTTCAATAAAAATACATTAAGACATTACAAAATACATTATATTAAAAAAATACATTATAAAATATTTTTCTATAATAAAATGCACAGGTATAAAATACTTATTAACGTTATTGTTTTTCATGAATTATTTAAAATTAAATAATTATTTATAATTATACTGGCAAGTATATTTCTGAAATTTCCCAGAGCTTTCACAAAATATAAAATTTAACCCCATCCCAGTGGCAAAATTAAAAATTAATTTTACCTTTATTACCATTTATTTTCTTAACTAAAAAAAAAATAATTTAAAAATGGAGACCTGAGTAAAATGGTAAACTGCGTGACTCTGCATGAAACAGGGTGGTTTCATCACACCTGGAACATCACAGGAAGCAGCATTCTGAGAACTGAAGGGTGAGAAGTAACATTGTTGAATCGATAGTCAAAGCAACGTTTAATAAATTGATTTTTAGCTTTCAAAGATTTTTCACTGCAACTTTCCATGTTTAGTTGTTAACAATAATCACAAGCAATATGATTATTCAATAAATTATTTAATAAAATAAATGAATTTTAGATTAAAGAGTTTATATCAATAAAAAGTTATAAAAATTCAAATATATTCAATCCACTGCAAGATACTCTTTATATTTAAAAGCACCTCAAATAAAAATATTTTGAGCTGTTCAACCAAAAAAATTAGTTTTTTAAACAAATTTTTTAACTTCTGTCTGCGATGTAGGTTAAAAATTATTTCTACTCTGATAACATGTAATATAAAAAAAAATAATAAAAGAAGAAAGGTTGAAAATTAAACATTATAAATATCACAGTACTTTCTATATGATAATTACAGGTTGTAACCTTCTTGATAACAATTAAAAAAAAAATTAAGTTTATA
The DNA here is from genome assembly GCF_047948215.1 of Lycorma delicatula. Lineage (NCBI taxonomy): Eukaryota > Metazoa > Arthropoda > Insecta > Hemiptera > Fulgoridae > Lycorma > Lycorma delicatula. The sequence continues at coordinate 838,464 of NC_134466.1, forward strand.
TCAACTGAAATAATCAAAAGGTAGAAAATATGTAGAATTATGTATGATGTGTAAATTATTCCTCCCTTAGCCGTCAACTCCCTTAATCTCTTTTTAAAAAAATATTTAGAGCCAGGTCCAAACAGACAAGATAATAATAATATCTGAAATTTCATCTCAGGAATTAACAGTTTGATTGTTCATTCCTGAAAAATAAAAGTAACAAGTGAAGGAAGATAAGTTTTATATTAATATAAAACTTTGTGTTTTGTGATAAAATAGCCATCTGTTAATTATATGAAATCTACATTAAATAACTCTTGCATGATTTCTGTTACCTTTCTTAGCTTCATTATATATTCATGTGTTTCAGAATCATTCCACTATCAAAACTTATTCTATTCTTTTTCTGTTAATCTTTGTATAATGTTTAGTCAACACCACTCCCTTTTATTTCATATCATGCCTTATCTGACCTTCTCTTGTTTATTTGTTATTAATGGTTATACTTATCTTTTAATTTTATTTATCTATTTCCTATCTTCAGTTTGATCGTTTTATTGTTACTTTTTAATTTAAAGATTTCTAAATTTTCTAACATGTTCATTCCTTCCTTTAACACATCTGTGAATTAATTTCAATGTTTCTTCCATTTTCATCGGGCTATGTCCTTCTTTTATTAAATGTATTGCATAATTAGAATCTTCTTTTTGATTTTCTAAAAGATCTCGCTGTGTCTTAATTTTAATTTTCATCCCGTTTGTTCAATGTATGTTACACTGTATTTACATTTTATTTTGTATATACCATTACTCTGTTGTAAACATTTTTTTGTTCTATATTATTAATAAAAATCTTTTTTGGTGTATTATTTGTATTTATAGCCATTTTTATATTACATTTACTAAAAAATTGTTTAATTGGGTAAATTTTTTTCCCTGTAGATGTTAATTTACTCCATTTAAAGGTTTCTTTATCGTTGTTATTTTAATTTCACTTAATTTATTTCTATTTTTCTTATCATTTCTTTTTTATACTGTTATTTTCTGCTATATGAAAAATATCTAACTCTTTTTTATATGCTGATTGCTGATTCTTTAATGGTAATTTATTTAGTCTATCATGTACCTAGTCTCATTACGAGTTGCTTATTGTTCACTAGTAAAACAAACTGCAATGTACACATTAGGAAAAAAAAAAGAAGCCATTAGGCTTATTTAGGAGCTGTGTGACAAAGTCAAGATGGTGTACTCAAGTTAGTCCAAATAAACATCAAGGATGCACTATCGTGGAAATAGCATCCACAGCAAGAAGAACTTTGCAGGATGAGACCCGCAAAATTGATAATGGGGAACAAAGAATAAATGAAAAGTAAAAGGAATGGATAGTAAGAAATGACAATCTACCCATTGGAACAGTTTTGAAGATCAAAGTGAAATTGGGTGTAAAACCACTACAAAATGAAATAAAAATATTAATCTGTATTAATACATATTTTATTAGCAAAAATAAATTTTGTAGAGACAACAAAAACTTAGCAAAAAGCCCCAAGATATAGTCAAAGATCTATACTGAATTGAAACCAACAAACAAAGAAAACCTCAGGACTTAGTAAAAGAAAAACTCAGAAAAATCGTTTACAGTTTTGTAAGTAAATTAAACATAAGAAATTACTTAAAATAAATAATTTCTTTCAGTTTATTTATATAAATGCAGAAATGCAGGGGCAGCTGAAAAGGCTTCCAGGAATAGTATAAAAATAAACTGTTAATGAGATTTTACTTTCACACTTAAAAAAAATTTTTTTAATTTTTATTTCAGCCACAGAATTACCCAGAATACTGTAAATTCTGTGTTCTAGTTAAGATTTTCATTGATATATTGTAAAATTAATGAAGTTGTACACAATAATAGTTTAATTTCAGGTTGTGTGATAATTATTTGGAAAGATGACATACATTCAAAAATAATCTTAGATTAAAAAAGATTTTAAAATTAAATTTAAACAAAATGAAATATCCCCTTGGTGGCAAGGTAATGTTTTGAATTTATATATTTATTCTCTTGTGTTTATATTTCACATCGGCCCATTTAATTGGACAGGTTACTTAGTGAAGCAAACTTTAAGTTTTGTTTGGTTAGGTAAGTAAAGATGTTAATCTTTACCTTAAATTTAACCTAAACTTTAATAAACTAACCTAATAACTGTGGGAATATGTAATGATCTTTCTAAGTCAAAAAAAATAATAATAACTCATCATTATTATTATTACAACAAAAAGATGGTCAAATTTAAAAATTATGGTAGAGCGACACTTTTTTCTTACTTATTGATGATTAACACGTTGACCATAACATATGCCATGATTATGGACTTTTGAATGCACTCCATCTTTCTAAATAATACCAAAATTATTTTCCCGCTAATGATTTCCATTGCAATCCAATAACATATTGCACCTCATTGATAATTATCGTAGATTCACCTTGAGACATTGCTTTCAATTAACGCTTCATGAATTATGAATAATTAAGAGATAAATTGTTTTATGTCAGATTAATATGAAAGTTATATTGCTTGAAATGATGTGATTATTATACGAATATAATTATTAGCAATTAAATGTTGTTATTCTAATATAAATATATTTATTTTATTTTTTTAAAAATGGATCTGTGTTATTACTTACACCACCTGTAGCCATTCTGAAACCATTTCATAAATATGAATTTAAACACTATGTGAAATTAAATAATAAGTCTAAAGTGATTAAAAAAACCAAAATCTTTATTAGTATAAAAATAATAATAAATATAATATTATTTTCAATAGCAATATGCATATTTGTATTTAAAAATGATACTGTTTTTTTACAACATACTTTTTTAAAAAAAATTACATTAAAAAGTAACAAAAACATATGACTTAATCTTTTCTTCTTCTTTCAATACTAATTTCATTAATAAATAATTTAAAAGAAGTGATCAAAATAAATAAAAATTAAAAACTAATTTTTCTTTTTAGATTTTAGAAATATTTTTGTTTTTTAATATTTGAATAAAGAGAGCAATTTATGATAACAAAACATGAACAACAGGGTGACCAGAAAAATAAAAAATAGAGGTCTGTGAAAAGTAGTATTACAGATCATATTAAAAATAGGACGGTTTTTAATTTGAGAAAAGAAAACGTTTCTAGCACCATTACTGAAAGGCAGCCAAGTTAAAATAATGCAGTATTCTTTATAAAAGGGCTGGTAGAAAATAATAAGACAACTTTGAAATTACTAAAGCTAACCAACAATATATAATTTATTTATAGATGTATAACGTTGGTATGGTGGTACAATTTTGAACTTAAAATTTTGAAGTTAAAAAAATGAAACCTTCTTACACATGTCTTTTGAATTTTACTACTGGCCTCAACATATGATGTCATTTAATATTCTAACTATTTCACTGCAGTCAGCCGACTTCAGATCTTACCTATGTTGTTGTGTGATATAGGTTTCTGGTTTCAAAGTTAGCCACAGATAATTTTTTGTTTGGATTGGGAAGCCTGGCTTTACCCAATAGGATTTCAATCATTACTCTTATTAAGCAGCTCTTAATATTGTACTGGACAGGAAAGAAAATTTTCATGTTGATCCACAGCTAATCTACTAGATACCTAGGAGCCACTGACTCTTCAGGTCCTGTCATCTACAACCATTTAAAGTAGGATGGTGTGATCTGCATCCTCAGAACCAATAATGAGGAAGAAGGAATTATAAGGAAAAGATGTAGGAAATGAGAAGGGTTTTCTATCAGGGAGAATAGTCTATCCGTGATCAAATTAGACAAAGATCTCATTATTTCTTGAAATAAGATGTCCCAGAAACATTTCTCAGAGTGTAATAATTCACATACACAGTAGCACACCTTACTTATACCAGCTGCTATTCCAGTGAAATTTGTTGCAATATACGAAACTCAATATTTACTCTTATTAAGCAGCTCTTAATATTGTACTGGACAGGAAAGAAAATTTTCATGTTGATCCACAGCTAATCTACCAGATACCTAGGAGCCACTGACTCTTCAGGTCCTGTCATCTACAACCATTTAAAGTAGGATGGTGTGATCTGCATCCTCAGAACCAATAATGAGGAAGAAGGAATTATAAGGAAAAGATGTAGGAAATGAGAAGGGTTTTCTATCAGGGAGAATAGTCTATCCGTGATCAAATTAGACAAAGATCTCATTATTTCTTGAAATAAGATGTCCCAGAAACATTTCTCAGAGTGTAATAATTCACATACACAGTAGCACACCTTACTTATACCAGCTGCTATTCCAGTGAAATTTGTTGCAATATACGAAACTCAATATTTACATTTAAGTAATCTTTCGTAAAGTCGATAAGGATTATTTTCCAATTATAGAAATTTTATTTTTCCATATCCAAAAGGACAAAAGTAGATTTTGTTGATGTAAAGGTAATATTTTTAGCAGCAAAAACATCTACAAGTGATTCAACCCGTTTTTCCATGATGATCATAATTACTTGTCTCTTGGTCTACTAAGGTCATCTATTTATAAAAACTAAAATAAAGAACAATGTCTAGCAACCTTCAAACATCATGATCTAAAATTTATCCATGGTTGATTGGATGACTGAGTAACATGGAGTGTGATCGATAGAATATTAAAAAATTACAAAATTGTTAAGTGTAGTGGTAAATAGTAGTAACTTGTAAATTAGCTGGTTTCAGGTTCAATTCCTAATCAAGGATCAGGCATTATTTCACCTTCATCATTAAAAATGTGTAAATCATGTTTGAAGGTTGTAATATCAAAAAAAAGGAATGAGTACATGCATTAAAAATGACAACTTTCTGTCTTGGACAAATAGAAATGGTTGTTTTAAATATAAGAAAAAATTTACATTACCTGAATAATTATTAAGTTGATATCCAGGGTAAAAAAGAAAAGTTTTTCTAAAGAGTCAGCCAATTTAATTTTTACCTTTTTCAACAACAATTTTTGATAATTGCAAACTTTTTTCCAAAAAATATTTATAGATGCAACTATTGAAAAAGGCAAAGAACCCTGAAAACCAAATTATTATTTACATTTTTAGAAAACAAAAAAAAATTACGATTTTCATTCAAATTAGTTTTGACATTAACAAATTTGATGGTGGCTAACAAAGACGTACATTCTTCTATACTTAACGTTCACAGTCAGTTTAGGTCACGTTAACATTTAGGTCAGTTAACTTTAGGTCACGTTAGTTTAGTTCAGTAATTTAATTGATTAATATTTACTAGTATATTTTATTTAAATCTCCTATTCCTAAAAATGATTTACGGCAAAACAAACAAAATTTTAATTAAAATAAAAACTTTGTTGGTTTGCTAGACCACAATCTTTTTTACAAAATTTTAAGAGCGACACAGTCATCATTAAATGCAATTTAATTATTATTAACCAGATTTAAAATTTTTCTCTCTAATGAAGAAAAAAATTATGAGAAATAAATTCAGTTAAATCACAATTCCACAACAAAAAATATTTATATTAACTGAAAAAATGAAAATATTAATAGATGAAAATATTTTGACATCAAGTAAAAAACTCAAATTATGAGATTTTGGTTCAATTTTCCTTACAAGCTGTTTCTTTTTTTACCAGTGATAAACATCAAAACAAAATTTTTAAACTAAAATCCATAAAATTTAAGTATTCAAAAGTATCCCAATGTCCTATGAATAACATATTACTAGCATGGGTTTGATATCCCTTTGTCATTTTTTTACTCCATCTTTCCTGGGTAGATTCTATGGAGATGACATAATTAATTTTATTTATTCCATCAGTAACATTATGTAAGAACTATCTGGCGGGATAGCTGCTCAGCCAGTAGGGCTATGATTCTGTAGGCTTTTCTAGGGCTCTGTTCCTAACAGTGGGTAAAAAAAAGTGGCTTAATTATGTTTGAGTAAAGCCAGGCTTACTACTCTACCTGTGTTTTTATATGTATAATTTATTATATATAATTTTAGAGTGTATACCAAGTGATTAATTTTTAATTATAACTACTTACACGACCTGAAGTAAACATTTTGTTTTTATATTAGAAATAATAATTAAATATTTGTTAATATTTAACAAGTTATTTGATTTAACAAGTTGATTTAACAATTTTAAATTATATTATCATTTCTAATAAAAATAATTTAATGCATTTGTAGTAACAAAGAGTTTTAAATGTCAAAAATTACCCTAGATATTGTTCATTGTACCACATATTTTGTCATTAATCAGAACATAGTTGTTTTGATAAAAAGATAAACATATGATTTTACAATTTATATAGAATTCAAATAACTTATTTTCTTCTTATCTTTTGACTTGGTGTTTTCTTTTTTATATAAATAAATAAATATATATATATATATGGAATGATATTAAAGAATGGAAACAGCTTCATATTTCAAAATTGAGGAATTTTAAGGGGATAGAAACAAGTTCAGATCTATTAGCAAAAAAAGTTACTACTTTACACTGTATTTGAAATCTTTGTCTGCCATCTTGGATCCACCACATTGAATCAATTTTTTTTTAATTAAGAGATGAACTTGTAAACTTTTATGAGGAACATGATGGTGAAAACCATTTCTTGATAAATGCCTTCTTTTCCAAATAATAAGCAATGCAAGTTACAAAAACATAAAAATTGCAGTAATAATAAAACTAGGTAGAATGCTTCATAGTAACTTTTTAATTTTGTATTACCTGTATAATTACATCCAATAAAACCTTTACACAGTTAAAGTTTGAATTAATGGCCCAAACACTAATAACAACAGCCTTCACAGGAGGGTGGATAATCTTGAGGAATTAGATAATACCCACGAAGTAGAGAATCTCCACGTCCAGAACACATCTGAACGTTCCATGACCACAGGCGGCAACAGCTGTACGTAAGTCCAATAGATATAACTGGCTGATGGGATTCCAATTGTTTATCAGGAAATTTTGACCTGATTTCCAACTTCAGGTCACTATAAGGACTAGAATTTTCAGCTACCCACAGATCAAACACAATTGAAAACAATTTTGAATATGGACTTATTGTATCTTTAGAGCTGGTGATGTAGCAGCCAGGGTTGATGTGATTGAGGTGTAACAGAGATCCTTTCGTTGCAGTATTGGTCTGCAGTAGTCTTCCTCTTCCAGCAAATTCTATCATGTGCTAATCTCTTTGTTTTCATACACATTTTACACCCAACCTAATGTATGATTTGTTCAATATTCCCTAGTCTTGGTCTTCCTCTTGTATTGTTTCCTTCAACTACGCCCTCTATTATGTTGTGCAACAAACTGTTATGCCATAGTACATGTCCTACCTGCGTGTCTTGCCTTTTCTTTGATACGCTTCATAAACAGGGCACCTCGTCAATCCTTTGTAACACTTCTTCATCGGTTATTTTCAAATTCTGAATAATCTTCAACATTCTTCAGTAACATCATTGCTCAAACCCATCTCTTCTCCTTTTCCCTTCTGCCTCTATGATCCATACTTCACTGCCATATAAGAAAACACCTTATATGAATGTTATCATCAGTTGTTTTCTTAATTTTTTGTTTTTTATTATATTGTTTGAGGTGTTTAATTTTCTTATTGAATGCTAATTTTGCCTGTTTTATTTTGCTAATTATGTAATTCAAGATTCACCCATCTAGCGTAATTCTGCTTCCAAGATAGGTGAATCCTTGACACACTATAATCTATGTCCATTCTTATCTACATCAATCATCTTTTGTATCACACCTGCTCACTACCATTATATTTAAGTAGTATTATATAACTATTATCGGCAACAGTTTCCCCCCACCACTAGCAATTGTCATGTCTAGAAGATAGTTTGGGAGACTCTACTGTTTGTATACACAGAAAATAAATATAATCAGATGAATAAACATGCACAAATACACAGGATGATCTATTTATCATGCCAAATGTTTTTCAAACTGGTAAAATGAAGGGTAGTAATTTTTCTAAAACTGTAAATAATCCGATACAAAATGTAAAATTCAAAACCGCTCCACTGGAATAACAATCTGTAGGAAGTTTTATGTATGATAATGGTAAACTCTTATCCATATATTTTATATGGAAAGATGAACCACTTTATATAAATATATATTTAAAAACACAAGCGCATAATATTTCCAAGCCATCTTTTGTTAAATTAACACATTGTTATTAGGCATTGTCATATTAAAAAAGTTAGTCTTAAATTACAGGAAAATTAATTTTAACAATTTTTGATTGCTAACAATTAAATTCATCTAACAACCCTAAAATCAGCAGGCTACACCACAAGTGAAAAATAACAATGGTGTTAATGAAATTAATTGACAATCATACATAAGTTCCAGATCATAGAACGGGTAAAATATTGACTTCTTAAGCTCACCCCATGTATGTTTTTCTCTTTGGAGCTCAAGAAAACATATCATCCCTGTAAATCAATATGCACTTTGTGAATTTGAAATTCGATCTATGAATAAAAGAGTTCTCATTTTAAACTATTTGATAAATATTAAATAAAATGTACACGGTGTTAAAATCATAGACTTATGGATAAGGAACTTCTTGCATTGCATCGACTAAAGATGTATTTACGCTTCATCTACATATTACATGTAGATAGCAGCGTAGAAAATATCCTTTTAAAAAAAGTAATCAACTATATACAAACATTTCTGTCTGAAATTTACTTCTATCTGTAATTTTACGGATACTTTTACAAGAAGCAAATAAAGAATTATGTTTATTGCTCTTATTTGATAGAAACTACAAACAAATTGTTCTGAGTGATCTAATGTGAGAATACCAGTTACTTCCAAAAATAGCAAAGCCCTTCTCGTATATAACAAGTTCATTCCAGGCTTACCAACAGAATGTTCCAGGATTATAACAGAATAGGCTTACATGAATATCTCTTTGATTATTGGTTTAATAAAAAATCTACTATTTTAAATTTGGAACACTATAAGTAGTGTTCCAAATTTTTAACAATGGTGTAAAAGTCCAGTAATTATTTGTTTTCAATCTTTCATAAGAATATCTTTACACTTTGAAAATAGTGAATTAATTTTTTCTAGGAAAAAAGAACACGATTAAAAATAGATTCCTTTAAATATTAACACAATTCCTACTTAAAAGTATAATTTATGATATTTTCAGAAACTGGGCGTACCTAACTGCCTTAAAGAGTGTTACGTTATACATGCAATAATATAGATGAAAAATCTTGAACCGACTTACTTATAACATGTAAAATTTTACATCCATTAAAGGATGTAAAATAACGATTCATAGTAAAAATAAAGAAAAATTACAAAAAAACACTAAAAAAAATCCATAGAAAAATGAAAAACATAAATATGAAATATGAAGTCTGTAAATCAACTAAAGAAAGGTGACCGACGCCGACCTGACAGTGAGGGGCTCTGGGGCCCATCACTACCAACGGATTCCCATGCAGGCGTGAGGTTTAGCGGCAGTAAGTGAAAGTAAATGTCACGCGGGACTCTGCGATGGGAGCTGAGTGGGAGTAGGAGGTCTGTCTCCTCTCCCTGGTAGAACCAGACTGGAGTCCATATTAAAACAAAGTTAGGGATATGAACTGAAGTTGATTTCAGTAAGGAAACTAGGAATAAATTTTGTTATTGCAAACATTTCTGGTGGTATGTTATTATTCATTTGCCTCTAAATTTATGAGACATTTACACACAAATTGGTTCTATAAAATGTAGAAGTAGGCGCGGGGTTCATGCTTCTGCGAATTCAGTTAATTAGTTGAGAGGGAAACAATGTGAAACATTCAAGATGTCCGGATGAGGCCTACAGTGAAGGCAAAAGCTGAGTTTATAAAACACTGATCTAAATGTCTACCGAGGCATTTACATCAGTGACATCCCAACGAGACCTGGCTTATTACTATGAGATGTAACATTTTTACATTATATCTTTCCTGTTATTGTGTTAATTATTCTCTGGATGGTTAAGATCCGTTAAAATATGAAATACAATTTCTATTATAAATAAAAAAATCAATCGGTGTCTGTTTTGATACAATAAAAGTTCTGACTCGTAGAATGTTATTTTTGAATTTTCTGGTGACCCCTTCCTTAGTAGACCCCACCTGGAGATCTGAACGGGGGGCTAGTTTACCTCCAGAATATTTTACCAAGGAAAACGCCTCCATCTTTGTTATGTAAATGCAGAGAGTTACATTTTTTTGGAAAAAAAGCAGCTGCAGTTTTCTATTGCTTCTAGCTGCATAGTACTCAGAAGATTGAATGATGTTGATATGGCTGTTTAAGTCCTCCTGACCTACGCCCTTAACAACTACTGAAAGAGCTGCTGCCCTCTTTCAGGAATCATTCTGTAATCTGGCTCTCAACAGATACCTCTTCGATCTGGTACAGCACTCAAGCCCCCTCACCATCGGCAAGGTCTGATGATTCATAGAGGGAGTCCTCAAATGTAATGAAAAATATTTAGAGAATTTGTACAAGCCTGATTTTTATTCATTGTAAAATTCAAAATGTTTAAAGAATGAAAGTAAACTGAAATGTTACAAAAATAATTTCTTAATTTTAAAAATAATTAAATTTTAATTTATAAATACTTAATTACTTAAAATACTTCATAAAACTGTTTCACCATGGAGTGCAATAAAACACAACACACAACTTTATAAATTTTGATGTTCAATAAACTAATACCAAAAATTGTTCTGTCACAAAAATCCTTCACTAAATTTATTACATCAGTTATGAAACCATCTTTATAATGTGTATTCTAAAATCACTACCACAACCAAAGAACACAGCAAGGACTCATTAACATGTCTGGTTTGACATCATTCGACTGTTTTGTATCAAATATAGGTCTACAGCATGCATCACAATATAAATCACACGTGAATAAGCGAACATACAGATGTACTAACTTATATATATTGTTTTTCCACAAATGATGGAACAAATAAATTTCAGGGGTTGTAACTTGTTACGTGATGGGTTGTTTCAGAATACATATTCAGATTCAGCATATTAAATACTATATAGAACATCTACTCCCTTTTCAGTTCCAAGTTTATGTTAACCACTGTTATTTATTTATATATGCATTGTAGGTAATAAATTTGTTTTTAAAGTTCTCTAAAATGCTTCTGAAGAAAAATCAAAATAGGCTTTTTTACGATATCGCCCTAAATAAATGTTGAAAATAATTAATATGATTAATACCTTACATACAGAAATATTTGAGTCAAATTTAAAGAAAGAAAATTGGTTTGGTACACATATAAGTACGCACAAACATATTTATATTTTGGTCTTGATGTACCTAAAACAAGTTTTGCAAAAAACCCGAGACCTCATTTGACATGATCACCTTGTCATTCCCTTTCATATCGCTATTCGAGCTACATTCACCAGTAAAGTAAAATAATATTTTCCAATTTTTTTAGATTTTAACTTTCGAAGCCAAAAGGAAATTAAAAACAATCAACTGTCAACAGATTACAAACCCACTGTACATCAAAGAAACATTAAAGATTACATGTGTACAAAAATTATATAAATTACAATATTTACAAAGATATTTATATTATAAATTGAAAACTAACTATCTCTAAGGATATTACAAAAAACAAAATACCAGATCATTTTTTCTTAAATTTCCAATATAAGAAGTTATTTCTCCAGGGTACAAAAAATAAAATTGTCTTTTATTACTCATAACAGTTTATTGAAAAAAAGCTGTAACAGTATATAGTGTCAAGTCTTGTTACAAATAACAAATACAATTCTGCTAAGTATGAAAATGAAGAAAAGAAATAGTTGCTTATTACATATAAAATATACACATTACACAAGGTACAAAATTTAAAGAATACAATTCTAATTCATAGATTAATAATAAAAACAGTAGCAATGATACATTGGATTTGTAATTATCAGAATAAAAAAAAAAATGAATTAACCAGTACCACCCAACTTTTAAAACTTTATAGTTTTCCCGAGTGTTAATTTTGAGTTATCACTATTTACATTTAATCAGCTACATTGTAATGGTACAACCGAACCAAAATTTGATGCACAACTTGTCTACTTTGGGAGAGGGATACCACATTACTCTAAATTTATGACGACCAATAGAAATCTGCCAAAACCAGTCCGAAGCCCATGCTGGAAAAGAAGGGGGTAAATGGCTAGTTTCTGAGTCTTAATAAACGCACTGACGTCTAATAGGCGAGTTCTTTAACAATTAAATTCTAAGAAATGCTCGAGTTGAGATTTAATCTTTATGTGACCAGCAAATCTACCCCTGTAGGGGATGGGTGGGGCTGATTTTCAAGCACCTTAAAAATGGAACCTCTAGGCTAAGGGAAGGAAATCGCTGACAGAAAAACCCTGTTCTTCAAGTTTGGGGGTTGGACTTTGGATTAAAAACCCTATAAAAATGGCTCTCTGTAAATGACTGTTACAAAACCAAAAGGTGCCTCAGACTCAAATGGGAACTCTCAAAAGAATAAATTGGAACTAATAATGAAATAAGAGAAAACTGGAAAATTGTTTGTGAGATTAAGGTGAGAAGGTTGAGTTGACTGGGATATGTGGAGCAGATGTGATGAGAGATAGCATGAATGTGAAGGGAGTTTATTGAGGAAAATTTGGGGGGGGGGAAGATTGAAGGTGAGACTAAGAAGGCGATGGATTGAGGATGTGGAGAATGATTTGGCGAGGCTGGAGATGAAAGGCAGCAGATTCGGAGGAGTGAAATGGTCTCTTGCTGGAAGCCAAGACCCTACAAATACTGTAGTGTCAAGGAGTCAATAAATAATAGAAATCTGCTTCTGATTAATTTAAAGGTTTTCTAGGATTATACTAGGACAAAGTTGTTTAATTTTCTTCATTTTTCAAGACCGCAGTTAGGTATTGCTTCAGAGGATGAGATGAAATGGCAATTTGTATCATGTTAAAAATGCCATGCCCGTCTGGGATTCGAATCTGGGGCCTCCGGATTAAAGGCTGAGATGGTACTGCTCGAGCCACAGAGACCAGCGATGCAAACTAATACAACTAAATAAACTATGTTTTACAAAATAGACATCACATCTAAGTGTAGGTGATGATTGTTGAAATAGCAATAAACCATATAAAAGGATCTAAACAAGATTTAAAAAAAAAACCATCTCCCACAATACTTTTGAGGTTTGATTATTCCCTTTTCCATTGTTCAAACTTCTTTATCCTTAAACTACCTTTTTTCCAGGTCTACAGCTGTTAAGAATATGAATTTAGTCGATTACTACACTAGTTTTTACCGTAAATTTAAGGAAGATCAAACAATAGCTTTCTTGGTGAAATTACAGCTAATTCAGCAAGCTATTTAGTGTTTCCAACTAATGGCACGACTGGAAACAGTAAAAATAGCTCAATTAATGATAGAGACAAGTTTTCTAAGTTTTTTCAGATGTAGACAGCATTTAGACTTTTAGCTAATGTAATACCAATACCAATAGTATTATAGAATAGTATTATAGAATAGTAATACCAATTTATTAGATGATGTGGACAAAACAGATAATCACTACCTATTAACAAATTATACCCACTGTTATTTAACTTTTGGATTCGTATTGAAACCAATAATAATTATTAATAAACCTCCACCTCTTGATCTATTAAAATTTTTTTATCGGGAAATTTTCTTATTAATTTAATAATACAAAATAAAATTATTTCAGTTGGATACACTGGTTAACAAAACAAAACTGATAATGATAAAAAAAGTATATCAATAATAATATGTAACATGATCAAATTTATAAAAATTAGTTTTGGTCCCGCCAATTTTACAATCTCTTTAAACAGTATGTATATCCATGTATCAAATAAATATAAATGAAATGTTATAATTTTTATTTAATTAATCATTCTTTTTATTAAGTAATAATAATAAATGGCAATTCTAAAAGCTAAATAACTAATAAAATTATATGTTAATATCAATTAAATGTATATCATATTTTACCAGTAATGTCACAATCATAAGACTGGCTGTATAATTTATTAGCACCATTAGAATAAAGATATAGTAAAAGGTAAGAGCTGAAAAAAAATGAAATAAGGTCACTATACTGAAATAGAATTACTAATATTTATGACTACTAGCAGCTGAAACAAACAATCGGCACTGAAATTCTTAAAATCATTGATTTAAGAGTAGAGAAATCAAGGATATAAATATAAGCCTTAAATTTATTATAGATGATAACTTCAAGTCTACGTAAAAACATCTTAGGTTTTCCCTTTAAAGGATGAGGGTGGATTTCATAGACCCTTGTACTTTTATGATCCAACTAGATAGAATTAGAATAGAGAGAAGCTAGAATTTGTCTTTAACAGTGAAAGTAATTAATATATATATATATATATAATTACAGCTCCTGTTATATGCATGAATTCCTTAATTTCCAACGATGCATGGAAAAAATTCAACATGATTATGTTAAACAGTAATAAAAAATTTGATAAGTATAACTATTAAATTCTAACAAAAAATATTTTGTAACTATTTTTTAAATTATAACTAAGAATTAAAGGGGTTTTGTATCTCTGGTTTTTATCTCCAAAAGTTCTGGAAACATTTAACTTAGTTGTGATATAATGTTGGTTATATATCAATGAAAAACTCCTCCCTTAATTATTATAATTCTTTCTCTTTTCACAAATAACTGAAATTTAAAAGGCATTCAAAATGATAAAAAGGAAATTAAAACCAGTTGCTAATTATTGACTTTTGAATACATGTCATCTTTCTAAATAATTAATTAGCAACTGGTTTTAATTTCCTTTTTATCTTGGCATATTTTGTTAACCATCAATAAAAAAGAAAAAGGTGTTGCTCTATAGTAGTTTTTAAATTTTACCATCATGTATTTTTTTCCTTAATATATTGAAAAGGGGAAAAAAAAGTCAATTATGTGATAAACAGTATTCAAATAACAATATTTTTATACGCTCTATTCTAATATAAATGACTCAGTTATATCATCAAAAAAGTGTTGTTTTTATGTTTGCATTATTACTCTGTAATACAGCTACTAATTTTATGTAATGATTGAAACACAAAAATTGGATAACTGACAATCCGGATATTACTAAAATGCAAATTTTTCATTACAACTTTCAGACTTAGAAAATCACAAAGTTTTTAATGTAACTAATGGTGCTTGAATAAAAACAGCATAATAACATTTTATTAAGTTTCATTAGTGACATTAAAAATAAAAATATGGTCAGAAAATAAAAATAGAAATAAAATTACACTAACAAGAACTACGCTAATCATTATCGATTATATATAATTTCTTACAATTAATAAAATTTAGATAGATATAAGAAGACCTTTTTTGAAGATGTAGAAGAAGAAGAAGAAGAAGAAGAAGATAAAGAAGTAATACGTAAGAATAAAGACAGTTTTGTTTTTATTATTATTTTTAAAATTTTTAGTTTATTTTCGTACTAACTAATAAACAATAAAATTTTACATAATATTAATTGAGATAATTTTTTTTTTTTTATTAAATAATTAATCATAATCAATATTAATTTTATATTATTATAATATTACTATATATATATATATATACATATATGTATGTATTTTATAATCAGGTTATTAAAAAAATCTGATGTGAACAGCACATGACTTCCTTGTACGCCTATTAAATTACATATACACATTATTTTAAAATGAAAATTACATAAAATTTTATTTCATTAATAACTTCTGATTTTTTTCTATTGTTATTATTTATCGTAAAATTTTTTTACAATCAGAGGGGATGTGTCTTCCCCTTGTAAAATCCAAATATTTCATTAATTAAAATTTTATCTGGTTATAACTCTGGAACAAATTAAAATACGTACCACTTATCATTGAAAAGCTCTCAATGAGGGCTTATTACTGCAGTTAAGAAAAAAGTCGCAAATCCAAATTTTTTGAATTTTGGGCTTTTTTGGTCCAGTTGATTGCAATCAAAAGGGGAGGTATACAACTGGATGTTACAAAAGTCCTAAATCCAAAATTTCAACATCCTATGACTAATCGTTTTTTACCTATGCGATATGCACATATGTAAGTACAGATGTCACATCGAAACTAGTCAAAATGTATTCAGGGATGGTTAAAATGGATATTTCTGTTGAAATCTGAAATTTTTCATGATCACAATATTTCCTTTACTTCATACAAGGAAGTAAATATAAAATTGACTTTTTTTAATTATCATGGAACTAGTTAAAACAAATTTAATAACTAAAATAAAATAATAGTAAAGAATAATTGAAAAAATAATGGAAAGAAAAAACCTAAACTACATTAAGAATATAAAAGACAAATGTAAAACTGACATATACATAAAAATATTTCTTCAGAATTAGAACCTCTTTATTTCCAGACATCGGGATAAATATTTGTAGCATTATAATAATTTTTTGTCGGCTTATTATATTTTAAACAAGAGATTTATATTTGAGAAGATAGGATACTTACTACAAAGTTGTTATTTCATAAATAATATGAGATGAACTTAGAAAGATTTGACTCGTTAATCTTTTTATTTGTTGCTAAGTCTTGAGACACCGAGATCTAAGTCTCAGTTTTGAATTTTCAAAAATTTTTTATTTGTAATATATTAACCGAGGTGATTATATGATATATTCATGAAGTAATTCCAAAATTATGTAGAACCAAACAGTAAAGTTCTGTGAACAGAAATCTGGAGGTAATACTCATCCAACTCGGTACTTCTGTGATAAACAGACGGAATTAGTACAAAGTTTTGGCACAGATAATAGATTCTTGTTTAAAATTATTAGTTTGCAAACAAATATAACCTCTGCTCCTTCAGTTTAAATCATCCTAAATGTTCAAAATCATGCTATCCATTTTAGATAGGATGATTTAAACTTATGATTCTGATATAAATAATTACGTAGAAAAATATACTGGTTCAATTTTTTTTTTGTCTTCAGTCATTTGACTGGTTTGATGCAGCTCTCCAAGATTCCCTATCTAGCGCTAGTGATTTCATTTCGGTATACCCCCTACATTCTACATCCCTAACAATTTGTTTTACATATTCCAATATGTAAAACAAATTGTTACTAGCAAATTATAAGTAACAAATTATACTAACAAATTATAAGTAACAATTTGTTTTACATATTGGAATATGTAAAACAAATTGTTACTTATAATTTGCACTTTCCTATAATTCCAAAAGTTTTTACTACATTAAGTATCAGCACACAATGACATGAAAATTTGGATGCGATTTGTATTATTCAGGTCACTTCTCAGTCCCTCTTTCTGTTTTGGTCTTTCATGTGGTCTATACTCAGTTATTTTATATTAATATTTATATATAAATAATTTATAAAATATACAATTATCAATAATATATATTATTCTCAACAGTATAAAATACTAAATTTTGAATTTATATAAAAATAATTTATAAATAACTTTTTCTTTCAAGCAGTTTGCATCCAAGACAAGCATTTTGTTTTGCGGTGCCTACAATATATGAATTTATTTATTTACTTTTTTCAGTTATGATATAAAATTAATTTTGAAATCACTGAGGAAAATTTTATTTTCATATGTTGTACGAAGAGGATAAAAGCAAAAAAAAAGGTTATTCTTCCTGAAAGAGAAATAAAAAGAAAAAAATTCAACTATTAATAATATAATTCATTTTCTGATTAAAAATAACACTTATTTGTCAAACGAAAGATGGAAATTTATGGAGGGTTTCAAAAATTGGCTTAAAATGAAAAACAAAACTTGCATTAAATAATTTTACATATCATGTCCAGAAAAATGTTAAAAAGTAAATCTAATTTTTTTTAAATTTATTAAATTCATATTTTGTTAAATAAACCCACAATTCTTCGTTAAGTTAATACTACAGAATCGGGTATCAAAAAGCAATGAAAGTTCCTGTTTATATTGCTGATGCTGTACAAATTTACAAATATGTGTTGTCGTTGTCCTTTACATGTCTAAAATAATAAGAGGTGTTTCAATTTTTTTCTTTTTTTTATAAGTTAATTCACACCATAGAAGCTCGCACATGGAAATTTGTACTATGGGAAAAATAACATGCCTGATCAGGATTCGAACCTACAGATGAAAGATTGAGATGCTACCACTCCACCATGGAGAGCACCATTTTATTAAATAATATTAATTTTTATTAATATTTGGGTTGACATCAAGTCTCGTTGCTGGATACGGTTCAGTTCTATGTAACGTCTAGTATACTAAATGTTACGAAGAAGAATCGGCAATAATTATAAAATATAAGGGCTAAAAATCTTTTATACATTTTAAATATTTATTATACGTTTCTTTCTAATAGAAAAAAAAGAGATGAAGAATCTAAAATTCTCTTCCAGTACAGCTACTATCATGGTTTGCCTATGAAGTCCCAGAAATAAATTAGATTTACCTTATAACTATAGAATGAAGTCATGTAGTACGAAAAACTATAGGAGAATAAATGAAGGATTAGAGCATAAGTATTGGTTGAAATTGAATCGCTCTGGGATTTTTTTTTTTTAGTCAATATTTACCTCGTCATCTGCCTCTAGTTCACTAAATATGGGCTATTCTTTCACAGAAAATAAGTTCGATCCTTTTACTACAATTCATTCAGAGCATGTATTTATAAATTACTAATAGCCAAAAAATTGTTAGGTCCTGTTGGCAGCTTTTGTATAGCGGGGAGGCGAATAACTGTGTACAGAGACATAGACTGATAGGATGAGTGGAACAGTTAAATGTTTTTAGGAAAACATCTCGTATAGCTCCATCTACTTACATAGTGTTCAGTATAACTAAGTTAGTATAAGATTCTTTTAGGGATAGTTATAGATTAGCCAGCCGTTACCTATATAGTTAATAGGTTAATAGGTAAACCAATCATCAGCCTATGTGCACAGCAATATGCTGCACGCTATAGTAATTATGATTTAGATTAAAAAATCTTTTTTTATAAAATCAGTATTTTGATAAACTTTTTAATATTTTTAATAATATATAATACATTTTAAAGTGATTTTATGATAAAATACCTTAAAAATTAAAGAAATGTTACATAAAAAATGATAATACAGATTTGGTTATGAATTCCTCTAACCAGTTTTTTCTTTAGTTCGACAAATACAACATGCTTTATGTTTTATAAATCATGAAATGAAATGATGCAATTAAAATTTTACGATAAATATATTTTATAAAATATTTTTTACATAATTAAAGGTGTCTATCAATAAAGATAAAATTATTCAACAAAAATATTTACCTAATAAATAGCAGTAAAATAGCGGTAATAAAAAGCAGTAAAATCACATTGATAAAATGTTTTACAAAAATTAACAATAAATAGTATAAAAGTTACAATTATAAAATATTAATAAAACATAATTATTAGAGTAAAAAAATTGTGTAAATAGATTTAAAAATACATGATGCGTAGTATGGAACATATTATTATTGTTTGATTCATCAGAGGGATAGAGTAGGGAATATACCTCCCTTGTGCTTATTTTCCCTGCTGAATCTAATCGTGTTTATAATACGTAATATAATTTGGAACAATTTATAGCACCAGAATATGATTCTTACAAAATATATTAAGCAAATTTTTTTTTTAAATACAATAAAATTAATAAAGTCGCTTAAACTTTAAATAATAAAACTTATTTTTAAATAATAAAACTTTGAATAATTTTATGCCGAAACATATCAACTATTTATTTTCGTTTGTTAATCGATATGAAAAACATGATAATACTTTTCAAAAATATTAAATATTATTATCAATACTCACCCTTTTAAAATAATTTAAGTTCTTGTTACCAATTAAACAACTCTTTCTTCAGGTTACTGCTATCAATAACTTCATTGCAGAAAAAGTTGTATATTAGTTTCAAGATATCATTTAAAAATACAATTTTCATGCAATTTTAAAAGTGAATGTTAATTAAATGGTAACAGTTTTTATTGGCAACTCTAAATTTCCAAGGCACCCAAATTTGAGGCTACACAAAAGTCAACTGCTCAAGAGTTTAACAAATATCTTGCATCAATACGCTGTAATTTTTTTCCCTCAAGAATAGTATTCTTCAGAAATAAATGACGCATATTTATTTGTACTCGGCTTATTTATTTAAGTAAATCTTTAAGTTCAGTATTATTTAACATAGATGAAACAATATTTTAATTATTACTTTACTTATATAAGATATCTGTTTTGATAATTCTGAATTTTAACCGTTGCTGTACAGTCTTGTGCCTATAAGAAGTTCAAATGGGAAAACACTTTATAAGGAAAAGATTCCTCAGATTTTTATATTAAAGAAAAAAAAGTTCTTTCACTTACTCTATTTCAGGGTAGACGACAGTAATTTTAATATTAACATACATCCTCCTGACAGCATTATAAAACATTAATAAATATTTAAAATAAAATAAAAAAATTACTAACCGGTTCACTGACGTCAATTTTGCCTCATTTGGGTAATTATTTGCCTTAATATAGTTACCATTTTGAAGTTAAATGTATAAACTTCAAAAAAATAATCAATCTACAATAAACACTTTTATTTAAAAAAAAAAACGATAAAGAAAATTGTACAAAATATCAGAAATGAACAAAAATAATGAGAGAAAAGTGCTTTATTACTCTTCTTCTGATCAATTGTTGGGTATGTGGAAATAATAATGATATTTATTAATTAGGGAATAGATTTTTCAGTATTACAAAATTAAAAATATTTCTTTTGTTTATAAAATTGAAAATTGCTTTTTTAATTAATTTTTAATCTATTCTTGGATTTTGTAACTAAATGTTGCCGATCTCCATAGTGGAGTGATAGTGTCTCAGCCTTCCCGGGTCCAAATCCCGGTCATTCATGGCATTTTTCATATGCTACAAAATTTTCATTCCGTATCCCACGCACAAGTTTCAAACTAATGTGGCGATATCACCAAGAAAAAAGAGAATGTTGTACTCTGAATATTTGTTTGGAATCGGTTGGCAATACAATGAATGCAAAGTAACCACCATTATCAAGTTTGCAGTTTAAAATATTATTAATTGTTTCTGGATAAAATTCAATAAAGTAGCATTCTAAATTTCAAGAAATCAGAGCAGCATACTTTAGAAGTTCTAATAATGTTTGTGAAATAATAATTTGTGAAATGTTTGTGCTTATTGATGCTGAGGAAGATGTGCATATAGAATATATCATTTTTTTAATATCAAACTAAAACTATTTTATTGCATGCTATCATATGATAATAGCCTTAGAAGGAAAAATGATTATACGATTAACCAGCTGTTGCATTCTTCCAATTTTTTTTTTTGGTACTTATGTATTAATGCAAGCTACCGCTTTATTTATTATTTAAATAATCAAAACACTCCTGTTAATTAGTCAAGGTTAGCGACCGTAGCTTAAGTTTGGTTAAATTATATTTATAAAATAAATAAATATAAATAACCATTTATTAAAATTAATAAAGAGACTGTTCATTTACCATCGAAATCCGATTGACTACTTTGTTTTTAAATAAAGCTGTAGCTGCGGTGGCGTTAATACGTAAGTACCTTTTTTCCTTTTTGGAAAAAAAATTACTAAAAAATCCATTCCCTAATAAATAATACAATTATAATTGGGTATACTGTTTTTAAATCATTCTGTTGATATGTTGTTCATATTTTTAAAACTATTCTAAAACTGTTTTGGTAGTTAAACTAGATTGGACTCACTTTATTAATTTTTTGTATAATTCTTTTTTTTCAAGATTATACTTATAATATTAAAATCAAGTTGATTATGGTTGTAACATGTGTTCAACTATTTAAATATAAATCATATATTATTGTTTAAAACATTAAATGAAAAATTTATATTACCTCTAATCTTAAACTGTTTATAAAGTTTATTACATTTATACTTGTTTACTTATTTACTACTTTGTATACTTATTTATTACTTTTTTAATATAAATTTGTTAATAATTTCTTCAAAACAGATGAAATATCAAATAAATTTTTTTTAAAAATCAAAATTAAAAAAAAAAGACTTATTTAACATTTTAATAAAAAATGTTTCACATTAAAATGTAAAACATTTTTAGGAATTTTTTATTTATTTTTGTAGTAGTTTTTATTAATCATAAAAAAAGTTTTGATTAAAGATGGATATTTTTTTTAATTGTTATGATTCATTAGTAAAGTGAAATAGAAAATAATGAAATTATACCCAGAATTATTAAGTTGTTGTTATGTATGTAGTTGTTAATGGTTCATTGGGTTTACTTTCTAATATAAGTGTATGTATATAAATATATATTTATACATTTGAAATAAAATAATTAAAAAATAAACTCGTGCATAAAATTTATATGCGTTAACAAAAGCTTACTCTATTAGATTTTTACCATCCTTTCAAAATTAAAATTAAAAAAAAATGACTGCCTTGATGGTTACAATCGCATTACTGACTGTTACATTGACAATTTGATTCTTCAGCAAGAGTCTGAATTTTATAATGAGATAGAACTACGATTGAATGTATTACCAATAAAAAATGTTCACTTAAAAAAAAATAATAAAAAAGTAAGCAAAATTTATTTATAATGAAAAAATAATAAGCAGTTTGAGGTTCCTGGGCGGTGTGTACAGAATAGATGAATATAGACTAAATAAACAAAAATTCATTACTCTTGGAACAAAAGAGCCACCATGGGTATGTGCGATGAATGAAGAAACAATTGCACAACCTAGGGATATAACAGGAAATTAAGGTAGAAAGATATTCAGACAAAAATGAAATTAAATGTGAATTGGTGAGGAAGGAAAAGAATCACACCAAATTAAAATGGTCGTAAGAGAGAAACACCAAAGATCAAACACATGTAAATGAAAGAATATTGGGAGTAAAGAAAAAAGAAACCAAAAAAATTATATTTCCGTGGTTCAAAGTTGTTTTAACTGCAAAAAAAAAATCAAAATTAAAAACATGATAAATAAGAAAGCACTATGTACTATAGAATGTTTACCACAAAGAAAGAAGTTGGCAACAGAGATGACTGAAAAGAAAGAAAGAAAGGAAAATTTTGAGTAATATTCTAGGACCATTAGAATAATTGGAGAATATAAATTAAGAGGCAATAAAGACCTATACAACAAAAATTGAAAAAATATCAACAAAAAACATGAACAGATGGTTAATATTCTATGGTTATATTAAAAGAAAGGATAAAAATAGATTAGCAAAGAAGCTAGTGGGCTAATTTGAAAATGAAGAAATAGAACTGATTATAGAAATATAATAAAATGAATAAAGAATCCTCAGTTTGAAGAAAAAACATCAAATTCAAATTTAAAATGTAATGAAAAAAGAAAGCACTTAGAATGAAAAAAGAGTCAAAAGAGAAATCAAAATTGTAAGCTTATGCGCAATCCTGTGAGAATAAAATAAATGCAAGGAAACAATAGGTAATAAGCTATTATCCTTTCAAAAGAGATGTTATTTAGAATGGTGTGTGCATGTTTTAGTTGATTGCAACCCATTGCATTATCACAGCCATATGCAATGGGTTGCATCAACCCTGATCCTGCAGAGGGTGGTAATTAAACTGCTTTGGAAATTATCAATTAATAAACGTTGATGCTATTAAAACTTAACATTAGAAAAATAATAATTATATAATTAATTAATACACTATCTTTCATAAGTTTAAGAACACCTTAGAAAAACTGTTTATGTCAGTTTGTCTTTAAACTTATGAACTACATACAAATCTTATATGTCTGTGAGAAACAGCTTTAAAAAATACATCTTTTGGTGAAAACCACAAGCTTCTAAGTTAGATGCTTCAAATTTTATGGAGTCATTTAAATGAGCTAAAATTAGTCATAAAGAAATTACTATCTCTCATAAAATATATAACCTAGGCTAATGAGTGTGATATCATTTTAAAGCTGTGCTTTTCAGTTAAAAGGGCTTAAGTGATTTTACAGTTTTCATGAAATTCTTGTTTTTAAGAGAGTAATGTTCAAAAATGTAAAAATCACTTTAAAGTGTCAGGTACACCAACTTATGAGTG
The DNA here is from genome assembly GCF_047948215.1 of Lycorma delicatula. Taxonomy (NCBI): domain Eukaryota; kingdom Metazoa; phylum Arthropoda; class Insecta; order Hemiptera; family Fulgoridae; genus Lycorma; species Lycorma delicatula. Next base: position 862,711 of record NC_134466.1, read on the forward strand.
TCAGGCATACCAACAGTAATTAAAAATGTCAAGTTGGCACTATTATCACCTGTTTTCCACCAAAACTGTGATGAATTAGCATTTGTTTCTTTGAGGTTAGGTTGGTGAAAAGTTTTTTATTAAAAATGGGTAAGAAAAGTGTTAGTGTAGAAGTAAAATGGCAAGTAATCGGCCTCTGGAAAGCAAATAAAACATACAGACATTGCTGAACAATTAAAAATATCAAAAAACATGTGTACAGCAAGTCGTTAAAAAATATAGTGATCAAGAAACTGTCGTTGATCTTCCACGATCTGTTCGACCACGAAAAACGTCAATGAGGCAAGACAGAGCGATTATAAAGGTATCAAAACTTAATCGGTCTGCTAGTTTGCCTGATATAGCGACAGAAGTAGCACAAAATCATGGAATTCAGGTTAGCACTGCCGCTCTTTCTAGACGTTTAAAAGAATCTGGAATGGAATCGCATTTCACATTAGCAAAGCTTCTTTTAAGCGCTGTCCACAAGTCAAAACGTCGTCAGTTTTGCAAGCAAATGAAGAACCGGTTGAAAGAAGCTTGGCGAAGGGTTGTCTTTTCTGATGAAAGCGGATTCCGGTTGTATTCAAACAGAAAAATTAAGGTCATGCGAACAAAAACTGAATAGTTTCTACCGGCCTGCATCATTCCTGCTGTGCAAGGAGGAGATGCTGTCTTGGTGTTGGTGTTGGGGTTGCATAACTTCAGAGGGCGCTGGACACCTTAGAATAATGGATGGGACAATGAACAGTATACAGTACATAAAAACAACGGAAGAATTCATGCTTCCTAGTGTCCATAACCTGTCGGGTGAGAATTTCATCTTCCAGCAAGACAACGCAACGCACCTTGTCATAAATCACGAGTTACCAAGGCACGTTTTGATGCAAATGATGTGGAACTTTTGGACTGGCCTGCTTGTAGTCCTGACCTAAATCCGATTGAGAATTTATGAAATCAGATGGCACTGCAACTTGCTAAAAGAAAACCTAAAAATAAGGCTGAGTTACGACTTCAAATCGCAAGTCTGTGGCAACAGGTGACGAAAGAAAAATGTCTGGAATCGATTGAATCAATGCCCGATAGAGTAGCCGCATGCCTAAAATCGTATGGAGGTCATACAAAATACTAAACATTTAAAAAATGATGTAGCATTATCTCTGTTATTTTTATTTTTAATTTTTACTTGTATAGAATAAAGATTTTGTCATGAAATACTGATTTTTCAGCTATTTTTAACATGTCCTTAAACTTATGAAAGATACTGTATTTGTTCATTAACAATTTTCTTCTGACAATATTATTTTTACCAAAACCTTTTTTTTTTGTAATACTTAGCTTTTTTTTTACAAATTAATTGACAATTAAGAGTAGAGGTTTGAACCACCATTCATATCAATGTAAGCTCATATGCATACATATGTACATGTACACACATATTTTAAACTGATGTAATAGTAATTTTTCATTTTATTATAAACTTTTTAATAAAAATTAAACTCCATGATTACAACCATATTCATAACCTTAAAATTCTTCAAATTTATTTAATAAAACTAGTTTTAATTTAAAAAAAGAACCCTGAGACTTATAAATTATTACACAAAATAAATAAAGTAAAATTACAGAAATAATAAATTATTAAAAAAAAAAAAGTATTTTGCTAATACATTAATAATTTACAATATATAATACAAAATTTATTACTTTAAAAAAAATGTGTGAAAAAGTTGTATAGATCATAGGAAAAAATGTTATAGCAAAAAAAAATGTATTCAAGAATTGAATACAAATAAATAAGTAAAAAAGCTAAAAATAAAGAAAAATATTATTTTTTACAGATATTTCAATAAAGTAATAAATATTATTTATAATTTGTACGATAATAATTAATAAGAATTCATTAATATAATATTACTAAAAGTAATAATTAAAATAAAATACTGTACAGAAAATTGTATGTCTTATCTAGAAGCACTAATAAGAATCCAAATCATTATATCATATTTTATTGGGTAAAACTTAACTTAGACTACAGCTGTATAAAAAAATAACATAGTATATAAATGGTCTTGTAAATAAATCGGTTAGTCAAATTTTAATCAATCAAAATAATTATTGACAATAAAACTAGATACAAAAGCTCGAGATAAAAAGCTGAATTTATTTATTTTCTACCATATGAACAAATATTAAGCGATTTATGTAAATTTTTGAAGCGGTGCACTTTCTTTAAGAAAGCATTTTCTTTGGGAAATCATTTCTTGAAAAGATTTCCCAAAGATTGATTCTGTCTTTTGCTTTTTCAAAATTTTTATAAATAAAGTATCTCTATTAAATTGATTTGGAAAAAACTGCACTGTAACCTTTGTAATACCTTTTAATAATTTTTTAAACATTTTATGTAGTTGTTATAAGAAGTATCACCTCTTAACAAATAAGTTAAGTAAAATAAATAAATGAGCTTAAATTTATCATGTTAAAAACTTGTTTTAAAGGGAGATTAGAGAGAAAAAATTTATCTGAAATGCATTATTTGTTTTTTAGCTTATATTAAAATTTCCTTTTTAATTTGATGTATTATTTACATTCATATGACTTTTAGAAATATTTTTATTAATTATTTAAAAGTGTTCTGTCAAATTATTTACTTTGATATTTTAACACTCTGCGCTGTGTTTAACCTTCCAAGTCCACCTTGGAATTACAAAAATGTATACATCATTTGTAGGTCAAGGTGAAAAAAAATTGCTGTACAATCTAAGGTGATGCAGCTAAAGAAGCTGTACAAGTAAATGAAGACAAAAGTAATATACGTATAACTTATGATGGAACATGGCAGAAAAGGGACCACTCATCTTGTTGTTCTGTTGTAAGTGTCGATGTGGGAAAAGTTCTTGATGTTGGCAAGGATGTAGCTAAAAGTACCAAAAATAAACCACAGTAGCTCAACAACATCTAAGTGTTTTAAAAATTATGATGGGAGTAGTGGTGCCATGGAAGTGGAATCAGCTCTCCCAATTTTCATATGTTCTGAAGCTAAGCGAGGAGTTCGTTACGCAACCTTTCTTTCTGATGGAAGCGATTCAGTCTGCTGTGAAGAATAAAGTATATGGTGATGCTGAAATTCCAAACTGGAATGTACAAACCATGTGTAAAAAAGGATAGGTACATGCCTTCAAAATTTAAAACAGGTTCTTGGGAACACAAAACTTTCAGATGGTAATGAAATAAAAAATAGGGGTTGGTTGACAACAAGAGTAATAGATCGGCTACAGAACAACTATGGAAAAACAATTAGAAGTAACATATGACCTACAGGCTATGAAAGAGGCAGTGTTGGCTACTTATTTTCATAGAGTATCGATGGATGAAAAACCTATGCACGGTCTTCGTTCTGATGACTGAAGCAAGTATCGAAAAGCACAAAAAAAAGGTTCTGTACCGAAATTTATGCATAAAACCCCTATTCCAGAAGAGGTAATACAGCCTATCAAACAGATTTATCAGGATCTTGTCAATCCTGAGTAACCGAGTAACTAGCAAAGTGTTTACATGGAACATTACAGAATGTAAACAAATCATTTAATTTGTACTTTGGTCAAGAATTCCTAAAAATATATTTGTTGATTTTGAAACGCTGCAATTAGATGTTCATGATGCTATTATTACTTACAATGTTGAAAATATTGGTAGAATAAAAGTACTTGAACATCTTGGAGTAAAAATCAGCCGAAACACTATCGATGTGTTAAAATACATTGATAAGTTGCACAACACGTAAGCAAAAATAACTGCAAAAGAGATGATAAAAATTAGCTAGATCATTGACAAAAAAGAAAACTGGCTTTCAAAGTAGCAGAAGAAGATGGTGCTTATAAACCAGTTGGCTTGTAACGTGTAGCTACATAAGACCACAAAAAATAATGTAAAATGACTTACGTTTTACAATTTCAACTGCAATTTTTGGAATATCATATTTTTTTGGGTTAAATGACCCGTTCTCTCAGAAACTACAAAAGGTACAAGGCTGAAATTTTTTGTACATACATGGGATATTTATTGAAATAAAAAATATTTCCTGAAACAAAATCATTCAACAATGTTGCTTCTCAGTAAAAAAATTATAACTTTTTTAAAAGTAAGTATAAGAGACTGACGATCAGTGGCAAATGTATAAACATTCTCAAAAAATTGTCAAATTTAACAATGGTGACATACGCGGCCTAATCTCCCTTTAAAAACATGTATCATAGAATGTTAATAGATTAAATTATGTTACAAACTGATACAAGTTTACATTAAATACACAAGTTTTATAGTTGATAACTGAAAGAATATTATAATCAAAGCAAGTTGTGCGGTTGCATGTTTAAGACAAGTGCTCATTAATTATACACATACAGCATTGTAATCTCAACAATAATTACATGAAAAAATTCTTATAATGTTAACAAGCAAATCTATCTTATAAAATTAAATTCTTGAAAAGGTTGTTAAGGGTCCTTTTTAGATGAGACAAAGGACAAGGTCTGCCAATATAAGGGCAGTTGCATACACGGTTAAAAAAAAAAGTATAATACTAGTTAGAAAACCTGAATATCCTTGCAATCTTATAATGTACTATGTTTATTACATAAAATCTACATAATTAGGTTCTTTTCCATAACCAAAGATCCTGTGCAAGGATACAGAAGAAACAGGATGTCTCTGACAATTTTTCACTTAACATAAATTTTCAAGTTTAATTTTAAATAATCTGAAACTAACGCGTAGAGCAGTAATTACAAAAACACTAATCTTAGAAATAATCCAGAAATTGGTTAAAAAAGGCTCAATACGTTTATGCATTTCTTCTTTGAAAACTCTATTCTAGATTCTTAATTGACGTCAAGTTTATCCACCACAATTCATAAATTAATTATTCATAAAATATATACAATTTTGATTCTATCGGGTATAAAGATTTACTTCATCTCCAATTACAAATCACTATTATAATCTAATACCGTAGTACGCAAATTAATCTAAAAGAAAAGTTATTATTAAATAATATTTTTATTTTAATTTAAGAAATTTCTAAATCAGTACAATTGTAAATAAATATCTACTATGTCCTTTATTCTAAATTACTTGATACACAAATTCAATATTTTTTTTTATACAATCTATTCTGGTCATTCAATCTTTGATATTAGCCCACAAATCTTTGGCTGAATTCATAACAGAGCTGTCTGGTGATAATATCACTAATTTTTTTGGGGCAGCACAGTATGGAACTAAATTTTGTTTACAGTTTGTAAATGATTACCAAAATGTTTTTATCACTTTTCAGTGATAAAAACATTTTATCACTTAAAAAGTGATAACTTTTGACTAAATAATCTTGAACACTGATCAATTTCAAAATACAATTTATTGGCACTAATAAATTGAGACATTCAAGTATAAAACAACTTAAAAAGCATCTTTTTTCAGGATATTTAATTGATTAACAAATTGGCTGTAGTGATTTTTCATTTGTTGTCTTTGTAACACACTATTAAAGACAAAAATAACTCATCAGAAAGCATAATACTGTTTAACTCTTCTTTGGCCTTCTTCTATTTTGTATGTGCTTTGATTCAAAGTTTTGCATGTTACTAAAGTTAAAACATATGTTTGCTGCCTAGATAGTTTTCTATTCAGCCATAATCATTCCGTATTAAATAACTATTACATATAAATTTGTTTCACTGGATTGTAAATTTCAAATTAAGTCCAGGAAAGGATTATCTCAGACCAAGATTACTTTTGCTTACTAATAACTCAATAAAAACTAAATAAAATTTTTGAAGTTATACTTCTTTTGGTGCGTTAGGAGAAACTGAACAGAGTGTATTTTCAGCAAGTAACACACCATGAAGATTTGCGCAGGCCCAACTGGATCAGTTTGCACGCACATGCATTTAGTATCTAATTCAGTCAGTCGTTCAATGCAATTAAGTGATTAGTATGTGTTGTAAACATAACAGATACTGTGTCGTAATAAATATATATTTATATACACGGTTTCTGAAGACGGATATTTTAAACTGTGACTATTGTTCATATTGATAAAACTTTATTTATATCGCAGCTGTATTTTTGTGAAAATTGTGTATCAAGATTTGAGGTTATATTTATGTAAGTATTATTTTTGTGAGTAAAATTATATTTTTTAATGACCAGAAATTAGCACACAGATAAATTCTTGATTTTGCATAAATAATTTTAAATTTACCCAAAAAAAATTTTTGATAATACACTATTATAAAATAAAACTATTTGTATCATATTTTTCATATCATAAACCGCTGATAACCCCCGTGCCTACTCAACTGCCATCTGAAGAATTAATGGAACTAAACTAATTGAAATATATTTGATGAACTTTGTTTTATAAGACAACAAATACTTCAATAAACTGTATAAAATAAATATTATTTAATTTACATGTTATTTATTCATGGTATTTAATGTCATCATCGACTATTTGACTCGGTTCGAATTTGTTTGAATAAGCAAAAAAATTTTTTTTTATTCATGCCAAAGAAGTATATCTTCTTATGTGCATACATAAATACGCACAAGCTTTTTTTAATTAATTTTTCTCTCATTCTCCCTCTTATAGTTAATTTTTTTAATAGCTATTTTAATTTATATTTTCTTTTAATTTTTTTTCAACAGTCACAATCTTTAATATGAAAAGGAACAAATTTCACTGAGCTGTTTTAAAATAGCGTTTAAAGTCAATATTTAGTTAAAATGTTATTTATAATTGTATCTCACTGGGAAGTGCTATAACAGAAGTTTTATATGGATCTGAATACTAGATCATGGACACCAGTGTTCTTTGGTGATTGGGTTTAAATTAACCACACATCTAGGGAACGGTCAATTTGAAACTGTACAAGACTACACTTCTTTTACATTCAGACATATCATCTCCTGAAGTAATACCTTACAGTGGTTCTGGAGGCTAAACAGAAAAAGAAAGGGAAGTCCTATAAGTGAAACATTTTTAGAATGTTTTCTTGGAATTATATCCATTATTTTATAATGAAATACTGAATTTCTACAAAATACTATTTAATGTATATGAATTACTATTGAACATAACCTTTGATTATTCTGAAAACATGATAGTGATATCAAATAGCATATCCATAATAGAAAGAAAACATCCCAGTATTAATTTGCGTGCTGCTGTATAAATATATAATAATTTTACTATTAGAAATAAAATAATTTTATACTTTATTAATTAATTGAAAATTTATAGATTTTTACAACTAAGTAAACCTTTTAATTTAAGTTAAGCTTCATTTAATTAACAAAAAAAAAAAATTAAAAAATTGTAGCATACATGTTTATTTATTAACATCTATGTTAAAACCTTAAAATAGATTTATACATTATGTAAATTAATACTGATATGGTGTTATATAAAAATAAAATAAATTAACAGAAGAACTTAAGACAATAAATATACAGTTTAATTAGCAATAGTGCTTACATATCCTGTAGACATACCATACCAAGATAAATGTAAATAAATAGCAAAATAAGTTATTTTATTAGGTAAACATTAATTGGTTAGAAAATCTAAAAAAAATAAATCATAAAAAGACTTTCAAAAAAGTAAAAGAACGAACACAATAATTAATTTATAGAATAAAATAAATAACACAATTAAACGTTACAAATAAAGCAATTGACTAGACAAGTTACAAATTACAATTTAATTTTTTAAAAATAACTAGTTAAGTGATTTGTTCAACCAAATTTTCACAATTCAAAAATTTTTTAGACTTTTTTATATTAAAAAAAAAAAAAAGTAAAATTTACAAAAGTTTTATTTTATTGCTTGAATTTAAACAATATGTTTGCCATAATAGTAACAATAATAATAATGACTATTTTGTTTAACAAAAATTAAAAATTATAATACATACAAACTAAATTAAATTTATACAAATCATAAATAAAATATTATGTCCAAAAAAAAAAACACAGCTAACACACTAGTTAACATATTTTATACAACAGAAGTACAAATTTACTTGTTTATTTAACTAGGTAAGATATTTATAAACTATGTAGTAATAATTTTATATATATATATATATGGTGGCTGACATAATCAAAAAGGAGAAACTGTCCTGAAATTGGTGCAGCCATTCTAAAGATATTAACATAAACATTCCTAGAACAAACTGCTGTTTAACAAATTTCTTACATAACTTTTCTTTGATTCAGTTGTTTGAAAATACAATTGTAAAATTTTCATTTAAAATACCCCCTCAATCAAATCCAGGTTTTAATATTAGGAAAGCATCACATCCATTAAATCCACATAAATAATAAGAGCTTAAATATATATAGAGATATGCATTAATCCATATAATATTTAAGTCTTCAAATTTCTTATGCAGCTTTGAATAAAGGGCTATATGCAATCGCATGTTATTCATACACTAAATATTCAAAGAGCACAATGAAAGTTTTGCAGTACAATGAAATTGGGTCATCCCATTACAGATGGTTACACGGTAGGGGGCGATAGATGAGTTCCTACCTTCATTATAGCCCCTCTAGTCACTCTCTCGGTGCGATTTTTAGCTGTGTTAATGACAAGAGTAACTGATTGTCGTCGGTTGAATACCAGGGAATTCAGGTATTCACCATGTAGGTGGTTAATTAGTGTTTAACGGAAATGACTCCCGTGCTTGGAGGGGACTGTCCTCAACATACAAAAATATTTAGGTAGTACTGAGATATTGAAGGGAAATTTTGGCTTTCAGATGCTCAAAGTTCAGGTACTGTCTTCATCTGTGACTGACAGAAACATTGTTGCAAGTCATATTTTTTAGTGCGAGAGAAGAGTTGTGTCGGAAACTCAGAAGATACTTACAGGGAAGTGGTATATCAAGGAATGACTGCCTGAAATTGTCAAAGCTCTCAAGAACAGACGTAACATGGTATTTTCACTGTGTTAACACTCCAATAAACTGTTCCATTTGCTCAGAGCATTTGGCCAACGTGGAATAAAAAAGTTACAGCAGCCCTCGAGTCCTGACCTTGTCCATGTTTCTTTGCACTGTTCTTTCAGGTGAACAGACTGAAAGGAAAACATTTATAAGCGATGATAATCTACTAAGGGCTCAGGCTGATAAGTGTGCCCAGATCTCTGATTAAACATGGTAAATATTATATATATTTAAAAAAATTTTTCTAACTGCTGCCGAATTACTATAATTGATTCAAATAAGCAAAAATTACAACGGTTTGTTTTGTATTATTCTAATTCAATATTATTAAAAATAAATTTACTGTAATTATAAACTTTATCTAGATTTAAAAACAAAAAATTTCACAGCTTTTTTTACCTAAATCATTGTAAGGAAACTTTTAAAGTATAAAATTTTTAATTTAATAGTAAATAGTATTCACTTTCAATAAATATAATGTTAGATTTTTAATTTGATGTTTAAATACAGTGAAAAACATACTAAATTAATTTAATTTATTACATGTAAATAGAAATTAAATTGAAATTACTGAATTTTATTGATAAATAAAAAAGATACAGTATATAACTTTTAAAATATTAAAATTGTAATATTATTACATGATAATTTCTTTACAGAAATTTTAAATTCTTAATAAGTATTAATTTAGACACAATAATGAAAAATAATAATTGAATGCGAAAAAAGAAGGATATTTGGGAATTTAATATTAAAATAACACAAAACATACTAGAAATGGGAGAATTTTGTTACTTGGGTAACAAAATTACAAAATATGGATGAAGCAATGGACATTAGAAAAAAAAAAATTGCCATTAGTAAGGAGAGTTTTTATGAAAAAAAAATCTTCTGTTACTATCAAATGTATATGAATGAAATCTTTGAAAATATTTGTGTGAAATGTACAAGTACTTTTTATAGTATATGACAATAGACAGTAGAAAAAATAGAAAGCAAAACATACAAGTTTTTGAAACATGGTGTTCAGGAGGATGTAAAAATTGAAATGGATTGATCAAATTTGAAGTGAAGAAGTTGAATAGGAATGGATCATGTATTAACAATTCCAGGTTTAATTAATTTGGGAATTGAAAAACATGTAGAAGGTAAAAACTGTAGAAGAAATAAAATGTAATAAATAAAAAATACAATTGAAGAAGTAGACTGTATTAAACATGTTGATGGGTAATAAATTAACCAAAAGAAATGGTTAGTAGCATCAAACCAATTAATCAACTAATAATTAAAAAAAAAACCTAAACAGTGACAACCTAAAACTTTTAATTCCATCCAAACCATATTCATTATATTTGTAGACGATATGAGACATAATTTACACTAATAAATTTACTCAACATAAACAAGAAGAATTCTAGAACAACGTAATTAAACTACTGAAGAACAATTCCAGCAGGTTAATCGTAATATACCTTCTCCTTTTTGAAAGGAATTAGTAACAAAAATATTCAACGATTTTTAATATTTTAGTTTAGGTTATTGATGGTCCATAGTTCATTAATTCATACTCACTATTTTTAGTTTTTAAGTCCAAACGTAATAGTCAAGGTAATAATTATTAAAAATATTATGTAAACTATATTATAATTTTTCAAGAATATATTTTAAATTTTAAAAAAAATATTAAAAACAAATCATTTTTCTTTTAATTTACTGGAAAAAAAGAAAAAAAAATACTAGCACAGTCTTACATGCCAATCATGTGAATTCACGTGATTACTGCTACATTAGTTTCTGTGGCAGATCACATGTCTGAGTGGTAGGAAAGTATCATTTTTATTACAAATTATGACCTCTTTTATATTGCTCTAGGTTCTTGCTATATAAATCTATTGTTTAACATTCTTGTTTACATACATCCATGCCAGTTTTTTTAGTTCTGTTGTTACGTTTTCTACAGGATCGAATTTTTGATTTTTTTAAAATTTCAGAGCAGCTTTTATAATTAAAAATTTTATATTAATAAAGTGTAATTTATTTTTTAAGTTTCTGTAATAAAACATGTTAATTTCATTTTAAAATGCTGCATGGATTAATTAATATCTTTTATCAGAATTTTTAGAGTAATATCCTCACATAAATATTCAAGCTTTCTATTTATTTTTTATAATTCTGTTTTTGATCATATCTCTGTTTTCAATGACTGTTCATCCTGTTTTGTATGCAATTTACAATCATATAAAAAAAATGTAATAATTTTCTTCAATTTTTCCTCATTTTGTTCATTTATTTGAACAAATATTTTCAGATTTTAATTATTTCAAGACCTGGATTATTACCATTAGTGAAGATATATGATGGATAGTGACTATGTGGATTTAATGTGCTCCAGACCCTTACAGAAGCTGTTAACAGATCTTATAAGATTCAAAATACATGGATCTGTATGATTTTTTTTTCCAGGTGGGGAGGGGTGACCCATCAGGTTGGTCTAGTGGTGAACTCATCATTGCAAATCAGCTGATTACAAAGTTGAGAGTTATAAGGTTCAAATCCTAGTAAAGACTTTTATACGGATTTGAATACTAGATTGTGGATACCGGTGTTCTTTGGTGGTTTGGTTTCAATTAACCACACATCTCTGGAACGGTAGACCTGAGACTGTACAAGACTACACTTCATTTACATTCATATATATCATTCTCATTCATCCCTAAAGTAATACCTTATGGTGATTCTGGTGGCTAAACAGAAAAAGAAAAGAGTGGAGGGGTGGTAACATTAAGTGAAAAATCGTTGAGACATTTTTTCGATATATTACAGCTCTTTTGCAGTCCAGACTCAGATGGACTACAATATTATTAAAGTTGATTGATTAAATAAATGCAAAAATTATAGCAGCAAATTTGTTAAACTCGTAAAAGTGTTAAATTTGAATTAATTTTAAAGAATACTGCAAAGGATTTCAAACTGATACGTTGAACCAAAATTTGCCACAAAGTTTTGTAAGATTTTACCTAGTTTAACTGTACTACATATTAAAGAACGTAAAAATGAACAACCGATATAAAGGAAAATAAATTATATATGAATATATACAAATACAGAAAAAAAATTTCATACTTCAAACTTAATACTCATACTAATTGATAACGTTAATTTGATTTAATGTAATTTTTTCTAACCTTATCTTAACAAATTTTTTTTGTAGTACAATTTTCTCTTTTTAATTTGAGGCCTCAAGAAATTCAATAACAAATCATAAATGAATTAAATCATGTATAAATTATGTAAGTAATATATCATTATATTTATACATATAATGACATATATAAAAAGAGAAAATTTATTTTTCTCTAAAACAATTATTACTAAAATTATTACTTTTTCTAAAATTAGCACACATTTATCACACAAAAACACATTATATTCATATAACAATAATCATTATTCTACAACAATAAACATATTATATAATAATAATAACAAATATATATAATAACAATGGAAATCTATGTGGAAATATTTCGTTTATATTATGAGCGTAATAATTAAAAGTTTTTGTTTAAAAAATAAATGAAAAAAATGAGATAATTATAATTTAAATTAGTGCTTAAAATAAAAAAAAAGTAAAATAAAAGAAGGAATGGGTAAATTAGCATTCATAAAAAATTAATTTAATACAGTCATCTTACAAATTACATTTAAATTCAGATTAATGAGTATTATGATTTTTATTTAAGTACTCAGAAATACTAAAAATCTACAGTTACAAAATGTTATATTTATATATATATTAGTTGTATTAAATTTTTTGAATTTAATACAACTAATTTACTTCATATTAATGATAAAAAAAATAAACTTCCCAATTTTTTAAAAATTGTAAAAGACTGAAGATAAAAACATTTTTTGACTACTTTTTAACATAAAACTTAATTTATAACTACATAAAATGTGAAGTAATTTTTTTTTAATGTGTCTTAAAAATTATTTTTTCCTATTATCTTTACAAATTTATATTTACAGTTCCTCAAGACCATTTGTTACCAAAGTGGGCTATAACGTTCCTTTGTGGGCGCTGGAGGCCTTCAAGCGAGCGATAAGGCCCATAGAAAATTGAGGAAAAAGCACGTCAGTCATCCTTCACATTAATGTAAGTGTAATTTTTCAACTCAAAGTTTTGTTTTAATTATTGTATGGTTATATTGAATATTCTATCAATGCTGTTGTTATTTAACTATAACAACATTAATTATTACATAAACATAAGCTGTGCAAGATATTATATGAGATGACCAGCGTAACCAGGATTGTCATGCAATATTTTTCCAGCTTTTTTTTATATCTTGTTGGGAAGTTGAAAAGAATGTCGTCCAATAATTTAAATACTACATTGTCTGCCGATGCAGATTTGATGGTGGCAGCACATACAATGTGGTTGCCTACCTGCACACAGTGTTTCTCACAGAGTTGGAGAAAAATTTTCCTGTCAATCAGACCAGCTGGAAAAGGTCTCTAAGCATCCCTCAATTAACATACTAAAAGTCAAAAGCCTCACTACTATTCCGATATTTGGTTATAAAGAAACTAACATTTAAGAACCAGGGTTTTTTCCTCACTATTTTAGCTGTAGGTCACTAAATATTGATTTACCAAAAAAAAGTCATTCTTGACAAAAATCTAGAGCGGAAAATTTGACACAAAAAATTCTATGGACACATTCTGATCAGATTATCAAAATAAACGGAGCTAGCGTAAATAACAGTAAGGCTCTTATACTGCCTACGCAGAGAGAAATGAGGTTAAACAAATACTTATAACTTTTTATCTACGATAGATAATGCAAAAATCAAATGTCTTTGATTAATGATACCTAAAGGAATAACATTGGTAAATTTAAAAGAATTTGCTACATTTAGGAATAACATATTATAGTACAATACTGTCAGGTCGAAGTATTATCAGATTTCTTTATCAAAGAACTGCAAATGAAAGCCAAATTCAAAAAATTGAAAAACAACTACAGTATGCGAATATATTCTTAAGGTGATTATTTATGAATGTAATAAGTTTTGTAGCAAAATATATTGTCTTTTTTTAAATATTAATAGTTTTAAAATAATTATATTTCAAAAAAATATTTAAAATTTTTAATTAAAAATTTTTTTTTAGATTTTATTTTTTGACTAAGTTTTGTGACTAATGTTTGTAAAATGCACCAGTGTGCACCAAACAGTGAAAATAGCAATATAAATTAATGTTTGTAAAAAATTAACAAAACAGATTTTATGTTAAACTTAGTAAAGTTATCCAGAAATATATACTTTATTGAGTGTTAACTTTTGATTTCATTATTTAACATAAAAAAAAATTTTTTTGTTTTTGATGTGAGAACAAATAATTCTCACATTTATTTATGATGTTATGAAAATGTCAAGTTTTTCGTGTAAAATTTCTCAGTCTACAACTTATGTTTGAAAAATTTTTCAATAAATTCAGTATTAACTAGTTACAACCGAAAAACAGGACTATGACACATCGGGTTTACATTGATATAGAGCGGGCCATTTTAATAGATCCATCCGGATATCTCAAAACATTTTTGGTACTGAGGCTCTTGACTTTTTAATATGTTAATTGAGGAATGCTTAGGGACCTTTTCCAGCTGGTCTGATCGACAGAAAAACTTTGCCCCTATATTCATGTTTAGAATCTAATGGTTCTACACTAACAGTGTTGGCTGTCCAGATGTAATATTTTGTAAATTTTTATGGAAATATTCAATATTACAATTAATTTTTATTTTTTTAACTACAATATATATATATATACGTGTGTGGGTGTGTGTGTATTAAAATCCAATAAAATAAATATTAATATTTATTTAATTAACTACAAGTATTTAAATAGCATGCCAAGTTAACTAAGTCTAGTTCATTATGGCAATGCAAACTTTAGCAATCTAAATTGGTTCATGGATGTTAAGTAGAAATTAGATTAAAAAGTAGTAAAAAAATGATACTTTTCTTTAGTTTATTTTATTCTAAATAAAATCTGTGTAATGAAATGAATTTACGTAGAAAAATAAAAGGGAATAAAATAAGAAAATTTTTTTAAATATTATTATGATGATGTTAATTTTTTTAAATCATCTGCAAAGACATAACACAACAAGTACAAATGTTTATTTTGGCTTTATATCTCAAGAATGGTTTAACTAAGATTCGTGTGGTAGCTTTTATATAAAAGGAATTGATTCTATAAAATGTTTTAAACAATTAGAAAAGTAAATCGGAAGTACCAAAGAAGGATATACTTTAGCGGAGTTTGAGATTTATAATAATTTTATTGGTATATGATTTTTCAGCTGATAAAAAAATAACGCTGTTGTTCCGCTGTTCCTTTCTTGTTAATTTATTATCAGCAAGTGACATCACTTTATGCTGCCGCAAAATTTTTTGCCATCTTGTATTATTATCATTATGAAGGGCAGTTTTCTGACATCCAGTTAGCACATGTCTCACTGTTGGGCAAGTCTGATGGACCATGTCTGCTTCTATTTCTCTTTTACTTCCAGTTATACTTTTGAATATCAAACAACACCTACTTCCTTTTATAATAGATCGGCTACCATTTCTACGTTTTATATTACTTTCTTCTTTGAACCTGTTACTGATTTTTTAACTACTGTTTTAATCAACCCTTTTTTTCTCATGGTGTGTTTCTGTCAACTGACTTTCCTATTTGGAATAAGCTTTTAATTTCATTCACTTCCTTCATTTTCCATTCCACGTAATCACTTGTTTTTCTCTAATCTCCTCCAAGACTATATTTCAGCCTTTCTTTGCTTCTTTTCTTTTTCAGTATTTCACATTCATAAAGAAATGAATTCCATTTGTAACACTTCACAAGGTGTTTCTCAAATCTAATTATGCATATTTGTTTCTTTCTATTAAGCAGTCACTTAGCAATTATTGTTCTAGTTTTTTGTTTACTTTTCTCTTCTTTGCAATCTTCTGTTAAATTGTTTTTTAAGTATTTTTTTCATGTACATGTTCATCGGTTTATTGCCTCCTACTCTCTATTTCTATTGTTTTTATTTAAAATAGAAATAAAAGTTTTTTTTTTACAGAACCAAAATTATTCTGTCTATGAGTTTTGTAACTAATGATTCTCTTTTCTGCATAGAGTACCATATCATTAATATCTTATCTTGTTTGTACTTTTATTTATTTAATATATTTTTATAATTACTACCGTTTCATATGTTTATTACTTTTGGGAATCTAAATAGAAATTTATAAATGTCTATATTGCTCTGATCAAGGTTTTAGCAAAGTTTCCCTCGATCTATCCATGTAAATTGCAGAGCGGTTGTTTTTCCAACTGTAGAATGGCATATAAACGTAATCTTTATAACAGATACATAACCTGATCTGAATAAAATACTTACTTGTTTATTTACACGGGGAAAGATTTCCTGTATTGAAATTTCTGGGTATTAACTTACGGTAAATAATAGAGGGACTAAGAAAAAATTAAGAAGAAATATTAAAAATAAAATTTGAAATATAGCCTGCCAAAAATAAACGGTAGAAAAAATAGGGAACAAGGAAGACAAAGGAAGAGGTGGTTGGATAATGTGGCAAAGGATCTCAAATTTTAATGGTTGAAACTAGTAAACAAGATGTAAATAGAGATGAGTAAAAATGTAAAAAAATCATGGAAAGGGGTAAACCTAAAATGGCACATAAGGATCATTATAGTATCAAAAAAAAATACCATTAGAAAAAAAATTATGTAAACAAGATAAAAGATTTACGTGAATACTAAATAAAAATTTGTCACATCATATATAAATATTTAAAAATGTTATAGAATAAAAATAATAATATATACGTCTGAAAAATCATTTAAAAAATGTAAAACTTACAAACATGATAACAGTTTAATGTATAAATATATATATATGTAATAAAACTAAACATTTCAAATTTTAATAAAAAGAACAAAAATTCATATATATTCGTAAATATTTTTTAGAAAAATGCAGATTTTTTTTTTTAGATCGTTTTAACAATGATGAAACAGTGCCATCTGGTAAAAAAGTTTATCACTAAATATTTTCTCTTTTCTACATAATATAAACTAACAGTTAAGACTTACATGACTATATGATATTATTACACAAATATTCTCTACTTAACAGTAATTTGGCAATAATTGTAATAATAATTTATTTATTATTTCTTTAATAACTGCAGGCCTATGCCTACTCCCAATTACAGTTGCCTTAACTTCTATTTTTTTAAGATAAGAAATGTATTATGCAGTGTGTAAAAAAATGTCAAACCTGACTGGAATTTGACCCAGAAAATTTCAGATTAAAGGCAGATACACAATATTTTAATAATGATATAAATTATATAAACAAGCATTTATTACCTATAGAAAACCTTCACTCAAAATTCCAAAAAAAATATTCTGTATAAAACAGTTTTGAATTGTATTTTATTGTTATCCTCTGAAATCTTCAACAGCTGCAGCAATTAAACCATATCTGTACTGTAAACTGTAAAAAAAAACTAAAAAAACATGTTGCCTTAAATCAGTATTATCTATCAAATCGGATATTTAGGAATTAACTGATGAAGTCAAGGCAGAACTACAGAAGAGACTTCATTCAAGAGTTTAAAAAAGAAACCTGTTTCTGTTCTCAAGGGAGAATGGCTTTGATCATGAATTGATGGAGTATACTGCTGGGCTACTATTATGAGTAGCTAATAATTACCAGTAACATTGAGATATTGAAACACTCCACTGTCAGCTAATTTAGGTTTGCACGAGGACAGAGTGGAGACGCTTATCGTTTAGACTGTTCTTTAAACCTATGGCAAGTACTGTTCTGTCTCAACTATCTAATTTCCCAACAAGACTAAGTGAAAATGGTCTTACACCTTTATTCAGCTTAGACATGGTTTCCATGTTACGTAGATCACAGATTTTTCCAGGTCCCTGTGGCTGTGGATCACGAGCAGAATGGATTTGACTTATGTAATAAGTTAACTGGAATATGTACTGGACTTTGTTTTAAATTTTAAAACTGGAAATCTCAGTGGATGAACATCACTAGATCTTATCTACAACACACATCTTATTCATAGGATAGACTTAAGAAAACCAATGTAGCAGCTGAATGCTGCATATGTTAGGTTTGGTGCTATCAGGGATGCATGATTATCATGCGAGATCTTTTTTTAGACTTCACAGTTTTCAGGATTATTTTGCCTTTTAAATGGATTTCTATGTTTTATTTTATTTTTTTGTATCTCAAGACTACAGAACTCAATGCGATTTACTGAATGTGGATAAAAATTTATAAATTAGTCATTGCTAGAACTAGGAAATTTAGAATTAAAGTTAGGAATACTGTCTCTACTTGCCCTTTTGCTAAAAAATAACCATTAAGAAATTGTTAAGACTGAATTAAGATTAAAAAAAAAAAATGAATAGACATAAAAGGCCCAGTATCCAGTGCCATTGAAACAATTGAAATCAAATTGTGATATAGTTTTCTCGTTGTTTGTTCAGTCTGATACCTTGAAGTCATTTAAATGAAAAAAGAAAGTATATATAATGAACGTTCACCTTAATAACAATTATAAAATGTTTAAATATATTCTAGTGCTTTTGGACCTTTATCCATCTCAGGAATATCCATATGATTAAGTTTAAAATTTACAAATATTCACTTAAAATAGTAAAAAAAAGAATAAAATGAAATAAACCAAAATTTATATATATACACACACACAATATTTGTATTAAAAATATAGTAAGTCATACATTAAAGTAAAAACATGTTCCGTCAGTAAAAAAATCTCAATTGTTATGGTAATTTGAAATGAAAACAGTTAGGCCAACCTAAATCATTAAGTTTATAATTTGTTTAAATACAATGTCGTTCTCGAATTTAGTTTGTTATTATTTACATAAATATAAAATTTCTCTAAAATATTACTTTTATAAAAATTATTAGTAAATTCCAAAACATCAAAAAAATTATTTGGATTATAATTATGTAAGTATTCGGAAATATGTTTAGCAAAATTAGAACGGTCTTTGTCTTTATTTTCTTTATTTATACAGTTAATATGTTCTTTGATTCTAACTGAAAATAATTGATTTAGTCATATCATTACATTTTAAATCACAGTTTTCGCATTTTAAGCTATATACTCCATGTTTATCAAAATTATATTTATTATATTTTAATGTTTTGGAAGGATCTTTATTATTTATATAATTTATTATTTTATTGGTTACACATGCTGTTTTTAATTTAACCGATTTAAATGTTTTATTAAATTTTCTATAATTTATATTATATTTAATTTTAACATATTCTTTTCAGTAATATTATTTGTTAGTTTTATTTTATTTTTTAGTTTGGTGAAAATAAAGACCGTTCTAATTTCGCTGAACATATTTTGGAATACAAGCATAATTATAATCCAAATAATTTTATTGATGTATTGGAATATACTAATGATTTTTATAAAACTAATATTTTAGAGAAATTTTACATTTATTTAAACAAATTATAAACAATAATTAATGATTATTAGGTTGGCATAACTGTTTTCATTTCAAATTACCATAACAATTGAAATTTTTTTACTGGCAGGACATGCTTATACATTACATATGACTTACTATACTTTTAATACAAATGACAATCAATTGTTACATGTGTATATATAAAAATTTTGATTTATTTTATTTACTTCATTTCATTCTGTTTTTTTACTACTTTAAGTGAATATTTGTAAATTTTATACTTAATCATATAAATATTCCTGAGGATGGATGAAGGTCTGAAAACGCTAGAATATATTTAAACATTTTATAATTGTTGGCAAGCTGAACTATCATTATTTATATATTATATATAAAATACCAATGGTGCCATGTTATAAAAATTTAATGTAATATATATATATAATATATATATATGTATATATAAAATTAAACTTTTACAATTATTGCCAATAACTGATTAATTGCTTTATATAATATATTTATTTCTAGTTATAACTAAAGAAAAATCTTACAAAACAATAGACAAAATACTAATTGGTTAACAATAATAACCAATGTACAGACCTAAATAGTAATAAGTTTACAGTTAAAAACATAATGAATTATTATTAGAAAAAGCATTTTATTAAGAATAAATATTTATTTTTATTAATTATTTATATTTTTGGTCCAGTGACATTATACATGTAGATGTATATCTTACATATATATAGTAAAATAATTATATTTGTAACAAATTAAAGGATAATAAATTAATTATTTTGGGTATATATTGATGATATCTAGTATGACTAGAAAATTAACTATTAAAAATAAAAATCTAAATAAACCTCTACTTACTTATTTGCATTATAAAATAAGTTTTTTTTTCAAGCTGTCAGGAAATTATTTAAAATAAAAGTTCAGTATATGAGTATTAGAAGGAAATCTAGAGAGTGGATACAATTCACAAATGCAAGTAATAAGAAATTGTCTACAATAATATTAATAATTATTATTATTATTTTAAAAAGTAATCATAAAACACTATTTATTATACCAAATAGGAAAAAAATATAATGAACAGTAACAGGAAATAAAATAGTACAGTCTGTTCAAAAAGTATCTGACCTTATTTTTTTCCTAGGAAGCAGTCGGAGTCAAGAGGCTGATTTAGTTACCCATTACAATCTTAATGGGTAATTATTCAGATATTATACATTATGTATTAAACAGTTTCAATTATTATGATGAATAACAGAATTTCAAGACTAGAATTGTAAAACATATACATATTACAACAGCAGCTATGAGCAGTCACCGTGGTGAGTAATATACATTGAAATCTCCTTTACATTTTTTGTGACTGCATATATAGAAGGATTAACAATTTCATTATAAACTGTAAGGTAGAACATCAAATTCCAAATTTGTAATATCTATGACAGAGACATTTGAAACAATCCGTTAAATGGACAGACATATGGCAGTTAAACAATGAGCCAGGCAATGTATTTAAATAGCACATGCTCCAAGAAGGCCTGAACACCACTGGATGATGAAGAGAGGTCACTCCACAAACATGTCTCCCAAAAATACGAACAAAATTAGGCAGTGTTCTTGATGATCAAACTCTTAATACTCTGAGGATTCTGAATAAAGCTATTTGGTACAAAATGACTAGAACAGTGACGGGTGGATTATTGGGTGAAGATGATGCTTATAAAAAATACATTTTTAACTAAAAACACTTTTATTACTCTGCACCTTGTATTCACAACAATTGTTACTTGTGACTTCCTTCCTGTCTCTCTTCCTCGTGAAATTTCTAAAGCTGAAAGACTGTCTAAAGCTGTTCTTGACAGAACATCCTCTATGAATCACAAAAGGTGCTTGACATAAAGAACAGGAATTCTTCAGATCATTTTAACAGCAATTTGAGGGTTGAAAGGACAATATGAATGGTCAACTTATTACCATTAAAAAAAACATCTCAGATAAATTTTGAACGATGTGAAAAACTAGGGGCTAATTATATTGAATTATGATGAGATCATGCTTTGAAGTATATAAAAACTATAAATGGATGCGCAAGAGTTTCTTTTTTAATTATTTAACATCAATTACTTCTTGAACAGACTTGACATACTTGTCAACATTACTGCAAAAAAAAAGTTAATTAAGAAAAAGTTTAAAAATTATTCAAGTTGATTTAAAAATTATAAAACAGGTAAAAGTTGGCATCCTTTATGCTCTTTATTCATTTTTAAATTTTACTTTTTTATAATATTTAATTACTAGATAAGGTTAGATTTAGGTAGTAGGTATAATTGTTTAATATAATAAAATACAGACACACAATATGAAACAAATGCATAATCCTAAACCACAATCAAACACGCTGTAGTAGTTAACATTAGTTACTATAATTAATCATAATATAACATTATAAAATAGCTTTTTTCAGATCACAGACTAAGAGATCAAGGTCATTACAATCTAACAGATTATAATTATAAATGTAGTTATAATTATTACGATTAATAAATAGGTAACATTACAAAAGGGTAACATTACATAACAATAAATAAATAAACAACAGTTTAAAAAATAAATAACAAAAAAAAAGAAACAAACAAACAACAACAATAATACGTATATTATTTTATGTATACAAGTTAGTTTAGAATTAGAATTATTAAATCAAGGATTCCCTAAATTTTTCATTCATTCGTTCATGTATAAGTGAAAGTTTATCATTACCAGGACAACGGCGATAGTTTTGGTGATGAGTAATGATTTATGATGATAACAAGAATGAGATTGAAGACAATAATGATGAAGACGATGATGAGGCACCAATGTCTATCGCCATATTTTAAGGTGTATGGTTCTTTGCAGTCTAAAAAATTGATTGTCGATTTGTATTTTCAATAATTGGTTAATAGTTGCCCTGAAAAAAAAAAATAAGTAACTCTACAAATAAATTATTTCAAATTATACATGGTTTGACAGTTATTCTTGAATTTGCTACTGCTGCAATTCAGGTGTTAATGGTGAAATAACCATCACAATACAGAATGAAAGAAAGTCATTATTCTTGAAAAGTAATAATATCTATCGCTAAGAAAACAAACATCAGGAATGTTTTCATTTATTTTGGTGAAAGAGCCTTATTTACTTCTACATTCGTTTTCAATAAAATATTGACCTATTTGAAAGATCTTACCACCGATTTATTAAAAATAAAATTAAAAGATTTTTTTCTCAGAAAAATGTTATTTTGACAATAAATTTTATTGATAAATAAAGAAATAAACTGTGACATATTTGCTAATTTGTTCAACGTTTATAAATAATATAAGCATAAATAATACTGGTCAACCATGAATCAGTAACATGGATCAACTTATCGTTGTGCTTATAATTTAAATACACGGTTATTTTTTTCAAGGTCCGATCGGTTGCGAAATAAAAACCAGAGCAAAAATTGGATGAACCTTTGCGCATATGTGTTTCGCAGCGTCTCTAGTATGGCCTTCAATCATGCCACGTCACTTCATTTAGTTCTGAACACGCAGCTAGCGCGTAAACATGTCTGCAACTATAGCATCTACCACCAAGTGTGAAGTGCGTGTGGTAATTTGATTTCTTCAGGCTGAGGAGTGTAATGCAACTGAAATTCATCGATGAATAAGTAATGTGTACGGTGAAACTTCAATGAGTGACAGCAAAGTGCGACAATGGTGCAGGAGCTTTAAAGCAGGACGTACAGATGTTCATGATGCAGGTGGTCAGGGAAGGAAGCGAGTGTCAACCGATGATCTCATTGAGTGAGTGGATGAGGCGATTCGAGAAAATCGTCGGTTCACAATTTCTGTATTGAGTGATTAGTTTCCTGAAATTTCAAGGTCAGCTCTCTACACCGTTGTGAGTGAGAGACTTCAGTACCGCAAACTGTGTGCGAGATGGGTTTCCAAGATGCTGTCCGACCATCACGAAACAATGAGAATGGACGCCTCCCTAATGTTTCTCCAGCGCTATCACAATGAAGGAGAAGATTTTTTGAACAAAATTGTCACTGGGGATGAGACACGGGTCCATTTCGAAACTGAAGAAACAAAAAAACAATCCAAACAGCGGATGCATTCTCATTCTCCCAGTAAACCAAAGAAGTTCAAGCGAACCTTCTCCAACAGAAAGCATATGGCTACTGTGTTCTGGGACTGGAACGGGGTTCTCTTGGTGGAATTCATGGAACGTGGCACGACCATCACAGCAGCCTCATACTGTGTGGCTCTTCAACGTCTATGAAGGGCGATTCAGAATAAGCGGAGAGGAATATTGTCATCAGGCATTATCTTTCTCCATGACAATGCTCGGCCACACACTGCAGCTGTAACAAAGAAGCTCCTGCAGCGTTTTCGTTGGGAAGTGTTTGATCACCCACCATACAGCCCGGACTTGGCTCCATCCGATTTTCACCTCTTTGCTCGCATGAAACGCTGGCTAGGAGGACAACAGTTTGGCACAGACATCGAGCTGCAGACCAGCATGAAACATGGCTGAAAACACAGGCGGCTTCATTCTATGGCGAGGGTATTGGAAAGTTGGTACCACGCTATGACAAATGTAAATCGGAGTGGTGACTAAGTAGAGAAATAGCGTAACTATGTAAGTACTTGCTACAGATAAAAAATTTTTTATTTTTACTGTGGTTTTAATTTCGTGACTGATTGGACCTTGAAAAAAATAATCCTCGTATCAATAACCAAAAAAGTTCCAGAATGTACATTTTTATGTTACCGCATAATTAACTGTCATGTTCTATCATAATTTAGTATTTTCACTAAATTGCAGTTGATAACTCTGCATGTTAGTGGTGGGGGTACTAGAATGTTGTCTAGTGTTACAGTAAGAGATAATCTTTGTTCACTGGAACTATGGCTTATTAAGTGCAGTTTACTTCCAAAACGTTAAGTTTTCATCACAAATTTTGTAACAAATTCATCTGGTAAGTTTTGCTGTGTTTGTGAAAATTTTATATTACAATCAAAGATAGATAGATAGATATATAGAAAAATAACTGAAGAAACCTATTTTTTGAATTGGTTATAAAATTGTAGATCAAGATAAAAATTGGCCATGTCATGTGTGTTCTTTGTTTAAGCTGTAATTGACTAGATCAGTAATTGAAAGCAACAGTAGCTTCATCACATTTTCTGTCTGTGTGGTATGGTATGAGCCTATATAATCATCATGATGATATCAGCATTTCAGACCTTACTGACAGCAACGATAATCTTTCTGAATACTTGTGAGCCTGCTTTTATCCTCAAATATTCAATGAACTCAATCTTATAAATCAAACAAATTTTGTGCTTGACTTGGGTTTAATAATAGCTGAACTTCTTGGTTTTAGATTGAAGTCTAGTTTGACAGATGGAATAAGCATTATAATTTTCAGAAAAAGAAATGCTGCTTTTTCAAGGTTTTATAGAAATGAAACTTTTTTAATATGTTTTGACATCAATGGATTAATGACTGCTCTACAAATAAATAAAAAAATCTACAAAATGGTTGGTATCTTTTTATTGATTCATCTAAAAATAGTCTAAGAGTACTTTTATTAAAAATGGGTTAAGAAACAATTTATACCGGTTTGTTGTTCAGTATCAATTGGCAAGTTAGTGGCTGAATATCATAGATATGTTGTTGGGTCTTAAAGGTTGACTTAAAAAATATTATTGTTTTTTTATGTTTACAGGAGAGTAGAACAACACAACAATCAATACCTTTATATAAAAAAAAGGCTGGTCAAAGAGAACTTCTTTTGAACCAAGTTTCAAATGCCCCACTTGTAAAACTCAAGAAGTTACTTCTTCCAAACCTTTTAATGAATAACTTCTGGTGAATGCTGTGGCTAAAGATGGTGAATGCAAACTTTAAAGAGGTTTTTTGTCTTCAGTCATTTGACTGGTTTGATGCAGCTCTCTAAGATTCCCAATTTAAGGCTCATTGTTTCATTTTGGTATAACCCCTACATCCTACAGCCCTAACAATTTGTTTTACATATTCCAAAAGTTGCCTGCCTGCACAATTTTTTTTTCTACCTGTCTTTCCAATATTAAAGCGACTAGTACATGATGCCTTAATATGTAGTCTGTCTCTTCTTTTAACTATATTTTTCCAAATGCTTCTTTCTTCATCGATTTGCCGCAACACCTCTTAATTTGTCACTTCATCCACCCATCTAACTTTTAACATTCTCCTACACCACCGCATTTGAAAAGTCTTCTCTTTTCAGGTACTCCAATCATCCAAGTTTCACTTTCATATGAAAGTATTTGAAAGTTTCATATGAAAGTATATGTTTTCCTGACGTTTAAATTAATTTTTGATGTAAATGAATTATATTTCTTACTGAAGGCTCGATCGCCTGTGCTATTCAGCATTTTATATCGCTCCTGCTTCATCCATCTTTAGTAATTCTACTTCCCAAATAACAAACTTCTATTGCCTCCATAATCTTTTCTCTTCCTATTTCACATTCAGTGGTCCATCCAGGTAGGTAAAATATGTAATCAAAACGCTTTCAAAGAGATAACTAACTTAAGGCAAGACAGTAAGGATTTGCATTCTGGAAGAAGAAACAACTATGAATGTATTATACAGGAGATATGAATTTTTAACTTGAATAAAAATATGAAATATTATAAAATTAACTTAAGTCATCTGGATTACATGCAGGCAAACTGTACTTCACTTGGATTTCTACCAACAACTTGTTATAGAGATATAGTTCAATCTGAGGCAAAGGTGGTTTTCAGAACAGGTAAGTTATTTTAATATGTCAACTGAAGAAAAAGTACAAGGCATGTTTTTTTTAAGTACGTACCCCGTTTTGATATAAAAAATAACAAGCAAATATTTTTGAAAAAAGTTATATTCACCTGAAAGTCTGGATCTTAATCTATAATTCTATATAATTTCTACCTACATTAAGGCACTTGTTATATTGTGTGATCAACTTCTGAATTTCACCGTCATAGAAATTTGCTTCATAAGAAAATAACCACTGCTGAACAGCTGTTTTGACATCAACATTGTTATCATGGCACTGACCACCGAGGTGCTGCTTTAAATACAGGAACAATAAATGCAGGAAAAATAATAAAAGCCACTTGGTGCCAGGTCAGGACTATATGATGGGTGATGAATTTGTTCTTGGCCAAATGACACGACGAGATCTTGGATGCAATGAGCTGCATACGGTCAAGCAGTCATGAAGCAACACAATTCCTGTACTGAGCTTGCCAAGCCTCCTGTTTTGAAGGCCCCATCTATCTCAAAACACAGTGCATATGGTTTTTCTGGGCTGACATTGTTTGCTTGAACTTCACTTTCTTAAGAGAAGTGGAGTGTATCCATTCCACTGACTATCATTTTGATTTCAGTGTAATGTGAGACGTCTATGTCTTGTAATCATTAACAATTTGGCTTAAAAATGGATTGCCTTTAATACTGCATCTTGTGAGAAAAATCAAAGCAGAAGCTAAATGTTGATTCTGGATACCAAAAATACAGCATTTTTGGTATCCAGCATGGGCACAACTTCTGGTAATTTAAGCAAGCGTACAGTCATGATTTCATAGAGAATACTTTGTGATTAAAGAAAATTCATTACATAATAAAGAATTTTTAAACTGTCTATTCATGCAGACTTTTCCATTAACTCTCTGCACCAGATTATCATTAATGAGAGCAAGGGCTGTCCACTCTGTTTTGTTTTTTCAGCCCTCTTTAAATGCCCTTACCCGTTTTCCAACCATTCCATTGGATATAGTGTTATCCCTGTACACTTCACTAATCTGTTGATGAATTTTGGCTGCTTTCATACCTCTTGCATTTAAGAAATGAATTACAGCACATATTTTACAATCTGCGGCACTGTCTATAATCATAGACATTTTAGACATGCACAGGAAACTACACAAAAAGATTATCAGTTACACAATGCCATCTGTAACAAGCCAATAGATGTAGTTACTCAGTGTGCAAGCGTGAAACGGTGAAAAACGTGGTGCTGCAGTGCATTTATAACAAAACAGTACTTTGTTCCAGCATAATAACACCTCATTTAAAAAAAATAATTTTAAAAATCCCAGTTTACAGGTAAGTCCTCTACGCTACCTACAACTAACATATCCAAAAGAGTTAACAGAATATTTTGTTTACAGAATGAAGTTCAGAGAATAACTAAAACTTAAATAAACATAAAAATGCGTACAAAAATACCTGGTTAGATGCTTTTGGATCACATGCCCAAATCCTTAACAGCTTGTAAGATACGTTTAATATGGCCGACTTTAGTGACACCTAAATCTCTTATATCACGTCTATTTAATGTTAACAACTCCCTGCCACGAATATCATGCTGTTTGAAAGCCTCCGCATATTCATTTAATTGCAACGAATCAAGCCATTCTACCACTTCTTGTACACCCCATGATGCTACTTCTGAAGCACCACCACCGCTAACGCTTTTGTCACGTTTGAATTTTAACCAAAAGTGTCCTTTACTACGAGCTTTGCGTTCCTGAAACAGGAAAAATACATAAAATGGCTATAAACAAATGTTTAAAAAGAATATGTAAATCTACATTAGGCAGCCCGTTTTATAGGAATACTTCAATTGTTGTGGTTCAGTAAATGGCAGTGCTCAGAATTTTAAGATAATTATACTGTGTTAAAAGTATGTTATCCGTTTATACACCAAATAATTTTTTTTTTACAAATCGTGAAAACTAAAATGGGGAGGAGCATAATTCTCTCTTCCAGGAAACAATGTGTGTCAAAGGTGTAAAATTGTTACAATGAATATCAAATGATTTATATTATTTAATATTTATTTATTTGCTCTTAATCACTGTTATAAGATTAAACAAGTTTTTTTTAAAAATATACTGCTAATAGATGGGCACTGATATTAGTTAAAAGGTGCAAAACCAGTTAGACTTTTATCCATTGAGGCAAGCATCAAGTGAAACAATTTTTTTAGATTTTAATTTATATAAGCTTAAGCCCTAAAATTATTTAAAAAATAAAATTTGAAATTTTAATGAAACAGCTTCATTCATCAGAGACTTCAGTTATTAGTTTGGCTTTATGTATGATTTCCTGGTTAAGAAACAAGAAATATTCCAGACCAACCACCTATTGCATTTATACAAGGAAGAAAAAATAAAGATAAGAGAAGAAGGGTGAGGAAAAGAAAAGTTACAACCAACTTAAGAGTGACTGCTAGAATACAATTTGTCAATAAAGCATTTCTAAATCGGATAAATTTTAGATAAAAAAATTTATAACAAAAAGTATTAAGGATCACAAAAATTTTCGACAATCTTTGTAAAAAATTAGTTAAATCTTTACTAGGGATTAACTTTTTACAGTTTATTTTTACATTTCCTTCCTTAAGATTATAAGAATAACTTAATAATAACAAATCTTAAATCCCATCAAATTTACAACGACTTCTCTTTAGCAAATTAATAAACTGTATTAAAAAAAACCTTCAGCGGTATTAGTTCCATTAATCATTTATTATTTGGCTCACATGGAATATTTTCTTCTGGGATGCATATCTCAAAATTCTTTTTGTTCCACTACCTTCAGACTTTAACTTAAATAATATTACATTGTTTGGCTACAGTATAATAAAAAATGTTTGTCTAAATCAACTAAAACTGTTAATAATGTTTCTTCTCCTGAATCCTTAACTTTCTGCAATGTAATTTTAAGAAGAAAATGATAATCCAGGCATTTCAGAATTTAATACTCTGATAAGGATGGGTTAGGACATACAAGTAGATAGGGAAAATAATCCAGTCTTTGCATCGTTACACCGACTTGTAAATGTCACTATAATTTCTTCATCTAAGAATATTTCAGGCGATATTGGAAAAGGAAAGTTGTTTCACAAGCCAATATATTCAGAGAATAATTAAAAAGGATGGTTTTGTAACTAGTGAGGTGGTTGTCTATAAAAAAATTAAAACAAAATTTTTCACATTAACTATTTAGCAATGATGGAAGGAAATTGTCAGCAGACTTGTCTCTTTTTTCTGAGTTCATGTAATTTGTAAATGCTGCTCATGAGCAAGGTACATAACATGAAAAAGTTCTGTTGGAGAAGGTTCCCAACAAAACATACATTTCTAAAAGCGAGGTTAAAATACAGGAGTACTAGATATTATAACAATATATAAAAGAAAGTTAAATAATTCTGTCTCCATGTTTATTAAAAATTTCTGATTCATTACTTAGAATAAATCAGATTTTTTAATAATCAACAACCCCTAAAGTTATAAGCTTATCAGATGAGAGAGATTTAGCTGTAGTAATATGAGAACACCATTATTTTTAATTTACAGAAAACATCAATATTTAATACAGCTAATAATCAACATTTATTAGACAAACAATGTTGTATAATACCTAATCAAGTGAAGTTGAAGTACCGGTTGAAAAGTTCTTATAGTTCAATATCCATTTTCATAAAACAATAAAAATTTCATTTTTTATCATAAAAGTCTTATTTATATATCGCGTTTAATGTCATAATATTATAAGGCATTACATATTAGATGATTTAAGTAAAATAAGAACAGTCGATACAATAATTTATTACTAAATTAGTAAAAAATAGAAAACTATTAATTACCTCATCAGGTGGTGGGAGATTATGATAAACAAGTGTTTCACCAGTATCAGGAGTAATTACTATCTGACATTTACGAAATTCAGCTTCCATATTATTCAATGCTGTTCCCAACTGTGCAGCTAATTCTTCTGTCAGTCTCTACACAAAAAAAAAAAAAAAGAAGAAATTATAAAAACAAATTCTTAATTTACTAAATTAAAAACATTTGATACCATATAACAATCATAATAACTTGTTATATAATGAGCAGTTTTTATAGAAAAATTTAAGTGCCATCAACTGCCTATAGAGCGGTGCATTTTACTCAATGCGTAAAATATTATGTGCCATCACTAAGCTTAAAGGAGAGTTTTGCAACTTTGTTGTACTACATAAGTATTAAACCCACCGGGTTGGTCTAGTGGTGAACGCATCCTTCTCCCAAATCGGCTGATTTGGAAGTCAAGAGTTCCAACATTCAAGTCTTAGTAAATCAGTTATTTTTATACAGATTTGAATACTAGATCATGGATACCGGTGTTCTTTGGTGGTTGGGTTTCAATTAACCACACTCATTATAATTATAGAAGTCATTATAATTTTTTTTTAAATTCACTATTCTGAAAATGCTACACTTAAAAAAACAAGCACATCTTTCTTTTTTGTGATTCTAATTTATTTAAATGACTTTCATTCAAAAAATAAAAAAAATATAGTTAATACCCTTTGTTTTATTTTCAACTGATTATTGGGTAATAAATTTATTAGCATCACCATTTTATAAATATTATTTTTTATACATTTGTAAAGATATTTTATATAGTTATAAAAATGGAAAATTAATCTATTGACTTACTAGAATATGAGATTTTTCTCTAAGTAGAGTACATGCTTCTTCGTGAAGTAATCTAGCATTAGACACTAATTCAGTAACTTCCCGCCGTAATTCCAACTGTTAAAAAATGAAAAAAAAATATATATACAGAACAAGGAATAAGAGGTTAAAGTTTAAAAAATAATAAATACCATAATAAAAAAAAGAAGATTATTTAGTGATAAAACTACACATGTATGATATAGATGCTAAGAATGATTTTACCAGTTCAGCAACTTAAAACTGAAACAAGCCAGCACAAACTGCAGTTATTTGAGTTGACATCTACTACTACTACTAGCACCTCTAATGGTTGGGTATAATACTACTCTCATCTGCTGAAATTTGTTTAAATCATGGTTAATTTCAATTTGAATTTCTCTGCCAGGAGATAATCTATTTACTTTATTCCTTTAAATTCATAGTTGCAGCTAAGATAAGAAATTTTTATTTTAGTCCGTGCAGTGTGTTATTAAATTCTCATACATATATATAAGGTCTGTTCAGAAAATAACTGAACACTTTTAATAACACACTAACCGAGATATTTAATGACAAGAGGTTGGCAGCAATGTATTTCGCATAATCTCTTCTGTAATCACATATTTTTGGATTGTTGATGTCTCATTTAGTTTTTGTGTTATTGTTATTTGAGTGCAATGTATTAAAGTGTTAGCAGCGATAAAATGTAAATTTTGTGTGAAACTGGGGAAAACTTACACAGAAACATTTCAACTTTTGAAACAAACTTATGGAGATGATGCTCTAGGTCGTGCGCAATCTTACAAATAGTTTTCACAATCTAAAAGTGGTCATCAGTCAATCGAAGATGACCCTCAACTAGGAAGGCTTTCAACTAAAAAATACACAAAAAGAGACCAGAGTTATGGTGAGACAACTCATGGTTGCTTCACCACAACTGTCAATTCGTCAGTTTTGAGCCAAAAATCAGATGACTGTCTTTTCTCAGCCTTCCTACTCGCCAAACATGGCTCCTTGAGATTTTTTCTTATTTTCAAAATTAAAATCAGCGTTGAAAGGACGCCGTTTTGAGACTGTTAATGACATTAAAACAAATTCATCAAGGACCTTAAAGGCCATTTTAAATGAAGCTATCCAGGACTGCTTTGCAAGGTGGAAACACTGCTGGGAAAAGTGTATGAATAGTAAAGAGGAGTAGTTTGAAGGGGTCAAGGACCAATAATCTGTAAAATTAATAAAAAAGATTAAAAAAATAAAGTTCAGTTATCTTCTGAAGAGACCTCATATTTATTAGCTATTTTATTTTATTCTTTTTTCCATACATATAATAAATTAAAGGAGACAAGCATATTATTTTCTCACTCCTTTTGATGGACCTTTGCTTTTATCATTTTTTAATTTTATTATAGCCCTTTTGACCACTTATACCTAATTTTTATACAAATTATAAATACTTCATTCTGTATAACATTATATAGAGATATTTCATTACTATTTTTCTCAAAATTTGAACTATATATTACCAAATGCAATATTAAGAACTACAAATTCCTTGTAGGTACTTTTCTGGCTTTAAAAATCCTTCCAAAATTAATATGAGCTATAATAACATCTCATTCCAATGTTTTTTTCTAAAAATGAATTAATTTTCATCAAGTATATTTCTCACCAGAGGTGTAACTAGGTTATTTGGTATTTTTCAGACCCATCCCCAAACCTAATAATTTAAATAACACTCAAATTTGAGTAATGATCGCATATATTGTCTTAACATTAATACCTAGTGATTTGGTCTTTATTTTAAACATAAATTTTAGGTATGGTTTTAAACAATGCAAATGTAACATTTAATAATTTAGTAGCAATACCAAAACGAAATTACAGGCAGAATGAATATTTTATTACATATTAAACTTGATTATCAAATGTCAAATATTGTAACTCTAATTCATATCACACTATTATTGTTATCAGGATCAATTACTGTAGCTCTCTATTACTAAAATTACTTAAGAAATAATTTTTATTAGTCAAACTACACATTTCGATCTAACCTCACTTTCAACCTCTAAGTAATTTGAAATTTATTAAATATGCAACTGCTTATATTTAACATCATATTAATACCACTTTAACTTTGATTTTAGAAATATTATAATTTTTGCCGTCCTACTTTGATTTCAGCAAATTTATTGATATCATCATCAAAAATAATTTAATTAGCTGTCTTGTGCTAGAGTGAGATAATTGCCAAATTTGAAAGCCTCGACTGGTTCATAATGGAATGAAGATAACTTTTAATCAAATTAAGTTTAGAAAAAATTTGTTCACACCAAGCAGATGATGTGTAAATTGTCAAATAGAGTTTTAGTGCTAAAGCCAAGTATGGAAAAGAATCAGAAAATTTCATTTCAATTATCAATTTCAAAAACTTCAATGATGACACTTCTTGCAGCTTCTTGGTCAACTTCAGCTGCTTGTAAATGTCTCCAAAGTCATTTGAATACAATGAATGTCTTCTTTGAATGTTTGGAAAAGATTTGATGAAATAAGATTTCATCATTTCATTATCTTTCATTTCAAAAGAAGTTCTTTTATCTAAATGATACCCTTACTTTTTGATGACACCTGGTCCAGACCACAATCCTTGCACCTGCCTATGGCTGCACTAGTACTTCCCACAACTCATTCTACTTTTCTATGAAATTATTGTATTTAATGATTTTGAAACACACGTATAAAACTTATAATGTAATAATTATAAAATTTACTCATACGTCTTTTTAAAATGGTAGAAATAATGTTTTTATTGTAATCTGAAGATACTTTCTATAAAGTAATAAACTAATACGATTTGTAAATTAAATAAAAACTCTTACCCCTTTTAAAAATTTACCACCAGGATTAATTTTTTCAAGATTATCACTACACAGTATGGCAAAATTATAAAGTTGAGATTTAACAGATGTGTGGCGGACTGTTAACATCTTTATACACCTGTAACATAAAAAAAAAGTTAATTTCTGATCGGCCATTTTGAAAACTTATTAGAGTATTATCATCATCACAAAAAATGTTTAAATATACACAGAAATACAAAAAAGGAAGAAAATCTGATAATTTGTCATAAAATTTATAATTATAATAATAAAATTTAATTACGTGTACTATAACATAATTTTTATTGCGCGGTTATTATTATCACACATATTTATTAGTGTCAGCACATAAAAACTAATTAATGAATTAATGTTGCCATTTTAATACTTATTAATAATATGTGTTATACATCAGTAACATTTTTATTTTCTTTTGAAATATTATTTATTTTAGTTATGATATTGTAGAGGAAGATTGTTAAAGTTTTAGAATCATATATGTAAAAATTCTTTATAAAGGAAGATGATGAACGGATAACTTAAAAACATTTTTATTTCTGGTTCAATATCTGTGTTGGACAAAAAGATTAGGTTTTCAATTATCAGGATATTATAAAATATTTTAAATATATTTGTGACTACAAGTTAAGATTTTAAAACTTCTAAAAAGAGGTACTTTTATTAACATGACATACTTCTATGAGTATATTATTCTCAAGTTCAAAAAACCGTACTGTCAGCACCCAGAATAAATATTCATTAGGAGATATAACAATGGATTCCTATAACCATGTCCCAGCTAACTAAATAAGGTATCTAATAAGAAGTATGAAAATGTGTTTGATGATCTATTATGCATACACATTAGCACATTAGCACATACATAAATGTAATTCCAGAAAACAAATTTTGTGCTCTGCTTTTACAAATATATGTATTTTAAAAATCTATCTTAACTTAATATGTGACATTAAATTTACAGCAAGTTAAAAAAAAAACAAAAATGGTGGACAGTGATACAATTTTTTCCAAACAAAGAATACATCTAGAATTGTTTGAAATGTGTCAAGCAAGATTATCAAATAACGGTTCACGAAAAGAAGTTCTAAAATGTACGAATGAGATGCACTAGTAATCAGGTGATTTTCCAATACTATTCTAACTGGTTTGGTTTGTTCAAATGGGAGAGACTGGATTCTGTCATTCGACATCTCATTATAAAGCTTTTTTTTGCAAGTATTCATGGACTGAAGAAAAGTAGTTTGCTATGAAATCCTTTCATAAAAACACAACCAGTTTTATGATTGCTCAACCAGATTTTTGATTTTAGTTTTCTACTGTGATTTACTACATTAAAAAATATCAAAAGAAAATAAACAAATATGCTATTTGATTTTTTAAATAATTTTAAGAAAATCAAATAACATATTTGTTTATTTCCTTTTTATATAAAAATAGAGTATTAACTTACCAACAACTGTGAGTATTAATTATCCTAGCGCTTTCATATTATTCCTCCATCATCGGAGATCATTAATTAATTATGAATTTTATAGTTGTGCATATAAATTTTTATAAATATGAAATAAAATACATATAAAGGACAAAAAAAAACTAACAAATAATATTATAGAAGAATACGCTAAAATAGAATATAATATAAATTATAATAAATTTAATAAAATATTTAAAACATTTAAATTAAAAACAGCATATACAACCAATAATAAAATACATAAATAATGAAGACCCTTCTAAAAAAAATAAAATAAAATAACAAATATGATCTAGGAAAACAAGGAGATATAGATAATTCTTGTTTTCCTAGATCATACTTGAGATTGTCTTAAATGTGAAAATTGTGATCTGAAACATATATAGGTATGACAAATTGTTCATTCTCTATATTAGAATTAAAGAACACATCAGTTGCATAAATAAAAATATTAAATAACGATCTAACTTTGCTAGACACATTATAGAGAATGGACATAACTACAACCCAAATGAGTTTTTTGAAATATTAGAATACACTAATAATTTTCATAAAACTAGTATATTAGAGAAATTTCATATATATCTGAATAATAATAATAAATTAATAAATGAACAAATCAGATTTGATAATGATATTCTATTCAAGCAAATTATACAATAATTAATAATTATTAAGTTGACTAACTGATTCTATTTGTACATTATAAAAGCAGTAAACATCTTACGGCAAGACATTTTCTTTTAACACAAGACTTAACATTTGACAATGAACTGTTATAAATATAATAATTTTAGTTTATATTTTAGTTTTATTTCCTATTTAAAAAAAGAAAAAAAATTACATGCACAACTATAAAATCATAATTAATTAATAATCTATGATGATGGAGAAATAATCTGAAACGTTTGTATAATTAATACTCACAATTGTTTGTAAGTGGGTACTCTATTTTTATATAAATTGCATGAATACCAAATGTTAAAAAAATTAAACTTATTTCCTTTTGTTATGATGGATTTTCATCAAGTAACGGCTTCATCGATTTTAAAAAATATGCTTTTGCTATGAAATCCTTTCACAAAAACATAGTTATGTGATTGCTCAGCACAGTTTTTTATGAAAGTCTGGTCTCAATTAACACACATTAAAAATTCATAACACTGATAAATTTAAAACTGCTCTTGCATTGTCACTTTATGTGATTTCAGCTGCCTGAAGCCACAATTCAGCAGATTTTATACAAATTTATTTACTTCCCTCTACGAAATCAATTTTACTAATGCAGTACTATTAAAACTTAAATAATTTTTATCAGATTTCTTATAATTAAAGAAAATTAGGTTTTGATGACCAATGAAGCTCATATTCATTTAACCCCACGGCACTCCAAGAGAAATCACTTCAACTGTTCCAATGTTAGTGTATCCTTTTATAATTAATTAACTTTATTTTTTGAAGATGATGTTGAAAGGGCTATTACTCATTGGAATGAAATATAATATTTAGTTGTTAGAAACTTTGACAAATAAAAAGCTGTTGCGGCAAATTGATGAAAAAAGAAGCATTTGGAAAAATATAGTTAAAAGAAGAGACAGACTTATAGGCCACATATAAAAGCACCCTGGAATAGTCGCTTTGATATTGGAGGGGCAGGTAGATGGGAGAAATTGTGCAGGCAGGTAATTTTTGGAATATGTAAAACAAATTGTTAGGGATGTAGGATGTATGGGTATACTGAAATGAAATGACTGGGACTAAATAGGGAATCTTGAAGACCTGCATCAAACCAGTCAAATGACTGAGGACAAAAAAGAGACTTTGTAATCGCTTGACAAATAAAGAAATATTTTATCAATATAGGTATGCTCAGCAGTGCAGTCGTCATTCCTGCTGAAAGCAAATATACTAATAATCACCATACTTGTTTCTAAATAACCGTGGCTCGATGCCAACTTGCCTAACTCCGGCCAATCAACTGTCCAGGCAGTCCCTAGCCACCCTGGGTACTACACTACTTATACCCCCTCAGTTGTTCTGTTCATTGGGAGGAATCGACCCGCAGGTCAAGAAAGGTAGTTTATTCTCTCAAGCTCCCTAACAACTCTGGTATGTTCAGCCTTGTACTGGGGACAAACATATAGGAAATGGTCCACAGGGTCATCGACCCTACAGTCTGAGCATAAGCCCGGACAGCTGGCACCCCAACCCCATACGGGAAGACACCTGCCTTGTGATGCTTCCGGTTGCCACCCCCCCCCCCTCCGTTCATGGCCCCCTGATGGGCTTTAACGGGAGTCGTCTTTCGCCCTCTAACTTTTTACATCTCTTAGTAATAAGCCAGAGGCCTCATTGGGATGCCACTGATGTAAATGCCTCGGTAGACATTTACATCAATGTTTTATAAACTCTGCTTTTGGTTTTTTCTCTACAGGCCTCATCCGGACATCTTGAATGTCCTACATCATTGTCCTCTGAACTAGCTAACAGAG
Source organism: Lycorma delicatula (assembly GCF_047948215.1). NCBI lineage: Eukaryota > Metazoa > Arthropoda > Insecta > Hemiptera > Fulgoridae > Lycorma > Lycorma delicatula. The sequence continues at coordinate 900,748 of NC_134466.1, forward strand.
TTTGCGGAAGCACAAACCCCACGTCTAGTTCTACATTTTAGGACCGCTGGTGCAGGGAAAATTTTGAAATGTTAGAAAATCTAAGTTTTAACCAAAGCTATGACCACATCAATCTGTGAATTTAATTAAAAATGGATAAGTCATTCAGGAGTAATACTTGAACAAGTAGACTTTCAGTTTTATTCAAGTAGATTCTGTTTTTTTTTTTTTTTTTTTTTTATTGATTAGTCAAAATGTGTTTAGGGTATTTAAAAAATAAAATATAACAAAAATTTTAATGGCCACAATACTCTATTTCTTTCCAAATAAAAACATCCTGACCCCATAGTAGAAGACACCTGCTTTGTGACAATCACGGTCGCCACAACCCTCCATTCCTACCCCTGATGGGCTTTAATGAAGGTCATCTTCCAGACCTTCTTTACCTGATTACATGTTTCAGTCATCAGTTTGGCCTCTGTCAGGATGCCACTGATGCAAATGCCTTGATAGACATTTCCATCTGTGTAAAAATCTACTAATACTATCTCACTTTTGTATCCGGCTTGTTCGCCCTTTTGAATTCCTAACCTTCCAAGATCTTTATCCCATCTACAAATGACCATTTCCATGAACGCACTCCATACTGAAGCAGGAGATAATAAGAATAACCAGAAAAGGTAAAAATGTTATATTACTTACTGCACAAGATTATTTGTAGTATCAATAAATTCTTGAAGCAGTTGCATTTCTTCTTCACTGTAAACTAAAGGTCTACTTCCTGGGGTTGCAGCTGACCTCTGTGGTAATCTCATCAACTGTTTTTGTCTTTGCCAAGCCTTTAGTGAGTTCTCTAATGTCTTGATGAAACAAAAATGATTAATGAGAATAAATCTGGTCTATTATGTAAACTACATTAAAGTACTGAAAAATAAATTTAAACAATTTTTTTTTGTCAAGCTATAAAGAATAATCAAGAAAACATGGCTACAGAAACAAGGAATAGAAAATACAGATGTAAGAAAAAAATGATGTACAGTTATTTAAAATTAAAATTTTTTAAGCAAAGTATTTTACAAACAAACTTAAAACTAATTACAACTCAAAAATTTGCAAGTTCCTGTTTTAAAAAGATTTTCACATCAGATTCAAACTGCAAAGCTTTTACAACAAAGACAGACATTTAGGATTAAAAAAGATTATTAGATGATTCTTTTCAGATTAGAAAACATTAACCAAATAAGGAATTATTTTGGAATAATACAGAATGATTCAAGGAAACGTTAATCTTGAAATTTGTGTTGGTAGCACTGGGCAAGTGTCATCACTGAATAACTGATAAGAGCCTGCTTACATCATCTTTCCATTCAGTTATCATGGATACTTTAAGTGGTGCACAACGTGTTTTTGCTGTCAAACCTTTTTAAAAAAATAATGAGAGTTTGGAGACTATGAGAATTTCACTCTTAGTTTAATTTAGGATGCTACAGTTTTGTACCTCAGTATATGCAATTAACATATGGATATATAATTTTGAGGAAATTGGTTCAGCAATGAAAAGTAAACCTCCCGGTGGTGTTCATATTGTTAGACACCAGATAATATCGAGACTGTTTGAGCAGCTATCATAAGAACATCACGTAGTCAATTCATTGTCATGCAGCGTCTTTAGAATCACATAATTCTAGTGTTAGAAAAATACTGTTCAGAACTTACTTACTGAGACACAGATAGTCTAGGAACTGAAACCAAATGGTCGCATAATCCGCCATCAACTCTGTGACTGAATGGTCTTAAATATAAATGAGGACAATAACTTTGTTATAACAGATTGTGGGTGTAAAATGAAGCCAGTTTCAAACTTAATGGATTTTTTTATTAAAAAAATTTTCATTTTTGAATACAAGAGGATCCTACAGGTACATCAGTATCCGCTAAACAGCATCAGGGTTACCGTGCAGTGTCATCGTATGGCATAATAGGCCTTACTTTGTTTTAAAACGAGGGTGGCCTCCCGACTATAGTCACATCAGATTATTGATATGTCGCCATATTAAAAAACTTTACTGTGCAAAAACTACAATCATGCTTGGTTTCAACAAGATGACGTTGGTTCGACATCACATACAGCATGAATATTAATGGATGCTGTATGCCAATTATTTGGCAATTGTATAATTTTGAGAAGTGATGACATTCTGTGGCCTTCCAAGTCTCCTGATTTTTCAGTGAGCAATTTTTCTTGCAAGAGCTTAAAAAGTGTATAACAGTTGACCTGGTGTGACAGAAAACTAAAAACCAAGATCTGAACTGTTGAAATACCAGTTGAAATGTTGCATTAAACTGTGAAGAGTTTTATTATGAGACTCCAGGAATTTCTACACATAGATGGAGCTAACCTGCAAAATGTAAACCACCAGGTTGGTCTAGTGGTGAACACATCTTCGCAAATCACTGATTTTGAAATCGAGGGTTCTAAGGTTCAAATCCTAGTAAAGGCAGTTACTTTTATATAGATTTGAATCCTAGATTGTGGATACTGGTGTTTTTTTGTAGGGTTTCAATTAACCACACACATCACAGAAATGGTTGACCTGAGACTGTACAAGACTACACTTCATTTACACTCACACATATCATTCTCATTCATCCTCTGAAGTAGTACCTGATGGCACTTCCAGAGGCTAAACAGAAAAAGAAAAAACCTGCAAAATCTTAAAAAAATAAATTTTGTGTATGTATTCATAAATAGCATGATTTTTCTACGTAAATGTTATAAATACATTTATTTAATACAATTTTTTTAGAAGAATATCTAATTTTCGATTTCCCTGAATCATCTGAGTAATAAAATTCAATATCTTCTAAAGTCAATTCAAGTTTATTATTTTAGATAATAAACTTGGGAGAAAATATTGCATTTCTAGAATATGAAATTCAGACATTAGTTTTTAAAAAAAAAAAAGAAAGCAAAAAGAATATATTCCTATTAACTGAACCAAAAGAGAGAGTAATTCACAAAATTATTACATATGTAATTTTTTATAATTTGCAATTTTTTTTGGTAATTTGTAATAGTTGTCTCATTATTTAAATTTATAACCAGGAAATACAAGCACGCTATCAAACACATTTCAAGAATGTAAACCAGCTTTTTTTGGTGGGATAATTATTGTACATAAAGTAACAATTCTCACTGTAAGTAAAAATTTAATTCAGTAAACACCTAATAATCCATATGCAGCTTAACCAGTGTAAATTAAAAATATAATAAATTTTTAAAAATATGGAATAATGAAAAGAAATACCCGAAGTTCACTGTAATTAAAGAATAATTAATTTATTAATTGGATTATCAAATAAAATCGTTTTCTTACTTTAATCCGCCTGTTATTATTTAATACCTGAAAGTAGTAAAATATAATTAAAAATGTTATTTACAACACCACATCAGAACACGGGTGACAAATAAGAAATCCTGTATTGTAGTAATGAAATTAACATCTAATAAGTACAAAGTAGAACCAAATTTAAAAAATGCACTGAAAATTAAAAAGTAACTTTGTTTTGACTTTCCGAAGATGGCACCAAATTAAAAACAACTAACAATTTACTTACTAATCCTTAATAATTTGTCAATTTCAAAATGAAGAATTTACAAAAAAAAACAATTATAAAGTTTTATTTTTTAATTTTTATAATTTTTTTTGAACTTTTTTATTTTTATAAAAAAAATATAGATGTCAATAAAAATACAGGTTTGTAAAAATAAACATTTGTTTTTGCATGGGCCATTGACCACGCAAAAGTAAACATTACGTAAAAAAGCAAGAAACCTGGATCTTGATTAAAATAAAGATAAGCAAAGTACAGTAACAAAATAAAATGGCTGCTACTGAGTTTGAACTAAGTCTCATCTGAAATGCGAGAATATGTATTACTATTTTCACCCATTCTTCTCTCCAACTAATTTTTTTAAAGTTTTACTGAAAAATAAAATATTTTAAGTATCAAAATGACAAAAGGTTGTAATTAATATAACATAATAATCCAATAATAGGTTCTGACGATGATAAAATATGTTCATATCCTCTACAAAGATAATATATAATTTTTCATTAAAATAAAACCTTTCACTTAATTTTTCTGAAAATAAATCATAATAAGATCATCAGAGAACTCAATAAAAAAAAAAAAAAACAATAATCAAAATCACAAAATCAATTTGGTGAAGAGTAAGATTTGAATTCACAACGAAAAAAAAACATGAATCAAATTGAGAACCTTTTCTCCTTTTCTGAAGAAGGTAAAAAATAAATGTTTGACTAACAAAGGATGATAAATGACATGCTTCCAGTTGATGTATTTGGGCTAGCCAACTGTAGTTTCAATGGCATTAACTATTATATCTAACACATTGTTACCATAACACCAATATCTATAGGTCTTTGTAATGGTACCAAGAAAGAACTAGAAATATTAACGTATTAACAAAGTTTTACAATAAACATGCATTACAAATGTTGTATCCGCAGTTATAATATACAAGGGATGGCTGAAATGTAATGCATACTGGAATGTAATGGGAGAACAAAATGTCACACGAAGTAACAGATACTGCCATCTTGTAGTTTCATTCTACTACTAATATTCCCTAATATTCCAAAATTCAATGAACCATGTTCTATCATTTTCTGTCAGCCGCCATTGCCAAGTACGCCTACTATGTCAATGCATCTAAAACAAAGTATAATGATTGAATTTTTAACAACAGAAAATGTGACAATCATCATCATCTAAAAGCCATTTAACGTGATGAAACTGTTGACTGAAGTATTGCGAGAAGGTGGGCAATAAAATTTGTGCATCAGGAGCTGGTAAAGTGAATATTGAAGCTACTTTAGCAGTTGATCAGTTTCTGTGACTGATGAGAAGCAACAAAAGGAAAATGAATTAATTCAAACGATCATCACATCACCAAACAATGCATTAACATCCAGATAGGCACATCAAAAGATCAAGTAGACATATGAAGTAGGATAAATGAGCTGTCGTAAAAACTGTTTATGGTGGGTGTCATGCAAAACTTACAGAAAAGAACAAACAACAATGAAAGAATTGTTATCAACAGTTTCTGAAACATTATAATGACAAGGGAGTTGATTTCCTTTTCAATATTGTGATGGCAGACGAAGCCTGTCTCCCATCACAGTATCATTAAACTATAAGGTTAATCAATTATCATGAACCTATAAGGGAAAATAGCCAAGCGTGGAATAATCCAATGCTATATTTTGCTACAATAAAAATTTTAAAACACAACCCTCACCAAAAGAAATTCTCTTCATACTGTTCTTGAATTCCAAATCGTATTTGTAATTAACTATCTGGAAGCTGATTTAGCTGTATAATTCTGGAGATACATAGAAATATTAAAACACTTTTTACAGACATGTGATGTGATTGACAATCAATTCAGTGATAGTTCTGCAAAACAAAAATGCTTGGTTACAGACATCATGGTACAACTACCAAGGCTGTGGGAATAGAAAGCAGCGGTAGGGAAGTAAAGGGAATCTAGCTGCTATTCAATAAATCAAACTGTGCTTATTGCAGGAGGAACTAATCTCTACTAAAAGCAGGAAACTGAACTGAACAGGACTGTAGTGAGAATAGAAGAGAAGAGAAGGAACTTGTGCACTAAACCCTTCTCCTCTTACTTCCACAAAACACTTTGATGTTGAAAGTTGTATCTATTCAAAATTATCTGTACTCACTAGATTTGACACCCTGCAATTTTCACTTCTTTCCACAATTAAAGAGGGTTATTAAAGATATTCATTTCATCGTAGATGAACTGAATCACTCAGTGAGGTCATGAATCAAGGAAAGGCCGCTAGCATTCTTCTTGACAGAATGAGAAAATCGGTTCACAGATGGGAAAAATGTATGACTATACATTGGGGGATGGGAAAAATAATGACTATAAGTTAAAATATATTATTTTTTTGTAGCAAATAAAATCAACTTTTACGCCGTATTTGTTTCATTTAACTATCTCTTTTCATTTGCAAATTATGATGGCTATGCATTACATTTTGACCACCCTTTGTATAATTGGGAACTTATTGTAAGGCTGGCTGGTACTACATTTGTATTTAATGAGTACATTTTAAAATTGATAGTTTTATTTCATTTTTTTTTTTAATGGTTTTCTAAGTGAATGACCACTTATTAAGAAATTTAGGATGGTTTCTTACATCTTCTTTAATTAATACACAATGTCTGTACAATAATACTCTTCTTAATACAAACAAAAACAGAATCCTCTCATAATGTGATAACAATGACAACATTGCAGACCAATAATATTATAGTTTTATACATTTAAAACAGATACATTGAAATATATTAAAAAATAATTTACATGTTTTAAATCACAACAACAAAAGAAACAACACCAAACTAGGATTCATCTGTAATTGTATGAATAATACATAACATCGTTAATGATAAATATAGCAACACAATGCTTTTTTTGGAGGGGGGAGGTCTTAATGAACTATTTTTTCTTTTAATCATTTTAACAAACCTTAACTGTAAGACATTGTACTGGCCATATTGTAGCTGAATGTGATTTCCATTGTCTTTTTAGTTTAGTACAATAATCAACCTGTTAAAAAGTATATATTAATATGAACTATAACCAGTAATAATTAATCAACAAAAAAATAATATGAATATAGATGCATTCAGAAAGTAAATACCAATTGTGTGAACAGATTAACTATACCTATTGTTGTTTCAAGTATTTGCACCAACTTCCGTCATCTATTAGGAAGTTACAGATATTAATATAAGAACAGAAAGTTTCATATGATTGAAATGTTTTAAGTTATTGGGTGGAAAATTTAATATGAAATTTAGAATGTTCTGTAAAATAGATGATATATAATGATACGAGCTAACATTGTTATTAGATGTGTAAAACTTAAGGTCTAAAACTTGTCTTAATTATGTAGTTTGAAAAATGGTTAGGGAAGGCATTTCTGTGAAGAATGTGTTATTATGTGCAATACAGTCAGCGATTAGCAGTCAATGGCAATTTGATACATGTGTCTGACACAAAAGTTGATGATAAGACTCTTTTTTGGTGTGTTAGAATGATGAGACTACTGAATGAGGCAGATTACTGTTAGCAATCCCATGTAGGAGGTCAGTACTTCGAAGTCCAGCTAAAACTGTTAAATTTCACACTAATAGAATTTTGATACTAACCCTTATCTCCATCCTAATAGTTTCTTAATTAGTATGTTTCTAGCCTGGCAATACATATATATAAAACAAGCAACAGTTCCCCCTTTACAAGATCAAGGGGTACAGCCGTTCACTATTGCATCAAATCAAAAAAACTGAACTAAATCTGGAGACTTCTGGAATATCATAAAAATCAATCAATCCATCAATTTCTTTGATATTCTCCACACGTTTTAAGAATTAGTATGAAACTGATATGACCATTGTTCAGACTGGATGTTGAAAATGTTCTCTGAAGAATAAAACCTAAACAAGCTAGAAATGTTTGACCTTATTTTGTGACATGCAAAGTTAGCAGATGGATTCTTCAATTAACATCACAAGCATTGAACATTCCAAATGATTTAGACATTTAAGTACAGTAATTTATTAATTGGAAGTACACCTGTACACAGAAAGATCACTGATTGAAGAAGATAATTTTACGGCATGTATTCAGGTGTATGTTTCAGTAGATTTTTATATACACTAATTTTTGGAATATAAAAGTAGTTTTGTTTGATAATCTTGCCTCAAGACACAATGATAAACATAATCTCTTTATATAATTATATATACATAATTATATGAAATATAAATCATCAAAACACAGTAATTAGATAAGTTAAACTTATCATATTAATTTCCAATAATTGATTTTCACACCTTCAGTTGGTATCGAATTTTACAACTACATTAAAATATATTCTTTCAATAATTTGTCATTTTATTCTAAATTGTTTTCTATTTAGAAATTTTGAATTGTATTAAGAATGTATAAGTAAATTTTACTGTTCAGTACTAGAATGATTTCAATAACGGAATTGAAGAAAGTAGTATGAAAGATTTTATAATGAAATCATTTCAGTAATGGACAGCAAAATTTACAAATACATTCATAACACAATTAAAAATTTAAAAACAGAAAACAGTTTAGAATAAAACAACAAATAATTAAAAGAATATGTTTTAATGTTGTTACAGAATTAAATACCAACTGAAGGTATGGGATACCATGAAAATCGATTATTGGAAATATGGTAAGTTTAACTTATCTAGTTACTGTGTTTTGATGGTTTACATCTAATATAAATTAAATTTTATTAAAACAGTGTTCAAGCTGTTAATGAATTATTTGAATTTTCAAAAAATCAAAAATCATTCTGTATACTTTTAGTGATTCCAAATTGCACAAAAGATTCCAAATGCATTTCAGATTGAATAAATACGATTCCAAATGAATAATTTCATAAAAAATGAGAAGAATGATTCTAAATTGCATGATGATCTCTCGGGAGATGATTCTATGGCCAAAAATAAGAAAAAAAGTTCATATAAACATAGTTCAGAAAACGGTTTGTAAAATGGATTCAGGGATGGTGAAATGGATATTTCCATTGAAATCTGAAATTTTTCACAAACACAGTACTTCCTTTACTTTGTACAAGGAAGTAAAAAGGTAGAGAATAAACATTTTTAAATTTCGGATTATTGAAATTATACAAAGTTGAAAAACCAATAAATTATTACATCTTTATTCAACAAAAAATTAAGAAAGAAAATTTTGTTACAATAGTGGTATTTTAAAACTTTGTTATATTTTCATTTAATATTAGGTACTTTTACAACAAATAATGCCCACACGAAAAAGACTCTGGGTCATTATGAGCCACTTTGTTATTCTTTCATTGTTAAAAATAAATTAACAATAAACAGTAAAAAAAAATATATATATATAATGTTTATTTTCTAAAGTGTCAGTCTGTAACTGAAAAAGCAACAAACACTTGCCATTGCACCAAAAAGATTCAACTAAAAAATATCTATAATTTTAAACAGAGTTTTTTAATAGAGAAATTGTTCAAAACAGATTCTTTGAAAAATTTCATCAAATTTAAATATAAATTTACTGAATATACAGAAGTTAAAAATTTATGTTTTCTTTATAATATTAATAACACTTAAGATTAGAAAAGTCAGAATGATGAAATTTTATGCTTATTTGTACACACATATATATAATCCAAGATATAATGTATAAAGGAAAACTTAGTGAAGTAACTACTTAGACGCACAGAAATTGAAACAAATACATACTAAAAATATTTACCCTATTTCTGCAGAGCATTTTCATTCTATTTTTATGAATTATTCGAATAACACCAGGAGGTTGTACCCAAGCTTCTCCATCTACCTGTACTGCCACACCCTTATTACCTTTAAAAAAAAAAAATCAGCTCTAAAAATTTTACAACAGCAATGATAAAAATATAATAATGTTACTTAACTATAATACTTTAACAGCACTTAAATGACATAATCAGTGAAAGTCTGTGAATGTAATACATCGGTTCATGAAAAAAGGAGGAAAACTCAAGCACTGCGACTGTATTTTGAGAGAAAGGTGACATCACAAACAAAGCATAGTGTACGCAATACAGAACAATTTCAATGTCATAAATACTCCTATATTTAAGTATACAACCATTTTATTTTGTTATTTCTTTCTATCTCAGTCTTTGTTATGGTTGTAATACATTTGAAGCGCATTAAACTAAACAGAATTGCTGTTTGAAGGAGTAATAGTGTTCATTATGCAACAAGTCACTTTATTGAACAGATGAAAGTGTCACTTGTAGAGGTTAAATAACAAATGCATCGTGTTGGGCTTGATGTGCTACGTAATCAAGTTCATAAAAAAAATAATGTCATTTAATTCCAAATAAGTCTGGCAAAGGCTCAATCCATAATCTTCAGAATAGCTATACCGCTTTCAGAAGTGTCCTATGTTAGATCATCTCTAAAAATTTGATAATAGAACGTACCAGATAATACAGCAAAATACTCAAGTTACCTATATGTTGCTAACATTTATTGAATGAGTTGGCTGGAAATCATTAAGTTAAACATTTTTGTCAGTACAAGCTGGACTTGCACTAGTTCTGGTACAACTAACTATCCACGGATAAAAAAAAGAGGTGATATGCATGCACTGATTAGTAGAGATGTTTCCCTCTCAATACTATTCAAGAAACCTTGAAGACAATCGGGCAGAGTCATCATTTAGAACAATTTTGGCTTCTTGCTCTAGAAATTACTTTATATTTTTAGATTAGCTAATAGAGTTCCCATATTTTTAATTTACTTATTTCAAGCAGTTGAAAATAAATTCTAAAAAAAATAAATGCTTACTAATATAAATGTTTGTTTGTTACGCTTGCATGTAGAAACGGCTTAACCGATCACCATGAGACTTCATACACATATTCTCAAAGGTATTGCGAAGGACATAGGACACTTTTTAGTAAAAAAAAAAAAACAATATTTTTTCAGGAGGGTAAAAAAATTTATATCAGTAGGTATGATCGTCCGACAAAAAATTTGACCAAATTCAACGCCATCTGGCATTCAAGTAAGTAAATGAAATAAAGTGGCGATCCAACACCGTAATACCGACGGTCAAGTCACTATTCAATTGAGTATAGTGCTTCTGCTGTTTCGAATCCTTCTATATTTATTGTTATTCTTCTGTCACTTCTAAGCGATACTAAAACTTTTCCAGTTTTTGAGGTTAGATGCCTGTTTATTGTTTTACTTCTAACGCTATTTTCAGTTTTTACTCTGTTTTTTTCTAAAATGCCTCAGAAGCGCAAATTTAACCTGTCCAGGGATTCATCACGGGCCCGGGCGGCAAAAGTGGCTCGAACTCAAGAATCTTCTGCTCACACAGAACTAAGACGACAACAAGTGAGGCAACAATGTGCTTTGAGAGCTGGTGAAACAACTTCTCAGAGACAAGAAAGGTTAGATGAGCAAGCTGAATGCCCAGCTACCTTAAAAGCAGCTGAAACGCCAATTCAAACACAAATTTGTTTAGAAAGACAATCTCTCGTTCTTATAGCAGGCAGCTATAAGAGCGAGAGTAACTCCAGAACAATCGCAGGCGAGAAGAATCGTTCATGCAGAAATGCAAATCGCACGCCGTCAAAATTTCATGCGTAACAATTGTTCTGTATTTAATAATTTTGGATTTCAATATGATCTTTACTTGATACACATTGTATGCCGCACAATATCGCTAAGCTAAAGGATCGCATAATTAATGCGATCAACTCTATCGAAAATGACATATTAGAATGAGTTTGGCAAGAGCTAAACCTTCGTGTTGATGTGTGCCGTGTCACCAGAGGAGCACATATTGAACATTTATAGATTTTAACAAAAACTGTTTGAGTCTCTGCATCATCTCGTACAACTTTCATTTAGGTAAGTGAAATACTTTTTTTGTACTGAATTTCTGTAACTCCTAGGAACATTATGAAACGCCCCCTGTAACTGAATTAAAATTATATCAGAATTCACAAGATTTTTTTATCCTTTATTTATTTCAAAGTATTTTTTAACAGCACAATTTCTATAATAACAAAGTAATTTTGGGGTGCTCTAACATAAAATATTACAATAAATTATAATTATGAATTTAAATTACACAAATGTTGTTTTCATTATATAACATTTTTTAAAGATTAATTCACTTAATATAACAATATACTTTTTTATATAATAATTCATATAATTCATTACAATGGTGTTGGTACATTTCTAACTTGTTAGAATATCAGTCCACATTTCTTTGGTTGGAATTTTGGGTCTGTGCAATTGTCTGTACCTGCTATCATTGATGGCCGTTGGTCACATGAAAAATTAAAAGAAAAAAAATAAGAATATAATATAATTATATATCACCTCTAATAGTAATCTGTACGGTTCTACATTGAGCAATACGATGTCGTTGTAAATTAATAATACGAGAGGCAGCCATTTGCATTGAGCCAAAAACCGCAACTACTTCCAATATTTTATCATCCATACTAGGCGCCAAAAATAAATCATCTTCCTTAGTACCACCCCAAAAATTTGTACCACCCATAAAACTGCAAAAAAATAATAAGAAAAGATATAATATTATTGAAAAACAAAATAAAAACAGATCTAATGAAATGTAACAAAAAATATGCTAACAAATATGTGGACTTACACACATGTGCTTTCATACACATATATACACACATGCACACACACACACACACACACACACACACATATACACACAATATGCATATGCACACATCCACGTACTTAAATGAGAACAAAAATACCAACCTGATTTCATGCTAACTATACAATTGGTCAAGGGAAAAACTATGTCAATGTTTAACAGTTTGCAATCACTATTCAGATTAATCATTTCTTCTTTTTATTTTATACTGAACTTCTCAGGCATTGCTGATTAAGTGGATAAAATTTCCATTAATGATAACATAAGTATTTTTGTTCCCCATAAATTGGGTGTTTCATCAGATGACAAGTTCTCATGTACTGATATATTTAAGTTCTCATATATTTATTATGCCTATATAATTCGCATACCAAGTATAATGTCATCTTTTGGGACACCCTTAAAAAGTCAGAACAAATTTTAATATACAAAAATAGACTACTATTATTATTTTGTGCCCATTAAGTATGAAACCTGTAGACACATATTTAGAATATTAAAACATTAATTTGTCCTTTTGTTAATATTCATGAACGTTCAATCTTTGCTAAAAAAAAAAAAAAAAATTGTCACTTATTCTTAAAAGATAATAACATCCATCTTTACCAAGCCAGACAATGAAATTGTTTTTGTACAACATAATATGTCAGCTTACAAGAAAGGTTCTTAATAATCTTTCATTGTCATTTTTAATAAAATGCCAAACTATCAGAAAACTCTTCTCACCAATTTATTTAAACTATGATCAAAAGAATTTTTTTATGGAAACATTATTAATATGTTGATGAATTTTTAAACAATAGTAATTAAAATTAAAAAAAACTCCTGTTCAACGTAACATAAAAATGCGCTCAAAATAATTTTTAATAACAGCTTCTGAATTGTGAATTATTTTATAGTAATTTTTTATTTTTAATATATATTTTATCTTAAGAATTATTTCACATGTTTATATTTAAAAAGTTAATAAGGACTCAACACATCTATTTTTTATTTAAAATTTTTTTTAATATTGATATATTAATGTTATTTATATAATAATTTTTATGTTGCAATCAGAATAAAGATTGATTTATTCCCCTATTCTTTTTATCAGACGCTTCTTTTGAGTCTTTAAATTAATGGGGACATGACTTTTTAATGCTATATAATAAGGCAAAATAAAAATAGTCTGATAGGCTTTTCAACCAAAAGTTGAAACAAGAAATATATTCCCCAAATATAAAGAGACACATCAGTGCTTCTGTCAATGGCGGTACAATTGGTCAGAACCAAACAAGCCAAATAAATCCCTAAGATGTACTACTTATAAGATTCTCACAACAATATAATAAATCCCGGGTCCATGATCAAACTCATATAAAAACCAATTAGAAAAATAAAAATCCAAGGAAAAGGATGAATGAAAAACATAATTTACTGAGGGATCGCTAAACAAAATCAACAATTTTATTTGAAGAAGTGCTTCTTCCAAGCATTCATCCAATCTATAATCCTTCAGAAGATCAGTTAAGTATCTTCCCCCAGAATCCAAAAAGTAGATTATAATTCAATGACTTTGCACTTATTAGCTGAAATAAATCAAATTTCTTTTAGATAATATAAAACAAGGTAATATGTTCATATTTCTGTAAGGAATATGCTCACAAATTTCTAAAATTATGAAGGAAATAAAAAAATATTCAAAATGAACTTGCATAGGGTCTAGCTAGTTTACTGGCTAAGTACTTTATTTATTTATGATACAATATGTCAAGCACACCTCCTTTCCTAAAACAATAAGCAACTGCACGAGAAAAACAACAAGATCATTATATTGGCATGATAGAAAACTGATGGACTGGAATTAATTCCAGCCATAAGCAAAAACATGTCAAATAAATAAATAAATAACTTACCTGGGTATGTTGAGCACAACAATTCCTTGTAATGATGGAAGAGGTATTTCATAACCATCACAGAATAACTGGACTCTTTTTTCTAAATTCTTATAAGTTTTCTGAAAATAGTACAACAAAAATTAATTAAAAATGATATGTAAGTAAATTCTAAACTTAGAATGAGAGAAAATTATTTAAACGACTTAAAATGAAACACTCAAAGTGAAAAGCAACATACAATCTTATAAATTTTGCATGTTATTATCTAAAGATAAATAATTATTTTAAATTATGTTGTATCATGAGAAAAATGACCTTATCCCTTGTATTGTGATTTTTTTTTATCTTTATCTTTTTATGATTTCATCCATACTGTTGTGTCTGGACTGATATTAGGTTTAGTTATTATTTGGGGAAACAAGAATTTTTCAATTATTACGATATATGCTCTCACATGATGACAACCTCATTTCTATCATTATTTTCAAAGACATATGGACCAATTATTACAGAACTATTGTACACTTCATGGTGTGACTTTACTACCGTGCAATGATTCTTGAAGAATTTCATCAGTATTGTTGCTGCTTCATATAGAAAGTTTTGCTTATTCACACACACACACACACACACACACACACACACACACACACACACACACACACACACATATATATATATATATATTTTCACATACATATATGTATGAATGTGGAAAATATGATGCATTACTTATGAATATACTATTTATTACATATTCATTATTGTTTGTAACATTCAAAAGTTGACAGTAAAACCTATATGATTCACATCATCAGTGTCATTTAATACCTCACTACTTGAATTTCATAATGTTTAAATCTAAAAGAGATGGTCAATAATTAACAAAAGACAAATTGATGTAGAGAAAAAAAGGTTCATTCAGTAACAATGAAACCTTTTGATGGTCAAGTTGGCAACTTTGCAAACACATTTAATCAGCTGTTCAATCATAATTAATATAAACATAACCTCTTTTGTTGATTTCAGAATTTCAGCTCTGCTTGAAACTTGTATTCCAGAGGAGCAACGTTCAGTGATAAGATTTTTGCTATCAGAAGGTGTGAAACCAGAGAAATTTACTCAAGAATGTTGAAATAGTATGGTGAAAAGTGTTTAAACCACAACAACAGTGTTTAATTTGGGCAGAACAATTGTGACTGATCTCCATAGCTCTGGAAGACCAGTTGAAATTTCGACTACTCCACTGCAAAACCACATAAATAATCTTATTCACAAAGAGAGGTAAGTCAAAATTTCCCAAATTACTAGTGTTATATCAGTGTTGGAACCACACATTCAGTCATTCATGATGTGGTGAATTATTGCAAAATCTGCTCAAGATGGGTTCCAAGGTAGTTGATTCAAGCCCATGTAAACCCCGGATTCGCATATGTTCTGCGCTCAAAGAACAGCTTGAAGCAGAAGGTAATCACTTTCTAGAATGTATAATAACCCGTGAGGAAATGTGGAAACACCATTTTTAGCCAAAATGGTAAATTCTTGAGTAGAAACATCTGGATTCACCCACCAAAAAGAATTCAAAACTCACACATCAGCCGGTAAATCATTGTTGACAGTCTTCTGGGACTTGCAAGGCCCAATTTTTAGTCACTATTTGGAAGAACAACGAACTGTGAACAGTGAGTACTATTCTAACGTGCTCCAACAGAAAGTGACACCTGCGACAAGGCAAAAACATTAGAGTGCTCTCTAACAAGGTGTGATTCCCCGCTTCCCATATCGCTCAGAAAACACGGAAATGCTCGAGAAGCTGGGTTGGGGTGTTATCACATCCTCCTTACAACCCAGATCTTGCCCTATTTGATTTTCATTTGTTCAGCCTGCTCAAAGACTTCTTATGCAGCAAGAAGTTTATGACAACAAAGCGGTACATGAATGGTTCAAACAGCAAAGTAAAGACTTCTATGCTGTGGGAATCAGAAAGTTCACAGAATTGTGGGATGAATGTCTAAATATTGCTGGAGACTATGTTAAAGAGTAGTATAAGTTTCATTATCATTGAATAAATCATTTTTTCTGTGCATCAATTTGTCTTGTAAATTTTTTATTGAGCGTCCCTTGTATGAAGATTCCTTTAAATACTGGTGTACGACAATCACACTACCTACAACCTAAATAGCAACAAACAGTTTAGGGTTTCTAGTATCACACTGTTTGTGATACACAAACACTGTTTGTGATACACAAACAGTGTCCACATTTTCAAGTATACATACATTCCTTTGTTTACAGGATAGGCTTCTTAAACATTGCAGAAAAATAATTTTTTTATGACTCTGTATCCAGTATTAACTGCCACAGGCTGATGGCATTATATCATTGAAATAGTTAATATGCAGACACAAAACTAGCAATTTTTAAAAAATGCTTTACTTCCAAAATGCAGTGTTATGCATCACTTAAATGTTATAAAAACAATTAATTACTGGTTAAAAAATGTTATCAAATGTATGTAAATGTTATCGGGAAAAAATTCCTTGTAACTACTCAATTCAATCTTTTCTCAATTTTGAAAAACTCTGCATATTAAAAATCAATGAAGTAAATTGCATTAAAAAGCAAATGTTACTTTTGTTTTAATGTTTTAATGTCTACCTGTGATAGAGACTGTAACATATAAACAAAAGAATGGTCACAACGAAGTTTTAATTATAATTTATTTTGCTTTCCTTTTAAACTACCCTGTGCATGATTATAAATTAATGATTGTGGACAATAACGTAGTTTCTAAAACAATACTTATAATTTCTGTAGTTTTTTAATTACAGATAAATAACAACAAAAGTGTAAATTGTTCTTCATGTCGTATGAATAATATCTAACCACAATTAGAAACTGATTAAACATCACAGAAATCATATTGGTTAAGATGAAATCAACTGATTCGATGGGAAACATAATTGTGATATGAAAACAGAAAGAAATAAAATAAAAACTAATGCAGTATTGGCCAGTGGAATAGACTAACAGGAACCTCTTCTAGAAAAAAAAAGTTGAT
This sequence comes from Lycorma delicatula, assembly GCF_047948215.1. NCBI lineage: Eukaryota > Metazoa > Arthropoda > Insecta > Hemiptera > Fulgoridae > Lycorma > Lycorma delicatula. The sequence continues at coordinate 918,023 of NC_134466.1, forward strand.
TCAAAATTTTTTAATATTATTTCTTTGCTCAAAATTGAGTTACTGATGGAAAGCGTTCAGTAAAAATGAATACAGTTATTTATTTTTTTCTTTTAAAATGAATGAGATTAAGTAACATATTTATGCTAATTTAAATTTGTTTAGCAAATTTTAAGCACAATAGTAAAAAAGGATTTTAAATTAATTTAAAAAAATTACTTGTTTAACAATCGATTTTAGAAGTTGAAGGTTGTGAGGTTCAAATCCAAGTAAAAGTTAGTTGCTTTTATACAGATTTGAATAATAGACAATGGATTAATAAAGAGTGGAATAATAGAAAGTGGATTACCAGAGTACTTTGATGCGTTTCAATATATATATTTTTTTTTCTTTTTTAAAACTTTGGAAATAAACTTTAAAATCAATACGAATCAGAATATAATTAAAATTAAAAACTTTTTTAAATTAAAAGTTATAATTAAAATTAAAATTAAAAGTTAAAAATTCCATATAAAGAATTTTATACAAAAGTTTAACTTTTAATATTAATTTTAACTTTTAATTTTGATTTTAAATCTTAATAAAAGAAAAAAAAAAATTTAATTCCATTTTGATTTGAACTGATTTTAAAGTTTATATCCAAATTTTTAACAAATTTTGTTTTTGTTTTATTATATTTTGTTAATGTTGTGTATTTATAATATGTGATTTTACATGTACAATTAAAAGATTGGATTAACTGACGATGTGAAAAAATCGTAAAAGTACTCTTGTGTATAAATAATGATGTAAGTTAAACGTCATCCTATCCTACTACATTTAATTTTATTCTGTACTTGGTGGATCAAGTTATTTATTTTTTGCTTTTTCCTGTTTAGCCTCCGGTAACTACCATTCAGATAATACTCAGAGCATGAATGAGGATGATATGTAAGAGTATAAATGAAGTGTAGTCTTGTACATTCTCAGTTCAACCGTTCCTGAGATGTGTGGTTAATTGAAACCTGACCACCAAAGAACACCGTTATCCACGATCTAGTATTCAAATCCGTGTAAAAATAACTGGCTTTACTAAGAGTTGAACGCTGGAACTCTCGACTTCCAAATCAGCTGATTTGGGAAGTTGCGTTCACAACTAGACAAACGCATTGGGTTATCAAAATAGCCTTTCTTTCTTTTTCCTGTTTAGCCTCCGGTAACTACCATTTAGATAATACTTCAGAGGATGAATGAGGATGATATGTAACGAGTGTGAATGAAGTGTAGTCTTGTGCATTCTCAGTTCGACCATTCCTGAGATGTGTGGTTAATTGAAACCCAACCACCGGTATCCACGATCTAGTATTCAAATCCGTCTAAAAATAACTGGCTTTACTAGGACTTGAACGCTGGAACTCTTGACTTCCAAATCAGCTGATTTGGAAAGACGCATTCACCACTACACCAACCCAGTGGTTTAAGTTATTTATTTATATTTGTATGCCATTACATATAATGTAATGGCTTTACAATACAGAGAAATATGAGTCTTATATATATACACATATATGATATTCTTAACATAAAGAAAAGGATTTGCGTTTAAAGATATACTACATAGGATTCGAATATGTAATAAAAGCATTAAATAAAATGTAAATGTAGTAAATAAAATAATGTTAATTAAAGAAGAAAAAAAGATAGATTACTACAATATAGCATGTAGCGGGGCTTTCTTTTTATTTTTTTCAGAATGACCTCCTGTTTTTTCATTACATTCAATTTTTTAATATATTATGGTTTTACTGCAAACCCAAAAGCTTATGATTAGATATAGCTTTTTAGTGATGCTGCAGTTTATTCCATTCTTAAATCAAAATTTAATGCAAATCCTTTTTCCATTTTTTCCACAAGTTAAAAATCGACAACCTTACCAAAACATAACCTTTTCAGCAGCTAATAACAAAAGCATCCAATATGGTACCAATATAAACATATGTTAAGGACAAGTATACCAACATAAAAAAATGACTGTGACAATTGGCTTTATACAACCTGGGAAATTAAAAAATTCTAGATATTTTTTTATCGCAGCTTGTACACTATTTCACCACTAGAGTAAACTACCAGTTTTTTAACAAATGTGCATTACTATTTTCTGTAAGATTAGAACATTTTAAGGTGATTATAAGATAAAGCCCATTAGTTAAAACGGTACTATAGATCTAGGTAAAGTTTCTTCTTTCTGTGTATAAATAGTTAGCTCTGTATTACCGAAAAATATTTGTTGAACAAGATGTTAATAATGATATGGGGAAAAGGGAATTTAAGTAAAAGACAGATACTGGCACAAAAAAAAAGAATGCAGTAACTTGAGAATAATTGCTTGTTAAACAAAGATGGAGATCTCTTACAACCTCTACTTATGTGTTTGGTAAAAACGTAAGTAACAGCAAGTATTATGTTAACGGAAAAAAAAGAAAAGAAAATTAAGCAAGAAAATGATTTTACTTACATGAAGGAACTCTTTACTGCCTAATACACCATACCAAATATAATTTCGTGCTCTTGATCTACATTTTTCAGGATGCTCTTCACGTTTCATATGAAAATCTAATGATATTTTTGCATCAATACCTATACCAAAATAATTATTCATCACGCAACGTTCAATATAGCCCTCCCTGAAAAAAAAAATTAACATTATTTTCATATTAAAACATCAAATATATACTTAAAGCGAGGTTTACATAATTATTAATATGAAATGTTTTTTAAAAATACAATTCATCTTCTGGATAACATTATGAAAATCACATATCACTGATTTAAAAATAAAATATAAATAAAAACTAAAGATCAGAGAAGTCTCTTATCTATTAACTAATAAAAATGATGTTAAACACTAAAATGTTTTTCAAATCATCTGTAGTAAAAATTAAATGACAGGGATAATATATGAAATGAATATTAACAGAATAAACATGACACAAGTTATAAAAACAAAAAGATTTTAACAGCCAAAGGAACATAAAGTATGGACTAATGAGGTGTGAAAAAAAGTAATTTTTTTCAGACGAGACTCAATTCTTTGTCCAAGGGGAGAGAGTAGCCTAGATTTGTAAGTCAGCAGATGAGAAAACTACTACGCCAGCACACCTTCAACAAGCTCCCAAACAGCTGACAAAAAAGATGTTTTGTAAATGAAGAGCCAGGAGCACTTATGCCTGTGGATGGAATGATGAAATCAGACAAATACAATAATATATGTCAAAGAAAAAAAGTCCCGCTTATGCAAAAGAACCCAGAATTAATTTTCCAACAAGTCCTTGCACCATGTCACACATCAAAGAAAGCAAAAGAGTTCTTCAAAAACCAAAAAAAATTGAGTGCTCTCGTGGCCAGGTAACTCCTCCGTCTGAATACCATTGAAAATTGATGGCCCATAACTAAAAAGAAGACTCAGGAAAATGAATTGTAGCACAAAAACTGACTTTATTAGTTTAGTGGTACAGGTTGGTTTCAAGATGAAGAAATCAAAAATCATTGTTCTACCTTAGTGGATTCAATGCCAAAGAGGATTAATGAGATAATCAAAAACGAAAGAGGGGACATAAACTATTAAATATGAGTAAGTTTGACTAATAAACATTTTTTCTTTTAAAAGTACTGTGTTCGCATTAATTTGTTTGCCACAGTAGTTATTTTCAGAAAATATTTAGTTTCCTTCCAGTAATGCATTATAGTCCGTGAAAACATTGATCTTTAATAATTAAATTTGATATATAGAAATTGTAAAATAACCCTTCTTTTTGTCTTTTAGAAATTTCATACAATCAGCTTGGATCAGTACAGACTACTTTAAGTCCAGATTAATAGATAAATAGTATTTATTAATTATGATAGAAAATAATATGTATACTGACATAACAGTTTCTAGAGGATCCATTAAAGGAACAGCTGGTGCACAAAGAGCATCTGCATTTGCTAATAACGCTTTACTAATCATCCCACCTTTAGATGATACATCTGAAAAGCAAATACATACCAAATTATATACTATAGATATAATTAAAAATACATGCATATATTATAATATAAAAAACTTACAGTAAAAATACAACAGCATGTTAAAATTTTCAGAGAATTTTTGAAATATTACTTTAACATCCTGACCCCTCCGAGGGGTAAAACATCCTCCTTGTGATGATTTCGGTCACCACACCTCCCCTTCCATGCCTAGTGTAGATGAGCTTTACGGAGGTTGTCATATTGATCCTCTAACTCTGATTACATGTTACAGTCATCAGTTAGGCCTCTGTCAGAATGGCACCAATGCAAAGACCTCGGTAGACATTTCCATCGGTGTTTTAACTTAACTTGCTGTCGCATTCACTATAGACTTCTGCAAATGTATTTTTGGTGTAAAGGTGCATTCTCCAATAGCCAGCAAATTATTTTTTAAGAAATAAACGTACACATCTCTTATAAGGTTTTCATTGAAAACAAATGGTCCCAGGATTTTGTCATAAATAATGCCACACCAAACATTAATGTGAAATCTATGTTGGAAAGCAGTTTCCACAGACCAATTCACTCCATAAATTACTATATTTAGAATTGAAGACTCTGTTTCTCATAAAAGTGGCTTCATTCAAATAAAATTGAATTTATCTTCTCAGTGTTATCAGCGTTGTCTAGAAGCCAATGACACAAATTTAAACACTGGAGGTAATCAGTTGGCAGCAAATCTTAAACCTTCTGCAGGCAGAAAGGATAAAGATTTTCTTTCTGTAGGATGCACCACACTTTGTCTTTAGACAAACCAGTGCAACATGAAATTCACCTGGTACAAGTCATCATTAACATGATGATTTACTTGGTGTTCAACAGAAAATGAATATTTTGGAAATGATCCATTCGTTCGTAAATGCTGACACACCAAAGAATGTTTATTAGGTACAGAAAGAATAATACGATTTTCTGTCAATTTTTTGTCTGATTTGCTTCAATAAAAACTGATTTTCACAATTTTTTATTTACTCTTTATTGACTGTATTTACATTAATTTTCTCAGAATTAAATTCTCTATAAATTTTGTTACTAAGTCTTCTGCATTTATTAATCATTTAACAAAGCTATTGTACTAAAAACCTAAAAAAAAAAAATTGTTTTTTGACACCGAATTTTGAGTTTTACATCATATATCTTAAAAACTAGTAGAGTTACAGTCTTTGGACCTGTTTTATCCTACTTACCAGCTCAAATTATATAAGAAACTACCAACTTTACTCCTTAATCTGGGTCCCAAAAAATATAGTAAGGCTTCTTTTTATTAGAAGAGCTGAAATAAGGGCAAAATCTTTTGCTAGCTGTAACTCAAAGAGAAGCTCTTCCAGACCTATGTTTATTGTATTTTTTCATTATTTTCACCAATAGAATATGTCCTGAAAGTTTTTCCGTTTCTTTGTGGGGCACCTGTATATATATATATATTTATTATATACGGTAAGGGAGAAGGAACAAGCTACTAACTTTGTAACTCCATATTTTACATCTCATTAAAGATACTTAAGCTAATAAAATAGCTTACAGCGAATACTGATGATGAAATCAAACTTTTTACTAATAATTTTTAAATATGTAAAATTAAATTGTACTTACTTGGCCATGTTGGTAATCTAACTAATGGATTAATTATAGGTAATCCCTTTCTACTTTTATTATCAGGTGTACGACTACCAACGCTGGTCGGAGTCGTAGCTTGGTCCAATGAATCACTATGCATTAATGAAGCACTAGATATTCTACGAGATGATAAAGGTGATGATTGCAACATTGAATACGGAGATGCAGCTGACACTATTAAAATAAACAACGTATAAATACTACTATTAATAATTATAATTTATAATTAAAATGTTATAAAATTAAATTCATATAGTAATAAAAACTACTCAAAATGTTTTTGACTTGACAAACAAAACAAGATTTTTCTGAAATTCTTTTTTTACTTTTCAATGTAATCGTCACCTTTCAATTCAATACATTTAGACCAACAACTTTCCATCTGTTTAATTACCCTCAGTGTAATCAATCAACTATTCAAAATAAATGGTTGTCTTATCATTTGAAGTTCATCCAACAACCCATTTCTTTACATTTGGAAAAAGAAAGTAATCGCCGAGAGCCAAATCTGATGTACAAGAAAGCTCTTTGAAGTGTATATTTTGCAGCAACAACCTGAAAAGTGTATGCAGGCTAGGTAAAAGTGTTTTTACTAGGTTGGCTATGAGCACCATACCAGGAGATGCCTTCAAAAAAAAGATAGCTGCAACTTTTCCAGCATGTGATATGGTTTTTTTTTTTCGTTGTACTTTTACATGCTCCCATCCAGTTTGGTATCTGGCGTGTAATGGTGAATCCGTATTTCATCTATTGTTATAAAATGTCAAAGAAACACACTTAACCGAATCACACAAGTCTAAACACTTTCAAGTAATGTTTAGTTATATGTATTTTAGGTTAACTGAAAACAAATGCAATACCAATCTACCAGAAAGCTTTCTCATACACAAATGATCATTTAAAATGTTCTGGAAACAGTCTATCAAAATGTTTGCAATGTTAGCAAGTCCGTGGTTTTCAGTCGACAATCATTCAATATGATGGCTTTGTAGATTTTTATGATGATTATAATTATAATAGTTTTGGACATCCCAAGCAATCACCCATGTTGAATGGATGAATGAACACATTGAAATTCAGCAGGCCCACTTTTTAATTATCAAAAACAAAGGTGAAGAATCCTTTAAAATGGAAATAACTTTTTTTTTATCTTCATTGGGATTGTATTAAAAAAAAATACTTTATAAGACTTTAAATTTTAATTCATCCATTTTTCAGAAAATGTCAAAAACTTGTTTTCATTATCACTAAACACACGCGTCTGAAAATTTGTAGCACGCCCTCTACAGGAATATACTTGACTAATACCTTAGTCATTTGGTCATACTTGCATGACCTCTGTGGTGTCAACAGCTGCTGTATAATACATAGATAGTATTAAATATTAATTGCAATTCAAGGTTATAATAGTTCATGAAAACAATAAGCCAAATTATAATAATAGTTAATTATAACTATAATTATAATTATAATAGTAGTTGATCCTTTTTGACCACAGATCAACCTGTCCTGATAAACTACTGTCAATTCAATCTTAAGTGCCAAAGTATACTATTAAATGTGAGGTTCGAATAAAATTTCAATGAAAATTAAACTTAGATGAATTTTTTTTATAAACTACTACGTTCAAATCATTTCCAGCTACCTATTAGGATAACAAGAATTTGAAATTTGCAGAAAAATGGACTTCATATCCACTCCCACAAAGTATTTAAAAAATAAGACATAACCCAATTTTTTTTGTGTTTTTGAACTATTTTTCGCCAAATACGAATCAAATAACAATTATATTCAAATTACATATACCTTTAATAAAAAATAATGTTAAAAATTATTTCCTCTTGAAATATATATTCTTATACAGCTCATGACATTTTCAGCTTTTTTTTCCAATTTTTTGTTTATTAATGTTTGGAATTTCACCCACAATGTTATTTAAACATTTCATCAAGTCTATGAATAGCGTTTTCAAATATTATAATTTTTAACTATTCCTAAAGAAAACTATCATTGACAACCCACAGGATAACATCTGTAAACATCTGCTGACAGTCTACTGAAGCCAAGCAATGACCAAAAATTTATTTGTAACAAGGTTATCATTTCATTAATGATATGATAAGATAGGTAGCGCTAGCTGTAATAAAGTTTGTGTCATTTTTTTCTCCTATCGCAGCATAAAATTGTTTGTATTATATCGTGATAAACTTCTTCACAATAGTTTAAAAAATAAAATATCTGGTGATTATAGATTTCACACAACACCAATTTTTTCAGTATAATGTTTGGTTTATGAAATTTTGAAAATTTTCACCGCTCCATATTCAGCAGATTTGATTTTTCAAATAGCCATCCAAATGAAACCAACCCTCATCGCTAAAATAAACGCAACCCGTTATTCACACTCCCGTTTTCACAATAAAATATTAAAACCAATGAGAACATTTTTTCACGGTCGGTTCTTTCAGTTCATACGACTATAGATACAGAAAGCATGCAATTTTTTTGTAACATTGAAAATCAATCTATGAAGATAACTTTCTAAAACATTTTCTGGATGAGCAAGTTAAATACTCTAACCCTGAATACAGAGTTGTCATCTGATAAATAAACGTAAGATTTACCTGAATATTATATGTTTAACTAATAACCTCCTCAATTCTAAGGATTACATCCTTTTTATAACACCCATTAGAAGACAATGAAAACAATACAAGAGTTCAAAATTATAATTTCACTAATATGATGGCTAAAAAATTACTTTTAATGCGATTTAAAAAAAAAATTCCAAAATTCTGTCTAATGTTTATTTCCCACACGTTTTTCAGAATTTAAATTTGAAGGATGTGGTGATGGGATATTTATGACTAGATAAGATTTTTTATGTTAGCCTATCAGCAGATTATAACACCATCTTACTGATCAAATTTATTAATTAATAACGGTTAATATTATTTAATTCTTATGTTCAGTTGAAAAATATAACATTTGCAGAGTAAATTATAATTTTAATTAAATATGAAAAACTACTGGGAAAACACACAGCAGACAAAATGTTTTTCTTTCCCATTCCTAGCAACCATCTATGTCGCTCCCAATTTAACTCACCTTAAGGCAAAATCCTTTACAAAATACCAGTTGATAACCGGTATCAACCGGTAAGAGATACCAGTTTTATAATAGATACCAGAAAATGTTTTAAGCTTTCTTTATTGACTTACAAGAAATTGATCGGGTAGATGAAGAAATTCGTTTTAAAAGTTTTGGAAACTTAAGAGAATTGGTTGGGATATCAACAGAAGCATTATTCTTGACAATTTTCAATAAGATCATGATAGTGAGCGTAGTGGCCAGCATTAGTGTTATTAGTAGCGGTATTAAAAGAAAGACAGACATAATATCAAATTAAACTAATGTGAATGTGTTTTGTTTTTATTTAACTCGTGCATTAAAAGTCACAATACAGTTTTCAATAAATTTTTTATAACTGGATCATTATACAGTATGTCCATAACAAAGGAATGGGGTTTTAAACGGTTATAGCACTGAAACAAAGAATTGTAGAGAGATGAACTGTACATTAAATGAAAGAGAAACAATCCAAGTTAATGTGTGAGAAAGCCAGCGAGCGCATGTGCATTGCGTTTCCAGTATATGCTAGCAGCACTTGCATGTAGTCTTCATGTTTGCGGTGCGGAGGAAGGTTGGAGTGTATTGTGACTTGCTATGTTTGAGTCGATCACATGTGAATACTGTTGTGTGTACAATGAAGGCCCTTCGCATGAAAATAACATTTAGCGATGGGACAAACAACTGAAAAAACAGGTAGTCTGCTGAAGCAAAGAAGTTCAGGACAGCCATCAAGTATCTAATGAAATGATTGAAGCAATGTAAACAAGTTTCTTGTGTAGCCTGAAGAAATCAGTACAGTTCTAGACAGTTGGATATTATTCTTTATTCTTTTTTTATTGTGAACAACTGCTCACAATGTGTTAAAAAGAGAGTTACGTTTCATTACATACAAAATTCAGGTGTTAAAACAACTTTATCCACAGGACAAAGTGAAATGGTTTTTTTTTGCTGTAGACAATCTGGATAGGTTAGAGCAGGATGATGATTTTTTTTTAACATGTTCATTTTCAGTGGTGAAGCAACTGGATGAGGACATCCAGGATAATGTTCATATATGGGATACTGAACCTCCAAATGCCATTACTGAACATAAGCATTCACTTTTTCATTGAAAAAATAAATGTGTGGTGCGCTATAGGATGAGACCGAGTTATTGGTCCCTTCTTTTCTGCTGAAAAACAATCATGAAGAACATCTTCCTGGATATGTAGTGCCCAAAATACCAGAAAATTCAATTTTCCAATTAGACGGAGCTCCTTCACATTTTGTCACAATGGTAGAGGGGATTTTCTTAAAACATTTCCTCAGCGATGGGTCGAACAAGAAGGATGGATTGTCTGGCTGTTGTGGTCTCTAGACCTTACCGCCATAGATTTCTATTTTTGGGGTCATGTAAAAACAAAAGCGTATTCCGTTCAAGTTCAAAATCTGGTCTGTTTAAAAAAAAGGATCACTGAAGCTGTTTCTTTTAACATATTGGATGTTCACTGCCATGTACGAGAAGAAACAGAATATCATTTTGACATCTGCAGGGACATATCGAAATTTACTGAACAGGTAAGAAACTTGGAGTGTTTTTCTTTGATTTAATATATCTCTACAATGCTTTTTTCTGAAGCTATAACAATTTAAAACACCACTATTATTTTATAGACACAACGCATATATATTTGTGCGGGCGCATATTTGTGTGCGAGTGTGTGTAAATATTAAACAGTTACACAAAGCAAAAAAACACAATTATCAGGTAATGAAAGTTCATTTTCTGGCATCACTGAAATGATTAAAACACCCTAGGTAAATATAAAACATAAAAAAAAAATAATTAAAAAACTGTAAATATTAAAATAAAGAATCTGTAAAAAATACTTACATTTACGGCAATAAACATAACTGAGTCTTCTGTCGTCAATAATATCATCCTGTTTATCATCAATATTATCAGCAGGTGGTGATGGTGGATTAATAATAACAGTTGGTCCGATCATTTCACTAGTAACAGTTTCACTTCTAGTCAACACGTGACGATGATGATGTAGTCGAACAAGCTCTTCATCATCTACTTCTGATGAAGCTAAACTAGGTCTTGGTGATAAATTAAAAGGTGATAAATTTTTATTAGATTCATAAATCTTAACGTTAATTAAATCAGGAAGTACATTACTACAGGAATCTCTAACTAAATCACTACTACCACATATTCCTATATTATCACTATCAGATGAATGTATCTGTATCTGAGGTATACTCAAATCATCCGTTATGTTTACACCGGTTACATATGAAGATGTATCTTTAATTTTAACTTCTGGTTCACAGTCTAACGGATCAAAATCAGGTCTTTGGTGACGACATTTAATCGAACGCCTTGCGATATCATTACCTTCAACAAAATGAGCGATACTACACTGCCTTCTAGTCGATTCATTTAATAATATACCAAGTTCATTAATTAAATCTTCATCATCTTCATCTTCAGGGGACGTTGAAATTAAGTTCGTTGCATCGACATCATTGTCAGGAACAGCAGGTTCTTCATGTTCTTGTGCCGGCGGTAAATGTTGTAGTTTCTGTTCAACTGTATCTGAGAATGAAAAATTATTTTTTAAATAGAAATTTAAAAATTATAAGAAATTACTTAAAATACACATACATGTAAATTAATAATATATATATATATATATATATTACATCCACAATAAATCATTTGTTGAAGCTCCTTTAAAAAACCTGAATAATATATCAGAATTTAAAAATTTACTATCAGATTAGTCATTGTTAAATTAGGCCAATCAAATTGTCTAAAATACCACATTTTTTTTGCCAAAATTAACTTCCGTTGGGTAAGACATGTAAGAAAAAAAAAATTCTGTAGAATTGAATCAAATACTTCTCCAATCTCTCATCTTTCTGCATAATTTTCAAAATGGCGCCCAAAGTTGGTGGAAAATAGTTTTTTCGTTTTAAAGAAAAACTAGACATTTTACAAATAAAAGTTTTAAATTAAAGTTGTAGTACATTGTGAAACCAAAATTTTAAACCCTGCCCGATGTCAATTGATCAATAAATAAATTAGTTATTACAAAAAAAACCGTTTTCTTCAATTATACACATCTTTAAAATGAAAAAAGAATTTTTGGCGAAACTTCAAGAATATGTATTCCTTGGTGAGTACAATAAGTACCTTTTTTGACGTTTGCAGAATATTCAATAGTTTGGAAGTTTCATCAAAAATTCTTTTTTCATTTTAAAGAAATGAATTGAAGAAAACTTTATTTTTAGCGGTTTTTTTTTGCAATAACTATTTTATTTGTTGGTCAATTGACATCAGGCAGAGCTTAAATCTTTTTTGTTTTCAAAAGTTTTACAACATTTATTTAAAACTTTTTTTGTAAAAATCTAGTTTTTCTTTAAAACGAAAAAACTGTTTTCCACCAGCTTTGGGCACGATTTTAAAAATGATGCAGAAAAATGAGAGGGTGGAAAAATAGATATTGAATTCTATGGAATTTTCCCTATTTTTTACATGTCTTACCTAACGGAAGTTAATTTTGGCACGTAAAAATCCAATTTGATTGGCCTAAATGTTAATCATGTTAATTAACAAATTAAAAATGTGAACATTTCCATGCAAATGCATTATGAAAAAAAATAAGAGATTCCTAATAAAAATCTTCACAAGTCCTGTATAACTGTAAAATACATCAACCATGATTTCATTAACAGTTGTAACACAGTTCAATTTTCAGGTAGTTAATCCCAGAAATGTAACTACTATTATTGACTAATGGGTGATGTATTTTACTGACTTATACAGTACCTGTCACCTATATCTAGTGTACAACGATCAAATACTAAAAACTGCTTGGAGATTATTAAAATTAACAACTTAAAAAGCTTGTAAAATCATGTATATTAGCTGTAATACATAAATTGAAGGTAAAAAATATAATCAAGGTGATATCATAGATGATTTAAAATACCGTTAGATTTTGAGAACATTAAGGCTGAAAGACTTATATAAGTTGGTCTGTAGCATTTATGAAACTGGGCAATTACCCTGTGATTTTATAAAATGTATTATAGTACCGCACCAAAGAAAGTAAATGCCCAATCATGGGAGCAATATAGAACATAGATCCTAGTAAGTCATGCATCAAAGATAATAACTAAAATTATGCAAAAGAGAATAGAAAAGAAAATAGAAGGGTTGTTAACAGAAGACCAATTGGATTTAGAAAGAGGGTAGGAACAAGAGAAGCAATTTAAGCATTGACGGAAGTAGTAGAGAAAGAACTGAAGAAAGGTAAAACTACTTTCATATCGCTTGTAGACCTGAAAAAACATTCGATTCTGTAAACTGGAGCGTTTTGTTCCATCTATTGAATTGGACAGGTATTAGCTACAAGGAATTATTTATAGCATTCATCAGAATGAAGTGGGAATAATTATCTATAGAAACAAAAAAAGAAGAAGCAAAAATTAAAAAAAGGAGTGCGACAGGGCTGTACATTGTCTCCAAATTTGTTCAACTTATATATACAAGAGGCCATTGATAGAGAGGAAATGTAGGTGTAAAAATTCAGGGAGAAAGAGTTGACGTGTTAAAGATTTGCAGACAATATAGCTGTAATTGCAGAAAGCGAAGAGGACTTGCAATGAATTTTAACTGTTATGGATAGGGTATGAAAGAAGAATTTCACATTTGCATTAACAGTTGTAAAACCAAAATACTAGTACGCACTAAGAACAGAACAATAAACAAACTGAAAGGTGAGACTATTCAGGAAGCATAAGAATTTTAATATTTGGGAAGTAAAATAACACGTGATGAAAGAAGCGACAAAGAAATAGCGAGTAGAACACAACAAGCAAAGAATACCTTTAACAAAAAGAAGAACCTTTTTACAGCAAATAATATAAGCCTTGAGTTGGGAAAACAATTACCGAGAAAATTTGTGTGGCGTATGGCATTGTATGGGAGTGAGTCGTGGACAACTGGAGATGACGAAAAGAGGAGACTTTTACCTTTCGAAATACGGGGTTACGGAAGGATGATGAAGATAAGTTATTTGGAAAAAGTGTCAAACGAGGAGAGTTATTGAAGAGAAAAGCTTTTTGAAACGATTAAAAAGGTGAAGAGCTCAATTAATAGGACACATTCTTAAGACACCAGGGTCTGGTTTATAGGGTTATAAGAGGACAGATGGAAGGGAAAAATTGTAGGGGAAGGTCTCAGTTGGAGTTCATAAAACAGAGAATTTACGATATGATATGTGATACTTATTGGGAGCTAAAGGTTGATAAACTAGAAGAGTGGAGAGCTGCTGCCAACCAGCCTAAGGGCTGTTAACCAAAAAAGAAGAAGGCTGAAGGAAAATATTACCTTGGGAAACTATTTATGTCACAATGATTGGAAAATTTTACATATTAAAACAAACAAAAATTACTTTTTAATGTAATGTTATTACTAATAGGTTGGAAGATAAATCACTTCAAATATATTTAAACTGTAGTATTATCTACTACAAACAATAGTAATGTTAATCGTACTTGAAGAATTTACAAGTTTTCAAATGCAACACAATATCATAAGCATATACTTAAACATAAACTAGCAGTTAAATAATTAAATTATACACAATACCAAATATTTAATAAACAGAAATATAATATGTTTAAATAGTTTCAATTTTAAGGAAAAAAAAATGGCATCACTTTAATCAGAGAAGTGCAATTAATTCTTTATTCTGGTCAGCATAATATGTGCAAAATAGCATTATAAAAAATACAGAGAAAGATATACTATTCCATGGAAAGAAAATAAACAATTGTTTAATCCTTATAGGCCACATAAAAGTTAGAATCAAATATTGTTTGAATCGGTAGCACAAGTCTAATTTTAACAATATGCCTAGAAGCAAGCCAACATGAAGTTTAAAAACTATCATACATGTTTTGTTGTTATATAACTGTTATTCATTTTGTTTGTCCACAAATAATTTTATTCTTAGATAAATAAACTTTTGATTCATATAATTTGATGATCTTTGTTTTAAAAGGCCTATAAAAAAATTTATATTTATTTTTTTACGTGACTTCTTTGCACATATTTGCAAAGAAGTTTGCACATATTTTTTTGGTCATCAGAGAATAAACTTCTTTGCCAAGTTTATTCTCTGATGACCAAAAAAAACCCATAATTTTTCAGCTGCTTCTGACCAATTTGTGTGAAGAAAGAAAATTACTTTTTTTTTTTTTAAACTGGTAATGAATCAAACACAGGTTTGAGCACAATTTTGAAAATAAGGTCTTTAAAGTGGAAAAATCAAATTCTCTCAGCCCCACCAAAAAAAGAACCACAGCAATGTCACGATGAACAGTTCTCTTTTTGTCTTATGTTTTGTTACTTTTCTAATTTACCAATTAAGAAACAATATAAAGTAATAAATATACTTTGTTAGAACATATAACAAATAAAGTTTCAAGTTCTGTGGCATTCGACTGGAAAAATCCACTAGCAAGTGCAGATTCTCTCTGATGATATGCCTACCTACACTTTATGAGGGAAAATATTTTGCGGTTCGAAAAACAACCGTATTCATCTAATCTCTCTCATTTTAACTTTTTTGTTTTTTCAAAAGATCATAAGGAAAAATAATTTAAAATATTGAAAAGAGAAAACAAAATGTAACAAAAAGGTTGATCAATATTTCTAAAAATGGTTACAGAAAATCACATGCTTTAAGTAATGGAATCAGTGCTGGGCAAGCGAAAAGCTTTGGATGGGACACTACTCTGGAAACAGTGACTAGTTTATAAATGTGGAATTCTAATAAATCTAATCTGGATACATTTTATATACCTTATAATAAAGGTTATAATTTATATGTGATTAAACAAATTTTTATGAATCGTATGCAATATTAACTGTCTGCACAACTACTAGTTAAAACCGGTTTTAATACTTCTCTGATCAAATTATAGCCATGAATCATGTTGAATAATGCCCGTTATCTGAAAATTTAAGATAAATATTAATCGAGTGATTTATAAAGATATTTTATCTCGCTAATTTATCAACATTTTATAGTACTTGTTTCTTAGCAGAGAAAGGAACTGACCAACACTTAACATAATAACTCTTAATCAATGACATCTTTATAATCGTTTGAAGGCTTTACATATTATCTTTTAGCAAAACCAATGGATATATAAAAGAATAGCCATTAGCCTTAAAATATTATAAATATACCTAATTATATAACAATTTGTTTATAACACTGATTAAATTTCCACAAAAAAACTTCATAATAATTCATTATTGAGGAGAATGAATGATGATGACGATGAAGAAGAAAGGTATGAAATTAAAGACATTGTCAGTCCCTTATGAGGAATTAAACACACAGAATCAGTTATAGAAGCCAGCATGTTGTCGACTACATGTACTGGTCCACCATTAGATAACATCACACAATACTAACTTGAAAAAAATTCTTATTAGTTGATAACCACTCCTATTTGAGAGATTTACGAGCTACCATTTGCTTACAGTCTGTCGATTATAACAACAGTTATAAGTTATTAAAAAAAAAAAATACAAGTGAACGTGAACATAAATTAAAAGATGTGTTACTAATCAATTAAATTAAACCTAAGAGCCATGCAAATTACAATTTTCAAGACAAACATAAATTACTGGCTAAATTAAGAAAAAAGCAAAAAAAAAATATTAATTACATTTAAAAAATGCTGTTGTATAACTGAAGCACTGTAAAATAATAATAAAGCATCTAATAGCAAGAAAATTTTTTAAATAATGACAGAATATACTAATTGCATGTATCTACGTAAACCTTCACACAAGTACACACAGACACATCATTAAAAAAACAAAAATAAATTAAATTATTCCCTTAACCAATAAAGATTTCTATTAATTCATCTGAATGAAGTAGCTATAGCTGTCATTTTTTAACTAATGATATACAAAAAATAATAGGAAAGTACCACATCTGATCCCTTCAATAATTGCATGCCGTAGGTTAGATAAGGATTCCCCAGCAAAAGAGTTGCAATATCAAATTAAGTGCATTCAACAGCTCATAGTTTCAAATATCCTGTGTGATTATCATTTACCAAAATATCGAAAAAAAAAAAAGTTATTCTATATTTATAAACATATAATATTTCAAAACAATGCTTTAATTTTTGGAATCAAGTTAACTTTGTTTAAAAAAAAAATGACAACGCTGCAAATTTATTTTTGGTTATCTAAAATTTTAATTTATGTAACCTATTCTTTAAATTAAAACAAAATAAATTAACTTAAAAAAAAAATAATAAATAATAAAAGAAACTTTAAAAAATATTAAAAACTAAAAATACAATACTTTTTCATTCTTATTTAAATTTTGATTTTTAGAACTCAGAACCATATTAATTACAAGCATTGTTAATTTGACACCGACTTCAAAAAGCTGAAATTTAATGATGAATAGAAAATTTATTATTTTTTAGTTATGGTAATTTTTTAAAGGAGATGCTTTTAATTTTTGTAAATTTTGTTTCAGATATGAATAGGCAAACAAAGTCTGAATGAAAAAACTTGCCTTCTCAAGAAATGCAAAGACAAGAAACATACTTCTTGGTACAAATAAGAAAATGAATTTAAAGTGAGCAGTGAGCAGTGCTGCTGAATATGAGCTCCTGTATTTCCTAGCTCCTAGAATGTATGATTCCTGTATTTCTCTGAAATGCAGTAATGTGTGTATGATTAAATATATGTACAAGGTCAATTATTATCCGCAATTTAGTTACATTTTACTTTATGTTGATAGTACTGTTGTGTTGGGTATGTGACGCATGCGTATTCTAATTGTTGTTATGTCTGTGCAGGTGATGGTGCTAGGTTAGTTCCATTATCGCTGCCCTGTCGTTAACCACAGCTGCTCTGCTTTCTGTTTGCACCAAAGAAGAGCAACATTCAGTGATCCTTTTTTTGTGGTCGGAAGGTGTATCAGGGGCCAAAATTCATCTAAGACTTTTGGTACAGTACAGGAACAGTGTGTTGCCGCAATGGAGTGCCTGCGAACGGATTGAAAAATTCAAAAATGGTCGCACAAGTGTTACGCACGACAAAGAAGCCGGATGACTGTTTCCCACCACAAATGAGGAAAACACTGAGCGTGCACGTGACATGGTTTTCTTAGACGGACGAGTAACTATTGATGAAGTGGAACATCATCTGCAAATTAGTCACGGTTCTGCCTACGAAAATATCCACAACAGACTTGGGTTTCATAAAGTCTGTGCAAGATGGGTCCCAAAACAACTCACACAGTTGCATAAACAAACGCGCTTGGACATATGCCAAATCACTATGAAAATAAACACGACATCTTCTTAGACAGAATCATCACCAGTGACGAAATACGGATCCTTCATCACAAGCTGGAGAGTAAACAGCAGAGTATGGAATGGAAACATGCAAATTCACCCTGCAAAAAAAAGTTCAAGACCCAGCCGTTCACAGGAAAACTGATGCTTATGGTTTTTTGGGACTCAGAAGGCCCAGTACTGGAACATTATGAGGAAAGGGGCACGACAATAAACAGTGCACGTTACAGTGACATGCTTACTGCCAAGCTGAAGCCTGCGATTCAAAGCGAACACCGAGGGCTGCTGTCGAAAGGTGTTGTTTTGTTGCACGGCAATGCCCGTCCACATACTCCTGCTCGGACTGCTGAAACGCTCCAGAAACTCGACTTTGAAGTACTGGTCGTCCTCCGTATAGTCCTGATCTTGCCCCTTCTGACTACCACTTGTTTGGTCCACTCAAAGAGGCATTAAGGGGCCATCGATTTACCTCGGACGAAACGGTGAAAGAAGCGGTGCATTCCTGGGTCGCAGCTCAATCGAAAACCCTCTTTTATGAGGGCATCAGGAAGCTTGTGCAACGATGGACAAGTGCATTGAAATGCAAGGGGACTATGTTGAAAAATAAAATAGGGGACTATGTATTGCAATAAAATTTATAAGTACATTGCGGATAATAATTGACTTATCCTTGTATATGATTTTATTTTACTAAAATAAAATCTAATTAAATATAAAGTGTAAAAAAAAAAGATGTAGAAACTTTAATGAATATGAGGTTAAGCTCTCTAGAATGTTATATTTTTCCAACTCATTTTCTTGAATTTGTTAACATATTTTCAATATCAGAATGACATTAAAATTAAGTATTCACCATAAATTTACAAAAATATAATTTTCCAAACATCACTACAAGAAAAAAAATTAAAAAGACCATCGTATTTTTTAAATGTATAATAAAATGGAACTTTTAATTTAAAACAATTTCATTCGTTAAAAAAAGTTATCTGGAAAAATTTACAACAGGTCAACCAAAGAAACTTCCTCTACAAAATAAGAAATATTTATCAAAATTGGTCCATTATATCTACACAGAATATGGTTTGAATATAGATTTAAAATAAAATAAAATCATATACATATTGAACTGAGAATCTCCTCCTCCATTTGTAAAATTAATTTAAAAAACATATATACAAAGCAGTTTTACAAAAGATTTTATGAAAATTTTTCAAAGAAATTTGACATGCTTTTTTTAAAATTAATACACATTAATATTTAAATACTCGACAAAATTGTACCACAACTTTGAGTATAGAAAACTTAATTTTTATTAATAACTAAGCGAATTTAGTCAAATTAGATTAGTAACGGTAAATATTTACAAGATAAATATAATAATTTAAAAAAGATATTCTTTGCCACGATGAATTTTTGAATATACTCATATATTTCAAAATAAGACATAAAACTTATACTCAAAATAAATCTTTTATAGGTTACAACTGTGTATATGATGATAAAGGTTCTCAATGAAAACCTAATTTAATTACTGAACAAATTATGAACAAGGCAAGTGATTTCAACCAGAGAGGCTCTGTCACTGATATGGTAATGAAGATAAATGGGATGACAATGAAGATTAGATCGAATAGACTTGAAAGCCACTGATTAGGTTACAGATATTAATCAGTCTTAGCCAGATCTGAATCAACAATCCTTGGAATAGAGAGTAAATAAATTTTCATTAAGAAATCTTGCCCTCTATACACAACATATCCTGATTTATAAACAATCATTTTTTTTAAGAGTATCATAGCCAAAGATTAGTTTTATATTAATACGAGGGTTATTTTTTTTCAAGGTCCGATCAGTCACAAAATTAAAACTACAGTGAAAATAAAAAATTTTTTATTTGTAACAAGTACTTACATAGTTACACTATTTCTCTACATAGTCACCACTTCGATTTAAACATTTGTCGTAGCGTGGTACCAACTTTCCAATACCCTCTTCATAGAACGGAGCTGCCGAACTTGAACTTCTTTAGTTTACTGAGAGAATGAGAATGCATCCACTGTTTGGATTGTTCTTTTGTTTCTTCAGTTTCGAAATGGATCCATGTTTCATCCCCTGTGACAATTTTGTTCAAAGAATCTTCTTCTTCATTGCGGTAGCGCTGGAGAAACGTTAGGGAGGCGTCCATTCTCATTGTTTTGTGATGGTCGGACAGCATCTTGGGAACCCATCTCGCACACAGTTTGCGGTAATGAAGTCTCTCACTCACAATGGTGTAGAGAGCTGACCTTGAGATTTCAGGAAAGGAATTACTCGATACAGAAATTGTGAACTGACGATTTTCTCGATTCGCCTCATCCACTCGCTCAACAAGATCATCGGTTGACACTCGCTTCCTTCCCTGACCGCCTGCATCATGAACATCTGTACTTCCTGCTTTAAAGTTCCTGCACCGCTGTCGCACTTTGCTGTCACTGATTGAAGTTTCACCATACACATTACTTATTCGTCTATGAATTTCAGCCGCATTACACCTCTCAGCCTGAAGAAATTGAATTACCACACGCGCTTCACGTTTGGCGGGAGATGCTATTGTTGATAACATGTTTACGTGCTAGCTGCGTGTTCAGAACTAAACGAAGTGATGCGGCGTGATTGAAGGCCATACTAGAGACACTGTGCAACACTTATGCACAAAGGTTCATCCGATTTTTGCAGGGGTTTTTATTCTGCGACCGATCGGACCTTGAAAAAAAAATAACCCTTGTACAATTAAACAAATGGTTATTTTTAATCTACTGGTGAAGAATAGAGAAAAAAATTACAGACAATAGTATATAACATTGCTATTCATATTAATATTTATAAAAGTATCATTTAATATAGTAATAAAACAGAACTCACAATCCGAAAGAAGCTTTTCCCTGTTTTAACTATTTTCAAGTTTAGTTTTTAATTATTTTACAATAAAAACAGTCTTAATTTTTAATCATTAACCTAAGAAAAAACAAATGCGTTTAACTTCTATTAGAAGGCAGGCATCTCTTTAACCATTTATGTTTTTTTGCAAAATATTTTCACCATATTATTAATATTTTATATTTATTTATGTAGCAGAATTTCTGAAAAGCTATTATTTAAATGCAAACATTATTTCATATTTTTAACTGATCAAGTTATCAATTAGAGAACTTATCAATTCCAATGGAAAAGATTGTTGGCGTATCAAACTATGGGAAAAAAGCAAATGGCAAGCATGAATAATGAAGGAGTCGCAGGAGTGTTATTAAAAGAAATTAAAAACTTGGCAGGGAGAGAAATATTTGTTAATCATTGTTTCTCTCCCACAGAATATTTCACCCACAAATATTTCTTCACAAATAGAATCTTTGTGCAAAAACTTTAAATGTGCCAAATGTCACCAAGTCTATAATAAAACATTAATTTCCTCAAATCTATAGTATTGAATCACCGCCAATTTAAACAATTTTTAAAAGATTTCAAAAGCCAATATGGTGATGTAATTTATAACACAGAAGTACGTTTGTTGAGTAAAGGAGCTATGCTAAATTGAATATACAACTTAAAAAATGATATTCAATTGTTTGTGGAAATGAAAGAATATCTATTTCCCCAAATCAACCTTAAAGAAAGGAAGTGTGTGATTTTGCCTTTCTCATCCATATAACTCAGCATCCGAAAGACTTAAATATGGAACTTTAAGGAAAAAGTCAGTTTATATATGTTTTGATAAAATTAAAGCTTTTGAAAGCAAACTCCAAATTTGGAACAAACATCTGTTATCAAATAACAAGTCACATTTTCCACCCTTAAGAAAAGAAACTCTAGAAACACAAAAATATGCTGGGCAAATACAAAAATCAATAACCAAATTTTAATCATGATTTAAAATATTTAGAACGGTAAAAACCGTTCTTAGTTTTAATATTTTTTCCTTGCCATTTAATACAGACATGGAAACAGTTCCGGATGAGTTATAAATGGAATTGACAGATTTACAAAACAACACTGATTTGATAAATAAATTTCAGAATGTGGACAACCAAAATTTTATCAAAATCATATGATTTTTTTTTTTAATTTCCACAATTAGTCATGAATGCAATGCAAATCATGACACTTTTTGT
Organism: Lycorma delicatula; assembly: GCF_047948215.1. NCBI lineage: Eukaryota > Metazoa > Arthropoda > Insecta > Hemiptera > Fulgoridae > Lycorma > Lycorma delicatula. The sequence continues at coordinate 940,348 of NC_134466.1, forward strand.
TAAGTACTTATGTTTGCAAGCAATTATTTTCTGCAATGGATATAATTAAAAGCGACAATAGGATTTGGCTAAATGAAGTACGATTGAGCTGTGTGCGAGTTGCTGTCATCTATAACTGCAAATATAGACAGATTGGTTCCAAAGAAGTGATCTCAAGCTTCTCATTAAAATTTAAGATTTTTTCTCATAATCTTTTGCTGTTTTTTTTATAGAATTTCTGTTGTATGTTTTATTTGTGTTATTTTTTTATAGAGTTGTTACTTTGTAACTAAAGAGATAATTTATGTTTATCACCTAGTTTCTAGTGTTAATATTTTAATATGTTTCTTATACGTAACCTGCACAAAATTTTTTAATTTGTAGTTGGCCCATTATAAAAAATGGTTGCTCATCCCTGTCCTAGACCATACTGCTGTTGGTTTAATTAATGGCATTTCTTGACCAGGTGATAAACAAATTTAACAACCTACAGAAGTACACATACTATTAAACAAGGACAGCACCTAGCTGCCTACAGGCCTTGAGTAAAGAAAACAGATACTATATAACTTATGAATCCCTAAACATCATATGAATCAATTTGGATCATTATTTTTAGTATTTATAGACTAATGTCCTTGAATAATTTAATGCCAAAAAAAAAAGATATAGAGATATTTTTAAAAAGATAATAAGATAAAAATTATCCAAAAGCATCTTTCTCAACCGACTGACTTATTTTGCTATAGGATAAAAATGTTTAAAAAACATTAGACGATTAACTTTTTTTATTATTTAAATTCATACTTAAATCGTTGGATTCAACTGATGAAATTCAGGAATCACTTCATTTGAAAATGAAAAGAATCAACTGTCAGAACAACAGCAGACCGGTGCGATTTAACCATTCACTCGAGTGTCATAAGTTTGAATCCCGCACTCAACCTTAGCATTTTTCAAACATCACAAAAATTGTTATATCATATTTCCACTAGTAATATTCAAGCTTATGAGGTGAAATAATCAAAACAGTATGTTCTTGGAAAGAACAAAAGTTATGTTACATGACATTACAAAACAAGTAAAGAAATAGCAAGGAACATAATAAAATTAAGGTATTGCAGGTGTCATAGACCTGTCAAAGAACAGAAAAAATTATGTAAATAAAATATAAAATTTAAAATCACATGGTAACTGTACATTGCAATAAGTGTGAAAACAAAGAAGCATAAAAAATACACACTTATATACACTCACACACATGCTAGTGTACATGCACTCACACACAAAAACATACGTTCATGTAATCACAACAGAATACCAAGTACATACGGGGCAATGATATACAGTAAATAACAAAAAAATAAACGATATTAGATTTATAAATGATTGATTTTACAACGTAGTATTTTAAAAAATAAATCGTTTCAAAATACAAACTAAAAAAAATAATATACAAAACAAACAACAATTTATTTAACTTTTATTTAAACAAATCAATCTTAAAATAATGAAAAAAATGAAATGAAAACAAAAAATAAACCAAAATGAAAAAACAAAACCAAAAAAATACCTCTGTCCTGAGAATTAGATAAAATATTTCGTTCTTTATCTTTTTTTTTGAATGAAGATGAAGAATCGGGACTCTCGTCAGATGTTTCAGAGGAGTCAATGTGACAAATCCTGGCAATGACATCGTCAGACATATTCAGACCTGGACAATGAAATAGTTTTATTTTTGTTTTTCTTTTACTAACTTAATTTCTTTCTTAAAGTTTTGTTTTATTTTGTAAAAATTGATTTTATTTAATATTTTATGAGATATTAATATTTTATTTATTAATTTTTTTTTTTTGTTAAATTGAGTTAAAATTCAATTAACTATATTATAAAGCTCTGATTATAATCGAACACCTATTAAAATTCTATTCTTTTTATCAACATTATATAGTATAATATAAAATAATGAATTCTTGCTCCCCCTCCCTTAAAAATATAATAACTAAATAGAAAATATTCCAATGTGATGACACAAAACTAAATCACAGATTAGCGACTCAATACAGCTGAATGAAACATTTTATAATTAGAACAAAAAAAATCAAATGTAAGAGGAAATAATTTTTATGCGATGTAAACTTAAGAAATGATTGCTTTCACCTTTTCCTTGAAGTAACAAGGAAACTTTTTCCCGATATACAAAAAGAACTTTTTTAAATTTACTACAATTTTATTCTTAGGATGAACTTGATATGCATTTTCTACAACAATAGTCATACGTTAAGGAGATAATAAATAACTGTATTATTAAATAATCTTTATGATCAATTTATATATTACACTGCCTTCTAATATACCCTATTTCCAGCTCAATTTTCTGGACTCTGACATGGGTTTTGGCAGAATTTTTAAAGTTGGATGTCCTCCTGACATTATTCTAAGAGATAATAAATCATGAAAATTTGTGGTATGTAAAAATGGCTTTGCCTGAATAGGATTTGAACTTGAAACCTTTAAATGAGAAGCAAAGATGCACTGCACCACAGAAGTCAACATAATCAGTTTATATTGAGTATTAGTAACTAATTTTACCTACAGTAAATTCAGGATAAAAAGTCGATATGTTTAAATGTCAGTGAAAAAAATGCTACTGTGAATATTCAAGTAGACCAAATTAAAAATAATTACGAAGTAGTAACATTTATTACTAGAAGACATGAATATTCATGATGAAAAATGTTGAGTCATCTGATTGTAATGATGGATGATTCAATAAAAAAGAGATTTCTGTATAAATTAGCAAAACTCTAAAAATAACCTTAGACAACAAAAATTTCAAAATACAGGAAGCAAATAGTAACCACCAGCAGGATTGTGTTTTTTCACTAAATTAATAATGTTCAACGTCATACAACAAACTGATAAATTTAAAAGGTCATCTGTTACAAGAGAAATATTTGACTAAATTCCTTATAGCTCTGATCTAACATGAAATGACTATCACAAAGATTGGAAAATCACGATGAATTAAAAAACTATATTAACAACTATGGTTGAAATCATAGTCAGTCATTATAATTTTTTAATAAAGTCAATGTGACCAAGGAGTGTATATATATATACTAAAATATTAAAATAATCCTAATAATAAAATTGTCCATGTATATATATATATATATATATATACACCATTATATAAATAGGAAGAGGATTTTTATATGTTCTATGTTTGGGCTAAATAAAATAACCTATTATATCAATCGCAACCAAATGTTAACCCATGTTTTTTTGGCATAACTGAAAAGGTTTTTAGAAATATTTCATCTCGAAAAATATTGAAGAACCAACTGATAAATTGCTTTCAAATTTTCAGGAACATTCATATTACACCACAGAACATTTTAAACCAGAGACCGAGGCCCTAGTTCCCTTGAAGGTTAAAATATAAAAATATTCATTATTTTTTCACTCCTAAGGAGAGTGAAGTTGTAAATTAAAGATATTCATCAAGGAAAAAATAGATTAATCCCTTTAACTCATTATTATATTTCTGCCTCCACGGCAAAGAAATAAATTATGAATTTTTCATCATCAAAGGTGTGTACAATTTAGTTACCATAGCTACTATTATTCAGTCTTTTGTAATTTAGTTTCATTTTCAGGTTTCAATGAAGCCTGAATACTTAATTGTTATTTATCAATATTATTCTTACAATCATAAGGGTAATGAAGAGTGTAGGGTCTGGGAACGAAGTTCTTCTGAAATGGCGACTGAAGCGAGCTCTGTGATTGTCCAAGGCACGGCGCCTTGGGATGACTCCCCTTGCGGGGGGGGGGACAGCCCCCTGCAGCACAAGAATGGTAAGCGAAGCAAGCTCTGTGATCCTGGGGGTAGGCTCCAAGGAGCCCCTGATTTGGCTCTAGGGTTTTCCTGGGCCGATCTGGGCCCTGAGGATCCAGGTTCTGGCTAAGTGGGCCAGCTAGTATATATATATATATATATATATATATATATATATACTCTCTTTTTCCCTGTTTAGCCTCCGGTAACTACCGTTTAGATAATTCTTAACGAACGAGGATGATATGTATGAGTGTAAATGAAGTGTAATCTTGTACATTCTCAGTTCGACCATTCCTGAGATGTGTGGTTAATTGAAACCCAACCACCAAAGAATACCGGTATCCACGATCTAGTATTCAAATCCATGTAAAAATAACTGGCTTTACTAGGACTTGAACGCTGTAACTCTCGACTTCCAAATCAGCTGATTTGAGAAGATGCGTTAACCACTAGACCAACCCGATGGGTTATATATATATATATATATACCATAACCATTTTAATTAAGTCATTGTGACCAACGAGTGTATATATATATATATATATATATATATATAAGTGGGTCGGCTAGTATATATATATATATATATATATATATATACACTCGTTGGTCACAATGACTTAATTAAAATGTTATAATGATTCCCATGACAGTTTTTTAATTCATCATGATTTTCCAATCATATATATATATATTTATTTATTTATTTGATTAGATCAACAAAAGTACAGAAATAAAGTAGGGTGACTTACCTTATTCCACTATATTTGCATGTAAACTACTATATTAAGTATAATAAATTAGGTTCAGTTAAATGGACAACATGCATTATTGCTTTCTTAAAATTATTTTTGTTTGATTTTAATTAGAATTTTTAATTTTAATTTCTGATTTTATGCCTTGACATTACACTACATAAGTAAAACTTTTTACAATTTAATTTAATTTTTAATGTCAATTTAAATTTTAATTAATTTTTAAATTTTGTTTTAATTTTTAATTTAACTGAATAAAATATTATATTCTTAAAATAAATAATAATTAAAATAAATTAAAGGTTTTAAATGTTATATAAAATAAATAAATGACTGACAAGTTATTACATTTTATGAAGTTTGTAATTTGAGATGAATATATAAATATGTAATGAAGCTGATGATGCGAGTAAATCGCGAAATCGCTCCTGCATATATAGTGGAGTAAGGTAAGTCACTCTACTTTATTTATTCTGTACTTTGGTTTATCTAATAAAATATAATAAATATATTTGTATATAGTGCAGGGGAGTACGACGATTCTTAAAAGAATTAATTTAAAAAATATATATATATATACCGTCAATATCATTGACAAGTACCAACCAATTTACAGGGTATATTTAACAAGCCTGCTCCTTTGTTATCAATTGTAATGCTTTTTATCTTTATCTGCTGTCATTCTGCCCGCTACTCACAATGTCCTCCTTCTCTCTCACTCATAGTCTATGACTTGTTCGTAACAGCTCTTTCTTTAGCCATATTCTTGCTACTCTGTTGTGGTTTTACATGATCACATCGCTGTCAGTGAATTTTTTGTTCAGTGATTCTTTTTTTTCACATTAATTAATTCCATAAAAGAAATTACATGGAAGATTTTGATACTCGTAATTTTTTTTATTTATGTATTGTTTTAATAATTATGTTGCACATGAAGATTTGAAATTCAATATTGTTTAAAAAATCAACTTACGATGGAGGTATCTCAAAAAATTAATTTTCTTGAAGAATAAAGAACGAATTAATAAATCCTTACATCCTTTGTATATCTAATTGCTTAAGGTGGTTTCATCGGTTTAATAAAATTTAAGTGTAATAAGTAGTGATAATTATAACAAATATTAAATAAAACAAATATATACGTATACAACTTTTTTATATTACTATAATTATTATTTAGCAAGCATAATAACTCATCTTGAAACTTGTACATTAAAGTTTCTTTTAATTTACAATACTCTCCTGTAACATCACAATCTTTTTCTTTTAGATTTTATTATAAAAAAAGACGATACCCATCTTAAAATTCTCGATACCATATAAGGACTTTCAAGATTTTTTAAAAATTTTACATCGAATTGATTTTAAATCTATGTTTGACAACAGAAAAAATCTTTAGGTAACTTCTTTTTATTTTTCATGTCTTCCTTAAAGATTTACTCGCTATGCTTTGTAATCTAATAATCTAAGTAAAAAATATTCCTTAACTTTTGGTATAGTGTATTTACCTATCTCTAATTAATTTCAAATTATTTTCCTTTCTGTTATTGTGGAAGACCTGAGGTCCAGATAAATTTTAACCCTAGTTCTATTGCTGAATTTAATTAACAACACAGACTGAACTGACAAATCATGGATATAACAAGCTGCAGATATCAGATATACTCATTACACGAATAAGGGATGAATATACCTGAAGAAATGCTCCAAATCAATAAAGCTCTGCTTTAGCTTTATTAATAAATAAAGCTAAATATCTGGAAATTTCTAATACAACACAGAAATTAATATAAAAAAAAATTTACTTTAAGAACAATTAAATAAATTGCTAGCTCTTTTGAAAATAAGTGAAATTATATGAAAATCAATAACTGTGTGGATTACATAAAATCCAGACCTGTAGAAAAGACAAAGCTACAGGCTTTTTTTGTGATAGAATATTATATAAATCTTATTTAGAGTTTTGATCAAAAAAATATATTTTGAATGTTTTTCCAACTCTTATAATTCTTCATTGTTCTAATTCATAAAAAAAAAAAACTTTTATAAGTTGATGGATTAAGTGAAAAATCAACATTGTCAATAAGTTAGCCTTATTTTTCTCCTTCAATTATTTCATTTTCAAAACTTTTCTTTAATTTTTATACACTTTTACAGCGAGTTGATGTCAGTAAATTAAATATAGCATTTTTTTTTAATATCCATGAGTCGGTATGCTGACAATATGATCTAATGTTTTTTAAACTTATTACTTTCTTACGGCTAAGATAATTTAAGGAAACCGATATATTATATTCATTAATAATATATGTCTCTGACGATTTGCTCTTCCGATCTGGTTGTTGTATATTTATTAACTGAAACTTTGAATTAAATAGATGTTCAATAAATTTCCAAGAAATCACCACAAATGAATATACATATATGGCCACAAAATAGAAATGACAGCATCATATACACACTTGTAGAAGTACATGGACCGTAACAGATGCAATCTTTTCAAGGTCATTTTCAAGAAATTACCCCAACGAGCTAATTTCTTCAGAGAGAGAAAGTCCAAAGAAATTAACCCTATGGGCTAATCATCACAAATCAATTGTTTAACAGCTGATTTTCAAAGTCAAAGATTCTGAGGTTCAAATCCTAGTATAAGTTAGTTGCTTTTATACCGATTTGAATATTAGACAGTGGATACCGATGTACTTTGGCGGTTGGAGTTCAATTAACCACATGTTTCAGGAATAATTAGCCTCAGTTTGTACAAGACTACACCTCATTTACATGTCTAATATCATTCTCACCTTGATGAGCCATTGGAGGCTGCTTACTGTTCTCTAGTTGAACAGATTACAACGTACATGTTAGGAAAATAAAATAAATAAATTTTCAAGAAAGAAATTTGTATTTGTTTTTCTTATTATCAAAAAGGTTACAAGTTTCACCTTTCTATTCAAATTGTTTCATGCAATATATAATAGAGTATTCTTTAACATTAATTAAATTAAAAGGAGTTGTATCATTTATAAAATATAAAAAAAACCTCAAAATTTTATCAGCTCTTGTAAATAAATGTAGCTAAAAATGAAAAAAAATTATTTATATTACAATTTATTCACGTTATAAAATCAAACATTTTTGATTATAAACATCATGAACCAATTGTTCTCTATTTATTAAATATTATAACTCTAAAATCCAACTATTTATATTTAAATAAATAAATAAAAATAATAATACAAAATTAAATACACTTAAGAAACAAAATAAAAGTTTAAAAGAATATAAAATTAATAATGACAATGACAATAAAATTAATAATGACTGATGATAAAACAAGTATAAATTTTATATTCATATACTTTAATTAAACAATTTATTTTAACAAAAAAAAAGTACTGTCATTATAATAAAATTATTTAGATTAACCTATTTATTTACAGAACAAACCAACATATCATAATCAGCATTAAAAAGTCAACATCCAGTAATGTGAAAACATGAACAATGTATCCACCAATGAGGATCCAGGTGAACAGTTTATAATTATCTGAGAATTTTCCTTAAAACTCTTATTCTTAAGTGGCTCTTTAGCTTATCTGAAGAAAAATCAGTTTGTTGCTAAGTGTATTTTGGTTAGCTGACAAAAGATATCCTAATCTGGGGAATTGTGAGCCAAATGAAAATACCTATTGCTATTGGGAGAGGGATGTAAAGAGCATAATATGCAAAGGTGTAAGTACTTTAAGGTACCTTAAGTACTTCAAAAAAGTGCTTAAGGTTACTGCATATAGGCAAAAAAAAAAGTTGCTTATTTGTAAAACACACTATGTTATACATTACATTAGACATTATGCAACTACGTGTGGGGATTACAAAAAAAAATTACTGTTTTACAAATAAGCATCAGAAAAGACAAGATAAAATTAATAATCAAACAAAAGGATAATAATTATTTCAAGAATATCTGCATCTTTTCTGGGTAAACAAAAGAACACACCTGTGGAAACCCCATTATAGTAATCTGTTGCTCATTTTCCCACCCAGTCCATAACAATTTAAATACGCAATTCCTTAAGTTCATTAAGTATTCTGCAGATGTATTCTGTATTTTTTAATTAATCTCCAAGCTGAAAACTCTCTATAAAAAGTAGCAATTTCAAAGCTGAGAAGACATTATAAAAAACATGATTTACAATATTGAGTGCTATTCTGAAAAACGAAGTCTAGCAATCTTTTAATCAACACAAAAGGCAGTGGGCAATTTGTTAAAATCGCAAAGTTTATATTTTAAAGAAGTAAAGATAATTAAATATTGATTATATATTGAATATATGATTATTTCTGTTTTAACAACCTAAAATCCTATAATTTTTAAACATTTTATGTATATGAAAGAAAAGAACATTTGTACATAAAAATATGATTTCACTTTTTTTATATGTAATTATGCGATGATTGATTATTACAAATTTCATTTAATCCTAATAAATGCACAATTGCAAAATGTTTTGTTCATGTATAGTTTATTGCTATCACTGAGATCTATAGTCGAATTGAAATAAGTGTACATGCAGTGTCAACTGTAGTGCTGATTTATTTAACTAACAGTGAATGTTAACTAGGCTATGTAATATGTACAATCCAGTTCAAACTGCACTACTTGGTTAAATCGTTTCATTTCACTAAGAATATTAATAAAAAAGGGGAGGAGTTCATATATAAATAAATAAAAAACAAAACTACAATGCATTCTAAATTTACATTACACAATAACTAATACAGCATTTCATTTTTACAATATACAATAAATATAAATATATACTATTAAATAAGTGATATATAAAAAAACTAAAATAAAATCCATTAAAAAACTGGAATATTAAGTAACAATCGACATCATAAGTCTACCACATGGCAATTAGTTCTAATTAATAAGAAATACTTTTTTTTACGCTGAATACTTAAATCGTTTACACCAAATAAAACTGTATAAGATAGCAAGTAAAAAAAATCTTTTTTTCTATTAAAAATCTTCAACAGGCTAGATTTTAAACTGTAACTAGAATGTGATTTAAGGTTTACTGAAAATTAACTAAAATGTAAACGCATTGCTCAACATTGTATTGAAACCATTTCTTGTTATTTATCTGTTTTTACATTTAATGACTACACTTCCCAGGTAATTCATCCTCATTCACAGCAGTTAGCGATCCCACTAACAACTGCTACATAATGTTTAGGAACATTCAGTAATGTTAACACACTGATACAACGTTTATACATTTTTTAACTGTTTTTTGTTGTAAAGTTTTAGCAATATTTCTAACAAAATAGTTGTCACATAGATTGAAATATCAGGTGATAATTTGAAAATTTACCACAATTATTATTTAGCAGCTATCAATCCCATTGTATTTCTGTTTGTAGGCATATATAACCAACCAATCTCGAGAGGAGCCTTTTTAAAATTATTTTCAAAGGGGTGGAACCCACCTTCCCCACTACACCTACCTCAACTCAAAAATCTTAAATGGCAATGGTAACATTTAATTACATTAATTGACAACCTGAAAAAAAATTAATTTTGGTGAAAAGAAAATAAAAATCTGCCCACCCCTTCTCTCGGTAGATGAGAAAAATCATTTGAGGTAGTACCTTTTTAAATTTCAGTCCGACAAAAATAACTACAAAATTATATGATATTACTTTTTAACCCGTTTGAAATAATCATAATCTGCGGATGAAAGTTGTGAAAATTATTTTTTAAATTACCAACACAATATTTCACCCTTAAATGTTTTCTAAATTTTCAACAGTTGAAAACTTTATTTTAACTTCCTTGTACAAGTACAATAAAGTATTGTAATAGTGAAAAATTTTGGTTTTCAGATTTGAACAGAAATATCCATTTAGATTACTTTCAGCGTGATGTCTGTACATTCGTACATACATATGTATCTTACATAACTCAAAATATGACCGTTGTAACATCTAGTTCTGCACCTCTCTTTTTGATTGCAATCGACTAGACCAAAAGAGTCAAAAAAAAAAAACCAAAATCCAAAAAAATTTGAATTTGGACTTTTTCTTAACTGCAGTAATAAGCCGTTATTGAGAGCTTTTCACGATATATCACACATGGTACTTATTTTCATTGGTTCCAGAGTTATAGCCAAATAAACTAATAATTATTAACTTCTGATTGTAATAAAATGTTTACAATAAATAATAATTTAATTTTTTTAAAAATGAAAAAAAAAAATAAAAAATATATGTAATTTAATAGGTATACAAGGAAGTCATGTGATGTCCAGATGAGATGTTTTTTAAATGAGACGATGTAGCTTGTGACACCTCATTGAATGACAATTAATTTGATACAAGTAAAATAAAAATTGGTTCACTGGTATTGAAGTTATAATTAAAATGTAGTTTTTTTAGGTTATGTTGGGATACTGTGTTGCTGACCCAACGCATTAGGTCTGAAATTGTTTGTTCTTGTTAAAAATATGGGTTTTAAGTTTCTTCAACATTGAAAAAACTTATCAGTAAACACAGCATTATAACATCAGTTAAAAAAACAAAAAAATATATAATAAGGTGGTACCTACTTGAAGGTTGAAAAATTTATTACCAGAAAAACTTATGACTAAATAATTAGAAACTAATTCATAAATGAATAATTGTACATTATAAAATAAAGCTTAAATCATTGATTAATTAATTTTCTTATGAAGGTTTTTAATAATAAAGAGTCCTTACGAAATAATAAATGAAACACATTTTTTTACCTCAATAAAATAAAAGTATCAATCTTAACTCATTTGTTCAAAATTACTCCCATTTTCCCAAAAACAATACTAAAATCTTTGTTGAAATTCATATCTTACTTTTATAAAAATTTCTTTTGTTACATCCCTAGATGTATTTTATTTTTACATTAGCTATTACTCTTACAATTTTATTTTTCAAGAGTAATAGCACATATCTGCATGTTAACACTGTATGTTAACATGAATTTCTTCATAAATTATTGATTTTAAATAACACCACAAAAAATGCCAAGTGGTGTAAGATCAGTAGAACTTGCCGGCCACTCAACTGTTCCTCTTCTATCTATCCAATGTCCAGGAAACATTCGGTCCAACCATTGTCGAACTGGAAGTGAACAGTGAGCATCTGCTCTATCTTGCTGAAAATGAAGCACGTCTTTAAGTAACATGTTTCCATTCTCATCTAACTGATTTTCAAAGGCATGTACTATTAGCTGGTGAATAACTTCATCCAGCAACTGCAAATACTTTTCACCCGTCAAATTCCCATCGATAAATACCGGACCGATTATGTTATCACTGTAAATCTGGCCCACACGTTTATTTTTTCAGAATGCTGAAACATTTCAATGTTTCCAACATTGAAAACATGAGTATTTACATCGCTCCTGAATCAGCAGTTATGTTTATTATTAACAAAGCCATTTAGAATAAAAGTAAGTTCATCAGAAAAACAAATATTTTTCGTAAACATTGAATTAGCATCCATTAATTGAATAATTTCTTCGCAGAATTCAGTCCTTCTGTCAGCATTACCCTCATTCAGTTTTTGATGCAGTTGAATTTTATATGGAAAAAATTTATTCAATTTTAATGTAGTGAAAACAGAACCATAAAAGAAACCCCGGTTTCACAGGATATTTTACGAATTGAGCTCTTAGAATTTGCTACTACATTTCCCAAGATTTCAACCAAAGTTAATTCGTCTAAAACCTTTTACCAAGCACATTTCTTATACATGACAACTCCCATTTCTTCAAATTTTTTTAAAAGTTTCAAAATGTAAAAGTGTGAAACATTTTATTTTGATGCCGTTAATTAAATGCATGAGCACATTTATTTTGTTCTGTGTATGTAAAAATTAATTCAGTGCTTTCTTCCAGATTGTAATTCATTTTAGCGAGAAAAATTTACAAGTACTGAAGACAAAAAATGAAAAGCCAAATGGTAGAAGAATAACACAAACCAAATGCCAACTTTAACTAAAGAACACAACAATTTAAATAAAACATGATTATGAAATAAATACTATAAATACTTTTTGCCACTAATTACATAAAATATAAAAGAAAACAATTTGCAAAAATTTACTACAGCAACTAAGATCTCAATAATTGGCAGAAAATTATAACCTGTTATAATAAGGTAATCAATTCTTCAACATGTTGCTAGCAAAGAGGTACCTTATCATTGGTTTTTCATATGCTTAACTGATGTTATAATGCTGTGTTTACTGATAAGTTTTTTCAATGTTGAAGAAACTTAAAACCCATATTTTTAACAAGAACGAACAATTTCAGACCTAATGCGTTGGGTCAGCAACACAGTATCACAAAATAACCTAAAACACCACATTTTTAATCATAACTTCAATACAAGAGTGCCAATTTTTATTATATTTATACCAAATTAATTGTCACTCAAAGAGCCTTCCAATGAAGTGTCACAAAAGCTACATCATCTTATTTAAAAAAATAAGTTTTCAACCCTTGAAAATTTTGAAAACATTGAAGGGCAAAGTTTTGTGTTGGTAATTTAAAAAATAATTTTCACAATTTTAATCCTTTCTTTTTCCTGTTTAGCCTCCGGTAACTACCGTTTAGATAATACTTCAGAGGATGAATGAGGACGATATGTATGAGTGTGAATGAAGTGTAGTCTTGTACATTCTCAGTTCGACCATACCTGAGATGTGTGGTTAATTGAAACCCAACCACCAAAGAACACCGGTATCCACGATCTAGTATTCAAGTCCGTGTAAAAACAGCTGGCTTTACTAGAACTTGAACGCTGGAACTCTCGACTTCCAAATCAGCTGATTTGGGAAGACGCGTTCACCACTAGACCAACCCGGTGGGTTTCACAATTTTAATCCACAAATTATGATTATTACAACATTGATTATTTCATTATAACATAACCTACCAATTCTGCAGCAATTACGTTATGGGATCAATTTTACGTTGCTCACCTTGTATTTATGTATTTATTTATACAGACTGTTTCAGAAAGTTTCTGCCGCACTTTAGTATATTCCACTCATCATTATAATGAAAAAGTTCATATACACATAAGTCTGGAAATATCTTTGAGTTAGGATTAATAAAAGATTTTACCTAGATTTCTGCTCTAAAGGTTAAATAATGCTGTACAGTATATTAATAAAACATCATTAGAATATTTAATTTTTTTAACAAATCAGACAAAATTTGTGAAAAATTTAATTCTGAGAAAACTGATGTAAACTGGAGTTGGACATATTCTAACAATATTATTCATGAAAGTTAATTAAATAGTATAATAAATAATTTTAATAATAATTTGGTTCGGCTATAAAATTATTTTGAGAGAAGTAGATCTACCATTTAACTAATCATTTGTAGAGCTAGATTTTCAGAATTTGTTATTTGGTTGTTAATAAATATGGATTTTTAAAAATTATATCGTTTTTATTGATTACACATTTATTTTAGAACTAAATTCCCTACAAATTTTGTCAAAATGGTAACTGATAATTGACACTTTAACAAAGTAAATTTATGTCTAAGCTAAATAAAAAGCATGCCTTTAAACTCCAATTTTTTCTCAGGAGTTTCTCGGAAACTACTGGAAATACAGTTCTGAGAACCATTTTAATTTCAATTTTTCATCTAAGACTGTATATAAAACCATTTATTTTACTCAATAATTAATGTTCAAAGAGTAATACCTCGTTTAGCACTACCCCTTTTAGCGCTGATTTGCTATAATGCTCTTAAAAACATAATTTCAGTACTTTCAAACTTTACAGTATTGAAAATACTGTATCTACGCATATGAACAAACTGGGCAATTCTTTATCGTCTACTAGATGGTTGATTAGCCATGCTTGAAAAAGGAAAATAATTTTTTTTACTTTGACACAGTACACATACTGTATGTGACTGAACAAAGCCTTTTATTTCAAAGCATAGATGAACACTGCCTTCCATCATCATCTCTCCCTTCCAGTTAACACATCAGTTCCTGTGACACAACCATTTTACAGTTTAAATCAAACAGTGAAGAGTGGTTGAGCTGTTCAGTAGTGTTAAAAATTCTCATTTCAATTACATTTTTTTCTGTTTAATTTGCTTAATTTCGTAAATTTATTGTTTTTTATTTAATATACTGTATTTCGAAAAATCATGCTGAAATCGAAGCCTTATACAGAAAATAAACAGTACAGAAAAACAATCAACTTGAATGTAAAATTGCAAATTCTACGAAGGATTAGAAGCTGGTGAGTATGAAGTTGATATAAATGTTCTTTAAATTTGGCACCATCTACAATTAGAACAATTTTTAAAAAAATAAAAAGGTCTGCTTTGACATTAAACAAATTTTCTGCTACAAAAATAACTCAATCTAGAAGCAGCAAACTAGAAGAAATGTAAAAAAGGCTAAGCATTTGGATAGTGGATCAATCTGTGAAGCGTGCCGTTAAGTCTGCTAATAGATAATCACGGAGAAGGTTAAAAGCATTTTTGCTCAAATTCAGAACAAAGTCGGAAACAAATCAGAAACATTTGCAGCCAACAAAGGGTGGTTAGAGAGGTTCAAAAAACAATCAAATTTGCTTAAAATTCAAATCACTGATGAAGTGGCTAGTACAGATCACCAGGCTGCATTGGAATTAAACACTAAAATATGCAACTGAATACAGGAAATATCAGCCTGAACTCATATTCAATGAAGATGAAACGGGCTTATTTTGGAAAATGATGCAGTCTTAAACTTTCATCTCTAGTGAAGAAAAACATGCTTCTGGGTTAAGGCAGCCAAAGGACCCATTAACTTTCTTGCTAGGCGCCAATGCCACAGATAATTTTAAATTGAAGCTGATGCTGGTGTAACATTCTTAGACACCACATGCAATGAAAGGTACATCAAAATCTACTCTACCAGTCATTCGGAAAGCAAATGAAAAAGAATGAGTTATAATCAACATTTTTCAGGATCAGTTAGGTTCATATTTCTTTCCCACAGTTAAACACTACTATGAAAAAAACAACTTTGAGCCAAAGGCCTTATTGCTACTTGATAATGCTCCAAGCCACCAAAACAATCTTGAGGCACTTTAAATCAGCATCCTGCTAGAAGTGATTTTTCTTCCACCAACACCATATCGATAATACAACTGATGGATCAGGAAGCGATATAAAATTTTAAAGCCTACTAACTTCAAAATATGTTCAGACAATTAATTGAGAAAACAGACAGCAAAAACAAACAAAAGATAATTTGAAGAGAATTTTGGAAGGAGTACAACATTATGAATGCCATAGAAAACATAGATGCAGCCTGGAAAGCAGTTTCGACAAAATGTATTAATAAAGCATGGAAAAAAGTTTTGCCTGAATCCTGTACCACTGCAGAAGAAAATTATGAAGAATTGTTAGCAGTCACATGGTGAAGAGCTAAGCAATGAAGAGCTAAACTATAACTGACCGCGAGATAGAAAAAGAAGAAGAAACACCAAAAAAAGAATTGACCAAAGAATTTCTTTCCAACAGCATTTCAACCATCACACAGATTATGGATCAGTTTATCGAGAATGATCCCGATTACAAACAGAGTTCTAAAGTGATCACAGGAATTATGTCGGTTTTGTCTTGTTGCCAGGAATTATTAAATGAAAGAAAACAAAGAAAAAGACAGGCAACACTGACAAATTACTTTTTTAAGAAAATGAAAGTAGTTGAAGAGCCACAGCCCAGACCATCATTATCTTAAAACAAACTTTTTTTATTTGAAAATTAATTATTTTTTGTATTGAATGTATAATTTTTTTAATTTAATAAATTTGTATCACCATATTTTCTAATTTAAAGTAATTTTGTATAATGCTGTTATATATAGGCCTGCTAATTTTTGTTTTTTGTAATTAAATTGTACTCTTATGTAATTCAATTTACTATATTGTATCTCTGGAAAAGGTTAATAAAACAAATAAGTTTATTCTAAAATAAATTGATTGTGCTCAAAAAAAATATCAGAAACAGTAAAATTTACAAAAATTTATGAATATAAAAACCGACCTTATATAGCACTGCATAATCACAGAACGAATCCTGAGCATTAAACGAGGTATCACTGTATATGATTATTTGACTTTTAAAGAAGAAATCTAAATGAAATCTTTAATTAAGAATAACTCAAAAACAATACTTCCAAATATACGTTTATACAAACTATTTTCATTATAGAAAACAGCTATAATGCAACGCAGAATCTTCCAAAATACTCTCTTTCTCCCTCTCTCTTCATACATATATATAATTTTGTGTGTGTGTGTATGTTTGTGCACGCAAACAGAAGGTGATATAGGGAAATTTAGTCACATTTTAATGAAAATTTCAGTTAATTTATCAATAAACTTTATTATTTTTGTTGTAAAATGTGTGTGAACTAATGATATTTATTTAAGCCCTTGTATTCTCCCTGTATGACAATGTATTATGCGATATCTAAGCATAACGGTATCAGTCCCTATTGTTTTGGTGTAGAGTCAACAGTGAATTCCAATCATTACATGCACATGATAATATATTTTTCCTCCCGGAATTACAGAACTTGAAACAAGTTACAACAAGAACTGTTGAACTTGAAACAAGATCTGTGGCTCCAACAAGATGGGGTTATCCCACAACACCAGACAATCCACGAACAACTTATGGTCATGGTCATTTGATTCCCAAGTTTAGGTTTATCCTTGATCTCCCGATCTTAGTATGTGCGAATTGTTTCTGTGGGGGTATAAAGGAGCAAGTTAATGTCGACAAATCCCATTCATTAAATAAACTGAAGACAGCTATTCATAGAGAAGTGCAGCATATCACTCAGGAGACATTGGATTGCATGTGGATAGCTTCAACTTTCGACTTGAAGATTGCATTATGAAAGCTGGATATTAACTTCCAGATGTGATTATTTTCCAAGTAACAAATGGCAATCCTTCCCATACATATTCAAACTAAACTAATAAAGTTTGATATATAATTATTCAAGTAATATTCATTCAAAATTAATTACATTCCCCTGTGTCTTCACATTATCTTCCATGTCATGAATCATGACATGGTTGACGAAGTATCACGATGCTAATGTTAACTGTAGTATTTTTAATAACTGATGATGAATCTAAAGGATTTGAAAAGACCTTATTAGATTGAAGGCAAGATCAATCTTGCTTTATATGTGTGTATCCGGTGGTTTATAAATACTAATTATAATTCAACACACAGGTCAGCATGTTTAAAAAATTAATATATATTCACACATTATATATGATTATATATATTTATGTATATATATTTATAATGTTCATGCGCGTGCGCGCGCGCACACACACACACACACACACACACACATACATGAAAAAAAGAATGTACAAAAAATTCATCAAAGCAGAAATGGAAAATCTAAATATATATAAATTTTCCCATATCTAAATATACATAAATTTTCTATTAATAGAAGAAATAATAAATAAATAAAAATTATCAACGGTCATCTTTACTATACTATAACATTTGTCCTAATTCACGATTTAGTACCTATGTTACTAATAACACTACATTATTCGGGTTTAATATTATTCAGTTTGTTACAAAGCAGTTAAGACTTAATTGAAAATAACATAAATATATGTATACAGAGTACACCACAAAAGAAACTGAGAAATTTTCAGGACATATTTTACTGGTGAAAATAACAAAAAAAAGTAGGGCTGGAAACGCTTTGTTTTCCAGTTACGGCTAGCGAAAGATTTCGCCCGGATTTCAGCTCTTCTAATAAAAAGAAGCCCTACAGTAATTTTTGGGACCCAAATTAATGAGTAAAGTTGGCGTTTTCTTATGTAATTTGAGCTGGAAAATAGGATAAAACAGATCCCAGAACTGTAACTCCAGTAGTCATTAAGATATCCGATGTAAAACAAAATTTTGGTGTCAAAAAACAAGTTTTTTTTTATAGGTTTGTACTACAATAACTTTGTTAAATAACTAATAAATGTGCAAGATTTAGTAACAAAGCTTGTAGAGAATTTAATTCTAAGACAATTAATGTAAATACAGCCAATATAAAAAGTAAATAAAAATTATTAAAAATCAGTTTTTTTCTTGAAGCAAGATAGACAAAAAATAGGCATAAAATCGTATCCTTCTTTTTGTATCTAATAAACATTGTTTTTAAAACATCCTTTTTAAACATTCTTTGGTGTATCAGCATTCACGAACAGAAAAGTCACTTCCAATGTATTAATTTTCTGTTGAACACCAAGTAAATCATTGTGTTAATGATGAAATCCTGTGATTTATTGTAGCTCAGGCACAACTACAAGCTGAATTTTATGTTGCACCGGTTTGACAAAAAGCAAAATGTAACGCCTTCTATAGAAAGAAAATCTTCATCCTTTGCAGATGCAAAAGGTTCAAAATTTGCAGCCAGCAGATTAACCCCCAACAGTTAATCTTGTGTCATTGGCTTCTAGACAACGCTGATAAGGTAAATTCAGTTTTATTTACTGATGAAGCCACTTTTATGAGAAATGGAGTCTTCAGTTCTAAAAATAGTCACTTACGGAGCAAAACCAATCCACATGGTACTGTAAAAATTAGTTTCCAACACAGATTACACATTAATGTTTGGTGTGACATTATTTACCACAAAATTCGGGGAACATTTGTTTTCGATGGAAACCTAATGGGAGATGCACCATTTCTTGAAAAATAATTTATCAGATTTTTTGGAGGATCTACCTTTACAAATTAGATTACAAATGATATTCCAACATGATGGTGCAACACCATATTTTTCTTTCGTAGCTAGAAATCCATTGAATGCTATTCTCTGAAACTGTATTGGCCATGATAGACCAATCAATTGCCAACCACAATAACATGACTTAATGTCACTAGATTACTTCATATGGGGCCATATTAAAATGATAGCATGCCAACAACAAAAAGTTAATACTAAAGAAGAGTTACTTATTTAAATACAAAATGTTATTGAATTTATATGAAACGATCCTGAGATGATACGGAAAGCCACCGGAAACATTTTTCATTGGGCAGGGTGCTGTGTACATTGTAAAGGAGGGAATTTCTAACAATTACTGTAATTGAGGTTTACTATTCTGTTACAGTTAATAATTTCATATATTTTATTTTTTTGTTTTGCTATATTAAGAATAATATTTATCAGGTACAGAAATAAAAATACAATTTTCTATTTTTCATTTGTTTTGCTTCAATAAAACTGATTTTTTTAAATTTTTATTTGCAGTATTTACATTAATTTTCTCAGAATTAAATTCCCTACAAGTTTAATTACTAAATCTTCTACATTTATTAGTCATTTAACAGTGCTATTGTACTACAAACCTAAAAGAAAACTTATTTTTCAACACCGAATTTTGTGTTTTATATTGGATATCTTAAAAACTACTGGCGTTAAGTTCTAGACCCTGTTTTATCCTGTTTTCAAGTCAAATTACATAAGAAACCATCAACTTTACTCCTTAATTTGGGTCCCAAAAGCTACAATAGGACTTCTTTTTATTAGAAGGGCTGAAGTATGAGTGAAATCTTTCGCTAACCGTAACTCGAAAACAAAACGTGTCCAGATCTACGTTTATATGAAACGTTTTTCATTATTTTCACCAGTAGAATGTATTCTGAAAGTTTCTCCATTTATTCATGGAATAGTCTGTATATAAGAAAATAATAAACTTTAATTACCATCATACACACTGTTTTTTTATCACAAACTTCTGACATGATAAATTAATTCAATAATTTACAATATAATAATTACGATCTATAATAGTTACAATCTAATACAAAGCGAATTTTTTTACAGGATAAATAATGGCGTGCATTACTTTTTTAAAAAAAAAATAATAATAATTACACTGTTATAATTAATGTGGAATTAAACTGATTTAAAAAAATATAATATGTGAATAACACTACGTGTATAATTACTAAAGTTAATTAACTATTCAATTCTATTACATTTATTTACTCTTTAATGTAGGTAATTTAATAAAAAATATTACATACAAGTAACATTATTTATAGAATTGGTATCCATCCAAATCCAAACGATGATGTCCAAAAAATCAAACAACGATAAAAAAAAGAAAAGAAATAAATGAATATTAATCAAAACCCACAAATAAAATAAATAATGCATAAATTAACAGAAAACATTAATTTTGTTATTTTATAGTATAATAAATAAATATATAACCACAACAAAATTATAAACTTTTATTGTATTTTTATATTAATGTATAAAAATGGATTTATAAATTATGCTGATGAAATGGTTGATTCATTGAGGAGGGGGGAAATATTATTCCTTTTATGGCATTACATTCTAAAAATATAATAAATAAATATGATTGTAAAAACATTAATCAACAGATATCAAGCTACATGGTTCATATAAAACACTGACTCATGCCACAATAAAAATTTGTCAAAGCACAATGGTGGCTTTTATCACTCCAGGTACAGATAGGAAAGCTTAAATTTAAAACCCAGGCAGAATCAGGCAAGACTGGTCCCAGGTGGTTCAATTCTCTCATCAACAGTAATTTGTTGTTTTGGGTGTGGCACAGCCAAAATAAAGAATCAGTGACTTGTGTGTTTGTTTGGCTAGTATACTGAACATGTATGCTGGACTCAAATGTGCAGCTGAAACATCAGCAGTAGAATGGGGTAGCACCTAATGTTCTTCAATATTTAACATTGCCTTGTCTATGGCAAAACACAAAATACATATGTGAACATACATAAGTGACAGCTAACATTGCACACATCTAGTTTGAAGCTACTGGACACACAAAGCTTGCGATCAGTAGTAGATTGTTAGCTGTAATGTTGTGATCAGGATTTAGCTTCTGCCACATAATCAAAGGCATAATTAATTCTTAGAGACTGGTCCAATTGTAGCAATACCATTTTATGCTAGTAAAGGGAAACTGCCTGTTTGCATAAAGAACTCAAGCCAAAAGGATCCATTTTAGTTTAATTATAGTACATAATATAAATATGATTTTAACATTTTTTTAATACTACATTGCTTCAAATTACTTTTTTTAATTAATAATCCATATTTTTTCTTATTCTACATTTCTTTTTCATTTTACTAAATATACAAGAGGTTATCTCTAAAGTAAAGACCATTTCATTGTAAAAAAATTTATTCTGAAAATTTTTAAAATATTTTTTATTTCTCTTATACTAGTTCTCTATATAATTGCCACATGAATTAAGACATTTATCGTTGCGATACACCAATTTCAATATAACCTCGTCATATTATTCTGCCACCAGTCCATTTAGCCACTGATAACAGCATTTTTAAGTTCATCATGACCCGTGAATTACTTACCACTCAAAAATTCTTTCAATTTCCCAAACAAATAGTAATCAGAAGGAGTTAAGTCTGGACTATATGGTGAGTGATCATAAATTTCCTATCCAAATGTTCTCAGTAAATCACATACTGAACCCACAACATGAGGATGTGCATTATCGTGCAGCAGAACGACGTCGTAGGTCAGCCACCCATGTTGCCAATTTTGAATAGCACACCGTAACACGTAGAGTTTTGCAGTAGGCTTCTGCATTTATAGTCATTCCATGTGGCATGAAATAAATCAGCAGTATGCCAAACCTTTGTTGGTCTGATTGGTGATTGAGAATGACACCATTCACTTGACTGCCATTTCCTGTCTGGTATGTAACATGAAATCCATGTTTCATCGCCAGTAACAATTGAATTAAGGAACTCATCACCTTTTTCTATATAGCGCATCAAAAATTTGAAAGCAGATCCCATTCGGATTCTTTTGTGACATTCCATTAAGACGTGCAGCACCCAACGTACACAAACCTTTCTGAAGCATAAATGGTCATGAACAATGCAACTGATAACAGCTTTTGAAATATCAGGAAAAAGAAGGTCAAAAATTGTTGAGCGACAATCTTTTCTGATTTCATAATCGACGTGTTTCAACATGTCCTTGATCATTATCAAAGGCCTCCCCAAATGTTCATCATGCACATTAATTCTGTTATTTCTAAACCTTTCACACCATTTTCGGACGTTTCTTTCATTCATCACATTATCACCATACACAGTAACCGACTGCCTATGAATTTCAGCCGGCTTAATGTTCTGATAGTTTAAAAAACATATGACTCCACATATTTCACAGTCAGCGGCAACATCAATTTTCCTATCCATTTTATAATGTAATAACTCATACATAATCAAAGATGCTACAATGCAACAACTTACAGACAATACATTACTAGCATGGCCATGAATATCAGAGGTTCACCAACCTTAAGAAAAAAAATTTCCCAGCAGTCTTTACTTTAGAGATATCACTCGTATAAATTTTTTTTGTCATAGATAAATGGTTACAAATGAAAAATGCCAAACAAATCATAAATCAAACTTAAGACCTTAGATATACAAATTAACTGCTATATCAACTTAGGGCAAGCGAGATAACACTATGTTCTTTGAAAATAGTATACAGTAAACTAATAAATTTTCTTTAAGCAACAATATTTGCTAGGCGATTGAAAGACAGGTCATGGCAGATACATATTTATACAATAACTGGTTTCTCAATACTACCTCCCAGTTACTGAAAGTTGCAGTTTGGGCAAGCCAGAATTGCAGTAAAGTTCAGGTACAACTCTCTACACAAGCAAGAGATGTTACACTTGGCTATATACTCTGATTCAACAAGGCTATCCAAAATACCAACAGACTTCTTTGAATATTACAAAAATCAGTACTTTTATTTTAAAGAGAATATTGAATTGGATCTTTAACCTCTGTTACTTCAGCAGAGAACAAAACTTAACCTACTGAACTGTAACAGAGATGATAGATGATGCTGACCGTTGCCAAATGAACAAAAAGATTGGTTAATTGATTAATTTACATGTTCCTATTTTGTTTAATAAAGAAACTAAAAATACTACTGCAGTTAAAATTGTAAATATTCTCAAATGAAAAATGAAGTTGATTTAAAGGAATTTTAAATTTTATGTGAAAAATATGATTTTTAGTTTATTATACTGAAATTATAGTAGCAGTTTGGAACTAAAAGCTAATATAAAGCTCATAGCATTTTTCATATGCATGAAAATGTTCTATTGCTACAAGAATCATTAAAATTGACTTTACAAAACAATAAAAGAAAACATCCTTTAAAAAAAGGCTTAGGATTGTAAAAATGTAGTTAAAAATTAATTTAAAAATATAGGACATTCATTTTTCATGTAATATATATTTAACATCTTAGTTATTCCCCAGATGTTAAGTTAAGAGTTCTGAAGATGGCAAATGCTAGCCTACCCAGATGGGAGGTTCAAATTCAATGCTCAAACCAATTATATTTTATTCCTAACACCTCCTCAATACTTTCCCTAGCCAACATTCTGTAATCGGGTTCTAATCAACAAACCTTCTTAGTTTTGTGATCTCAACATTTTGGTTGTAAATTGAGAGCTGCAACTGGTGTGGTGAAATTCATTTTTTATTTATATTTAATTACACAAAAGAAATAAAGAGCAATAATTAAATTTTACATAAAACCAGGGAAAACAACTAGCAAAATATTTGAAATGTTTAAAAAAATACCATATAGTGAAGGATGTTTATTGAGAACTGAGGTTTGAGTGACGTAAATGATTCAAAAAAGAGTGAGCATCAGTAGAGAACAATAAACAGATAGGCCATTCTTTTCTTCCTGAACTCAGAAATCAGTATAAGTGATTCAAAAGATGTTGGCAAAGATCAAACTTTGTATATTCATATGTTAAAATAAATAATGTGATTAAAAAGAGACCGAATATAAGACAAAGATTTAAAAAAAAAAAAAGATGTCAAAGATTTAAAAAAGAAAAAGTCAACACACATTCTTTCCTTATTTGTCACACAATATCCATGCTGATATATTTGTATAATGCATCAGAAAAAGAAATCAGAATTTTTTGTTGAATTCATTAAGATAGTCTATTACAATAGAAATTTTTTAAGTGATGAAACTTAGTGCTTCATATATGATTTAACACATATACAAAATCATTTCAATAAAACATCAACATACAACTTAACCGAGACAAAAGAAACCAAAAGCTCAGGAATTGAAACTGTAATAAATGAGTAAAAAAATAGCTGATTGCATTTTCAACTCCAGACGACAAGTGCTAAGCTCAAATGTTCTTTACTTTTTGAATGACCCTAATAATTATGTAACTTATAATGAATTTTCAATATGCATCATAATTCAGAAAGCTGAGAAACCAAAATCCTACAAATGGAATGTTCTTTTAACTGGCAGTTCTTTACCATATGCCATGTCCTTATATTTAGGCAATCTCACAGAAAGAAAGCAGGTAGTATCGCACTGTGAATCGGGTATGTAATGATTTGCGATTTGCTATTTTTGGATATTTTATTTAAATAAAAAGAAACTATAAAACAATAAAATACTGATAATTCAAAGAGACATAGAATATAGTATTCATTTCTACAGCAGGATACATTTTATGTAACCAAATCTGACAACATAAAATCATCACATGTAATAGTACCTGATGACTCAAACTTGTAAATATTACAATTACAACACTCAGAAGAGTAATATGAATTTAATAAATATTCAACTGAACAATGTCCATTACCCGACCAAAATGCCTGACATCATCTTATGATCCTTGGATTAACAACATTAAGTATCAACGATTCATATTTTCCCCGATCGATGATTGAATTTCACCTGGGTTAATGAATGATCCATAGTTACCACTTTTTAATTTTTGAGAAATGAATGAAATGAGGTTATGCATAAACCTACAGTATCATAACAGTATCCCACCTTTTCTGCGATGTAATCATCATTTCCTGTTTACAGCCATAGTAGTTACAGTATGTAAACTATTTATTGCTATTTCATTCTAAATATGCTCATGTAAAGATATTTAGATTAATTTGGATATATGCTGAGAATAAACAATCAGTGCATTGTCACTTTATGACAAGACAGACACTGTACGACAGGACCCACACAAACTGATATTACCATTAGTCTAAGGACCAAAATTCTACTATAACTAGTGAAATTTAGCTTATCAGTCCAAAATGATAGAAGTGTTAGTTTAAAAATAGAATGGAATGATGATGCTTTCCAAACAAAACCCTCACAGATCTATTAAAAAAACTGGCTACTGATCTTGAAGAAAAGAAAAAGCATTTATTTAACCACAACCATAATTTATTAAAGTTTTGATCAGTTTTACTGATGTTAACATATTTCATTTTTTTACACAGAATTTGCAACACATCTTCAATAAAATTTTAATTAATTAATTAATTTTAATTCATTGACTAACACCAGCATAACATATATGGAGCCTCTTGAACAATCCTATTCACAAACTCCATAGTATATTCTGAGTTTCACTATTTCGCTTATAACATCCTCCATTGAACAAGTATACTGGTTCAATGGCATATATGACATACATACACACTATCCTAATTTGGCACCCAAGCATTTATTCTAGTCAAATATTTGTTTTTTATTTTTGTGGTTTTGTTTAGTTTAGCTTTTTCAAAAATTAGCTAATAAAAATATTTTTAATTTTGTTTCCAGTAAACTATTTTTACTATAAAAATGACAGTAAAGGTATACATTTAAAAATAATATGCGTTTTGCATTATTATAAGAAAATAAATGCACTTCATTAACAAAAGACAAGTCAGTTAAATTAAACATTTTCTCACTGCAGTAAATAATAATTTAACAATTTACTCGCTAGAAAAAATTATACACTTTCATATAATCCATGTAATGATATTTTACCAGTCATGATGAAAAAATTTTCAAAGAACTTCTTAGAGAGTAACAGTAATATTTCTTTTGGTTTTACAATTACAGGCCTTCTAGAACAATACTCGACCCACACTTCACCACCAATCAAACTGCTCCCAGTCACAACAAACTTGTCCAATTAATATTTTCAAATGACCCTCCTGTTCATCAATCATCACCACAACAGTACCTGGAATTACTGATATACAGTATTTTTATTAGCCTGGTTAGTTTTTTGTCATCAAATAAGTTGTTTAGAATAATAATAAAAAATCCAGCCAATATGAATGGTGTAATTATTTAATCTTTTAGCATGCACCAAATTCAGAAATGAAATTTAATTTCGGAAAATATTACGTTAATATTTTTAGTTTATTGCACGTTTACATTATTTTTTTTTAAAAATAATTTACAATTTGTTTAACTTGTAAATTTTACAGATGTATGTATCTATAGTAATCTGTTCCAATATTTTGAATATACACTGGCAATTAACCTGCTTGCATACATATACCTTTCTATATAAGGGTTACAATAAAAAAAACAAAATTTTTACACTTGTAAAAAATTGTTCAAAATTAAAATGAATGAATGATTTGTCGCACGATCATAATTTCATATCTCAGTATAAAAGGAAGTGGGGTACTTACGTATTGACACCACCGCAGCTACAGCTTTATTTAAAAACAAAGTAGTCAATCGTATTTCGGTGGAAAATGGGCCGATATAGAGTTTAACATAGATCAAAAGTATCTTTATTAATTTTAATAAACGGTTATCTATATTTATTTATTTTATAATTAACCAAACTTAACCTACGCTCGCTAACCTTGACTAATTAACAGGAGTGTTTTGATTATTTAAATAATAAATAATTGCAATAATTACTGAATTTATTAAATAAATACTCAAAAACTTACAGTGTTAATTAGTCAAGGTTAGCGAGCGAAGCAAGCGTAGGTTAAGTTTGGTTAAATTATAAAATAAATAAATATAAATAACCATTTATTAAAATTAATAAAGAGACTGTTCATTTCCACTGAAATCCGATTGACTACTTTGTTTTTAAATAAAGCTGTAGCTGCGGTGGCGTTAATACGTAAGTACCAGAAGTGGTGCACAGTGGTATACCACATATTGTACAGACTACTGATTTTTCGTACTTGAAAACATAAAATTAACATCATTCAAACCCAATAATTAAAATGTGATTAAATTACAGAAAAAAATTAAATACATAAGGTGCCAGTGTTGTCATATTATGAAAAACAGAAAAGAATAGCCAATGAAAGAGCTAATATCCCCAAACATGTCTCCTTGAATGTGCAGACACCAAGAATTTTTACTATATTAGCATATATAATATGCAACTTGTAATGCATAATAAAACTGCTTACACCAAGTTGGAATTAACTTGAAGGATTAATTAGCTACAATAAATTAAAAAAAAACTGTTTGAAAAACATTAATAAATTTTAATTTAAAAAGAATTGTAATAATAATTATTATACCTGCAAGTATTCCATGATGTTCTATTACAACTGGTTTTTTTTGTACAGCTTCATCTCCTTCAACATCTAATGAATCTTCTGGGGTTCTAATGCGTTGGAAATATCTTTTCGATTTAATTCTTTCATCATCGTCATCGTCATCATCATCATCATCATCATCATCACCACCACCACCAGCTACAATCCTAGGAACAGCGGCACTTGTAATATCTACAGATTCAATGACTGCAACTGTTTCAAATGTATTCCTTCTTGAATATAGTATTGATGATTTATCGCTTGAACCGTCACCATCTACTGATACTCTGAGGGTAAAATAACAATTACAATTCTCAAAATTAGTATCATAAATTAAAATTCAAAAATACAAAAAATAATAAAGACTATAAAGCGGAAAACATACAAATATTTTTACTTTTCCTTAAATGCAAAATATTAAAACCAAAGACAAACAGTTAATACATTTTTTCTTTAATAAAATAATTATTTTATAATTATAAATTAGAGGTCATTAAACATTTCAACAAAAACCAACTTCTTTAATTTTATCAACATGTCTTTTTAAACACCAAGGGAAATTCACTGGACATAACTATGGTAGAAAAATAGAAAGGGTAAAATAGTTTACTTATCTGGGAACAGTTTTTTTTATGAGGATTGGAGTATGGTTAAAGAAATAAGTACAATAGTAACAGATTTTATCAGAGGGTAAGACATTTGTTCTGGGACAAGGAGGTATTTTTGCAATATAAGAAAGTTACATGTAAAGCCTACTTTGTGCCAATTTTTACCTAAGCGGCAGAAACCTGGACAGGTGGTAGAAAGATAGAGAGTTGAGAACAGACAGCAAAGATGAAATTCAAGAGAAACAACAGAAAACTTTTATTTCAAATTCGATGGCAAAGTGGCAAAAAAAGATGACTGTGGCAAAAAATTTAAAGTGCCAATAAATAAAAATAATTATTCAGTAATAATCCATGCCAAAGGAGGAATAGCGTTCATTCCAAATGTGATGTTAAATTGGAAAGTTAAATCTTTTAAATTTCATTAAATAAATTTGCTTGGAAAGACAGTACAAATCACAACGAAAATATTAAGATAACATAAGATAAACAATATTGTGAAATGGGCATCTGAAAAATTAATTTCCAATCTTCCTCTACACTCAGAGGTAGTATGCCCCATACTGCAACTCATTAGTCTGAATTCTAACTCCAAGAAAAGTAACACAGTTAACTGGTTGGAAAAAGGCCCATATTCCATATACCTTACAGACACTAAAAACAAAGTTATATGAACTAATTAAGCTACATAAAACTACAGAATATTACATGAACTTTTAGAAAAACATGGACATCAGGTTCTTAAAATTCTTCTTTACCCTCCTGATTTGAATCTAATTGAGAAGGTTTGAAAAGACATATAAGTGAATCATAACATTTTTGAAGTCGGATGTTGAGAAATTAATAACTGAGAATAATATTAATAAAATAATAGAGATGACTGAAAAGTATCAAAAAGTAAATAAACTGAAGCTAATTATTTAAAACATAAACTGTTAAAATTAAATTACAAAAAAATGTATTATATATGTAGACTATGATTGTGTGAATGTTCTAACAATACTCTAAGCGAATGTTCTAATGAAGATAATAAATTTGCAGATGAATTGGATGAGCATTAACCAAAGTTTTGTTTTATTATTAACAATACAAAATATATGTAAAGTAATATAGTATAAAATAATCAAGAATTTTTTTTTTAATTTTTAGATTTTAAATTTATTGTTTCTGGAAATATTCAAAACAAGTTTTTATAATTATTGCTTAACGAAGGCCTAACGGTGAGGTATGTACTATATTACTAGAATATTATTTAGTAATAAATTAGTAGTACTATTATTATATTAATAGATAGGAATGTTATTTTCTTCCATTAGTGGCAAATAGTTAATGTTATGGATATAGTAGTTAAGATGCCTTCAGCCAGTTCCATCACAAGTTTGTACATTTGTCTGGCACATTGAATAGCCACAATGATAAGGTTTGTTTCCACCATGTCACTTATTTTTTTGCAAAATTCATGACTTCATTGATGAACCTTCTGTTTATATTTAACTTTTTGCATAATATTACTTTTGAGGCAATGAAAATTAATAATTCCTAAAATAACACCAGCTTTATCAGATACTTGGCATTTTTTTTTTTTAGGTAATATTAATTAAATTTTTCAGCTGCTATTTTAATCGTTTTGCATGTTTTTAATCACTCTGGCAACATGTTTTTAATCACTCTGGCAACATGCAAAACAAATCTAAGTGATTAAGACAAATCAAATGCATATAATCTGTTAATTTGGCTATGTTTCTCAAAGTTTAAAAGAAAACACATATACAGCACGTATATGTGTGCACGAAAGCACATATATATATGTGTGTGTATGTGTGTGTGTGTGCGTGCACGCACACATGCGCATTATGCCTAGATTAAAAATTCTATAACTCTTTTAATCAGATGACTCTTTTAATCAGATTAGAAATAAAATAATAATGATAATACCTTGAAATATCAGATCCTCTTCTATTGTCAGCAAACATAACAGGTACAGGAAGTGATTCGATGTTAAGATCTTCACACGCAGAATCTCTACGATCAGGTAATGGAGATATAGATGTTAAATTTGATATGCTTGGTGTACTAACTGAATTCATTATGGTGCTTTCCTGACAAACCTACAAAAAATAAAATTCATAAATTATCAATAAAAGTAGTAGAATATTGGTGCAAACAGAATATAATAACAGTAATGGTATTACCATTACAACAACAATTATAATAAATTATTACGCAATGACAAAAACAAAACTTAGATTAACAGAATTCGAATTCAAAACACGTAATATGAAAACAAGCACAGCAATATACAAAGGTTAAAACAATTTAATGAATTTAAAGATTTTAAATTACACCAGTGTCTAAATTCATAGAAAAAGCTCAAAAATCATTCATAAACAGGTAAAAATCTAAAATATTGAGAATTATTAAATGGTCATCTGCAGATACAGGAATAAATAAAAAAAAAATTACTTATAAACAAAACAAAATAAGTAATAATAAAAAATTAACACTAACCAATAATCATGAAATAATTTTAAAAAGAGTATTTCTACTGGTGTTTATAAAATTAGAATAAAACCAATAATTTTAAATAAAAGGTTACACAATATCCTACAAATTAGTCCAAGTCAAAAGCAGGAAATCATCTAAACCATTAACAAACTATCTAATTTTAAAAACCATCTAAATTTTTTAATCGACTTTCTTAGACTGGCTACCACACCCTGAATAATTGCTCCTTAAAGTTTTTACAGTTGAATGCATCTTAATTTTTACCTTTTTATTTATTTAACTGTTTTTAGAATTTATATTAACAAATTTATTCCATTTACCACTTAGCCTCTGAATATATCAAAGCTATTATCATACTTACATGAATTCACTAACATACTTATCTTCATCCTACCTATTTAACAATTAATTTAGTCAATGATTTAATAAAAATTAAACTTTTATTTTTTAGGAAATTTTACTTCTGTTCTTTTTATTATTATTACCTGTCTAATTAATAGGTGATAATTGTAGTTGACGTGACATGAAACATAAATCATTCTCAAAAATAGCAAAGTAATTCTAAAGTATAATAATATTTCATACCGTGCTTGCTACAAAAATAAGGGTTATTGGTCTCCCCAGAACGCAGGTGATAATCAACAATAAAAATAACCTGTTTTTCACTACGATTAGCTATATATTGAACACCATTACATACAGAAAAATGAAATATGGAGGAAGAGGGTAAAGAAATCGATTAGTACCCTTTTGTAAAGAAACAATATATTAAACAACATACACTTCTCTACACAATCATGGCAATTATTTATAACAGTTGTAATACAGGGTGTCCCATATAAAACGTAACCCAACCTTATATTGGTAGGTATTGAAATAATAAAAAGGCAGGTGTAAATGTAAATAATTTGTATTATTACCATCCATTACCTTACATTTAGAGTAAATGTTGGAAGTGGCTGCCATCTTCTTGAATACAAGCTTCAATTCTTTTTACAGCGTTTCTTGCAACTTTTTTCAAAGTTTGTGGCAGGATATTTAATACAGCTTGCTCAATATTGACTTTCAATTGTTCAAGCGTTCGTGGTTTGTCGCTGTAGGCTTTTTCTTTGAGGTAACCCCGTAGAAAAAAATCCGCCGCAGTCAAATCTGGAGATCTTGGTGGCCGCAAGCTTCGACCGATAACATGATTACCAAAGAATTCCTCAACTAAATCAGAAATTGAATCTGTGTAATGCGATGTCGCACTGTCATGTTGTAGCCAGCAGTGTCTGTCTTCCTCTTCCAAGAGTGCGATGAACTGAAATAAAATATCCTGATGATTAATGCAGAACGATTCTGCATTAATGGTGTATTCGAAAAAAATAGGACCGATTATTTTCTTCGGCGATATCGCGCACCACACGCCCAACTTCTGCGGGTGTAATTGTTTTTCGTGATAAACGTGGGGATTTTCAGCACTCCAAATTCTACTGTTTTGGCTGTTTTCGTAGCCATCCAAATGAAACCGTGCTTCATCTGTTCTTCATCGTTTGGTCGCCCGATGAACAGTTGATTTAGACAAATTAATTTCAATTGATTTGGTCAATTGATCAATTTATTTGGCAAGGCGAGTAATCGGTCTTTGATTTCAGTGACTGTATCTGTATTCAACACCGGCGCAGATCTTTTGTGTTCCTTGTTATTAACAGAACCGGTCTCTCTAAATTTTGCAACTAACCTTAATACCGATGTTTTGTTAGGAGCTGGTTTATCTGGGTACTTATGGCGAAACAAATCTTCCACTGCAATCGCTGATTTCATACTGAAGTACGACTCAACAATGAAAACACATTCATCTAGCGAAAACACCATCTTGTCTCTAGCAATTCACTGAACGTTATGATTGCATTGTTGTTACTATCGGTAGTGTTCTACTGCGTCGCCGCGATGTTCAGATGTTGAACGAGTCCATTTCAGTAGGGGAGTAAGCTTGACTTTTTAAATTTCATGGATGAGTGATTGATGGGTTGCGTTTTATATGGGACATCCTGTACTTTACATACAAATTTCATCAAATTACTCCATCCGTTCCTATTTAAACTTTATGGTCATTAATGGGGAATCTTTATAATGTTTTATTTACATAATTTGTCGTAATATTCTTGCAATACCCAAAAGATACAGCCCCTACAGTCGGGAAATAAAATATTAAAAACTAAGTTATCACCGCTAGTTCTTGAGTCCTCTAAAAAAGGTTGAGATTTTATAAAGAAACAAGACTTGATGATACTGAGATATTAGAGAGAATAGACAAAAGACAAAGGCTAGTGCAAATAAATGCAAGCAATATACGCTATGCTATCAAAACAAACAATTTTTGTAGCGAAGAAGAGTACAATTACAGAATGGATGAGTACAGACATCAGATTTATTAGAAAGGATTATGGACAAAATGAAAAGAGTAGACAAACGTGAAAGGAATTACATTCATGCAGTCATCTAGCCTAGGATATCAAGGTTCGCATACTTTACAGCTATTGGGTTCCTGTATTTATGGAATAAGAACATAAGAAAGGCTGGAATAGAAAATGTGATGATGACAATTATGTAGAAAAAATTTTGATAGTTTAGGCATAATAAGTAAATGAGTAAAGTAAAATAGCATTAAGTACAGAGTGAGCGAAAATTTAAACAACCCTGAATTCATTAATCCTCTTTAGTGGATAATTTGCTTTCAGGTTAATACTAATGGGTGGGTGGGTATTATTGCTTGATTAAGTAGTGATAATGTATACGCAATAATCAACTAATTTTTTTCCTATTTTGTCCATCAGAAAAAAGTGTGCTATAAAAAGATATTCAACTATTTAACATAGTGTTAACAAGCATTTATTCTTAGTTATTTTAAATTGCAAAAATATTCAGAGCCAGGAAGATTTTGCTATAGCTTCTCCTTAATAAAACATATCCAATAAGGCAACAATTTCATACATAGTCGCTCATTTTACAGAAACTGGTAGTGCAGATCAACTAAAATGGTCCAGTTGGCCAACAGTTTTAAACGATGAATTTTTGGAACATATGTCTGTGCATTCTTTGAATGATAACCTCGAAAATCAATAAGAAGGCTATCTCAGTAGATTGGAATATTATATGAGTGTCCACAAAACACAAAGAAATTAAAATTGTGTCAAAACCGCAATCATATCATGCAGGAATAATGAGAACCTGATCATAGAAAAAACTTAATTATCGCAAATGATTTATACATTTTGTTCAAACTAATATTTGGAGATTATATAATTTCTTTAGTGATAGGCATAATTTCATCAAAGTGGCTATATAAACAGCCAGATCAACTGATTACTGGAATGCATAAAAACCTCACTTTTCTCCTTGAGGCTACATTACATTAAGGTTTGGTTTGTGATTTCTCTCAGAAGAGAATAGACAGTCCAATATTTCTTATGAAATATCTGAATGCTACCAGCAGATTATAACTGACTGCTATTATTCATGTAGCAGCAACATTGGAGAGAAAATCCTCTACAGCTATCTAGGTCAACAGATTTATCACCCGTACATTTTTTTCTTTGGGGTTATTTAAATGAAAAAGTGTTCAGAAATAACCCTAGCATAAAATATTTATACTTAAATTATTTAATATTTATTCATTCTTAAAATTTAATAGATTTTTATATATTGGCTTCCGTAATTGTTTTTTTTTCTATAAGGATTGTTCAACTTTTTGCCCATCCTGTATGTCAAAATGGAAAATTAAGGATAGTAGGTAACAGGCAACCCAAAAAAAAAGGTTCGATAGATATTGAAAAAGGGTAAAACAAAAAGAACAAGAAAGTAGCAAGTTTTTTTATCTGAAAAACAAATAGTCACGCTACCACTTTATCCAGTCCAATAAAACTGGAACACCAGTTATAAAAGAAATAGATCTCTAAATTCAATAAACTTAAGTTTATGTTAGTGATAATATTTTTTTTTTTAAATTAATATTAAAAACTATTTATAGCGAAGTAGTAAAGTGGAGATGTAGTAGCCTTTCATCTGGAAGTCTCTAAGTTTCCAGTCAGGTACAGCTTTTTACATATGCTACAAATTTCCATTTTCATATTCCCAAATTTTTAAGCATCTGTGGTGAATTAATTCATCAGTCAGTAAAAAAAAATAAAAACATTAAGCTAAAACAATACACTAAAATATCATCATAGTTATAGTCATTTGATTATATTAAAACTTCAAGTGGCTTATCAAAAATATAAAAACAATTATTTCATTCTGACCATTTATCAAATTACCATCTCTAGCTACACATCATAAAATAAAAATTACGGATACGAGATTTTATAAAAAAATGAAACAAAAAGAATTTATAACAAAAATATGACTAAAAACAAAAGTAAAACTATGCATTAATAGCAAAATAAAAATTATACCATACCACAATATAAAACCAACATGTACCCATTTACTTACTGATTACATACACACACACACACTTATACACATGCGTGTGCGCATGTGTGTAAGTGCTAATATTAACTTGAATTGAAGTTGGCATGAGATAATGTTAAAATGAAAAAGACATCAGCATTTAAGTATTCACTGTGAAACTGTAACTGCTCATACTGTATTATTTGTGACAGATATTTTAACTAGTAAAACGTAACTGAGTGGCAACATTCGTGCTATTAACCTTATCCAACTCTATTAATTTTTTCTGCTTTCAAAATTAATATTACATAGTTAAAAAGGAAATACTGTAAAAAAAATTTGATTTTATAAGCATAATAAAACAGCAACACCATAGCACTCTGATATACAATATAACTTTTCAGGGGAATTAATATAAATAAAACTAAAACAATATTTTAATGAGATGTGTAACAAATTTATAAAAGCTCATTAATTTTACTGACAAACATCACACATACAATTCTGTTTGTAAGTCTTTTTTAAATTAAAATAAAATCAAAGTAATAATTAAAACTTACTTTAAGCGTATCCATTGGCTTTTTACGTTTACTTGGTTCTGAAACATCAGCATGTTTTATAAATTGCTGCACCGCTTTTTTCAAACTATTTGCTCTGGATAAATTTTTTCCTTCAGGCTTTACATAAATAAACAAAAGATATTTTAAAAAACAGCCAATTCTATAAAACATAAAATAAGAATAACAATTAAATAAGACTTTAATGCAATTTTAGTTTATTAAAAAATTTCTGTAACCAACTTTTTAGTTATAAATTTTAATATTTACACTAGTAGTTGCTTCTTCTAAGTGATTAATCACATAGATTCCAGAAAATTGGAAATATGGTTTAATGCTTTTTTCTACCCATTTAAAGCAAAGTAATAATAAGGAATAAACAAAATACATATCGTATAGAAATTCATAACATTATACTTAAAATAATTTTTGGGCACAATAATACATTAATTCACTGCAAAAACTACACAATATAGTAAATCCATGTTACTGTAATAGCTTTAATAACTCACACAAAAAGATTTACTCATTTTAACGGTAATTCTTCCTTTATGTTTCTGAAATGCTGGAACTTATAAATACAACAGAATTTCAGATCCAATCTATAGTTACTTATATTCTGTTTTATTCGACTCAGTGACATAACAAATAACAAGTAGTGAATAAACAATGAGCTATTCTTCAGTTTCAGTTATGAAGGATTATTTATCATAAATACAAATTTCCTAGCAAAAGAAAAACAAACCAACATACTTGGCATTTATAGACCTAGAAAAGGCATTCGATAACATAGATTGGAATAAAATGTTCAGCATTTAAAAAAAATTAGGGTTCAAATACAGAGATAGAAGAACGATTACTAGCATTTACAGGAACCAAACAGCAACAGTAATAATTGAAGAACATAAGAAAGAAGCCGTAAGAAAGGGAGTCAAACAAGGATGTTCCCTATCCCCGTTAGTTTTTAATCTTTACATGGAACTAGCAGTTAATGATGTTAAAGTACAATTTAGATTCAGAGTAACAGTACAAGGTGAAAAGTTAAAGATGCTATGATTTGCTGATGATATAGTAATTCTAGCCGAGAGTAAAAAGGATTTAGAAGAAACAATGAATGGCATGAATGAAGTCCTACACAAGAAATATCACATGAAAATAAACAACAACAAAATGAAAGTAATGAAATGCAGTAGAAATAACAAAGATGGACCACTGAATGTTAAAATAGGAGAAGAAAAGATTATGGAGGTAGAGGAATTTTGTAATTTGGGAAGTAGAATTACTAAAGATGGACGAAGCAGGAGCGATATAAAATGCCGAATAGCACAGGCGAAATGTGCCTTCAGTCAGAAATACAATTTGTTTACATCAAAAATTAATTTAAACGTCGGGAAAAGATTTTTGAAAGTATATGTTTGGAGCGTCGCTTTATATGGAAGTGAAACTTGGACGGTCGGAGTATCTGAGAAGAAAAGATTAGAATGTTTTGAAATGCGGTGCTAGAGGAGAATGTTAAAAATCAAACGGGTGGATAAAATGACAAATAAAGAGGTGTTGCAGCAAATCGATGAAGAAAGAAGCTGGAAAAATATAATTAAAAGAAGAGAGACTTATAGGCCACATATTATGGCATCCTGGAATAGTCAGTCGCTTTAATATTGGAGAGACAGGTAGAAGTAAAAAATTGTGCAGGCAGGCAACGTCTGGAATATGTAAAACAGATTGTTAGGGATGTAGGATGTAGGTGGTATACCGAAATGAAACGACTAGCACTAGATAGGGAATCTTGGAGAGCAGCATCAAACCAGTCAAATGACTGAAGACAAAAAAAAGGGCAAAAGCATTTATTTATTCATGTTTCATTTAGTGATTGTCAAACAGAGACAGACTACCTATCATTAAGATTATATGAAAACATAAGTTGCTAATGAAGTTACTGAAACATGATATGTATTATTATTACTCAGAAATTTTGAAAGAAACAACTGTTCAGTACAGAATATTTGAACTGGCACTGGTTTATAATTAATTAGACAGTAGTAATTGATAAAGACGTTGATATAATCACAAAGAAATAAAAATTAAAGACAGGAATGCAATTCATAAATATTATATACCTAGCAGTCAGTAGTGAGTTTTCACAGCAGAGTGCACTGATCTATTTAATAACAAAATCTTCCCCTTATAGAACATCAATCAAATGACTAACTGCCTTGGAAATTATATCAAGCATCAAGTTTTCACCCGTCATCACCAATAAGTTATTAGTTTTGTCTATTTAATTTCACTATCATTATTTCCTTGCTCTAAAGTAATGCATCATGACAGAATCTAAGTAATTATCTTTTTAACATTCCAAAAATTTACTCCTAGTGATTTTGTATTCATAATCATCCTTTCATTCCCTTGCGCTGTATAAATTTAAAACTTAAAAAATTGGAAAATAATTTTTTTTGTAATTATCTGTGGGCTGTAGCTCTCAGAGTTTTCACTATTAACAACTTAGCAGATAAAATAGATTAATTTGGATGAATAACAACTTTTCAACCGGTAAATAATAGGTAGTCTAAAAAGTATTGAGACTTTTGTGTAAAAGATAGCATTAGCATATTCTGGCAAAAGTAGATTAAGACCGGCATGTAAGCAGTCAAGACATCTCCAATGACCTAACCGTCCATCACCAATCAGTGTTAAACCATTTGGAGAAAGCTAGCTACAAAAAGAAGCTTGACATTTATGTGTCATGTGATCAGACTCAGAAAAATTTACTCCATCGAATTTCTATCTGCAAATCTTTACTGAAACGTAACAAAATCAAACCATTTCTGAAACGGTTGATCACGAGTGATGAGAAGTGTATAAACTATGACAAAAATGTGCGAAAAAGGTCATGATCAATGCAAGGAGAAGCTCCAAAGTCTGTGGCAAAACTACACTGATGTCTAGGAAGGTTATGCTATGCGTATGGTGAGGTTAAAAGAGCATCATGCGTCACGAGCTGCTGCTGCCAGACAGAATGAAAGACTCAGATCTGTATTGTTGACGGTTAGCATGATTACACCTAACAATTAAAAAAAAACTGCCTGAACTGGTCAACAAAAAGGGTGTCATATACTATAGTGACAACACCAAACTGCAAACATCTTTAACAACCCATCAGAAATTGAGAGAACCTGACTGGAAGGTTTTAATGTATCCACCACATAGCCCAGACCTGGCACTGCCAGGCTATCATTTATTTCAGTTTCTGCAGAACTCCCTAAATGGTGTTAGTACAAAAGAGGCCCGTGTAAACCACATGTTGCAATTTTTTGACCAAAAACCACAGAAGTTCTGTAGCGATGGATTAGTTAGTGGTGTTGCCAGAAAAAAGACAGATCAAACAAAATTGTGTATATGTAATCTCATAATATTATTTTCCAGTAGCAATAAATGCATTCTCAATTTTGGCCTATGAAGGCTCAATACTTTCCAGACAATGTAATAAGTAAATTGGTCGTTATGCCCTTTATTTTATTATCAAACTAATTTGTTTTTACGTATATTACAATAATATAAATTGATTTTTTTATAGACAATGATATTAAATTTACTAAAATAAGGTCTAGTTTATTTGTTTATACTTTTTTATATTAGTAATTTATATAGCAGTGAGACTGATGAGGTTTGTACTGTGATAAAAATTCTGGAGATCATAAGAAAGCTGTAATTAAAATTTTCTAATGATTACTTCTGTAGTTTTTGCACTTATTGGGAACAAATGATAAAGACATCTCTTAATGTAGTATTGAGATTATTATGCTGAATTCAACTTTTAATCCACTTTATTTCTTGCTTTCATTTATTTTTTATCAGCTAATAAAATTTGATGTTGCATTTTCACAAAATTAGCAAATGTGAAATCACTTTCTACTCTGCGCATATTTACTGCTTTGTATATTTCTGAATATAAATGATATTTTTAACATCCTTGTTTCCAAAAAGAAAAAAGAAAAATTGAGAATTATTCACTGCTGAATATTTTTCTTACTCCTTCTGAAGTTCTTTCTGACTAAGAGAGCGAAAATGAAGATAATGATAGCACTGCCAAATTGTCTAAACTTACATCTCTTAATTTCTTGGTCAAAAATAGTTATCAAGTCGGCAAATGAAAAGCAGCAATTTATAAACATTGCAAAATATCATTTAGAGGATTCAATATATGAAGAAACAATGGAAGCTTACAATAAATCAATAAAAGGAGATTACGACCAACAATTGTGTTGTGTTGAAAAAGTCTATTTAAAATACCCAAAATGTGAACAAGCAGTGGAAGATTAGTAATAAAACTGATAGAATGAATAAAAAGAGAGAAGTGGCAAAGTAAATTAACCAGAGGAATATGAAAATTGAAAAACTTAAATTAATAGATATTAGAGAAAATAATTAATAGAAATTACAAACTACTTGTATATCAGAAACAAAGAACAATAATACAATAAAATCTCTAAATATTAACATATACAAAGTGAAAAATATAGTAAAAACTAAGAATTTGTAGAAAATTCATCTAACCAATGCTATACTTAATAATAAACAATACATCCGCATCACCAAAATATTTCAATCACCGCTGTTATTACAAATACAGAATTAAAATACATACAAAATAATACTGGATTAAACTTAATATAAAAAAATATTAATGCTATTAATAATGGTAGTAATAGAAGAATTGCAAATAAATTAATTAATATTTGTTTGTAATATCTGTTTTATGGACATAAGCATAAAATAGATAGAACTCAAGATTAAAAGAAGTAAAGAATGAAGCATACTGTAATACACAAAGTATTTATAAAAAAACAAGCCTAATCGTAAAATTTCATTCAAAACCGAATGTAATTATTCCTAAAAAATAATATCTATAACAAGAGCAGATAAACACAAAATAATACAAAGTGATTTTTTAGTCATGTTACCCAATTTTAAATGTAATTTAAGAAAGGGAAATTTAGGTGGAATAAAAAAAATGTATTTCTTACCTACAAAAGAGATTTAATAAAAAGCTATAACTTACATAACTGTTAAAGAATATGCTCAAAATACCCACCCCTTGCGGTTATACTCACACAGACTCTATTCAGCATATTACCAGAAACCTTTTTAAAAGTCGTACTGGAAATATTCGTGATTAAGTCTATAATATTGACTTTAGGTTCATCAATAGTGTGAGGATTGTTTTTGAAGGCCTCGGACTTAATATAGCCCCACAAAAAGTAGTCAGGAGATGTGAGGTCTGGACCTTGGAGTCCGTAAGCTCTTGCTTATTATTCGATCATCAAAGAACTCTTGCAGAAAAAACACGGTTTCTCGAGATGTGTAGCCACACTTGCTGAAACCAGCAATACCGTTCTTGAGGTTCCAGGAGGGACGCAAATTGGCACACAATATTCCTGTATATTTCACCATTTACTGTCTGTTCGAAGAACATGGGTCCGACTATACGATGACAAGATATCGCACACCACACACCAATTTGTAAGATTTGTCTTGTAAAGCATTAGAATTTTCAATTTTCCAAATTCGACAGTTTTGACTGTTCACATAACCATCGAGAGGGATCCAAGCTTCATCACTAAAGAACACTGTGTTTAAAAATTTGATTCCGTTATAGTTTACGAGAGACCTAAACCGACGGCAATATGACAATCGCTTGTTTAAATCTGGAGGCTGAAGCTCTTGGACTAATCATACACAATACGGATACGATTTCAATTTTTTAGCGGCTTTCTGAACACTCAAATATGACAAACCGACTTGCGTGGAAAGTTTTCGTAAACTTTTCCGTGGAGAATCGAGCAATCTTGTTTTCACATTCACTAAAACGTCATCTGTCAAGCGAGTTGGTCCACCGCTACGTTTTCTGTCGCAAAAGTACCTGTCTCTCGAAATCGGTTTGCTAGCCTAGAAATTGGCATTTTTTCTGGCGGAGGAGAACACCAACAAATTTAATTTGAAATGAATGTTTTACACTCGCGTATGATTTCGTAGCAAAATATTGTTCAAGAATGAAAACTCGTTCTACGGTAAAAGACATTCTGTTCGTAACACGACCGGAAACGGCACAAAAGTTTACACAGCTCAAGGAGAATCAACTCACACTGCCGTATCTATACCGGTTGGGTAGCGCTACCAACTTCGTGTCACAAAACAAAATTTCCGTTTCTTAGAAAAAAATTAACAGACATTAGCAACTGGGTAACAGAACTAAAAAATCACTCTGTATATGGCAATAGATTTTATATAAGAAAGCCTAATTGAAATTTTAATTAATGATATCAGGACACTTATTGGCACATAAACATAAACAAAAATCAAACTTTGTAGATAACAGATTAATAATAAGTTTCAAATATCAAATCTTGAAAGTAACAAAATGAAAATTATTAACAATAGTATAATAACTGAACAAATAAAATTTGGAAATGACAGTAAGATAAAAGAAATAGTATAATAGACATAATTTAAGTCATATAAATTGCACGGTTATCATTTTTAACATAACTGTACAGGTAATTTTAATAAACTGTTTAAATTTATAACTGAAGAAGAGAAATAAAATTTATCAATTATTTAATAAATCAATCTATGCAGACGGCAAATGCATTTATATAAAAAAAAATCTTCAGAAAACAAAAAGTATTTTATTAATAGTTCACCCAAAATCTACTGATATTATGAACTTTAAATAAAATACATTTATAAAATAATTAATAAAGAAATTTAATGCAAACGACATACCTTGCCAGATTCTTCTTCTTCATTAAGATTTTGTAATAAAATAGTAAATTTTTCTTTTAATTTTTGGCATCTATAACCGAATTCATGATCACCTTGGTTGAGACTAATTTCAGCTACTTGACTAGAAAAATCTTTAACTGTTTCACAAAGTGCTCTGAAAAGAAAAATTAATCATTACTTTATTACTATTATTTTATTCACTTTATCTTTACAAAAATGATATTTTATATATTTACATAACAAGTGTACACAAAAAAAATCAGAGTTTTAATTTGTTATAATTTGCTCTTTGGATGAAGGATACGTGTTGATTTAAAGCTAGCATAAAAGAGCAAAAATTTAGTTTTAGTTGCGGACATAGCTGTACATTGATTCCCTACCTTTCCACTTGATAGCGCTACTAACAAACATGGCTACTCCTGAAAAGACAGCCTTCTTCTCTTTTACTATTTCCTAAATGTGAATCTATATTTACAGTTCAACATGTGTTCTGTAGAAAATTTCATTGCATTCCTCCGAGTGATATTTGTTGCTAGCAAAATCGGTTTGAAACGACTGGATGTCTGTGTATAGAGAAGAGTATGAGACAACCAAGGGTGTCTGAAGAAAATGTTGAACATGTCAGGGTGCCTTTCTTGCATAGATCTAAAGAATTTGTTAAGAAGGCCAGCCCCAAAATAGTAATACTGGTGATGATAGTGTGGAATGTTTTAATACATATGCATTCAAGTGTTTATAGCTGTTGCAGGATTTGAAGCCTTGAAGCCTACCGACTATGCTGTGCATTTTAATCAAAACGTTGCAGCACGAAGACCAAAACTTTTCTTGCGATATCCCAACAGCAAATTTAGAGGCCATTCTTTTTCACTGAAGCATGCATAACAGAAGTTGCTTATTTAAATATGCTGTGTACATGCTCTTTCCTAAACTGCAAGATGAACAAGAGAATTCCATTTGGCAACAAGATGGTGCGCCTCCTCACTGGCCTAACTCTGCATGGGATCGATTGAATGATGTTTTCCTCTACCATTGGATCAGTTGGTATGGATCTGATGACAAAGCTTGTTTTCAGCGGCTTCCAGGGTCATCCAATTTGACACTGTGATTTTTTCATTTGGGATTTTATAAAGGATCTTCTGTATTTGCCTCCACTTCCTTAATGATCTACCTTAATGATCTAACTTTTCTACAAGTTAGATGTGTACTACATGACAAAAGGTGTTCACATAAAACATTTATGAGAGAAAAACTGTAAGTTACTGTTAATTTTATTTGTGATTCATTACTGTAAGTCAAAGTTAACTGATATTAAATAGTTTTAAAACCCTAATATTCTTTTTTTGTACAGCCCTATATATGTATGTATTTATATTTATGTATGTATGTATATATACCTTTATATTAATTTTTTGATCAGCATTTTTTATTGTATGGTGCATATATATATATATCTTACAAAAATTACAAAATATCACACCACAATATTACATATTAAAGTGTTTATATAATCACAAGAAGCATACATGCAAACTGCCATGTTATCCGGTCAAAATCTAGGCCTGAACAGTCAGACTCAGTTCAGCCGTAGACTTAGACAAGAAAATGTGGCAAT
Organism: Lycorma delicatula; assembly: GCF_047948215.1. Taxonomy (NCBI): domain Eukaryota; kingdom Metazoa; phylum Arthropoda; class Insecta; order Hemiptera; family Fulgoridae; genus Lycorma; species Lycorma delicatula. The sequence goes on from NC_134466.1 coordinate 984,939, forward strand.
TTGCATGCATGCTTCTTGTAAATGTACACCTTAATGTGTAATATTGTGGTGTGATTTTATGTTTTTTATATGTAACATTAATGAAACGTAATTGCGGATATTTTTATTCCCCGATGATGCCGGTAAGATTTATGGATGAATTTCTTTAAATATTTCATTTATTAAAATCAAGTGAACTGTTCTTAAGATAACTTTTTAATAACTATTTTACTGCATTATAATTTTTCTTAAGAAGTGACAATGTCTTTATATATATGTATGTGTGTGTGTGTGTGTGGGCATGCGTGTGTGTGTGTGTGTGTGTGTGTGTGTGTGTGTGTGTGTGTGTGTGTGTGTGTGTGTGTGTGTATGCATGCCTTATGCATATTATTTTTTTCTAATAGCGTTTTCGAGGTTCTTTCATCATTAGTTAAACTTTTTCTTCCAAATCACACATTAAATTCAACCCATTAAAATTATAGCATAAAAATATATAGTCATAAATGTTAAAAAACTATTGTACTCTTAGTACAGTACTAAATGTGTGCTAATATGCATGAATACTATAGTACAGTACTGTATGTGTGACGCCACATAATAAAAAAATGTTAATTTTTTAATTTTACATTTTTTAATATTTATGACTACATATTTTTATATGTTATAATTTTAATGAGCTGAATTTAATGTGTGATTTGGAAGAAAAAGTTTAACTGATGATGAGGAAGAAAAAAATAATAAGCATAAGATAAGAAGCATTATCGAATTCTGTACTTTTGATGGTAAACGGGTTTTATGCTTTTGTCTTATATAATATAATATAATACAGAGAGGAGTATAATATTATTAGTCTTATATAATATTAGTACAGAGAGGAATATGGACAAGTATAATAACAAAAGAATTGTTTTTGCTAAGTTAAATATATGATACACTTCAAAATTTATCTTGATTTATGTCTATTTACCGTTTGTAAAGAATTATGTATGAAACTTCATAAATTAAATTATTTTTAACAGACACAGCAATTACACAATTAAAATCTTACCAAATGTCTATCATTTCTTCAAATGAAATTTTACCATTAGGTGGCCACTTCCTATGATGAAAAATAAATATTTGATACTTACTTGTTCAGGATGCACTTTACAAAAAAAATTTAACATATACCTTTTTGGTAAAACAATTTTATAATGTATACTTTTAGAACAAATGTTATCAAAAAAAAAAAAAAATTATGCAATGAAAACAATTAAAATATTTAATACTAACTTCGATGATTGTACAATAACAGAATAATCATCAGATTCCATAATTTTAATTAGATGAGACATTATATCATCAGTCAGATCATCAGCGTATTCATCTATTGGTGATGAAATCTTATCATCACCAGTTATACCACCGTCATCATCACATTCCTTATCACCAGGGGTATCGATCGTTGTAGGGCATTCATATGTCATTATACTCCACCTAAGGAAATAAAAATAATAATAATAACTACATTATTAAATGTTATTACTATAGTTTAATTGTTTTCATGGAAATTTGTGTAATTATGAGGAGTTACCCAGGAATAATTAGAATTTTTTTTTAATTTACTTTTTTTTTCAGAAGACCTTCAATCCCCTTCAAACAACTCTCCATTACAGCTGATACAATCGTGCAATCTTTTATTTCATTATTCAAAACATTTTTTAACTCTTTGCAAACACTGATATTTTATGGCTACAGGCGGAAGACATTTTCAAAAAAAAAGTTCAAGCAAAAACTATTCAAAATAACTTAAAACATGAACTCATGCATAAACACAGCACATACGTTGTGTTTTTGCTGAAATCTGCCACCAATCCGGTTAAGGAACAATGTTTAATTATCTCGCGAGAAAACGCTTACGTGAAAATGGCACAAGTCTCACTGAGCGCACTGGAATTTGCAAACTACGGGTGATAATTTTGGTTATGTTTTACAGTGAGTTCTTTTCATGTAAAAGACACTGAATGATAATAGTAACAGTAGTAATGTTGATGGGAATATAAAAACAGCAATTTTAAAGTAGTGCACCTAGGCAGGGAATAGTATAATATGGTTTTATAATAATAATAATAATATAAATATTTTTATTCTTTCCTTCTGAATTTTTGTCTCAAAAATTTTCTTTGAATTCAAACAAACCAAACCAAAAATGAAGTTTTGGAAGGAACAGTATGTAAACAAATTACTCAAAAATGAGTAAATACACAAAAAAATAATGCATGCGTCTTGTTACATACAAAAGTCATTGATCTCATCTGATAACTGAAGTAAAATGGTTCCCAGTCACGATCAGGAATTCTCGTCTCAAATGATTGAAAGAACATCTCCTGTATCTCTTGGAATTTATATGTAACTACGTGAAGACAAATAGCCGGTCACATTCAGAGACCCATATATGGGTTTCCACCCTCCAGTGTAAGTACAAGTAGCCCATATAGGGGTTTCTGCCCACGAAAGGTTAAATACATCTGTAACAACATCCTTGTATTTTTCTTCACATCATTCACATCAGCAAAATTCTTTCCTTACAAGTCCATATTCAATTGCAAAAAAAAAAATTGAGTGAGAGGTAATCAGATCGATAAGAGGAGCAGAGCAAGGGAAGGGAGTCATGCCATTATTTGTTAAAGACACTGAGAGAACTGCAAGAAGGTCCAACGTCATAGTGGAAAAACCAGAAATCGGGCCTTTTTGTCGCAAACTGTTACACAATCTTAAGAACCTCCAAGTAACAAACCCTGGCCAACAATCTAACCTGTTAGAATGAATTCTGAATTGCATCATTGCTATCACATAAAAAATAATTATCAATGTCTTTGTGTTTGACTTTACTTGATGAACCTTTTTTTGGAAAAGACAACATATTATAATCTTCCTCTGGCTTGACTTATTTTGTTTCGGATCATAACCATAGCACCATGATTCATCACCAATTATGATCTTGGAAAAGAGATTGGGGTTGTTTTGGAACTCTTCTATCAAAGCATGACATGCTTCCAAGCAACCCTCTTTTAGCTGAGCAGTCAGGAGTCAAGGCACAAACTTTGCAGCAACCCTTCTCATCCCCAAATCTTCTGATAAAATTTGCTGAACTGAGTTCCAAGTTACTCCAGACAACTTCTCAATTTCTTCAATGGTATATCATCAGTCTTCGAGCCCAGCTGCACAAATTTTTTTGAGATTTTCATCCATTCTGGAAGTTGAAGGATGTGGGAATGAGGTTGGTCATCCATCAAGACATTTCAACTTTTATGAAACAAGAAACCCATTCATACACTTGAGTTTTTCCCATAGGAATATCCTGCTATGGTTTTCAATATCACAACAGTTTCTGCAGTGTTTTTACCGAGCAGGAAGCAAAACTTTGCACTTATGTGTTGTTCATTAAAGTTTGCCATGACAAAACAAGAAGTAGGTGAAACAGCTTTCACAAAAAAATACACTAAGGTCAGACATAACTTTCCCAAGTTACACCGCCTGACAGATTGACACAGAAAGTCACTTGATGCTCTCGAAGCAGAACTGTATCCTTGAAACTCCGCCCAGTGCAACTGATTCTGGTTATTTTTGGGTACCCCTCAAAATACATTTAATGTCATACATAAGCACTAAACTTAAAAAAATAAACAAATAATAACACTTTAAAGCAAATAAAAATCTACAATGACATTGGCTAAACTTCCAAGACATGTTTCTTTTTTCTTTTATAGTAAAATACTAACCTCTATTTAAATCTCTGCTTTACTTTCATCTCTTACATTTATATTTACATACCTGGAATATGATAACAAGTTTGGGTTCACCTAATCCTTAATAATTAACTTAATAGGTTCCAATTGAGACCCAAGCTCCAAAATTTAATGGTAAGAATACCTTAACATATAAATATTTCAACCAAGTTAGCACAAAAAATACTAATTATGGAAGTAGTTGAAAATGTCAACTAATTGAATCCATTTTTGAATCCATGTCATTTTTTCCAAAAATGACACATTAGCAGAAAAGATGAACACAAAATCTTCATCTACTTAAGAGCTCAATACTTATATAAGTAAATTTTTTATTAAGTCCAGAATGGATACTACCTGACCTCAACTCAAACCTTTGTATCAATCTCTAATGTATAGAGGGCATCATGCCAAACCTCAAGATTATTGGTTAGGTCAGTACAGAATACAAAGTTATAAACCCAAACAGACACCAAAATGCATACGCACATATAAGCGCGTGCATGTGTGTGTGTGTATGTGTATGTGAGCACACACACACACACAAACACAATTACAGAAATTAAATCACATACAACACAACACATTATCCTATTACTCAATAATCAAATCAATCTCTTCAGAATTCAAGATAAAAACAAAAAAGTCACTAAATTTCCCTTTGAAATGGTAAACAAATACAAGTTCTGTCTGGAAAGTAATAACATAAAGTCTACAAGTATGAAAAAAATCATTTATTTACATAATAATAAGAGTAATAATACCTGTTCATTAAAATTCTTCAAAATATTGTCCTCCTGCAACGTACAGTCACTTCACAATAAAAGTATGATATTACTTTCCGGACAGACCTTGTAAATTGTTATTCGTTTTCAGTGTAGTCATGATAAAACAAATTTTAGAACCTTATAAAAATGCAAAAATCTTAAAGAGAATATTATTCTCTTTTTCAAACATAAAGAGAATAAATGTCATTCATTTCCTTTTGATCTTGCATAATTCATTGATCTTATATAAATCTTTTCAACAGTAGAAACACAACAGTATTTGTGATAACTGCTCCTCCACAATGTAATGCTATATTCCAAGTTTGTGTGAATCAATACAAAATAAACTCGCCTTAATATTATAAAGACAGATCTCAATCTTGATAATAAATACAAAGGCACTTCTATAATATTCATCTGCTTTTTTTATAACTATATTTTCATCGAACACTAACCCACTTTTTTTAAGACAATTAATTTAGTTCAAGCCTTGTAGATTGAAATATGAACAGAATATAGAATAATATTATGCTTATTCTATAAAGTTTTTTTCAAGATTTAATGAATATGTAATAACATTCATAAAAACGAAACAGAGAGATTGAAAGTAGGACATGTTAAATTTATCTTACATTAAAAAACGTAGTGATGGTGGAATCTTGACTTGTTACCTATTCATTCAGCACTTATATTTTTCAAACACTGTATAAAATATTAAACATAAAAAAAATATATACTACATGTGATAAAAAAGTAATGATAATACTTTAATTCTTCACACTATGTCTTTTGACTGAATTCATCTTTTTCCAATGATACTGCAGGCAGCATTGCAAAGGATTTGCATTAAATTTTGTGTTAGAAATGGAGTAAAGACAGTGAAGCGGTAAAAACATTAGAGTAGGCTTTTGACAAAGATTTTATGATGACAGCAAGGGTTTATAAGTGGTACAAACCATTATGAAACACCCATTGTGCTGAAGGAGAGCAAATAGATTAGACATCCTAACTCATAAAAAAATGATGAAAATGTCAACAAAATAAAGGATACTGCGATCAATAATCATTGAATCGCTATTAAAGAAGTTGCTGAAGATGTGGGGATCTTACGACTCGTATGAAACAATTTTGACTGATTTTTGGGAATGAAACAAGTCGGGGCAAAATTTTTCCCAAAACTATTGTTTTTTCTACAAAAGTAGCATTCATTGCAGTACAACTGTAAGTTGACATCGCTGATGGCACAGTATTACTCAAAATTGTCACAACAAGTGACGTGAAATGTCGATGTATGGCTGCCTGGTTATTATACTGAAACTAAGATCTAATCGTGCCAATGGACGCTTCTTGAAGAAGAACCAACACAAAGTTCGACAGAATGGTAAGGTTATCTATCTTTAATTATTTTTTTTTTTACAATAACATATTCAATATGTATTCTAACTGCAAGGCTGTACAGTAAACAAACAATACTACTCAGTAGTTTTATATCATTTGTGAGGCAATTCTGAAAAACAATTCTTGGATTTTTATCATGATAAGCTCCAGCTCTCACTTCACAATTAATTCAAGATTATTTAGAAAAAAATAACACCATACTGATACCTCAGCCCTTCATATTCTCCAGACACGGGATCATGTAATATTCCCTTGTTCCTATTGATTAAGAGAGTATTAAAAAACAACAATTTGTAATGATAGATGAAATAAAAAAAATATTGCTAAATGAACTTAAGACTATACAAGAAAGTTCTTTCCACAAATGTTTTAAAGATTGGAAGCAATACTGGGATAAGCGTGCTGCATTTCTGGGGAACTACTTTAAAGAGGAACATAGAAGAATAAATAAATTTGTTTAATAACTTAAAATTTTCGTAATTTTACAATCAGACCTTGTGTATGTGGGTGTGTGTGTGTATATATATATATATATATATCTTATATGTGTGTATATATATATATATATATATATATCTTATATATATAAAGATCTCGTGTCACGAAGTATGTTGGGGATAAACTCCGAAACTACTGAACTGATTTTGATCAAATTTCATAACTATCTGTAATTTGATCCAACTTAATAGATAAGATAGTTTTTATCTTAATTATTGACCTCAATATTTGTTATTGCAAATCAAATGTTTATTATATGACAATAGTGTGTATTTATTGGTTAGTTCTATGAATTCCTAATAAATGGTGGTGTGAGTTAATTCATCGATACAACTCTCTAACATTGTTTGACATCTAGGTTGCGTAGACATCCGGTAGATGGCGTTGTTTCGATTTCTAGATAATACACTCTATTCCACGTCATATCTGTTTATGTTCACGACATAACCGTACTATTTTAATTTTTCATGAATGATTTTTATAATTATACTGTGTATAATTTTTAACAGAAAAATAATAATAACATAAAACTTCATAGATAACTTTTTTTGTATATTAATCTTCATATCACCTCAAAAACGTGTAAGTATTTCTTGCTTGCTTTTTATTTTATTTTGATTTTTTAATCGGTTAATTAATTCATTCAATAATTTTGATCTAATTTATTTATTTAAATAATAATTATCAATTTTTTTTTAATTTCAGTATAATGCCGCGGAAAAAATCTAACCTTAACAATGCGTGTAGCAAAGATGCACGACGCATGTGTGTTAAGAGAGATCATGAATCGGAAGAACAAATTGGAGAAAGAAACGCGGCTCAACGAATCAGAACAGCAGAAATTCGTAGACAAGAATCTCGAGAACAGCGTGATGAACATCTGCGACAAAATATCTAAAAGCCGTGTTTGGGTTTTAATTTTTTAAGAAGTGCAACAATGACTACCAACACAGCCTCTGCCATTACTACTGTATATGTGACACGACTGGCTACACCAACCTCTGGGTTACTTAACTAAAAAACATAAAATAAAAAAACAATTGACTGTGTCGGGAAAGGCAAGCAAACATATTTAGTGAGCGAAGCCGCGACAGGGATGCTAGTATATATATACATATATTAATTACATAGTATTTAATACTGCCTTAAGTTTCTAATTTGTAAGATTTTACCTTAATAATACAATTTAAATACCTATCTAACATCTGCGTTCCAGCCATTTCATACTTTTCCAATAATTGTGGTAAATTTGCATCATCATCGCAAGATGATCCCCACCCTAGAACTCTTGCTAAATCATTTCCTGTGCCTAATGGAAGTGTGCCTACATAACATTGGTTCTGTAACATAAAAAGAGTAAATTATTACATAAAATTAACTTTTTTTCTTTTCTCTTATAAATTATTAGACAACTTGTTAAATGAGAAATTGCTATATTCCTAATGAAATAAAAAAATTTCTTTCTTATTTTGCAGTTCATATTATATTAATGTAAACATATATTCAAATGTTTATTTCTATAGAAAATATTTACTACAATTGAGAAAGTGCATGCCTACATCTGTGTAATAAAAAATATTGCCAGCCTCCATGGCGCAAGTGGTTGACTTTTCATCCGCAGGTCTCGAGTTCGAATCCCGATCAGGCATGGCATTTTCACACATTACAAAATTGCCATTCATCTCATCCTCTGAAGCAATACCTAATGGTGGTTTCTGAGGTTAATAAAACAAAAACTTTCCTGTGTGTATATACGTGTGAAAAAAATATTTAAAAATTAAAAATTGTATTGAAATACTGCAATATTGTAAACCTATATCCTCAATTATCTTTGTTCATAAATTCCAATTTTTTTTTTAACTTCACACTTTTCATGCATGTCCTGAAAATCTTAATAAAAGGTAAGCCTAAAATCTTAGGATCACCAAAATTAAAACATTTTAGAAAAAAGGAAATAGCCCATAGAGGTTTTATAATTTTAATTTTTACAGAGTATTAAGAGATTTTATATATATATATATTTTATAATAATGAAAAAATTCATGTTAATTTCAAATCCCTCAGTCATTAATCCTAAAATTGCAGATAAAAATAAACAACACTTCAACTGTTCACTGACTTTTCTCTCTAGCAATTTGTAAATATTTTTTCGCATGCTAATACTATATGAAAAGATATATTACACATACAAACAAATACATAGTGGCAGTTTCCCCTGCGTTCAGATTTAAATTCTTTAAACATTCTATAACAGTTTGAGAATTTTGGTGTAGTAGTCGGTAGTAAACAACTAATATAATTTCTATTGTTACTATTTAAGTTTTGTTTGGTTTACTTTTATATTTGTATTAAGATAAGAGACCACAGGAAGGACTGTGTAAAAGGCAACCTATAAGAATTCATAAGTGTCTGAAAAAGTCCTTGTTTTATTTGCCTAATACGAGATATGTTTTTTTAAGTAAGTACCACTTTGATATATGTCCACTGCTGCAGTGACATATATTTGATACATATAGTGACATATATTTGATAAATGTCCACTGCTGCAGTGACATATACTTGATATATATAGTGTCATATATTTGATAAATGTCTACTGCTGCAGCAACAGCTGCGCTGTGCTGTAAGCCTACTAGCTTACTACAGACGCCATTATGTGATAATCTTTGTTTACAGTTTCTTGTGTGTGATCTGCCGGGACGGTCTAGTGGTGAATGCATCTTCCCAAATCAGCTGATTTGGAAGTCAAGAGTTCCAGCGTTCAAGTCCTAGTAAAATCAGTTATTTTTACACGGATTTGGATAATAGATCATGGATACCGGTCTTCTTTGGTGGTTGGGTTTCAATTAACCACACATCTCAGGAATGGTCAAACTGAGACTGTACAAAACCACACACTTCATTTACACTCATACATATCATCCTCTGAAGTATTATCTGAACGGTAATTACCAAAGGCTTAACAGGAGTGTTATAAACTGTTGAAGTTTCTTGTGTGTGTTTAAAATGCCTTGTCAATATACAGTGCTGCCAACTGTGAAATATGTGATATGTGCTGTAATTCGTTTCTTAAATAAAAAGATATGACAGCAGCTGAAATTCACTGATAGATTGGTGAAGTATATGGAGAAAAAGCTATGTCTGATGGAATGATGAGAAAATGGGTTAGGGCATTTAAAGAGGGCCATAAAAATGTAAACAATGCGGCACAGAGTGTGCAACAATCTGTCATTACTGATGACCTGGTGCAGAGAGTTAATGGAAAAGTCTGAAAGAATAGACAGTTTATGATTTCATCTTTATGTAATGAACTTCCTTTAATTTCATGAAGTATTCTCAATGAAACTGCATCAGTATGTTTAAATTATTGGCAGTTGTGCTTACACTGAGTACCAAAACTGATGGTCGAGTTACACAAAAACGTTAGCCAGTATTTTGAATTTTCTCACGAGATAAGCAATGAAGGCGATCCGTTTGTAATCTGAAATATTACTGGTGACGAGACATGGATGTCTCACAATCAAAACAAGAGTCGTGGAACACTCATCATCTCCTAGAAAATGAAGTTCAAGCAAAAAATGTCAGCCCAGAAAATCATGTGCACAATGTTTTGGGATAAACAGGGCTGTTGCATATTGATTTTTGCCTCAGGGTGAAGCGATAAATGCTGAGATGTATTGCGATAACTTGACTAAACTGCCACCAAGCAATCAAAAATCAAAGGAGCAACATGCTCAGTATGAGATGAGAATCGTGCTACTTCACGACAATGCTCGGCCACACATGGTTCATTGCACTCAAGATCTCATCAAGTCTCTTCGGTGGAAACAAATTCTTCACTCACCATACAGTCTTGATCTGGCACCCAGTGACTACCATTTGTTCCAACATTTAAAACGGCAATTTGGCGGTCAGCGCCATGTGAACAATGATGATGTCAAGACAGCCATGGTAACCCTCTTAGGCAGCAGATTTAAATGAAGCTGGAATGTAGAAGCTGATCACAGTATACAAGTGCCTAAAAGTAGGCAAAAAGTATGTAAAATTGTAGATCAAGATCCATGCTTTGAGGTGAACATAGTTTTTTTCAAAAAAAATTTTCTTGTTATTTTTATATCAAAATAGTACTTACTAAAACATCCTTCATACAAGAATTAAAATTTTTACATTAAAATGAATGGCGTCAAATGCATCGTAATAAATCAGTAACTACGTAATGCAAAAGACAAAATTTTAAGAAAAATGAAAGTATGTACTATAATTGCGCCAATCACTGTGGTGGAATGATAGAATTTCTGCCTTTCATCCAGAGTTCCAAGTTTGAGTCCTGATCAGGCATGCAATTTTTTCACTCACTACAAAAACTTAATTTATCATTATCATCAATTGACAGCTGTTGTAAGGTGTCAACAGCCAGTATAATAAGAATATAAAGGAGTTAATTTCTGTTAGGCTTCCTCTCCTTTAAGTCAATTATAAACATTCAATGCATATATTCAATGTTCCAGGAGAACAAATTGTCGATATTACACATAACTATATAACTAAATTAACATAATAAAAGGGTTATTATATATATATATATATATATATATATAATTAGATTTGAAAACTGTAAATAATTTTATTAAAAGGGTTAAATTATTGCCAAAAAAGTCCAAAATCAATTTAAAACTGGTTATGACTAATCATCAATAAACAATTAGGTTAATAGCATATTATGAAATTTAAGCAAATTAAAATGTTTAATGATTAACAAACCTGCATATCAAGTTGGTCAATCGCTGATAAAACCCATCCAATAGATCCATCACCACTACATATTAAAATTCTGAATGGATCAAAATTACGAAACAGTCTTAAACTGAAAGAAAAAATAAATAATAATAATATACATTATATAAAAAATAGTCAAGATTATTTTTAAGATCATTGTATAGAGGGGATCCAAAAAAATGTACTCACTGTTTGCTTGTCTATATCTCGTGACAAATTTTTACTTGATGTGACAATTTTTGACACTGAGAGAGGATTATGGTACATATTTAAAATGATCGCCAGTAGCTTCTATACAATTCCCATAATGCCGAACTCCACACCAAACCACAGCTGTTAGTATATCTGGTATAATGGCAGCACATGACTCTACAATGCTACCATGCACTGATACACCATACCACACAGCAACCCCAGTAGATTCACTGCCCTGTTCACATGAGCGTGAGGATTTTCAGGAGCCCAGTAGACACAATTGTGGTGGTTCCCAGTGCCGTTAAGTTTGAATTGCACCTCATCAGTCCACACAAACTTCCCTGCAAATTCCTCATCCTCGCCAACCATATACTGAAACCATTCATAGTACTCCATCCTTCGATCTGAGTCGTCCTCATTCATCGCATGTAGCAGTCTTGGAATGTGCACTTTCCAGTTTGCACTATTCAGAATACGTCTTACACTTGACCAGCTCACCCCACTTTCGTGCACTCCCTGGTTCACCGATTTTTGCAGCGATTGGGTGAAATGTTGCAACACCACAGCACTGGACGCCGGACTTGTAGCTGTTCATGGTCAGCCGGATCTTTCCTTGTGCACATCTTTAACAGTTCTGTCGGCTTTGAATTCATCACGAATGCAGGTAATTGTTTGACGTGTTGGTGGCGGCGTTCCAAACTCTCTCTGCCACTGCTGCCGAACCTCGTGAATGTTCTTGTACTTCCAGTACCACTTCAGTACAGTGAACCTCAACCATTGTTGCTACTCGACTGTCTTCTGTTGCACTGGCTAATACGACTGGCTCGTTCCACCACCAACCACATGTGCATCCGCAGCATAAAAATTGCCAGCTCTGCCTATCATAACAAATTTAACACCTTACACTACACTACAAATTAGGTTAGTGAGTGTAAGTCTTTTTGTTTAGTTATTATTTAATTACAAATAGTGAGCACATTTTTTTTGGCCCCTTCCTTACTGCTTTTCAATTCATTTGCATGCATACTCGAGGGGCCTTAGTAGTGATTACTACATACATGAATATTTCTTATGACAGAAAAAAATATTTAAAAATTCTAACATTAATAAAAATTGATTATCTACTACTGTACCCGTTTGTAAAAATTAATGATTTGGTTGTTTATTTAAAATTAATTTAAATTATTTAAAGTAAATTAATAAATGACCTCTATAGGATTTTATACTACTATAAAATGTATAAAATTTATGAGATTAAATAAGTTAGATTTATAATTTATCCAATCCAGTCATTAATGTCAAATTTTAGTTGTCCGTTTATTACACTTTTATTATGTAGATTTCTTCAAGAACATTATTCTATTTATTTATTTTCTATTTATTCGTGTATTTTCGCGCGCGCGCGCACACACACACACACACCACACACACGCGCGCGCACGTTAATTCTTTCTTTAAGACAATTAAATTTAACTCTTTAGAACAGTAAATTGATTTTTTTAATTAATTCCTTTACATAATAATGTTATCGATGCAAAAATTCAACCACACATTATTCATTAATTTGTAATTTCTAATTAACTAATATTCGAACAGGGTTGCTTAAAACACTTCAAAAACTTTGTCAATCTTGACTCTTTTCCAGCTACCATCAATTTTTGTTCTATCATGAGACAACCATCTTTGCACACCTCTAACATGCAATGATTCCAATCTATTGCAGCATTCTCCAACATTATTAAAAAAAAAGCTACAACATATAATTAAAAAAAAAATTATTTAATTAACTCTTATCTTGATTTCTTTATATCAAAACATTCTTTACTTTCAGGACAACCATCATAAATCAATCATTTAATCAATTTCAATTAAAAAATTACAGGTCAGGTATGGCAACTTTTTATACACTACCATCTGCAACCAGGCTAATGACAATGACTGTTAAAGCTCACTCTTTTATAATAACAACTCACTCTTTTATAATAACAAAAAAAAGTTAAAACATGAAACATTTGATTTTTATTTTTAGAAACATTATGATGAGATAATAATTTGATTTATCAACACATTTTTTTGTGTTTTTTTTTTAATGAAATTTCTGAGAGGCATGAGTTAAATGACCTCTCTAAACTCCAATTAAATTACTTCTGAAAACCTGCAATACACTGAAAGACTTCTTTTCATCTGTCCATTGCTCAAAGGTTAAATGTAATAGATAAAAATTGTACATATAATAAAGTTTTCACCGATACAATCGATAGATAAATGAATACATTCATAATAAATATAATTACCCAGGTCCAGGCCCACTAGATATGAGGTCAAAAACTTGTGCAGGATTTAATAATTGTTTAAATCTACGTAAAAATTTAACACCTTGATTATCGCCTGATTTAGAATTAACAAATACCAATAACGGTGAACAATCTTGTGGTCGAACAGCATCCCAAGCATCATCAGTTCCTAATAAAAAAATACAAACAAAAATGTATAGTCTACAATAAATAAATCACTCTATTACAATTTTTCACAAAAGAAACCAATTTGTCCTGAAATCCTGTATGTTTATATAATACAACTTAAAATAAATAAAATAATAAAAATGTATGTATGTTTATAAAATAAAATAATAAAAATTAGTACACTAGATATTAATTTAGACACAACTTTTAATAATTATAATCTTTCAGAGTGAAATGAAATGTACTGTTTTTAGTAATCTTCTAGAAAGCATATTGCATGAAGTCCCAAGTATTTTTTTTTTTTTTTTAATAAATACACAAAATATTAAAGCATATGTAAACCGTCTTTACTTACCAATACTGTGCAAGGCAGTTGGTGGTACAATACTGATACGACATGAGCCCAATGGGCAAACGACTGGATAATGAGGTCGGCAAGCAGTATGGACTGTTGCACGACACCATAAGCATCTCCAATCGCGTAATCTAAAAATAAATTATATTTTACTTCAAACAATGTAATGTTTTTATCTAATTCTTTTAAAATGCAAACTAGAATCTATCTAGTAACTTTAAATTTGGTATTTATAATTTCAATTACCTGCAGTTTACAGCAGTTTAAAAATATACAAAAGTTTCAACTTCCAGTAAGTGTTACCTGTAATCTCTGATTTTCATAACTATATATAAAAATTACATAAAACTATCAGATAGAATAATTATTACCAAAGATATTGAAAATGAAATTTAAGGAAAATTCAGTACTGTAGAATTGTTTCAGAGAATTTTAATTACAATTATTTAGAGGTACTGAGTGGAAATTGAGATACACTGCAAATGTAACTAGCAAATATTGAGCCACAGCAAATATTGATACACATCAGTCAAGAAATTACTAATTATTTAAAATTAATTTATAATGATGACTGTATGATGTACTTGCTAAATTCTTGAGATTTTTGGGTTCTAACAAAGATATTGCTACGGCATTTGCTTATAATTTTGTACTGGTTGTAAAACAAACTCGGCTGACTTGTGTTAATTTAAAACCGAGTAAAAATCCAGAATCAGATCATTTTTATTTACCTGCAGCAACTGCAGGTTGCTGCAGGTGATATTTATTACAAATAAATAACAAATCTTCTGGAACTGCTTCGATTAGAGGTTGTGATTTAAGAAATATTGCAGATAAAATTACCCCCTTATTAGTTAGATTTATAAATTTTTCCTTGCGGAACAGGTTTTTTCTTAATTTAATGAAAGTACCCACAGTTAGACCAATCTACAAAAATGGGGATCGTAGAATAAAAACGAGGATCATAGATTGTTAGGAAATTATAGATGAATAACTATACTAACAGTGTTATGCGAGAAATACACAGTAAATCATCTTAATAAATATTTGAATTATAATTTACTAAGTGATTGTCAGTTAAGGAGTCAGTAACCTGCTTGTAAATTTTTTTAATCTTATTAATGAATGCCTGGATGATAGAAATCATGTTTTAGCTGTTTTTGTTGATTTAAGCGATGCATTTGACTCTCTAATTCAGTCAGTCTTGATACAATGTTTGAAAGAGATTGGAATGGAAGGACCTTATCTTAAAATTATTTAAAAAGCAGAAAGTTTGTGGTAAAGATCGGTTCTAGACCGATTAGTTGAAATTGATGTTGGGGTACCTCAGAGAAATCATTTAGGCCCGACATTGTTCTTAATATACGTAGATATATATAACCTCTACCATGAACTAAAATACTGTAGTCTTCATCACGTCTTCATGAAGATTTTATTATTTTATGAAATGTACTCAAGAAAGGAAACTTTGCCTAAATAGATAACGGTTGTAGTTTACTCAGAACCGATCACAAATTTACTAATAAGCTTTTAATTATCAAAGCTTGTAATTGTAATTACACTATGAATAATAACGAATACGATTATAAAATTTTTCAAACGGTAAAGGAATTTAAATATTTAGGAATTACTTTAGACGCTAAATTAAAATGGAAAAGTCATATAACAAAACTACTAAAAAAAACTTCATATAGTTAGTAAATTTTGCTATCTCACTGGTATATTACTTTCCAAAAATTATGATTTTGTTTTATAAGTCAATGTTTGAATCATTAATTAGATATGGAGTCAAAGTATGAGGTTCAACATCAAATTATTTAAAGTTTAAATTAATTATTTAAACTGCAAAATAAAGTAACTAAAACAATTCTGAATAATGACCGCTGGATGATAGGAAAGAAAAATTATTTTAATGCTGCATCAACGCTATCGCCTGTAGGTTTTAATCGGTTAATATTGATATACGAGGTGCTACCCAAAAGTTCGGGGAAGTTTACCATAAAAATAAAATAGCTTACAATAACTTATAATTTCCACTGTCTCTTTCAAAGTAATTCCCTTGGGCATTGATACAGTGATCCCAGCGTTTTTCCCATGATTCCATGCAACCCTGGAAGTCTGCAGGTGTAAGTGTTCGAAGCACGTTCTGCATTTCTTTGTGTTAAAACGACGGTCAATTGAAATTTTATTTTCGGAAAGAGAAAAAAGTCGCACGTGGCAAGGTCAGGCAAATAGGGTGGGTGGGGAATCACTACCGTCTTTTTGGAAGCCAAGAAATTCCAAACGGCTAGCGATGTGTGTGCGGGCGCATTGTCATGGTGCAGAACCCAGCTGTTGTGCGCTTGTTGATGGTTTTCCTGAACGCTCATCGTCATCGACTGTCACTTGTCCGTCTTTGAATTGTTTGTACCCCAAAAATGTTATTTTACTCATACTAAAAGAGTACTTTTACTCATAGCATTGTCACCAAATGCTTCCACAAGCATGCAAGGGGTTTCTGCACCGGTTTTTTAAGCATGAAGCAAAATTTGATGCGGGTTCTTTGCTCTTTAAAATCTGCCGTTTAGAACTTCGCCGAAGCAGTAAAACACGACGTTACACAACCACACAAAAGTCAACAATGCAGCCTCTCACCGTCACAGCTGTTGGAACACTGATTCACAAAGAGTACTGTTAGCCACATCTAGCGACAGCAGGTCGTACCAGCAATGGTTCATCCTCGAATTTCAAATTCCCCGAACTTTTGGGTAGCTACTCATATGTTCCACATGAAAAATGAATTTAAAGCTAAAAAAAAATTATCAAACTAAATACAAAGATATGACGAATTACAAATTGTTTAAGAAAGAAGTATTTAGATGTCTATCCTCTGAAACTGTAAATATCTAGAATATCTGTTACTTAAAGCAACAAACAATTAAATCCTTTAATATTTTGTTACAATTGAAGCATATATTTTTACTACAATTACTTTGATGCCACTAAATATTTTTCATAATTAACAGTATTTTTATTATAAGCTTAGTAGTACACACACAATTTTGTTTTTTTTTCTTTTATAAAATAGTATGATATTATTACTATTTATAAATAGTAGATATTATTCTTTAACTTCCTTTTTTGGTGTAATTAATAATGTTTTCTGTTCTATATTTGTATTTTTAATTGTTAATGTATTTGTACTGTATTGAATGGGCAATTGCTGATAAGGCCTAAATCATTGGGGAGACCCAAATATGTAAAATAAATAATCAGTTTTTCTGTTCTCTTCTGTTCAGTTCAGTTAATTTTATATTTAAATTACCAATAAGTAAATAAATAATACAAAAAATATTATTATAATTATATCATTATTATTTTTTTTTAAGTTTTAGTTTTATTTTTTACTTTTTTTGTTTTTTTCTTGTTTTTATTTCTTGTATTTTTTATTTTTATTTTTCGTATTTGTACACCTGACTGTGTACAGATGCCTTGGCATCTATACAGAGTACTCTTGACACAGTGCTGAGTACTGTGTATGTGTTATTAACTAACCGGGTATTAAATAAATAAATAAATTCTATTTAAGAGAAAAATAGAAGAGAAAAAATTACCTAAGGACAGACCCACAGTTCTTAAAACAAACTCCACACTTTGATGAAACAGGTAAATTGCCTTCCATCCACTGATGAGGCATCTGGATACTCTGAGAAAATAAATAAAAATTAAAAAGTCAAAATGTACATTCTTTAATGTTTTCCAATATTAATTTAAAAAAGGGGGCAATTTTATTAAATTTAGATACAATTCATAAATTTATATACCTCCATTTAGATGGGCAATGTGTACATTGTTTTGACTAAACAGATAACATTCTTTTACAGAATACCATTTTATAAGAATCAAAATTTTACTGCATGAAAAAAATTAAAAATTTGACCACACCTTATAAGTAACAAACAATAATTCTATTTCAAAAGCAATTCTTAAATTACTAAGGTTTTTAAGTAATATTACAATATAATGAAAAATCTTTTGGATTTTCAAATATGGGACTTTAAACATAATATCACCGCTATAACTAAATTCTAAATATCTTAAAAACTACATTTCAACATAATAATCACCATGTGATTTATCTAATCATTATTTTTAATGACACTTTTTTTATGATTAATTGATCAATGAAACTCAAGACTTTTATACGGGTATAAATTAAGAAATAAATGAAGCGTACAAAAAATTCAGAGCCGAATTTAGATTTGAACTCAGAACCTTCCAAATGAAAAATTTCTCTAATAACTGCCAGTCTGATGTGGACAATTTGAAGTTATCCTCTCTTTATACAATTGCAGTATAAGTGACTTAAACCATTTTTGGTCATTCTCCTTTGACTCATCTTCTGGTTGTCAAGAAATTTCTTGAGATCTGTAAACAGACGGAAACTGCTCAGCCCTATGTCCAAACTTTAGGATTATGACTGTACTTGTGGGACAAATTATACTAACAATATTTCTGACAATCACAAAAATATCAATATCTATTATTTTTCTTGTAAAAAAAGTTGTATTGAATTTCTTGGTTTTTTGGGGGAACTCATATGTCAACATGGCAAACCCAAATTCCATTAGTAATGACAATTTTTTTTTAAAAAAAATCCTTTCCCTTCATCTCAATGTAAAAATTCCAAGGCTGCCTTCATGCATTTTGTTTTATATATTAGCAACATTTTTGGCCTCAAACACAAAATTTAGTAGTCCAAGTGTTCAGTCACAATTTCATAAAACAAGTCTCAAAATAAATCAGAAATTGTGAATCATCTACTAGAACAAGTCTTCTTTTCAACATTTCTCTGCAAATCTTCATTGATTACACACAGCCGGCGTCTACATTTTTGTAATCGACGCACTCGATTCTTCCATTAAACATACTAACCCACTTTTCACAACATTTTACTCATCTCATTCAATTCATAAACTTCACAAATCTAACAGTAAATTCCGTCACACTCTTTTTTTTTAAATCTGACTACTCATCATATTTCACAACAGGCAGATTGATAAACTGTTTTAAATATAATTACCGACACATAGTAATTACCAACATGAACACAAAAAACAAAATAGCTATGCTACTTCATTCAGGGAAAGAAGAAACTAATTATGCATGAATAACCTTTCATGCATCACTAAGTGATGAATAATCTTATGCATCACTAGGTGCATAAGAGACATGCATACTTGACATGTGTCAAGTATTTTAAGATTTTCTGGATGTATATCTTTTATAAGCAAGAACTCTTTTAATCAATGAATAATAATAATAGTAATAACAATTGTATATACATATATATATATATATATATATATATATATATATATATATATATTAACTTACGCCATCTTTTTCTTCAATAATATCCTTTCCAATACTAGCTAAAGTAGTCCACTTACAATTATTTATTGCTTTTGACAAACATCTTTTATGTATTTTAAATTTACAAACTTCACAACTAAATCCATGTAGGGTAACACCTATTAAAAAATTAAAATACATTAATTACTTATACTAACAAAAATAAATTTAAAAAAATTATTGCTAAATAAATTAGAAATATATTTAATATATGAAGTAGTTCAACCGATTTCATTTTGTAGATGATACGTAAACATGTTGAATGAATTTCTGCGATTGAAACTGAATGACTTTCAAGGACATGAAATTTGGTTTCAACAGGATGGTGCCACCGCCCATATGGCAAGAATCGCAATGGATGTTCTGCGAGAAACCTTTCCTGGACGTTTGATTTCCCAATTTGGCGACATTCCTTGGCCAGCGCGTTCACCTGACCTGGCTGTTTGTCATTTTTTTCTGCGAGGGTATCTCAAACATGAAGTCTTCAGTAGTCGACCACAGTCAATTGCAGAACTGAAGGAGGCCATTCGACAAGAAATTGAATCGGTTCCACAAATAATGATTGAGCGAGCAATGTCAAATTTTAGAATGAGGTTAAGTGAGTGTGGAGTAATGGAAAACATTTGGACGACATAATATTCAAAAACAAAAGAAATCTACGTAAGTAATTCACTATAAATTGCAAAAATTGATCTTTAATTTGATATATTAAATGTTTTAATAGTACGAAACACAGTTTAATTATTATCCCTAAAAAATTATCAGGTTTATATGCCAGACCCTGTACATGTTCAAAATGATGGTCTTCAGCATCGATACGTTTTTGAGTATGAGTCACGACTTATTTTTTGTGATGTGCAGAAAGGCCGATCAGGTGACCTTGCACAGCTGCAAGTGATGAATCGTCATGTGCTGGAATTGTTTCGGCATTCGCCAAAAAAATCTTTAAGACAAGAGTCACATGAGATTGGTCAAGTGCTAGTAGTGTTCAATGCATACTGTAGAAATGCAAGTTGCATGTGTACATTCCAAGGCTGGTGGAACAGCTAAGTGACAAAGACCCAGATCACACAGTACAATTTTGTGAATGGGTTCAGGGGATGGTTACACGTGAACCAGCATTTATGGATAGCACTGTTCGGTCAGATGAAGCACAATCCAATTCAAATTTAATTGAACTGTTAATAAGCATAATTGTGTGTACTGGGCTGAAGATAATCCCCATATTACTGTTGAAAAGGCTGTGAATTTGGCTGGTGTTAATGTGTGGTGCGGTTTGTCTCCGTCAGGACTCATTGGACCTTTCTGTTTTGTAGGTACTGTAAACGGAGAAAAGTACCCAACAATGCTAGCTGATTTAATTTTCTCTTCCATTCGTGCAATGTATGGTAATAACAGGTTTATTGTCAACAAGATGGCGTCCATCGCACTGTCACAGGGATGTGCACGCATACCAGGACCAAAATGTACCACACCAACGGATAGAATGCAATCGGACCAATTGAGTTTCCTACATGCTCTCCATACCTTATGCCACTTGATTTTTTTTTTATGGAGCACAGTAAAAGATGAAGTGTACCGTCATAAACCATGTAACCTGGAAACACTTTGGAATGACATTCAAGCGGTGTACACAAATCCCATTGGATACTTTGGTGCAAGCTACGGAATCAGTCATGACTCGTCGTACTCAGAAATCTATCCATGCTGAAGGCCACCATCTTGAACATTTTCTTTAACCACCATTTGGAACATTCAGTTTGACTACAAAGTAGACTTATTTTTGAAAGTGGACTGTAGTCTTACTTTTCCCAGAAATTTAAGCTTGTAGGTAAGAAAATACATTTTCTGACAGTTCAAAGTGTGTATATATTTTTTTGACACACTGTATATATATATTATTGTCGCTTGATTTATAGAAAAACAATTTTATGAGGGTAATCGAAAAGTAACTCAAATTTATTTATGAAAAGAAGATATCAGTACAATTACATTTTTATTATTTATAACTTAATTCTACACAACTTTTACCTATTATTTTATATAGTCTTTGTCAAACAGATACTTCTCATAGCATTTCATAAATTTAAGAATTATATTTTAATATTCTTCTATCTGTAATTTCAGCCACCTTTCTACACTGGAATACAACTCCTCATTGTATTTATTTTCATGAGGAAATGTTAATTACCAGGTGTGACATCTAGCCTTGAAATGTCACAATAAAGTTCAAGTTCAGCAAAATGCAGATGGGCATTGATTACACTGATCAATAAAATTTAATTTTTTGTTTGTTAAATGAGAGTAAATGGCTGATTCTTATAGTATTTTTTATGCCGATTTCATAAATAAATTTCAAAAAATAGATTTTTTCTATCGGACTCAGTTTTTTTTGTAATTTATTGTTTTGAAACAAAAAAACATATGGTGAACACAAGTAATATGACAATACATTGCATGCATTTTGTACTCACCTAAAATCAATTTCTTTTGGAATTTCTGCTGTTGAACTTTTGCTGCGGGTAGATCCTTCTTTAGATTCCAACAGTAGTCAGCTAACATTTTTGGGTTCCATTTTCCCTGGTATCGTGTTTCCATTGTAGATATCTCATGGTGAAAGCAGATTCACCATGTTCATCATTGATACCACCAAGATTGTTAGGGAAAAAATCCAAATGCGAATATAAGAAGAAATGGATTTTGAGTGACATGTTATACCCGAGTTCTCTGTAGTTACTGGCCTTATGATTTCCAAAGAAGTTGTTTACCATATTTTGAAATGATTTCAATGCAGTAATCTCCAAGTCATCAAAACATTCTTCAAACGCTGGATCACTCATTAGGTTTCTTATCTGTGGTCCAACAAATATACGTTCCTTTATTTTAGCATGCTTATATTACGGAATTTGTTTTTTAGAAACTGAAACCCTGCACCATTACGATCCATTGATTTAACAATATTTTTGAATAAACCAATTTTAATGTGTAGCGGAGCAAGATAAACTTTTTCTAGTTTCAATAATGCCTGACTAACAACGTTCTTCTCCCCTGCAGTCAGTATCTATCTGTTTGCCCACTGCTCTTTTATGTAATGGTTTTTTCCTATTTATATATATATATATATATAGTTTATAGTAAGATGAAAATAGTAATAATGCGTCATATTCTTGTTCATTTTAATTAGTGTGCAAATAATAAATATGATAACTAATGTGTAATAAATCAATGTGACAACAATTAAGGAACTGTAATAAATAAAGAAAAGCTATTTAGATGATAAATAATATAATAAAATATGTTCACAAAATGCTATGATTATGAAGTTCATGCATGATACCACCTGAAATTAAGAATGGTAGTTACAAAGAAAACTAAGCCTGGTAGAAGAATTCTGATTTCATATTTGAAATCGGCATGAAAAATACTATAAGAATCAGTTATTCACTTTCATTTAACAAAATCATTGTTGATCAGTGTTATCAAGAGAACAACACCAGGATCTCAACACGCACCAAATGTTTGTTTTGAATACCTCTTCTTAATCTTTTTTAAAGTTTTACAATATAATTCCATATTTACTGTGGTGCCACGATCTATGAAATCAACTGACCATTCTGAAACGGTTAACTGATTAGTCTTGATTACCTCAAACCATGTCATCAATCTTCTTTACCGGTTCATCAATCATTGCAGTTAGTCAACTACTTCTTTATTGTTCGTGGGCATTTCACACCATTGTGAACATTATATTCATTTCTAAACATACTGCACCATTTTCATTCATCATATTCTTTTTCTAAACCCTGATCAGTTGTCCATAGATTTCAACTATTTTACAATTCTGGCTAACTGAAATTTTATTCTAATCGTACTTAATAGCTGTTAGGATTAACAGCAGCAATGCATATTTTAAATTATTATTATTATATTGAATAACTATAAATATCTCTTTTTAACACAGATGTCATTACGTCTGGATGTACAGATTGTACATCCAGATGTAATGATACTAATGCTTTAAATGAATGTAATGACAACATAAGGTCTAATTACATCATTACCACCTAACACTACATTTAAAATGTATATTACTTTCCAGAGATTCAATAAATTATATAGTTAAATTTGTTATACTATATTTTGAATGCCATATACAAATGGTAGCAATGACCGGCTGATTTGTGTCATAGACAATTTCTAAAAGTGACAAAATGATTCTCAATAACAAATACCCTTCCATACCTGGCTTACTAAAAAGAGTGAGTTGTAATGTATGATTTTCTAGTGCCTTATTCACTGAAGCAAAACTTAGTGTTGTATATTAGCATTCAATGTCTACAAGTAACAGTTTCACTCTTGGTAATTATTTAGAAAGATGATGCGCATTCAAAAATCAATAATCTTGGCATTTGTTGTGTTTTCACCACACTGATTGTAAATACACAAAAAAAGTGTCACTTTATTGTAAATTTTGACTTATAAAGATTTTAAAATGAAACGTCAAAACCTATAGTGGTGAAGGTAATATATTGAATTTACGATATTTTTGCATTTACAATTTTTCTTTTACATATAATCCGTATCGAATGTTTACTTATTCTGAAATATACTTCATTAAAATTTGTGACTTCTGATTTTGGTTATTGATATATTGAAATGAAATGTTAATGCAATTAAATTACAAAAATAAAAACAAGTTTCTGAACTTCATACAATATCAGCAAACATAACATAACGATCGCTTTGCTTGTTAACCTCATCTAATTAACCTTAAATATTAAACTGGCCATTTTTAGGCCAATTATTTAGTCTGAAAATAATGTATATTATACTTGTACAGTAATGAATTAGCAAATTTTTGGTGAGGTACTGTGTAACTTACAAGGGACAAAACTCAAGTGAAAGACATCATACTGATGCTTTTTTTCAGGCTATATACAAGTAATTTCCATTACAATAGAGTATATAAAAATAAAGTTACTTTAATACAGATGTTTATGTCTAATTGACTTTTTTGCTTCTCATACATTAAGAAAAAGTAAAAACATTCATCGCTATTATTATAGATTAAAGATGTTAAAATTTAAGAACTGCAATACAGCAACAGTTTCTTTTCTTGTTTATTGATGCTTAACATGATAACCATAAAAACATACGGCAAGATTATTGACTTTTGAATACACATCATATTTCTCAATACATCACTCTCTTTACACAAGGACAGGACAATATCACATGTATATAAAATAATACTAACCAGCGCCTGTTTTACCTAATGTGTGTTACACACACCATAGTAAAAAGAAAGACTTTGATTGGTAGTGTAAAGCAACAAATTAATGTACCCCTTTCTCTTGTAAACAATTCTCTATATATACACTATCTCTAATCAGAGGTAAAAAAAGTATTTTTTATTGAAAAAGAGACAATTGCTTTTTTCTATGAGTAATTTGAATGGTTTGATGCACTTCTCTTTTCAATTCATAGTTTTTTGCATTAATCTTTTTTAATTTGCTATATAAATATATATATATATTTTTTTTTTTAATAATTACTTCATAAAATCTACCATCTTTTGCTTTTACATTTTTAACCTTTTATTCTTCCTTCTATTGTCAAAACAACTAACCCTGTTTAGCTATAATTACATGACCTACTAACCTATAAACTGTTCAAAGAGAATTGACAGGTAAAAGGTTATATATTAACACTCCTTTCAAATTTCATTCACCTTAACCCTTTGAAAACAATGAACTACAGTACACATACTTCAACAAATACATATGAAAATATGTATGATGAAAATACTTAAAAAATTTAAAAGCAAACATAAATTTTTTAAATACATACCTGATACAGCATCACCACATATATTGCAATAGACAGGTCTTGCATAGTGTGATGCATTCCAACTATGACATCCTGATAATAAGTGATGAAATTCTCGTGATCGCTGAAAATAAAATTTCTATTAATTTTTTTTTTACAAAATAACAAAAATTTCTAATAAGTTATTGATCACAAAGATGATTTCTTAGCAATTATTTTCAGTTCAAGCAGTTATTTCACTTATATAAATACACTCATTCAATCGTCCATTTCTAAAGAGCTACTTTAATTAAATCGTACAAATTTAAACTGGATATTTATTATGAAGAGGTTTCTAACTAGGTATTTCCTGATTATAAAAATAAAGTAGCTGGAGTACTGTTATGCATAATAACATTGAATTTAAAACTAATTATGGAAATAAAGCAGAGGGTGAATATAACATATGATGAATGGAGAAACTACTGCAATTGAATAGTTCTCTCTTTTTCCTGTTTAGCCTCCAGAACCACTGTAAGGTATCGCTTCAGAGGATGAATGAGGATGATACGTATGAAAAAATAAATGAAGTGTACTTCAGGGGATGATATGTCTGAATGTAAAAGAAGTACAGTCTTGTACAGTATCAGGTCGACCATTCCTGAGATGTATGGTTAATTGAAACCCAACCACTAAAAAACATCGGTATCCACGATCTAATATTCGAATCCATATAAAAGTAGCTGCCTTTATAGGATTTGTACTTAAAACTCTAAACATCAAAATCAGCTGATTTGTGATGAGTTCACCACTAGATCAATCCAGTGGGCTGCAATTGAATAGTCAGAAAAGAGCATCACTACTGAGGAAAGGAAGCCAAAACAATGTGATCAATCGATAACAAATTCCTTTAAAAAACTGACTGAAGATAATAATAACATTTTATTTAATTTTTTTGAAAATGAAGAAACAGAAAAGGTCTTGTATGATGAAATGGCAGGAGAAGAGACGTCTTTACAATATCAGTTTGTAATAACGTGATAAACCACATCTTAGTTGTTAAAGCACGATCATTTTGAACAGTAGAGAAGAATAATATACAGAAATAAAGGATTTGTAACCGGTCAGCAGTCTACTGATAAACTTTAGTAATCATCATACCAATTTCTAATACTAACCGACACAGTGAACATAACTGTTTCGATAAATACTGATAGTTAATGGTAGTCAACATGTTAATTTGCACGGTAGAAGATGCAGAAGTCTGAAAACTTATTCAAACTTACTGTTTTGCATCGATGTAATATGTTCAAATTTACAACAATGTTATGCATTAAATAAGCATATTGGTTTTAGGAAAATAATCCACCTCTGTATGGATCCCTTTTGTATGACACAGATCAAGTAGTAAAGCCAATGAAATACAAAAAAAAGTTCAGAACTTCTAAAACTAATCAATAACTTTCTTGGTAACATAAGCACTTTGTTTTTTCCTGGATTGAAGACCAGACAATACAACTTTATTAGATAGCAACATGTATTTTCACCAAAATTTGTGATGAAAGCCACAATCTTACTACTAGATGATGCCAATGTTTTTATATCCTTCCTGTCTGCTATTTCACTAGCGTCTATAATAAATTTAATGAGACGTCAGTACCATTTTAATTTTTTATACTTTTTTTTAATCACAGGTTGTGATTAAAAAAGTTTTCTGAATGATCTAATAAGCATATAAGGTTTCAGTGCAACAAAATTTCTAGTATTTGCGGTCTCATAAAATAATGGAATCAAAATTAGTGTTTTTTTTGGTCCTTTCAAAAAACTTTTTAAGTTATATCCTTCTTCAAATCTTTTTACCAATAAATTTGTAAATTCATTTCATCAATATTAAACAAAATTGCGTTAAAATATTAAAGATTATTGAAGGCAAACATACCTTTGAGTCTTCATTCGATAGTTTTACAGTGAAAAAATATTACAAGGCCGGGGTAGTATTTTATTTTTGCTATTTAACTGACATAAAACAAGAGATTAATATTTATTTTAAGATTCTGCCACACAGAACAATACAGTATTTACAAAAGATGTTTATCTGAATATAAGTAATTCACAACACGGACAACGGCCCATAGATAATCAAGATTTTGCTGAAATTATCTAGAATTAAGATAACAAATAACAAGTGGAAGAAATGAATACAATGCAACGTAATTATAAGATAAGTGTTGCACGTTTAAATAAATATACGTTCATTTACATTAACTTGTGTATATATATAAATTTAATAACAAATACAAAACAAGACATAAATAACAATATTACATTGATAATAATACACAATAACTGCCATGTCATTTGCAACACAACACTTCCTTATAGTGAATTTAATACAATATGTCTACCGAGAATAAATTGTGTAGCCAGTTACTGTTAATAATATGAAAAATTGGGGAGGCAATATATTATTATTAATGAAGTTTTTCAGTTACATTCCAGAAAACAGAAAACTAAAATATCGACATTAATCATAAGTTCTTATTCCCCCTTCCCAAGATAAAAGAAAAAATTACATTTATTTTATTTATATATTATTTTCATTTAAACTTGAAGAAAATTATAGAAAGAATCTATAACAACGATTTTATAAAAATCTATAAAAATAAAATAAATCTATATTAAATTATAAAATAGATTCCAATAAAATACGACAAATAAATGCATGTAAATTAACTTCATACTCCCATCCATATTAAATATGAATTCCTTACTAATGATTTTTTTTCATAATTTAATTTATCTCTATACTTTCATACCATAAGAAACAAATCATACATTACTTGTGTGTGTGCACGCACGCGCACATGAGCACACATACACACACAGAGAGAGAGAGATGCGCGCGCGCACATACACACAAAACAACAGTTTTCAGTTAATTTAAAAATATGATCGCTTATTCAAGTAATTGGGAAATTGTTAGAAAAACAATGTGGTGAAAATTGGAAACTTGTTAACTCTTTTTTTTTTATTACATCCCACCACTACTGGAATGCTTCATGATAACTTAAATATTACTTAATAATTAACATTAGCTAAATAAGGATTATTTTTCATTTGCAATGAAAACTTTTTCACTTGCCAAAATGTTACCGTTTTATTTTTTCATGAAATAGATTGTTATGAAAACAGACTGTTAATTTTTTACAGGGTAAAGAAATATTGCAGTAAGAGCAATTGCGTCCAAATGGTCACAATATGGATTTAATATTGTCAGCAAGACTATACTTACAGATCTACAATGTCAAAGCATGTAGACATGAAATTGGATTACGAAAAGATACATCCTCAACGGCGGTAAATTAGTACGTGAACAACCATGCTGTTCATCTGTTCACGCCAAACAAAACACAAGTGTTATGCACGGAGCAAACGAAAATGAACCCAGAATCGAGAATTGAGACTACGATGACTACCAATAAAAAATAAATTAAAAATAAACAGGTCAATAAAACTGTTGAAGTTGATCAACCACTTTTTATTTTTCCAAAGGAAGTATAATGTCAGAAAAGTTTACAAACAGCAATGAGTACACAACAGTGTTTTATATACATCACCGCTGACAGATCTGACACTACTCTGAGTAAATCAGGATATGATTTAACCTGGAATTATCATTCTTTCTGACCTATAGAAATCTTATTCAAAAACAGAATGAATTTGAGCTAATATATCGTCAACTACCGGGATAATTTTTTAAACCCCCAAATATATATAAATAATTTTAAGGGGAAAATATGCCATTGATGCTTACTTTTGTCTTAAAAATTACAACACGTAGATACTACCTCCATTACTAATACATTCTTGCAGCCTGAACTTATACTCTGTTAATAATTTTCTATTCTGTCAACATTTCATGATGGGTGGAATCACCGCATTTCTGTTTTGAATATTACAGTTGAAAAACTTAAAGCTTTAAATTCCTTAATTGCATTAGGTTTAGTAAAAATCTTATCGAGATGGGTGTGGAAAAAATCAAAACACGGATAGATCTAGCTACTGAAACATCCAGAAACATTTCTGTTATAATAATTAATGAATTCTTTGATGTTAGCGCTTATGAATAGTCTTGTTGATACCACACCGTTCCTGCATCGACATCACATCTAGGAAGGAAATTTCTCAACAGTTGGATGTAGCAAAAAGAATTGACTGCCGCTGACTTTTCATTTTGTTTAAAGAAATAAGACCGTGACACAAAATTTTTTTGCCACACAATGTAGAGGACATAAATTCTAAATTCACTAAAAATGATAATTCTGCTTATAGAAGTAATCCTGCAACTGAAAGTGCCTCCCCTCATTTGATGATTATCACCAAGTTAGTACCGAGCAACAGCAGAATATTTTTTTTAAAAAATAGTTCTGCAATCTAAAATGTTCAGTTAATTACTGAATAATCATTGTTTTTAACAATGGAAAATCTGAAAGTGAAATTCATCAAACACTGCAGTCGTAAATCTATAATGTAAGTCTTTGGCATGACAGGAGCCACAATGATAAGGACTTTTGACAAACACTTATCTGACAATCTCAATATTCTGTAGTAAATATATTAAAGTGTCCCATGTAGAGGGAGGTTATCTTTTAAGACACCAACTGTCTATCTAACGCAAGATTTCCTTCCAAGAGGAAACTGACAACGTGATATGAAAACAGGCACTATTATCTGGACAATAGAATCGCTATTTAAAAAAACACATATCAAGAAAGAGAAAACATGATATTGTACATCCCAATCTCCATTACAATTTATACGGTACAGGACTAGCTGCTGAAGGCTATTCACTTCATTCTTTTGATGCCAACTACGCTCAAACAATATTCGCTTAAATAACATTACATTTCCCTGACAAAGTCTAAAAGAAAACAATTTATCATCCGATGTAAGTTTTTAATTAATGTAAGTAAGTTTTTTTTTTAATGAATTACAACAGTAATAATAACAATTAAATTTGTCTTTACAGTATTTTTGTTTCATTAAAATTATACATCTTTTATAAACATTTCAGTAAAACACAAAGGATGAGATTACTAATGGAAAAAATTATTAATTTTATCTTTCTTAGCACAAATTCCATTTATTTTTATTAAATAGATTATAATTTAAAATTGAATAAAGTTATATATTATTGTATGCAAGATATGTACGAATTTATAGACCGTCTACTATCATGTATAAAGTTAGTAAAATACCCGATAAGAAATAAATACCGATAATATATATACATTTAACTATTTATCATAAATAAAACGCATTCTGTGGCTCAAAATAAAGTTAGGTCTGGTCTAATTCAAAATTTTAATAAAACTTAATCTCTTTTGATCGATTGATTCTTATCATAGTCCGTAAATCTCTAGATATCTTGCGTAGCTTTATGTTTTGGGACTCACAGGAAGCAATTATTCTACTTATGTAAAAAATGAACCGGTAGCTAATTAATTATACTGACTGCCAGGCCAAAATATGTTATTAAATAGAGACCAACAAAGGAACGGGGGCTGGGAACAGCTTTAAGGGAACACTCATTAGCATTAAATCCTAATTTAAAAAAGCTATCGCAAAGAACTAGAAAATAATACTTTTAATATTCTTAGAAATGTGACTTTTATAATTCGACACCGCATTCAAAACAAATAATTAATACAGACTTTGTAACCTTTAGTTTAACGCAGACTTCCAAAAGTTGAAATTTAATGAACTGAAAAAGTGTTCTTATATATTTACCGGCTGAATTGAGCAGTATATATAAACGTACAGTTTTACAACATAAAAGAGTATATTAATATTTGTTGTACTGAACTATCTGTCACATTGTTTCTCAACAAAGATACAAGAGGCACCGATCAAAATACCTTTCTTTACGAATAATATTAATAACACAGATAACATGACTATTATTTTTATCACCTGCATCATGTCAGACTTGGCATGCTATTATCCAAATTATTCAACCAGACATTTGGTTCTTTAAGAAAAAGACAGGAAACTCTAGTACATCATAGGATCCCTGTAATCCTTCGTCACATCAATGTTATTTTCGAGAGAGATCTGCGTCAGATTACGTACAATCATTACGGTTATAACATATATTACATTTTTATGTACTTCTTTGAGCCAATCTCATTTTAATTTAGAATTTTAACAGGCTTACAAAAAAAAAAAGACAAGGTTCCTTATGAAAAATGCTGCTCATAAAAGTGAGAACCAGCTGCAGCTGTAACTTGTTAAAAATAAGAAGAGAAATGTAGAGAAACGATATAGAGATTACTAACAAGTAAGAATTAGACACTCTGTTATAGGAGAATGGGTCATTTTTTTTACCATAGGTTTTCTAAAATAATTTTCTTGAACTTTGCATACAAATACTTCAAATATCACAATGATATCAAGCAACATATCATTTTGTTATAACAATTCAAATAAACAAGGAGCTGAAAAAAAGGGAAAAATTCATCTGCTAAATCAATGTAATTTTTCGTTTAAAAAAGTTCATTTAAGTTATTTGGTTAAAAACTTTACACTGAACTACCAACAAAAAATTTACAAAATAAAAATAAATAATAGTCGATGGTTTTTTTAGCAAACTATAAAGCCCGAGCACCTATGTATGTATGTACGAGGTGCTACCCAAAAGTTCGGGGAATTTGAATTTCGCAACAGAACAATTGCTGATACGACCTGCTGCCGCTAGATGTGGCTAACAGTACTCTTTGTGAATTAGTGTTTCAACAGCTGTGACGGTGAGAAGCTGCAGTGTTGACTTTCGTGCGGATGTGTAACGTCGTGTTTTACTGCTTCGGCGAAGTTCTAAACGGCAGATTTTAAAGAGCAAAGAACCCGCATCAAATTTTGCTTCGTGCTTAAAAAACCCGGTGCAGAAACCCATCGCATGTTTGTAGTAGCATTTGGTGACAATGCTATGAGTAAAAGTAAAACTTTTTTGCGGTACAAACGATTCAAAGATGAACGAACGACAGTCGATGACGATAAGCGTTCAGGAAGACCATCAACAAGCGCAACACCGGAAAACATCGCGAAAGTCCGAGAGGCTATTATTGTAGATCGTAGACAAAAAATAAATGATGTTTGTGCAATCGTACAAATGTCATACGGGTCCGTGCAACGCATCTTGGACAATTTGAACATGAGACGCATCGTTGCAAAATTCGTACCGAGACTGTTGAACAGCACCAGAAACAAAATCGCGTAGCTGTGTGTAGGGAATTGAAAAATTCAGCAAGAGATGACCCTAACTTCATCTCCAACATTATAACCGGTGATGAGACACGGGTGTACAGGTATGACCCTGAAACTAAGCAGCAGTCGTCGCAGTGGAAGTCGCCAAGTTCACCGCGGCCAAAAAAAGCGCGCCAAATTCGCAGCTACGTGAAGTCCATGTTGATTGTTTTTTTTCGACATCAAAGGCATTATCCGTAAGGAATTTGTTCCTCTTGGTCAAACTGTCAATAGGATGTTTTATTGTGAAGTTTTGAAGCGGTTACGTGAAAGCATTAGGCGCAAACGTTCAGATCTGTGGGGCAACAACAGCTGGGTTCTGCACCGTGACAATGCGCCCGCACACACATCGCTAGCCGTTTGGAATTTCTTGGCTTCCAAAAAAAAAAAAGACGGTAGTGATTCCCCACCCACCCAATTTGCCTCACCATGCCCCGTGCGACTTTTTCCTCTTTCCGAAAATAAAATTTCAATTGAAAGGCCGTCGTTTTAACACAATTGAGGAGATTCAGGAAGAAACGCAGAACGTGCTTTGAACACTGCAGACTTCCAGGGATGCATGGAACCATGGGAAAAATGCTGGGATCAATGTATCAATGCCCAAGGGGATTACTTCAAAGTAATCCCCTTGGGCATTGATACATTGATCCCAGCGTATATATATATATATGCTGCAGCTTTTGGGTCAATTTAAGGGTGTCTTTCTATTTTTTTGATTGATTAAAGATTTAAATGATGTGGCCAGGTCTTGAACTATCAATCTAACTAGTACCAACAATCTGTGCTAATCTGATACACAAAAGTAAGCCACAATAATCTAGAATAGTTAATAAAATATAAGCCACGATTAAAATATTATGTAAATTATTGAACTACATCATCAATATACCTGCAAATAGCATGTTACACTAATAATAATAGATTGTTACAATAATAACAATATAAATAATAATGAATCGGTGAATAACTTTCTTTCGCGTAATCCAATGTGCATTCCTTGTTTAATGCCCTACACCTGTATCCAATTATGATGTCACTATGACACACAACATAATCGTAAGATAATTACACTGTGTAATCATCATACATATCATTAGTTTAGCTTCTCTTTTGTTTTAACAGATAATAATCGAAAGTTTATCGGTTTTAACACTAGCAACATTTAAAGAAGTCTTCTCCCCGTAAGAAAAACAATGTATTTTAACTAAAAATTCCTCAATACTGACTTTTTGACCGATTTATGTTTTTGTAATATCTTTCAAAAACAATTACAAAATTTGTAAAAAATGTAAAATTAACTGAGCGATTCATGCAAGCATATTTCACTAAATCAACATGTACAATAACATATGATAAATAAGAAATTTATAATTTATAAATTCATCAAGAGTAAAAAAAAATTTTTCTGGTGCATATGGACCAGACGACGACTTTGTGGCAGACAGACTAAACTTTAACGCGTCTTCCCAAATCAGCTGATTTCGAAAGTCGAGAGTTCCAGCGTTCAAGTCCTAGTAAAGCCAGTTATTTTTACACGGACTTGAATACTAGATCGTGGATACCGGTGTTCTTTGGTCGTTGGGTTTCAATTAATCACACATCTCAGGAACGGTCGAACTGAGAATGTACAAGACTACACTTCATTTACACTCATACATATCATCCTCTGAAGAATTATCTAAACGGTAGTTACCGGAGGCTAAACAGGAAAAATAGAGAGACTAAACTTTTGAGATTAAAAGTTTAGTAATTTCTTAGCAAAAAAGCCGTCTATAATAACTAGAACTCCAGAATAAAAATAATTACGAACACAAATAAATAACGAAAACAGTATCAAGAGTTCTTCGGGGAATTGTCAGAACCTTTACAATTTGGACAGGCTTTAGACAAGGCAAGGGACTTTCACAATTTTTATTCAACCGTTTCCTGGAAAAAATTATGCGAGAAAGGTGAAAAGAGCTAAAGAGAAAGGTACAAAATATCTACTTAGGAAAAAAAAAGAAGAAGATAGAGGTTGATTGTTTTCCATTTATATACGAAATAATCACTTTTGCTGTCGCCTTTTGTAGCCTTTTTTTGGATGCTAAAACCCAAGTAGTGGTACTAAAAGAAATTGCTGAGAAAGTCGGCCTAAATGACTCCTAAGAAAATTAATAAAATACGGAACGTTACAGTAAAAAGAAATATTAAAGTACTTAGGAGAATGGATCCGATCAAATTATCAAGAAAAGGTCACTATAGAACGATAAACAGAGAATAGAACTAGCACATAAACCGTCAAAAAACATGTTCAATAAAAAATCCTTTTTGATCAAAGGCAAAAATAAGATATTATTGTAAAATAAACCAAAAGTATTGTACGAATATGAAATGTCATTCTCTGAGCGGCATTGGACATATACAAAGGATTAAGAATGTGAAGAAGAGGATACAAAGAACAATTCTGGGACCCTAAAGATTGAAACCCAACGAAGAACTGTGTGTCATTTTCCATATCAAGTGGACCAGGGGAACCCAATCAACCGTCTTCAAACTTCATCAAATTTTTGCGTGGGCATTCGATACGGTCTTAAATTCTATTTTACCAAATTGTAGCTCTATATCTGCTATGCTGATTTTCTGTGATCTCTTGAAAAAAGAATGCTTACCGGTAATTCGTGCATACATGCAAAAAATTCTAACTTTGACTTGAAGGCAATAATAAAGCTACAGGTTTGAGTTGTTATTCACAAATTTCTTTTACCACCTAGTTTTGAGATATAGCAGTTGAAATTCAGCTAAAAAGTTGTTATGACATTTTGTTAAATCAAAGTTTGAGCTTATATAATTTCTTATCCGGTGCTTTGATCGGAATGACACTTTGTAACCTGAAAAAGAGCTTAATTCTGCGCAACAATGATGTAGTAGGTTTTCCATGCAAAAGTTGGCCCAACAGAAAACCACTGTGTTGTAAGAAGCCCGGTCACATTTCATAAAAAATGATGGAAAACAGTTCAAGAGTTATTGGCCACTTTTTTTTTTTTTGTCTTCAGTCATTTGACTGGTTTGATGAAGCTCTCCAAGATTCCCTATCTAGTGCTAGTCGTTTCATTTCGGTATACCCTCTACATCCTACATCCCTAACAATTTGTTTTACATATTCCAAACGTGGCCTGCCTACACAATTTTTCCCTTCTACCTGTCCTTCCAATATCAAAGCGACTATTCCAGGATGCCTTAGTATGTGGCCTATTAGTCTGTCTCTTCTTTTAACTAAATTTTTCCAAATGCTTCTTTCTTCATCTATTTGCCGCAATACCACTTCATTTGTCACTTTATCCTCCATTGATAGATTATACAAACTGGTGTGTAATATTTATGAAAAAGGGGAATTTCCGTTAGACTTCAAAAAAAGTGTTATAGTAATGATACCAAAGAAAGCAGGGGCAGATAAATGTGAAGAATACAGAACAATTAGTTTAACTAGTCATGCATCAAAAGTTTTAACTAGAATTCTATACAGAAGAATTGAGAGGAGAGTGGAAGAAGTCTTAGGAGAAGACCGACTTTGTTTCAGGAAAAGTATAGGGTCAAGGGAAGCAATTTTAGGCCTCAGATTAATAGTAGAAGGAAGATTAAAGAAAAACAAACCTACATACTTGGCGTTTATAGACCTAGAAAAGGCATTCGATAACGTAGACTGGAATAAAATGTTCAGCATTTAAAAAAAATTAGGGTTCAAATACAGAGATAAAAGAACAACTGCTAACATGTACCGGAACCAAACAGCAACAATAACAATTGAAGAACATAAGAAAGAAGCCGTAATAAGAAAGGGAGTCCGACAAGGATGTTCCCTATCTCCGTTACTTTTTAATCTTTACATGGAACTAGCGGTTAATGATGTTAAAGAACAATTTAGATTCAGAGTAACAGTACAAGGTGAAAAGATAAAGATGCTACGATTTGCTGATGATATAGTAATTCTAGCCGAGAGTAAAAAGGATTTAGAAGAAATAATGAACGGCATGGATGAAATCCTACGCAAGAACTATCGCATGAAAATAAACAAGAACAAAACAAAAGTAATGGAATGTAGTAGAAATAACAAAGATGGACCGCTGAATGTGAAAATAGGAGGAGAAAAGATTATGGAGGTAGAAGAATTTTGTTATTTGGGTAGTAGAATTACTAAAGATGGACGAAGCAGTAGCGATATAAAATGCCGAATAGCACAGGCTAAACGAGCCTTCAGTAAGAAATATAATTTGTTTACATCAAAAATTAATTTAAATGTCAGGAAAAGATTTTTGAAAGTGTATGTTTGGAGTGTCGCTTTATATGGAAGTGAAGCGTGGACGATCGGAGTATCTGAGAAGAAAAGATTAGAAGCTTTTGAAATGTGGTGCTATAGGAGAATGTTAAAAATCAGACGGGTGGATAAAGTGACAAATGAAGAGGTATTGCGGCAAATAGATGAAGAAAGAAGCATTTGGAAAAATATAGTTAAAAGAAGAGACAGACTTATAGGCCACATACTAAGGCATCCTGGAATAGTTGCTTTAATATTGGAAGGACAGGTAGGTAAAATGGAAAAAACAGGTAATATTGGAAAAATTGTGTAGGCAGGCCACGTTTGGAATATGTAAAAC
This sequence comes from Lycorma delicatula, assembly GCF_047948215.1. Lineage (NCBI taxonomy): Eukaryota > Metazoa > Arthropoda > Insecta > Hemiptera > Fulgoridae > Lycorma > Lycorma delicatula. Next base: position 1,022,271 of record NC_134466.1, read on the forward strand.
AAATTGTTAGGGATGTAGGATGTAGAGGGTATACTGAAATGAAACGACTAGCACTAGATAGGGAATCTTGGAGAGCTGCATCAAACCAGTCAAATGACTGAAGACAAAAAAAAAAAATCTTCCTTCTACTATTAATCTGAGGCCTAAAATTGCTTCCCTTGTCCCTATAATTTTCCTGAAACCAAATTGGTCTTCTCCTAACACTTCCTCCACTCTCCTCTCAATCCTTCTGTATAGAATTCTAGTTAAGATTTTTGATGCATGACTAGTTAAACTAATTGTTCTGTATTCTTCACATTTATCTGCCCCTGCTTCACATTTATTGGCCACAGATTGTAAAAAGCGAATTCAATACTGTGAATAGCGTCAACAATTTGTAATGGACAATTGTGATGAATTTTGGAGTGTTTTCTTTAACATATAAGATAAGGCACGGATCCATTTATCAGAGTAAGTACATATATAGAACTTACACTTTAAGGTTTATCAGTAACCCACATGCTGTACATGAAATTCTAAACTAATTGTTCTGTATTCTTCTCATTTATCTGCCCCTGCTTCACATTTATTGGCCACAGATTGTAAAAAGTGAATTCAATACTGTGAATAGCGTCAACAATTTGTAATGGACAATTGTGATGAATTTTGGAGCGTTTTCTTTAACATATAAGATAAAGCACGGATCCATTTATCAGAGTAAGTACATATATAGAACTTACACCTTAAGGTTTATCAGTAACCCACATGCTGTACATGAAATTCTTCTACGTAACAATACAAACAATAAATTCTGTTTGTTACTCCAAAACCATTCACCAGTTCGTGGGAGACAGCCAGAATGAAATTAATAATGCTTGGATTCAACAAGACGATGCAAACACACATACAGTCAGGCTATCCGTGAAATTAATGTACATGTTTTCTGAGATGGAATCATTTCTAAGGGCTTATGGCCACCTCGTTCTCCAGATTTTTACTTCTAGATATCCAAAATCAAGATTCTTATTTCTAGGTAATAACAATCGAGAAAGTTCCTACAGCCTCCAGAAACTTAAAACTTAAAAATTTATGGTTTCACTAAGAACATTCCACATGAATAATTTATGAGATTTTTAAAAAAAAGTCATGCAGCTGTATCTGCATATTTATGGGGACTAATTTTCAACAACTACAGTAAGGTAAGTCAATGCTTGCTGGGAATTTGAGTGTCACTACAATTTGGGTAGTCATGATCAAATCATAGTTTAGAATTTTGAGGAGACAGATTCGGCTTTAAAGAAAAAACAATTAGGAGCTACATAAACTCAACAAACTTCAAAGAATATTGACAGTTTTAAGGCTTCGTTCAAAAGAAACTATTGATGTTCTGCTCAAAAACAACCATTAGCTTTGCGCCGCAGCTGAAAAATTGTCCGACAAGTACTCCACAAGGAGTTAGAATTTCATCAGACAAAGTGCAAATTGTGCCGCAGTTAAAAACAACAAACTATCTGGTACAACAGCGGTTGTGTAAAAAAATGATGGACATGATCAAAGAATACCCCGGGTTTCAGTGAAAACTTTTAAATGGGGGAAGAAGCAATTTTTAGTATCATTAATGGCATGTAATGGTTCAGTAATAATCCTTATTATTGCCTGTTCTCCCTTATAAATGGGATATTCAAGAGAAGAATGTGAACCCTACAACTTATCACACTTTTCAGCTATATTACATGCGCAAATATCATGTCCCGTACAGCTGCAACACGCACAAATTTGTTCCTTAGTGCAACCAATTTTGGTGTGACCAAAACCCTGACACTGGAAGCAGCATCTAGGGTGTGGGATGTTGGTCGCACAAGGGCAGACAAGTAGCATATTTTTATTCACTCAGGGACCGTCGGAGTAGAAAAGGTTATAATAAGTGAAGATCTTGGTATATCAACACTGTTCTCCTTTCTCATTATCCTCTCTACAGAAGTGACTAATTGCGGGGACAGTTCCTCTGTTATCTCTGATGGTACCATAACAATCAAGTCACAGCAGAAGGTAACCGACCCTTTTGTTGGAATTTAAAGTATTACACAGTAGGTCTGAAAAGTTCCCCGACTAAATTTTTGTAGTCGATACAAGCAACGCTATCTCTCGGACGACCAAGAAACTACGCAATACGATGTCTGACGAGTGTGCGTAAACAATTTCGTCGCGTTTCATCACTTCAGTCTGGAGTTATATTCGGCCGCGTACGTTGTGTTCAAGTGACCTTCTGCGAGCTCGCGACATGAAACAGAGAAGCGCGATAAAGTTTTACGTTCGACTTCAAAAATCTTTCGTTGAAACTTATTCAAGCAAGCATTCGGTAATGAAGCCGCATCACGTACTACAACATGCACGTGGAGGAAACGGTTTAAAGACGGTAGAGAGTCGTTGGATGACGACGAATGAAGCGGGAGAACGTCAACAGCTGTTCACGACGAAAACGTTGCGAAAGTGCGCGCGCTTCTGCCCGGAGAACTTCATCTTACCCTTCGGACCGTAGCAGAAGAGCTAAGCATCGGTAAAGACGCGGTACATGCAATTCTAACAAAAAAAATGAACGCCGAAAGGTGTGCTCTCGTTTAGTTCCACACCTCTTGACCGAAGAACAAAGTCAGGTGCGTCTTTCTTGCGCTCAAGACTTGGTTGAAACTGTCGAATGCGACCCGGATTTTTTTCAAACAATTGTAACTGGGGATGAAAGCTGGTGCTCCATGTATGTACCGCAAACGAACTGTCAATCCGCTACTTGGTTGAGTCCTGAAGCACAAAGACCGGCGACAGTCAGGAAGCAAAAATCAAGAGTAAAAACGATGTAGATTGCATTCTTCGACTCAAATGGCCCTATTCATCATGAAATTGTCCTAACCGGTCAATCCGTGAATTCTAAATTCTATTTGGAAGTAATAAAACGCCTGATGCGTCGCATTCGTTGAATCTGGCCCGAGCACCGGGATCCGGGCAGTTGGACTCTCTTGCACAACAATGCCCCGGCGCACATGGCAACAGTTTTAACATATTATTATCCCGCAAATCAAATCGCTGTCTTATCCCACCCGACTTGACTCCAATAGGCTACATTTTGTTCCCGAAACTCAATTTGAAGATGAAAGGCCAGGCCGGATGCGCGCCAACGACCCGCTAAATAAAGAATCCCTTTTTTTACTGCTAAATATTAACTGATAATAGCTTTCAGTGTTATGAAGTTATCAGTCGGTGGATATTAACATGAATTAAATTAGTTGCGTTCATTTCGAAAAGTGATTAATGGGGCAGAGGGCATAATTTTTCAAAATAGAAGATTTTTCTTTAAAGGATTATGCAAATGAATTTTATTAAGTACAGGGTGATTCAAAGAAACGGGAAATTTTGAAAGTTGTGTTGGTAGCCGTGGGCGATTGATAAGTGGGCATTAACTGGCCCCACTTGATAAGTGGCGCCAGCCTCTCTAACCTAACCTGCCATTTAGTTGTCATGGATCCTTGGAGTGGTATGGATAGCAACGTGCATTTGCTATCAATGCGTTTTATAAAAACAATGACAGTGTGGAGGGAGCGCGTAGAGAATTTCGCCGTCATTTTAATCTGAGATGACACGACCGTGTTCCATCAGCGTATGCAATTAAAACACGGATATCTAATTTTGAGGAAACCGGTTCGGCAATGAAAAATAAACCTCCAGGCCGTGACCGAACCGTCCGTACACCACAGAATGTTCAAGCTTTACAAGATGCTGTCACACGAAGTCCACGTCGGTCGATCCGTCGTCTCCCAGCATCTTTACGATCGCATAGTTCAAGCGTTCGAAGAATGTTAGCGAAGGAGTTGCAATACCATCCGTAAGTTGCAGATCGTCCAGGAACTGAAACAGAACGATGCAGTTGTGGGAGCACAATTCTGTAATGTAATGCTTCAGAAGATAAACGATAACGAAGAGTTTGTTCACTAACCGTAGATGTCAGACGAAGCGCATTTCCACCTCAGCGGATTTGTTAACGAGCAAAATTTCAGATACCAGGTACAAGAAAATCCTACGCAGCTACACCAGCGTCCGTCGTACAGCCAGAAAGCGACCGTGTGGTGTGCTACGTCATCTTACAGTGTTATAGGACCTTATTTTTTTTGTGGATGACAACGGTCTTGCGATTACAGTGACGTCGGCTCGTTACGTAGCCGTGCTTGAAACCTTTGTTGCGGAACAACAAAAGAGATTTCCACCGATTCTTAACACAGCCTGGTTTCAACAAGACGGAGCAACGTCACATACTGCACGAATATCGACGGCAGCTGTACGCCGATTGTTTGGACAACGTGTCATTTCACGAAACGGTGACATTAGATGGCCTCCCAGATCGCCTGATCTTTCAGCTTGCGATTACTTTTTGCGGGGTCACCTTAAAAGCAAAGCGAAGAGACCTCGTGAGTGTTTACGAAGAAGAGGAGGTATTCTTTAAAAAATAAACTAAAATGTATGTATCCTAAAACGGCAACATTTGTGCAATTACAAGAAATAAAATTCATTTTCTAAAAAAAATTTTTCATTAGCGTTATTTAATTTTTTAAATTTACCGTTTCTTTGAATCATCCTGTATCATTTCAACAGAAAATTTAAAAGAATTTGAACACGTATAAAACCAATTTTTTTTTGTTCCCCAATAAAGGATTTTCGGAAATCAATATTTCATAATAGTTAATAAAATTTAGGTTTATGAAATCAGCCTATTGAAACTAATAAATACTCGTAAAATTGATATACATAATTTTGTATACAAACATTTTAGAATTACAATAAAAATCGATTAATCAGCTTCTTAATTTAGTTACTAAAAATATTGCTAAGTTCATAGAAGGCTAAGAATATAATTTCAAAGATAAATCATTATTCTGCAAATAAAACTGCTTTTCACGATTTAAGTAAAATAATAATAATAATAATTAGTTTACATCTTATCAAATTATCATGAACCGAACAAACGTCACAAAACATTCGACTACAACTGCGCGAATCAGTTCAAGGATATTTGTATAGACTAAACTATTTACAAATGAATAATACATTTGACGTGACGGTTAATTTTCTAAACAACCCCCCATCCCCGACAACGATAACAATAGCAACAACAATAACAGTGAACAACTCCACCCTTCTAGTGATCACTTTGTAAGCCAACGCCCAAGGAAAAACGGATAGTGTTATAACCACCTCGCAAAATTCCCCAATGACAATAAAATAATTATTTTTTGATACCTAAATAATCTAATTAAATATATTTGCATTAATTAAAACGTAAGATATACTGATTTTAAAAAATAATATTTATTTAGTAATTTTTATTAATATTAATATGAAAATGGAAAAAGTATTTAAATTTCTGATATCCACTATTAACATGTTTAGAGCTAAAGGATTGGCTTCTATAGTACAGTGGTATTAGCACTGGAAAGTTCATCCAAAAAGTTCTGGATTCAAATCCTTTTATATATATATATATATATATAAAATGAATGAAAAGGTATATATATATATATATATATAAAATGAATGAAAAGGTATATATATATATATATATATATATATATATATACAAGAGGTGCGACAATAAAGTATTGAGACTGATGTGGAAAAAAAATGTTGCTTACCGGTTTAGGCATGTTTAGTGTTGCCTCCTTCAAAGTAGTTCCCCTCTGATTGCACACACTTGTTCCAGCGGTTCTGCCATTGACTGTAACATTTCTGGAACTCATCTTCTGCAATATCCTCCAAGACCCTCGTCACAGCTTTTTGGACATCTTGCGTTGTTTGAAAACGGTGTCCCTTGACCCCCATTTTGACTCTTGGAAATAGAAAAAAGTCGCACGGAGCGATATCTGGTGAATAAGGTGGCTGTGGTAGTACTGAAATTTGTTTTGAGGTTAAAAACTGCTGTACTACGAGAGCAATATGGGATGGCGCATTATCGTGATGCAGAATCCAATTATCGGCGATGTTGCCACGGACACGAAGAACTCGTTTACGAAGTCTTTCTAAAATTTCTTTATATAAATATCGGTTAACTGTTTGTCCAGGAGGCACCCGCTCTTTATGAACAATTCCCTTGGAATCGAAGAAGCACTCAAGCGTGCGTTTTAGCTTTTACATGCGAGCTTTTTTGGTCTGGGTGATCCCTTTGAGCACCGTTACGAACTTTGGCGTTTTATCTCTGGATCGTATTGAAAAAACCGACCTTCATCACCAGTGATAACACGGCTCAACAAATCTGGATCGATTTCCGTTTGCTCTAACAGATCGGCTGCCACATTTTTCCGTGTTTCTTGCTGTCGTTGTGCGAGATTTTTGGGGACCATTTTTGCACAAATCTTTCTGGTACCAATATCTTCAGTTAATATTAGACGAACCGTTTCTCGATCGATGTCGAGTTCTTCTGCGATCATTTTCACGGATAATCTTCGATCAGATCGTACGATTTCACGCACCCCTGGTCAAGTTGACATCTGTCCGTGAGGTTGATTGTCGTCCACTGCGGTCTTCATCTTCAACATTCGTTGGGCCTTCGCTAAAAATTTTATGCCGCCGAAAAACTTGAGCAATTGACATAACGTCCTCTCCGAAAGCCTTCTGAACCTTACCGTAAGTTGTCGTCTCGTTTTCACCCGATTTAACGCAAAAAGAAACGGCATACCGTCGCGCAATATTTTGCGGTTTCATTTCTGTGACGAGAGACACAAACACGCGTTCGCTTATTACAGCACAACTCACGACCGAGCAGTTGCATCAATGTGCCGCTTGGACTAGAAGTAGCTTATAGACCGAGGTGAAAGACGGTGTGCCTACGCAAGCTGCAGGGTTGCCACATCTTGCAAAGAAAAATCAGTCTCATTACTTTATCGTCGCACCTCGTACATATAATTCATAACAATTAATAATAATTTACATTTCATTAATATTTATAATATACCGAATGCCCCACGCAAAAAAACGCTGAAACTTTTAGGACGTATTCTACTGGAGAAAATAATGAAAAAGTTTGTATAAACATAGGTCTGGAAACGCTTTATTTTCGAGTTACAGCTAACGAAAGATTTCGCCCGATTTCCTTTTTTTTTTTTTTTTTTGTCTTCAGTCATTTGACTGGTTTGATGCAGCTCTCCAAGATTCCCTATCTAGTGCTAGTCGTTTCATTTCAGTATACCCTCTACATCCTACATCCCTAACAATTTGTTTTACATATTCCAAACGTGGCCTGCCTACACAATTTTTCCCTTCTACCTGTCCTTCCAAAATTAAAGCGACTATTCCAGGATGCCTTAGTATGTGGCCTATAAGTCTGTCTCTTCTTTTAACTATATTTTTCCAAATGCTTCTTTCTTCATCTATTTGCCGCAATACCTCTTCATTTGTCACTTTATCCACCCGTCTGATTTTTAACATTCTCCTATAGCACCGCATTTCAAAAGCTTCTAATCTTTTCTTCTCAGATACTCCGATCGTCCACGCTTCACTTCCATATAAAGCAACACTCCAAACATACACTTTCAAAAATCTTTTCCTGACATTTAAATTAATTTTTGATGTAAACAAATTATATTTCTTACTGAAGGCTCGTTTAGCCTGTGCTATTCGGCATTTTATATCGCTACTGCTTCGTCCATCTTTAGTAATTCTACTTCCCAAATAACAAAATTCTTCTACCTCCATAATCTTTTCTCCGCCTATTTTCACATTCAGCGGTCCATCTTTATTATTTCTACTACATTTCATTACTTTTGTTTTGTTCTTGTTTATTTTCACGCGATAGTTCTTGCGTAGGACTTCATCTATGCCGTTCATTGTTTCTTCTAAATCCTTTTTATTCTCGGCTAGAATTACTATATCATCAGCAAATCGTAGCATCTTTATCTTTTCACCTTGTACTGTTACTCCGAATCTAAATTGTTCTTTAACATCATTAACTGCTAGTTCCATGCAAAGATTAAAAAGTAACGGAGATAGGGAACATCCTTGTCGGACTCCATTTCTTATTATGGCTTCTTTCTTATTTCTTCAATTGCTACTGTTGCTGTTTGGTTCCTGTACATGTTAGCAATTGTTCTTCTATCTCTGTAAATATTTTCATAAATATTACACACCAGTTTGTATAATCTATCAATCGCCTCCTCCCCTGCACTGCGCAGTAATTCTACAGGTATTCCGTCTATTCCAGGAGCCTTTCTGCCATTTAAATCTTTTAATGCCCGAATTTCCGTTATAATAAAAAGAGGGCCAACTGCAATTTTTGGGACTCGGTTTTCTTATGTAATTTGAACTGAAAATAGGATAAAACAGGTCCCAGAAATGTAACTCCAGTAATTTTTAAGATATCCCACGTAAAAAACAAAATTCGGTGTCGAAAAACAAGTTTTTTTTTAGGTTCTTAATACAACAGCTTTATTAAATTACTAATAAATGCGAAAGATTTACTTACAAAACTCGTAGACAAATTAATTTTGAGATAATTAACGTAAATACAGTCGATAAAAAATGTTTAAAATCGGTTTTTTATTAAAGCAAAACAGACAAAAAATCGTATTGTTTCTGTACCAAATAAACATTATTTTTAAACATTCATCGGTGTATTCAGTATTTACGAACGAAAGGATCATTTCCGAGGTATTCGTTCTCTGTTGAACGCCAAGTAATTATCGTGTTAACGATGAAGATCGCGTGATTCAGCATATACAGCGTAACCCGGGCACTAGTACAAGGTAAATTTCATGTCGCACTGGTTTATCAAAAAACAAAGAGTGGCGCATCCTACGGAAAGAAAATCTTTATCCTTTCCGCTTGCATAAGGTTAAAAATTTGCGGCTAACAGATTACCCCCCCCCTCGGCGATTAAACCCCCGGCGATTAAACTTCTGTCATTGACTTCTAGACAACGCTGATATTGTAAATTCAATTTTATTTACTGATGAAGCCCCTTTATGAGAAACGGAGTCTTCGGTTCTAAAAATAATCATTTATGGAATCCGCTGTAGAAGCTAAGTTCCGATGTAAATTTCACATTAACGTTTGGTGTGGCATTATTTATGACAAAATTCTGGGACCGTTTGTTTTCAATAAAAATCTCACCCCTTCAATGGATGATGTATCTTTAAAAAATAAATTGCAAATGATTTTCCAACACGATGGTGAAACGCCATATTTTCTTTAGTAGCTATAAATCACTTGAATGCTAATTTCTTAAACCGGATTGGACGCGATAGTCCGATCGATTGGCCACCGCGATGACTTTACTAAACGCCACAAGATTACTTCGTTTGGGGCCACATGAAAGCCGCAGTACAGAGTGATTTATTAGTCCTGTTACCCGATTTTTAAATGTAATTTAAGAAAGGGAAATTTAGGTGGAATAAAAAAATGTATTTGTTACTTGCAAAAGAGATTTAATACAAACCTATTACTTACATAATCGTTAAAGAATATGCTCAAAATGTCCACCCCTTGCGGTTATACACGCACGGACTCTTTTCATCATATTAGCAGAAACCTTTTAAAGAGCAGCATTGGAAATATTCGCGATTAAGTCTGTAATACTGACTAAGTTCATCAATGGTGTAAGGATTGTTTTTGAAGGCCTCGAACTTAATAAAGCCCCACAGAAAGCAGTCGGGAGATGTGAGGTCTGGGGACCTTGGAGGCCGTAACCCTTTGCTTATTATTCGATCATCAGAGAACTCTTGCAGAAAATCCACGGTTTCTCGAGACGTGTGGCATGCCGTCTTGCTAAAACCGGCAATACCGTTCTTGAGGTTCCAGGAGGGACACAAATTGTCGCACAATATTCCTGTATACTTCACCGTTTACTGTCTGTTCGAAGAATACGGGTCCGACTATACGATGACGAGATATCGCACACCACGCACCAATTTTTTCAGGATGCAAAGATTTGTCTTTTAAAGCGTTACGATTTTCGACCGTCCAAATTCGACAGTTTTGACTGTTCGCATAACCGTCGGGATGGATCCGAGCTTCATCGCTAAAGAACACTGCGTTTAAAAATTCGATTCCGTTATCGTTTACGAGAGACCTAAACAGACGGAAATATTGCAATCGCTTGTCAATAATGAAATGTAGTAGAAATAACAAAGATGGACAATTGAACGTGAAAATAGGAGGAGAAAAGATTATGGAGGTAGAAGAATTTTGTTGTTTGGGAAGTAGAATTACTGAAGATGGACGAAGCAGGAGCGATATAAAATGCCGAATAGCACAGGCGAAACGAGCCTTCAGTAAGAAATATATTTGTTTACATCAAAAATTAATTTAAACGTCAGGAAAAGATTTTTGAAAGTGTATGTTTGGAGTGTCGCTTTATATGGAAGTGAAACTTGGACGATCGGAGTATCTGAGAAGAAAAGATTAGAAGTTTTTGAAATGCGGTGCTATAGGAGAATGTTAAAAATCAGACAGGTGGATAAAGCGACAAATGAAGAGGTGTTGTGGCAAATAGATGAAGAAAGAAGCGTTTGGAAAAATATAGTTAAAAAAGAGACAGACTTATAGGCCACATATTAAGGCATCCTGGAATAGTCCCTTTAATATTGGAGGTGCAGGTAGAATGTAGAAATTGTGTAGGCAGGCAACGTTTTGAATATGTAAAACAAATTGTTAGGGATGTAGGATGTAGGGGATATACCGAAACTAAACGATTAGCACTAGATCTTGGAGAGCTGCATCAAACCAGTCAAATGACTGAAGACAAAAAAAAAGTGACAATATTTATTATAATCCAAATTACCTTAGTCTCTTCTGCTCTACCTTCCTTGTTTTCAATATCCTACGCTCTATTGAATTTAAAACATTTTGGAACAAAAATAATAAACCTAATCATTAAAATAGATTCAGTAAGCTGCTGTTTAAGTGAGATCTGTTAACCAAGATGCAAATTATCTAGGAAGGTAACTTTTTCTAATTTTAATGCTACTTATCGTATTAATCAAAAAATTTGAATGATGAATTATATAAAACTTAAAAACAAGTAATCAAACAAATTCACTTTTTAAAATTGTGAATAAAATGTGAATTTATTCACAATTTATTCGTAGTAAAGGAACCACTTTTGAGAAACGGTTTTGAATACTACTAAATTAATCTGATACTGCTTGAACAGACTGACTAAGCAAAAAAGAAAGCTTGGAAGAATCTTACTACAACGTGACAAAATACTAAAAGTAAATTTTCTATTATTTAATTTCAGCAAGTGTCACAAAGAGCAGAATGTACTGACACTGATGATGAAATTATTTATGATTAAATGAAGATGCAATTTTGTCGATCACAAAGTCAATAAAAACAAAGAAATTGTACAACAGACGGGCAAACATTCACCGAACAAAAAGCACATCTTATAAAAAAAAAAAAAACATTAGTCATAATATGCGACCAAACATGGGAAAAGGGACCGCATCTTCACCTCGATCAAATTTAAGTCGGTATCCCTGGAAAGAGCAACTTGATAATTTGATATAAATTTTATTGAGGGATATCAAAAACCGTTAAAGTAACTACCGATTGAATCTGCAATTACAAAAAAAATATGTTTTGAGAAAAAGCTCATTAAACTTAAACATTACTCACTATCAGGAACACACAAGTAACTGCAATCATGTGAATGAAAATTTTTTCCTGATTTCAGATATGTTATCAAAATTTACTTGGGATTCATAAATTTGACGCTGCGAAAAGATAACTGTATGCATGTAACAACAAAAACTGCTTGTGAGTTTAATAAAAATAGTAATAGTCTTTAGAAACTGAATCTATGTTAAACTAGAATTTACAACTTGAGCGCTAATAATTTAAACAATTGATTTTTGAGAAAAAAATTACTATTTTTACATAATATAATTAAAAATTATTTTGTTTTGTGTCGTTAGCGCTTTTGAGATAGGGATGCAGAACTGTATCTATCTTCTTCTTGTACCTGAATCTCAGCATTGCTATCGATAGTTCTGCGGTTTCAACAAGAGGTGAATACCCAGCATGAATACATAAAATATCTCTGCAATTTATCACAGAAATTTATCAAAAAGTATCTTTTTGATAAAATTCTTATAAAAGAGAAAAGATACTTTTCTCTTTTATAAAATAATCCTGTTGTGGGAATAGCTCTAGGGAAGTCCACTTGAGACTCAGTCACACTTGTCTTGGTGTGTTTTACAGGAGGAGTTTCTACTAACTTCTTCGTAGAAACTACTCTTTTTTTCAGTTTAGCCTCCGGGAATCACCGTAAGGTATTACTTCAGAGGATGTTATGTATGAACGTAAATGAAGTGTAATCTTGTACAGTCTCAGGTCGACCGTTCCTGAAATGTGTAGTTAATTGAAGCCCAACCACCAAAGAACACCGGAATACAGGAGTAGTGTAGAAACTACAACTTTGTATTCATAAGAAAAACAGAAATGGCCAAACTGCATGATTTTTTTTTTTTTTGTCTTCAGTCATTTGACTGGTTTGATGCAGCTCTCCAAGATTCCCTATCTATGCTAGTCGTTTCATTTCAGTATACCCTCTACATCCTACATCCGTAACAATTTGTTTTACGTATTCCAAACGTGGCCTGCCTACACAATTTTTCCCTTCTACCTGTCCTTCCAATATTAAAGCGACTATTCCAGGATGCCTTAGTATGTGGCCTATAAGTCTGTCTCTTCTTTTAACTATATTTTTCCAAATGCTTCTTTCTTCATCTATTTGCCGCAATACCTCTTCATTTGTCACTTTATCCACCCATCTGATTTTTAACATTCTCCTATAGCACCGCATTTCAAAAGCTTCTAATCTTTTCTTCTCAGATACTCCGATCGTCCAAGTTTCACTTCCATATAAAGCGACACTCCAAACATACACTTTCAAAAATCTTTTCCTGACATTTAAATTAATTTTTGATGTAAACAAATTATATTTCTTACTGAAGGCTCGTTTAGCTTGTGCTATTCGGCATTTTATATCGCTCCTGCTTCGTCCATCTTTAGTAATTTTACTTCCCAAATAACAAAATTCTTCTACCTCCATAATCTTTTCTCCTCCTATTTTCACATTCAGCGGTCCATCTTTGTTATTTCTACTACATTTCATTACTTTTGTTTTGTTCTTGTTTATTTTCATGCGATAGTTCTTGCGTAGGACTTCATCTATGCCGTTCATTGTTTCTTCTAAATCCTTTTTATTCTCTGCTAGAATTACTATATCATCAGCAAATCGTAGCATCTTTATCTTTTCACCTTGTACTGTTACTCCGAATCTAAATTGTTCTTTAACATCATTAACTGCTAGTTCCATGTAAAGATTAAAAAGTAACGGAGATAGGGAACATCCTTGTCGGACTCCCTTTCTTATTAGGGCTTCTTTCTTATGTTCTTCAATTGTTATTGTTGCTGTTTGGTTCCTGTACATGTTAGCAATTGTTCTTCTATCTCTGTATTTGAACCCTAATTTTTTTAAAATGCTGAACATTTTATTCCAGTCTACGTTATCGAAAGCCTTTTCTAGGTCTATAAACGCCAAGTATGTTGGTTTGTTTTTCTTTAATCTTCCTTCTACTATTAATCTGAGGCCTAAAATTGCTTCCCTTGTCCCTATACTTTTCCTGAAACCAAATTGGTCTTCTCCTAACACTTCTTCCACTCTCCTCTCAATTCTTCTGTATACAATTCTAGTTAAGATTTTTGATGCGTGACTAGTTAAACTAATTGTTCTGTATTCTTCACATTTATCTGCCCCTGCTTTCTTTGGTATCATAACTATAACAGTTTTTTTGAAGTCTGATGGAAATTCCCCATTTTCATAAATATTACACACCAGTTTGTATAATCTATCAATCGCTTCCTCACCTGTACTGCGCAGTAATTCTACAGGTAGTCCGTCTATTCCAGGAGCCTTTCTGCTATTTAAATCTTTTAATGCTCTCTTAAATTCAGATCTCAGTATTGTTTCTCCCATTTCATCCTCCTCAACTTCCTCTTCTTCCTCTATAACACCATTTTCTAATTCATTTCCTCCGTGCATGATATTTTTTATAATTTTCCACTCTTTATTTTTGAAATATGTAAGCCGGTCATAAATTCTAACAAAGATATCTCTGCTTTCACTTCCTTTGATTATAGGTAGGTCTAAACGAGAGATGGGGTAGAATTTTGAGGCAATTTCTGCTAGTTGTGCCAGTAAATTAGCTTTTCCTTTAAGACTTCATTTTCACTTATGTAAATCATATGAGTGAAGTTAAGGACCTTTTGCAACAACTGGTGTAAAACATTTTATGCTACCTAATGTTGCAATACATAAAATAACTGACATTATATTTGTTTATTTTGAATGTAAATAGCAGTTTCTGCAATAACCTAAAAACCACATTTTTTGACCTGAATCACTAAAAACAGCGTACTGAGAATTCTGCCTGGTAAATTTAAGTTAGTTTTTCCTGTGTTCAATCACATATAGTTTTAATTTACAAAAAGAACTACCCATTTATAATAGCATTTTGAAGATAAGCTTCTAGAGAAATGTACGCTAAAAAATTTCCGTTTAAAATAGAGTTTTTGTTTGTTATGCGGTCCATCTAACTACATGAAACTCAATTATTGCAACATCTTACTACATGAAGCATACATATGTTCGCTACAAGACTATTATATCTTCCACATTTCTTATTCCCGCTGTTCAATCATAAGTTTTTAAAATTATATGCAGATTAATGCAATAGGGCAAGCATTAACAAATTGATTTCTACGTGACTTAAATTATACGTCAACAATTTTAAAGTAAACCTTCAAAAGGCAATAAAAAACTCTTGAACAATCGATCGGTCTCTTCGACATCTTTATTTTATTTTAAGGTTTGTTTAAATGATACTGAACAGTATAAGTTAACAGTAAAAAATAGTGTATCATCAATATAAATTAGAAACTATAATTTTTTTTAATTTAAAATAAAAGATTAGTTTTAAACAGAAAATAATGAATAAACTGAGGTTCACGATATCCAGACAAGACATGATCTAACTACCCTTAATAAGCATGAATAAGTATGTAGAATTAACAATAATTTTGATTTTCTTTTTCGTACCTGGCCATGATCACCTCCAGTCGGTGGTGGAATCCAATCATCCATTTCAAAACAATGCTACCTAAAACAAAAAAAAAAATTACATTATTGGATTTTATTAATTTTTACTCTCCTGGTAGTATTGCAAGAACCAAAAATTAATTCTTTAGGGGCAAGAAAGGGATGGGGGAGACAACTAACATTTAAAAATATTGATCATTGAATTTTTCAGAATTTCTTTTAGTTTATTTACACTTTTAATAATTTTTTTTTTGTGTTCAGTTATTTGACTGGTTTGATGTAGCTCTCCAAGATTCCCTATCTAGTGTAAGTAGTTTCATTTCGATATACCCCTTACATCCTACATCCCTAACAATTTGTTTTACATATTCCAAACTTTGCCTGCCTACACAATTTTTTCCTTCTAACTGTCCCTCCAATATTAAAGCGACTATTTCAGGATGCCTTAATATGTGTCCTATAAATCTGTCTCTTATTTTGGCTATATTTTTCCAAACGCTTCTTTCTTTATCTATTTGCCGCAACACCTCTTCATTTGTCACTTTATCCACCCGTCTGATTTTTAATATTCTCCTATAGCACCTCATTTCAAAAGCTTCTAATCTTTTCTTCTCAGATACTCCGATCGTGCAAGTTTTACTTCCATATAAAGCAACGCTCCAAACATGTACTTTCAAAAATCTTTTCCTGATGTTTAAATTAATTTTTGAAGTAAACAAATTATATTTCTTACTGAAGGCTCGTTTAGCTTGTGCTATTCGGCATTTTATATCGCTCCTGCTTCGTCCATCTTTAGTAACTTCCCAAATAACAAAATTCTTCTACCTCCATAATCTTTTTCACATTCAGTGGTCCATCTTTGTTATTTCTACTACATTTCATTACTTTTGTTTTGTTCTTGTTTATTTTCACGCGATAGTTCTTGCGAAGGACTTCATCCATGCCGTTCATTGTTTCTTCTAAATCCTTTTTACTCTCAGCTAGAATTACTATATCATCAGCAAATCGTAGCATATTTATCTTCTTTTAATAATAATAAATGTAAATATTAAGTTAATAAACTTTTAATAATAATACTAGAATAAAATGTCATCATAACTCATTGACAACCATCAAAAAGAAAAATTCTGATAACTTTTTATTGGTTTACATGTTTATAGAAGTTTTTTCAGTTTCTTCCATTTAACATAGTTAAAGTAGAAAAATAAAAAGATGTTCTTAGAAGTGATTTTATAGTTGGGGAAGCAGAAAAGATATTAAAAATAACATTTCTTTTAATTTAAAAAAAAATCATTTTTTTATTTAAACAAATAATGGTAATTTTACAATAAAATCATCATAAATTGACCCCAATCCAAAAAAAATATCTTAGGTAAATTTTTTCTTCAATAATTATTATTGTAACACTACATAAGAATAAATAACCAATGCCAGGAAAGAATTACAACTTTGTTGTCATTTTTTTTGTGTTTAAAACAAATATAAATGTAAAATCCTAATTCTGATTCATTACAGATGCAATACTACTTATTTATTTTCATTGCACAGTTCTCGTAATACGTTGTAAACAAAGCGGAAAACACAATATTGCTGTAATTTAATGTTTTAACACCCACTCTAATCAAATTAAATTATTTTTATATGGTTCTGAAAGCCCACTTAGTTTTTTTGGTAATACTCAACAAAAATACTTAGAAAAGTATGGCTTTTAACAGGGCAATACTAAACAGAATACATAAAATGTAAACAGAATACATAAAGCTATACGGTTTGAAAAATAGATAATAGTAAATTATGTAAATGTTCATAAAACTTAAAAAAAACTACAGATTCTGAAAAAAATTAATTTAACATTAGGGTCCAGAGGAAAAATTATGAAAATTACAAAATTAAAAAAAACATTTTGACAGTATTTATATTTGGCAAATTCATAGTACTGATATATACGTGCAGTCAAATACATAAAACAATAATTGTTGTTTTATTTAATATTTCAGAAAAAGTAAACAATGAAAATAATAACGAATATCACTTCTAAAGAGAGGAAAAACTATGAATGACGTAAGGTATTATTTCAGATGATGATATGTATGAGTGTAGTCTTGTAAAATCTCAGGTTGACCGTTCCTGTGATGTACAGTTAATTGAAACCAATCACCAAGCATCAGTATCCATTACCTAGTATTCAAATTTGTATAAAAGTAACTCCTTTACTACGATTTAAACCACAGAACTCTACTTTACTGACTATTCTATTTATAAATCCCAAATGACAAATTCTATATCAGCCATTGTTTTACTTTTTTTATTCATCTTAAAAATGTTACATAGTCTATTGACAAAACAGGTTTATAACTTTCATTTTGTAATATAATTAAACAAGAAAATAATGGCCAAAATTTGGTCGATCGACAAAGAATTAATTTTTTTTAATCATTAAACACGATTCAGGTGTCATAAAAGTTTAAATCTCAAATTAATATCGTTGCTGACTGTCATGTACAAAGCAAAACAAATTATTTGTATTTTTCATATTTACAGTGTACCGTTGCTACTATATTAATTAAATGTGAGGAAACATTTCTCTGATCTTATAAATTTATACTTAGTCACAATTTTTTTCTTTTTTTGCTTAATGATCTTGCAACATATGGCAGTGGAATTTTTGTAGCGTATGAAAAATTCCATACTTGACCAGGATTTGAACCCAGGACCCCTGCATGAAAGGCCTAGATGCTACCACACTGCCATAGAGATCAGCGCTATTTCAATTAATTTATAATATTTTAATTTAAAACACTCTTTTGTGTAGTCCTAAATTTTAATAAAATTATGTTTTTGAAGAACAAAATTTTTTTATCTGGGAAATTATGTTTTTAAACCGAAAATTAAATTTAAATTTTCTAATAAACTTTGATTTTATTTTTAATAAACTGTTTATTTATCAAATAAAATATCTCCGTAGCAGAGTGGTAGTGCCTCGGCCTTTTATCCGGGAGGTCTTGGGTTTGAATCGTGGTCCAGGCATGGTATTTTTCATATGTTGCAAAATTTCATTCCATATTCCCACACACAAGCTTAAAAAACTTCTGCGGTGGATTAATTCATATAATAACACTTTGTTATTAATTTAATCAAACAAAGCTTTACATTCTTCTAATGTTTTCTTAGAGAGAGAGAGAGAGAGAGAGAGAGAGAGAGAGAGAGAGAGAGAGAGAGAGTGAGTGAGAGAGAGAGAGAGAGAGAGAGAGGGGAAATTGATGGGATTTTTATGGTTAAGTTAACTTTGTAAGATAATTAAACATGATATATATACTTTTTATTACTCAGAAAATGTGGACATTGATTATTTCCGACAACAAAGAATAAGCAATTTAATAATGCTTTCTACAAAAGTTTACTGACAAATATCACGCTATATATGTAATTATAAAAGTAATATAAATGATTAATTTTTATTAATACGTACTTCTATATTTTATTTTTATTGACTTTTCAAATTTAAAAATAAAATTTCATTTGCATTTACTATTTACTCTATTCTAAATTCTTCATAAGTTAGTAATAAAGTTTTAAACCCCAATTTCTGTGGCGGTGTGGTAGCTTCCAGTCTTTCATCCGGAAATCTTGGGTTCGAATCCGTCAGGCATGGCATTTTTCACACACTACATATTTACTATTTGCAAGAACTATCGCATGAAAATAAACAAGAACAAAACAAAAGTAATAAAATGTAGTAGAAATAACAAAGATGAACCGCTGAATGTGAAAATAGGAGGAGAAAAGATTACGGAGATAGAAGAATTTTGTTATTTGGGAAGTAGAATTACTAAAGATGGACGAAGCAGGAGCGTTATAAAATGTTGAATAGCACAAGCTAAACGAGCCTTCAGTAAGAAATATAATTTGTTTACATCAAAAATTAATTTAAATGTCAGGAAAAGATTTTTGAAAGTGTATGTTTGGAGTGTCGCTTTATATGGAAGTGAAACTTGGACGATCGGAGTATCTGAGAAGAAAAGATTAGAAGCTTTTGAAATGCAGTGCTGTAGGAGAGTTAAAAATCAGATGGGTGGATAAAGTAACAAATGAAGAGGTATTGCGGCAAATAGATGAAGAAAGAAGCGTTTGGAAAAATACAGTTAAAAGAAGAGACAGACTTATAGGCCACATACTAAGGCATCCTGGAATAGTCGCTTTAATATTGGAAGGACAGGTAGAAGGAAACAATTGTGTAGGCAGGCCACGTTTGGAATATGTAAAACAAATTGTTAGGGATGTAGGATGTAGAGGGTATACTGAAATGAAACGACTAGCACTAGATAGGGAATCTTGGAGAGCTGCATCAAACCAGTCAAATGACTGATAACAAAAAAAAACATAATTTCTTTTATCAAAATGACCAAAGCAGATGATGCCCATTAAAAATAAGTTTTAAAATACTTTTATAAATATGGTAAATAAAATAAATATTAATTTTTCCTGTTTTTTTTTTTCTTTGTAAAATTTAAGGTAACAGGGAATTTACTATTTGCAGTTATCAGAAAATAAAGCCAATGGAATAGTAAACAAGGTTCCTGGACCACTCAACATGAAAATCATTACCTTCCTACAACAAAATAAATCAATGGTTCATGAGCTTTATTGACGCTTGTACCTAACGGGATCTAACTTACACCCGTATAACCAAAATGAAGAACAAACAAATGATCAAAGATAACTAAAACAATCCACGGAGAACTGCACAAAAACCAACCACAAACAGAAAATAGTTTCAAGGCTTTCTGCGATATTTATGACCATCCATTCATAAACCCTCAAAAAATTGAAACACTTATCCAGGATGGAAGTACAGCATAAAGGGCCAACAATTTTATGGCAACTATATCTCAAAAAAATATTTATGTAGATAAGTTTCAAAGAATACAATGGCTGAAAGAAAATACTGACACAAGTATAAGGGAATAACTTGGAACAACTTCAATATATATAATGGAAATATTTAGAAAACAGCACTCATTTATCAGAATTTTTAGCCAGCATTATTTACCAAATAAAATATTTCACTTATAAAAAATAACATAAAATCAATTTTAATTTTAATTTTTTTTTAAATAAATAATTATATTTTTCTAATTTTAACAGTAAAGAAGGAATTTTTGCCCCACCACTATGTTTTATATCATAATCATTGTACCATATATATCTTCTTTTTTTCTGAGAAACACATAAACACAGCTACAGCTTTATTTAAAAACAAAGTAGTCAATCGGATTTCGGTGGAAAATGGGCCGATATAGAGTTTAACATAGATTCAAAACAGTCTCTTTATTAATTTTAATAAATGGTTATTTATATTTATTTATTTTATTTAATCAAACTTAACCTACACTCGCTTCGCTCGCTAACCTTGACTAATTAACACCGTAATTTTTTGAGTATTTATTTAATAATTATTGCAATTTGATTATTTAAATAATCTAAACACTCCGATTGACTACTTTGTTTTTAAATAAAGCTGTAGCTGCAGTGGCGTTAATACGTAAGTACCAAAAATCAGAATAATTCACCTCAACTGATTCTATAGAATTTATGCTATCTAGTTCCTTTAAAAAGAAAAAGAAAAAACAAATAGCAGTGATATTTTTATTTTATTATTAGTAATATTGTTAAGTAACATTAGTGGAAATAAACTGCATACATAAAGTAACAAAAAAAGATTACTTAAATTTTCCATCTTCCTAAACAACTAGAAAGGAAAAATAGGATAAAAATAATGGCAACTTGCTGTTTTGTTCAGAAAAAACTGCATATTTTTAATGTTAGACGAATATTTTTTAATGTTAAGTTTTTAAATCATGCTACAATGCTTTCAATCACACTGACAACAATCTGTGGTAACTTGTGCTGCTGTTTTCAATTCTGTTATCAGCCGATATATAAAATTGCTATGAACACTGGTGTGAGCATGCTAGTTATACATTTTGTGCATACAACTTTTTATTTTTTTTTTTAGCCTCCGGGAATCATCGTCAGGTATTACTTCAAAGGATAAATGAGGATGTGTGAGTGTAAGTGAAGTGTATTCCTGTACAGTCTCAGGTCGGCCATTTCTGAGGTGTGTGGTTAATTGAAACCCAACCGCTAAAGAACACCAGAATCCAGGAGTAGCGTAGAAACTACTCCTTTGTATTCATAAGAAAAACAGAAATAGCCAAAACTGCAAGATATTTTTTATAATATTCCACTCTTTATTTTTGAAATATGTAAGCCGGTCATAAACTGTAGCAAAGATATCTCTGGTTTCACTTCCTTTGATTACAAGTTGGTTTAAACCAGACATGGAGTAGAATTTGATGCAATTTCTGCTAGCTGTGCCAGTAAATTAGCTTTTCCTTTAAGACTTCATCTTCACTTATGTAAATCATATGAGTGAAGTTAAGGACCTTTTGCAACCGGTGCAAAGGTTCATAAAAAACATTTTATGCTACCTAATGTTGCAATACATAAAATAAATGACTTTATATTTGTTTATTTTGAATGTAAGTAGCAGTTTCTGCAATAACCTAAAAACCACATTTTTTGATTTGAATCACTAAAAACAGCGTACTGAGAATTCTGCCTGGTGAAGATAAGGTAGTTTTTCCTGCGTTCAATCACATAGTTTTAATTTACAAAAAGGAATTGCCCATTTATAATAGCATTTTGAAGATAAGCTTCCAGAGAAATGTACGCTAAAAAATTTGCATTCAAAATAGAGTTTTTGTTTGTTAGTCAGTCCATCTGACTACATGAAACTCACTTATTGCAACACCAAAGAACACCGGTATCCACAATTTAGTATTCAAATCTGTATAAAATACTAGATCGTGGATACCAGTATTCTTTGATGGTTGAGTTTCAATTAACCACAAATCTCAGAAATGGTCAACCTGGGATTGTACAAGACTACACTGTGCATACTCCTACACACACCTGTCTAAACCTACAAGTCATACATTCAGTTAATATTAAAAACAAACCACTAAAATCTAAGGTAATGCTTCTATTATATGATGGCATTTTTTTTAATATAAGGACATGATAATATTGTTTTTACGCATAAACTCAATAAAAGTTATAATAAGAATATGTATTAAAATAGAAGTTTTATTTTAAATTTGGAAATTACTTCTTGATAATTTATCTTTATAGCAACACTTGTTTTATATTATTCAATGTTTTATTTGCACTCTAATAAACAAAATCATAAAAGTTATTCGCTGATTTGTAATAATATTCAAAAATGTTTACAACAAATGACATAATCATATGTATAACTCCCATACGTAAATTATTTATTTGGAATAATATTCTTATAAAATGTACAAACAATCCATTTTTATAACAGGCACATTAACGTTAGCATAATTTTATGCTGAAAAAATTTAATTTGCCTGAATATATTCGACTGTCAATACAAATAAAAAAAAGCAGTTCCTATTTAAAAGCAGTATTCTATACTTTATCTGCGAAATGTCTAGAAATCAATGCTCTAAATGATTGCCCTTGATGTGATTAACATTTATTTGTCTTTTCTTTAATTAGGAAAACACACTTTTAGATGTGGTCATAAAATGTATACTAAAATTAAAATGTCAATACATTTAGAATACTTCTAAACATACATTTAAGTACATCTAAAGCTCAAGTCCATTAAGATATAATCTTTTTTCTCTATAAGTTGATTCTCAAGATGTATTTGTGATCTGTTTTAGCCTGGAATAAAATCTATAATATGTCAATATAAAAATCTCTCCACTCTTTAAAACCAACTTGAATCCAAACAAGATATCAAATGAATTATTCAGAATTAATTAACTTTCAAAATATAAATAAAATAGTTTATTATAGACGTACTTTTTCTATAACACATCAAACCATCTTTATGTACTTTTATGATCAACAGACTACTCAATACACCAGCGACACCTGGTAATTTTTGTTAATAATTATTAATAACAACTATCATTGGACACACCAAAAAAGCAAGTTTAATATAAATATACAAATTTATAAAGAAATTTTCACGAATTCAAAGATTCATCATCTGTTTTAAAATACTGTTAAGATCAGGTAACACATTGCAATCATTATATGAAAAAAACTGTCTTAATTGATTAAATACTAGTTATAGTTAAGATTATCGTTTAATTATAGCATTTTACAACTACAGATTCAAAAACCCTTTATATATAAATTGGTGAGTTTAAATCATACATTTAAATTTCTGTAGTAATAAATGTATAAAATTAATACTCTATTATTAATATTACATAACTTTATCAACCAAGAATAACAGTTATTATTTTAACATCTCATGATTCAAGGTTAAAATAATAGTTATTTTAATATTTTTTTTATGGTAAATTAAGTTACACTTTTTTTTTTTTTTTTTTAATTAAAGCAAAATTAATTTCTATTATTGTACTATAGTAGTGTTGTTATTTACAGAAATATAAAATTTAAATATCAATATTCAATGGCTAAACTTGTGCTTTATATACACACACAAGGCAGAAATTTTAAAATAGAATTTTGTTCACAAGAAATTAAAATTTTAAATAAAATTCCACTTATAATGGAATAAAGAGATTTAATTAAATTTCATATTCTGCTTCGATGCCTTTCTCATAATATAAAACAAACACACACTCTAAAAACAAGAAGCTTGACTTAAAATAATGTACTGGTACAAATATATTGATGACAATCTATTATACCTAGGCAACACAAAAGTGTGAAAATTGTGACACCTAGGCCTATTAAAATGCACAATAAATTAAAAGTTACAACTTAACGCATAAACAAGAAACAGATAAATTTTATTTACTAATCACCATACTAAAGAAAAAACAAAGGCAAACTTTAAAAATAACAGACAATGGTCGGACACATTTATTTTGTAATGCCTCTAATCAAGTAATTTCAAAAAACTTTCTGATTTATGGTTCAGACTATTCAATACATCTATGAGTGGATAGAACTTAATACTATGAAGTACCTAGCACACATAAATGTGTATGTATATATATATATATATATATATAAAATACATGTTTATTGACTATCTTCTACACAACATGAATAAAAACAAAAAAATATAAAATACCCATATAAAGAGCGCAAGACTTAAGAACAAATCATCACAAAAAAAAACAAATACTACTATAATATAAAACTGTGCTGTATCAACTGCATAACATTCTTTGGTGAATAAATCTTAACAATTAGACAATAAGAAATAAACCCAAAACATATATTAAATTAACTTACTGATCACATACTACACTACTAAAAAACTCATAACTATTCTGTGTTAAAAAAACCACTGATGGAAAATAACATCAGTTGGCTTTTAATTAGTGGAAAAAAGCAGTAGCTACCACTAAATATAGCCACAAAAATAATGTAATGCTTTCAGTAATTAGCATTATCCAGTTAAGAAAGAGTATAACAAAATAAAAGTTAGTTTAGTTTATCATTACATTAACAGTAATTGTAAATGGAAAATAGTAAAAGGATAATACAGACAAATAGGTAAATAGCATAAGATCCTAATATTTTGTCAAATTTCAACTTAAATTTAAAAAAAAATGTTTATAAAAAGTCAAAGTTTTAGTTTGAATATTAAAAAATCTCCCAAAATTTAAGCTTGAATAAGCCTATTCATTAATCACATTGCATCCCCTTTCAATAATTCAATAATAACAGAACATAACATTATATTTTAGATATAAACATATCTTTTTAAATCATACTAAATTTTTGACATAAATTTAATGTTAAAATTTCAATCTTAATTGAATACTAAATTTTATATTTATATTATCATTGATAATAAGTTTTTAATAGACATTATTTATTTTTTTATATATAAAAGATTAGGTACTTAGAAGAGCAAAATCTTTAAAATAAATAAAGAATAAATTCACGGAGTAAATTAAAACAAAATTATTATAAATCTATAAAAAAATAGTAATTTTATGAATCAAATGATAATTTAAATTTCTTTTAATCAAATTTGTAGTTTGCAATAAAAAACCTAGACCGAAATAAAATATAATGTAATTAAACAAAACTGTACAAACACAACATAAAATAAACAATTTGAAATTTGACCCAGTTTCATGTGCATGTTAAATGGGTCATATAATGATTTAATAAATAAATTGAGCGTTTTAATGAGCATCATTAACGTCAATTCCAAGAATCTACCAAGATAATGATTTTTTAACGGTTTTTGAGATCTGCCATCTACACAATTCAAAATTATTAGAATTCGGTATTGTATTTACTTTAAACATAAAAATACCGTGTATTCGTTTTATCTACTAAAAGACAACGTATTTTAAAGAAATAGGATACACAATTGTAAATATATTTTATTAAAAAACAATCATTCAAAATATTAAAATCTATAAATGATTTCCGGGAAACATATCAACATGAACTTCCCTCCCTGTATTTTTGCGTAAATAATCCATAACCAATACACTACGTACAGGTAAATCAGTCTTATAAAAAATTAATAAACAACTGACGAATATTTGTCAACAGTTTCACATACCTTATCATGTTAGTGTTACTTTACGAAATATCATTGCGAGATGCGTAGATAAAATGCCAGTGTTTTTATGATAAACGTCTGAGCAATAGACATATCCCCTGTACATCTTCATTACATGGTTAGTTTACTACTTCTACTATAGAGTAGACACGCCTCCTTCGAGTTCGGTGACCTCTACAGGCTAAGACCTTTACTAAAACAAAAGTTTAAAATAAAGGCGGTAATTTGTAATGCAGTAAATAATTTAATCGAATATGTAAAATATAACAAATTCAGAATTTTATACGACTAATTTCTATAAATTTTGAACATATTTTTGGTAAAATTTTAGAATTAATACTACGAATGTAACAGAAGAACCACAGTTGATACAAATTCATGTATTTCATATACATCTTGGTAGACCTAGTAGATATTAGTTATGATTTATGGTAATTTTTCGGAATTTCTTACACCTTTCATTTAATCGTTTTCCTACTACATGAAGTTTCTTTTATATTTCAATATAAGACATTTTTTGCTGCATGCAACTCTAAGCCTAAACTTTTTTATGTGGAGCTAATTTTAATGTTTAAAATTACAATATCTTTATTTAATATAAATTAGACGAGGTTAGCTAGCGAAACTAGTGTAGGTTATGTTTGGTTAGATTATGTTGATAAACGTATTAGTATGATATACTGACGATTCTTCACTGCACTGTACGATCCCTTGTATACCGACAAAACCTTTGTTTTTCTTTTTTTCCTATTTAGCCTCCGGAAATCACCGTCAGGTATTACTTCAGAGAACAAATAAAGATGTATGACTGTAAGTGAAGTGTCAATCTTGTACAATCTCAGGTCGATAATTCCTGAGATGTTTGGTTAATTGAGATCCGACCACCAAAGAACATCGGTATCGACGACCTAGTATTCAAATTCGTTTAAAAGTAACGAGGATTTGAACGTTGTTGGAATCTCGACTTCCAAATCAGCTAATTTGTGAAGACGCGTTCATCAGTAGACCACCCCGGTGTTTATTTTATTTTTATTTTTTTATATATATAATAACCTTCGAGACCACCATTAGGTATTGCTTCAGAGGATGAGATAAATGATTTACCCGGTGGGTTGTACCAACAAAATTTTTTTTCTTTATTTTTTGAGATTAAGGAACCCTTTTTTCCGAGCGCCGAAGCAATGTCGGATTTGCTAACAGGTTCCGCAAGCTGTTACAGAAAATGCGTATGTATTCCTGCACACTACCGACTAAACTTTCACCCCTGGTAACCCCATCTCCTGGGAAAACTCTAATAAAGCATTACTTATGGTAGGGGGTAGCCCACACACAAATTCGGTCTCCACTAGCAAACATTACCCATACCAGACCACTACACGCATATACTATACAACATAAATAATTAAAGGAGGTAAACATCCAGAAAAACCCTAACTAGACATAACCTACGATCGCTAATCTCGTTTTTTTGTTTTAGCATCGAGATCGCCGTTAGGTATTGGGTATTGCTTCAGAGGATGAAATAAATGATTTGTATCGTGTGTGAAAATTTCATACCTGACCGGGATTCGAACACGGGACCTCCCGATGAAGACGCTACCACTCGCGCCACGGCCGGCCTCCGTGGCACGAATTTACGAACTTACCTCGTCTAATTAACTTTAACCATACAAGTTATATGCAAACAGATAATATGCTAAAGTATAATGATTCGTGAAAAAAAAGTAAAAAATTTTGGCTGAGAAATTCTGAAAAAGTACCTAATATATTATTGCGTCTTATACAGAGTGATTTTTTAGTCCTGTTACCCAATTTTAAATGTAATTTAGGAAAGGAAAATTTAGGTGGAATAAAAAAATGTATTTGTCGTATTGGAAATATTCACGATTAAGATTGTTTTTGAAGGCCTCGGACTTAATATAGCCCCACAAAAAGCAGTCGGGAGATGTGAGGTCTGAGGACCTTGGAGGCCATAAGCCCTTGCTTATTATTCGATCATCAAAGAACTCTTGCAGAAAATCCACGGTTTCTCGAGATGTATGGCATATAGCGCCGTCTTACCGAAACCGGCAATACCGTTCTTGAGGTTCCAGGAGGGACGCAAATCGGCGCACAATATTCCTGTATACTTCGCCGTTTACTGTCTGTTCGAAGAATACGGGTCCGACTATACGATGACGAGATATCGCACACCGCACACCAATTTTTTCAGGGTGCAAAGATTTGTCTTGTAAAGCGTTAGGATTTACAACCGCCCAAATTCGACAGTTTTGACTGTTCGCATAACCATCCAGATGGATCCGAGCTTCATCGCTAAAGAACACTGCGTTTAAAAATTCGATTCCGTTATCGTTTATGAGAGACCTAAACCGACGGCAATATTGCAATCGCTTGTTTAAATCTGAGTCTGAAGCTCTTGGACTAATCGTAAGCGATACGGATACGATTTCAATTTTTTAGCGGCTTTCTGAACACTCAAATACGACAAACCGACTTGCGTGGAAAGTTTTCATAAACTTTTCCGTGGAGAATCGAGCGATCTTGTTTTCACATTCTCTAAAACGCCATCTGTCAAGCGAATCGGTCGACCGCTACGTTTTCTGTCGCAAACACTACCTGTCTCTGGTTTGCTAGCCTAGAAATTGGCATTTTTTCTGGCGGAGGAACACCAACAAATTTAATTTGAAACGATTCCTTACACTCGCGTATGATTTCGTAGCAAAATATTGTTCAAGAATGAAAACTCGTTCTACGGTAAAAGACATTCTGTTCGTAGCACGACCGGAAACGGCACAAAAGTTTACACAGCTCAAGGAGAATCAACTCACACTACCTTACCTATACCGGTTATGTAGCGCTACCAATTTCGTGTCACAAAACAAAATTTTCCTTTCTTAGAAAAAATTATCAGACATTAACAATTGGGTAACAGTACTAAAAAATCATTCCGTATATTTTAAAGAAAATGTAATCTATATATATATAAAAATTAATGTTTGTTTGTCTGTATGTCTCTTATGCCTTCCTAAACCGTTCATCCGATTGCTATGAAACTTTGGGGAACGGTTGGACTCATGACAGGGAAGGTTTCTGAATTAGTTTAGACCCGCTAGGTGGCGCTGGCGTCGAGATATTTCGAAAAATTGTATTTACGGTCCGATTTGCCTCGTATTCAGAATACACGTTACTTACACGGAAAGAATTATCTCTGCAAAAGAACCCGCTAGATGGCGCTGGGGTTGAGATATTTAGAAAAATTATATTTACGGACCGATTTGTTTCATATTCAGAATATGAATATTAGTTACGTGAAAAGAAATATTTTTGCAAAATCTATACCCGCTAGGTGGGGCCGGTGTGGAGATATTTACGAAACAAATATACAAACAGACTTTTTTATTCTATAAAATGTCTTTTATATATATATATAAAGACATGTTCGTATGTGTGTCCGCTAAAGACCAAAAAACTAATGGACCGATTTACGCGTGGGCAAAAGGGAAAAAAGGGAAAATGGAAAACGGGAAAAAGGTGGAAAGAGAAAAGGGGCAAACGGGAAAGGGGAAAAAGAAACGTTGGAGAGGGGTGAGAGAGAAGGGTGAAAGGGAGAAGTTGGAATGGGGGAAAAGGGGAAGGAGAATAAGTGAAAAGTAAAATTTGTGAAGTTCAGTTTTTAATTTTTTATCAAATTTTCAGTTGTGTTCATTTAAACTCTCTCTCTCTCTCTTATATATATATATATATATATATAGCAATAGCGAAGCATTGCCGGGTCTGCTAGTTTAAAATAAAACAAACCAAATTTAATACATTTAAATGATTTTTTGAGTAAAATTTTTATTTTGATATACATAACAATGTACTGATTTTTTTTTAAATCGGTTTGAATGTGCTTAGTTTTTATAAAATAAAAACAACGACAAATCTATTATTATTTAAAATGAGACCGAGGAATTGAAATCGCCGCAATACAATTTCTGTGATTTTAGATGATAAAATCTATTAAGTATATATCAAAAAATTGAATATTATATATTTTTTTTCATATCTTTACGTTACGTATATTCTGATTTATCTAAATTTCTTTATCTGTCCTCCTCTTACGTAAGAACAAACGAAAATGATCTTTTGTTTTATATTAAAAATGTAAGTTTCAAACAAGCTAATTTTATTTTTCTTCAGGGTTAACAGCATTATTACATTATATATATATATATATATATATATATATATATAAGGATGTTTTCACTAATTTGTCTGCGTATGTGGTTTTTTATTACGATTAAGTTTTTTTTTTTAGCAAATATTCATTGCAAAAAAAGATTGTTCTAATGTTTTTTTTTTTTTTTTTTTGTATTTAACCTTTATTTATGAATTTATAAATGAACTTTCTCAACGTGATGAATATGAAAAATTTTTAAATTTTTTTACATTTTTAATTTAGGAGAAAAATGTTGCGTTTATTTTCCACGTAATAAGAAATTACTAAAATATGCGTTACGATTTAAAAAGGATGACTGTAAAATGACAGTAGAATATATATTTTTTTTTTTTGCAATTACTTTTGAAAGTAATGATAGTAATTTCTCTTTTAAATGTTGTTATACCTGTAAAACTAAAGTTTGGCAGGGATTTTTTAGTAGTTTTTGTTGTAGTTTACTAAAATTAGTGATCGTTCTTTTTTTTTATAAAAAAAGATTATTTAGGAGCAAGTATTATCTTATCTACATCGAACGCTACGGGTAATTCAATCTTCAACTCTATGCAAAAAACGAAATCAAAAAGCATTTTGTCAAGCTTTTTTTTATCCTGAAGTTAGCTGAGGTGATAAAATCGGTGTCAGCTCGGATTAGATGTTTGAATGTACTTTTTACCCGCATTTATAAGTTACATTGCTAAAAGAGAATATAAAATACATACAAGAATTCTAAAGAAATACTATAATATAAAAACTTTACATGTCCAAGCAACCGATTATTCGCATATAAGAGTATAACTTATTCTGAAATCTCTTTCAGCGGACCGGATAAGTACGGTCAAAGTCCCGCGTGTTTTCGATTGAAAATAAATCGAGTAACGATGCGGGTTACTTGGTCGACTCTATTTTTTGTATAGGGATCCCATTTTAATACGATAAAATTTGCTTTTATCTTACAAGAATACTAAAGGATTAATTCAGTAAAATAAGGAACACTATTAAAAATAAGTGGTGATATAATTTGTTCATCACATCTCTTACGTTGAGATATAGTGTATAAATGGTTTGCAAAAAAAAATTAGTTCAACGTAATTACGTTTAGGCATAAAGTTGTATACAGTAAAAGTCTTATATCTATATATACAGAGTGATTCAGGAGGATAGGGCAATACTTTGACAACTCATTCTAGAGGCTAAAAATAAGAAAAAAGTTCATATAAACACATGTCCGAAAACGCTTCGTTAGCGAGTTATACAGAGTGAAAGATTTCGCTCGAGTTTCAGTTCCTCCGCGTAAATTAAAGCTTTCTGAAATTCTGGGAAGGTCAATTAAGGGGCAAATTCAATTATTTCTTATGGTTTTTGAGCTGGGAAATCGATAAAAATAGGTCCGAGAACTGTATCTCTCTTAGTTTCTATGATATCCCGTGTAAAACGACAAAAATAAGGTCAAAAAACACATTTTTTTACGTTTGACGTACAATAACGTTGTTAAATTGGCAATAAATCATACATTTTTAAAAAATAAATTGTAGAGAATTTAATTATAAGAAGATTGATGTAAATAATGTCAACAGAAAACAAAATTTTAAACATGTCGACTTTTATTAACAACAAAACCGACGAAAACTTAGAAGAAAATGTCACAAAAAAGAAAACAGATGTGTCTAATAGGTACAATAATTTTAGACCTACGGAAAACAAGTTAGCAACACTGATTTTTTTCATCACAATTTGTTTAAATACTACTCGTTGTTGTCGGTTAATTGTGGTAATGTGTTAACCTTTCGCTGATCAATCGTGTTTGCAGTATTACGTCGAATTCTTATCGTAAAAATTTCAAAAAAACTGTTAAAAAGTGTAATTTTGTATTCATTTTACAGTGGATAAAAATATTGCTGGAAAATATCCCTTTAGCAAAACGAATTGAAATGTATTACCAACTTGATAGAGCTCCTACAAATTTCACTAATGAAGTAAGACGATGTCTTGATGAAAAGTTTGCTGGTAAATGGATATGACGTGAAGGGCCGGTTAAGTGGCCACCAAGATCCTCAGACCTCACTCAGTTGGATTATTGTTTGTGAGGATGGTTGAAAAATGAGGTTTACAAGCAGCAAGTATTCTTTCTTCCTCCAGTTATTTTCTACTGTACGTAACGAAAATTTTTTTTCAATCTGTTTTCTTTTTAATAAAAGTCGACACGTTTAAGATTTTATTTGTTTTCTGTTGACATTATTTACATCAATCTTCTTATAATTAAATTCTCTACGATTTACGTTTAAAAAATTTACGATTTATTGCCAATTTAACAACGTTATTGTACGTCAAAGTAAAATAAATGTGTTTTTTGACCCTATTTTTGGCTTTTACACGGGATATCTTAGAAACTAACAGAGATACAGTTCTGGGACCAATTGTTTTCGATTTCCCAGCTCAAAAACTCCTGTGCTGTATGTGTTTCCTGAAAACACATACATATGTATACAGTACAGTTCCTCAATCCGAACCTCGGATATAATTTTTTATTTAAAAATAACAAAATGGCGGACGGTGGGAGAACGAAGGAAAAATTGTCATCTTTTCTAAAGAAATTTTTTTTAATTTTACAAGAAGAATCCAAAAAAGTATAGCCAGCCCACCATTTTAGAAACACTGTTTTTTTTTGTCTTCAGTAATTTGACTGGTTTGATGCAGCTCTCCAAGATTCCTTGTCTATTGCAAGTCGTTTCATTTCGGTATCCCCCCTACAATCTACATCCCTAACAATTTGTTTTACATATTCCAATCGTGGCCTGCCTACACAATTTTTTCCTTGTACCTGTCCTTCCAATATTAAAGAGACTATTCCAGGATGCCTTAGTATGCGGCCTATAAGTCTGTCTCTTCTTTTAACTATATTTTTCCAAATGCTTCTTTCTTCATCTATTTACCGCAACTCCTCTTCATTTGTCGCTTTATCCGCCCGTCTGATTTTTAACACTCTCCTATAGCACCGCATTTCAAAATCTTCTTATATTTTCTTCCCAGGTACACCGATCGTCCAAGTTTCACCTCTATATGAAGCGACGCTCCAAATGTATACTTTCAAAAATCTTTTCCTGACGTTTAAATTAATTTTTGATGTAAAAAATTATATTTCTGACTGAAGGCTTGTTTCGCTTGTGCTATTCGGCATTTTATATCGCTCCTGCTTCGTGCATCTGTAGTAGTTCTACTTCCCAAATAACAAAATTCTTCTACCTCCTTAATCTTTTCTCCTCCTATTTTCACATTCAGTTGTCCATCTTCGTTATTTCTACTACATTTCATTACTTTCGTTTTGTTCTTGTTTATTTTCTCGCGGTAGTTCTTGCGTAGGACTTCATTCGTTCATTGTTTCTTCTAAATCCTTTTTACTCTCGGCTAGAATTACTATATCATCAGCAAATCGTAGCATCTTTATCTTTTCACCTTGTACTGTTACTCCGAATCTAAATTGTTCTTTAACATCATTAACTGCTAGTTGTATGTAAAGATTAAAAAGTAACGGGGATAGGGAACATCCTTGTCGGACTCCCTTTCTTATTACGGCTTCTTTCTTATGTTCTTCAATTATTACTGTTGCTGTTTGGTTCCTGTAAATGTCAGCAATTGTTCTTATATCTCTGTATTTGAGCCCTAATTTTTTTTAAATGCAGAACATTTTATTCCAATCTACGTTATCGAATACCTTTTCTAGATGTCATTATCGAATGCCAAGTATGTCGGTTTGTTTTTCTTTAATCTTCCTTCTATTATTAATCTGAGGCCTAAAATTGCTTCCCTTGTCCCTATACTTTTCCTGAAACCAAATCGGTCTTCTCGTAACACTTCTTCTACTCTCCTCTCAATTCTTCTGTACAGAATTCTAATTAAGATTTTTAATGATCCTATTTTTGACCTATGTTTTTTTTACCCTTTTTGGCGTTTTACATGGGATATCTTAGAAACTAAGAGAGTTACAGTTCTGGGACCTATTTTTTCAATTTCCCAGCTCAAAAACCATAAGAAACAATTGAATTTGCTCCTTAATTGACCTTCCCAGAATTTCAGAAAGCCTTAATTTACCCGGTGGAACTGAAACTCGGGCGAAATCTTTCACTCTGTATAACTCGCTAACGAAGCGTTTTCGGACCTATGTTTATATGAACTTTTTTCTTATTTTTAGCCTCTAGAATGAGTTGTCAAAGTATTGCCCTATCCTCCTGAATCAGTCTGTATATATAAATGAATGTTTGTTTGTCTGTATGTCTCTTATGCCTTCCTAAACCGTTCATCCGATAGCGATGAAACTTTGGGGAACGGTTGGACGCATGCCAGGGAAGGTTTCTGAGTTAGTAAAATACGGGGTTTTCCGAAATTTCCCGAACTTTTCCGAATAAATCCTAAAATAAACTAAAAATGGTATAAGTTAGGAGTACGGAGCCTTCACATCTCGGGGACCAATAGAGTAGTGCAATTTGGTGTATAGGTTTCCCGTTAAAAATGAAGAAACACCTGTTTCGGGGTTTTCCGAAATTTCCCGATCTTTTACGAATAACTCCTACAATTACTATGCTTAGATTATGATAAAATGAGATATTTAAAAGAATAATATTGTACTGGAGTTCATATATAGGTGCCAGACTTAGAATTGTAAGAAAAAGGTGATTTGATATTTTTAAAAGTGATAGCGTACTTAATTTAAATCTATTATTTTCAAAATTAAAACATAAAACTTTCGATAGTTGTGAACATTGCATTCCGACATTTTAATTTTCAACAAATTTCAACGCCATTTCTATGCAGGTATGCCTCCCAAAAAACGAGCGATCGGTCGTTCTACGTCTCAAGCACGAAAGAAAAAGACAACACGAGCATCAGAAACAAACGGGAAAAACAAAGGGAAAAAGTGAAAAGCGAAATAGGGAAAAATCGGAAAAGGAAAAGGAGAGGGGGAAAACGGGAAAAGTGAAAGATAAAATTTTGTGAAGTTCCGTAAAGTTCATTTTCTTAATGTTTTATGAAACTTTCAACTGTGTTCATTTAATTTATATCTATACTCAAATCTAGCAATAGCGAAGCATTGCAGGGTTTGCTAGTTTAAATATAAAAGAAACTTCTTTTAGTAGGAAAATCATCGAATAAAAGTTGAAGTTTGACAGAATGTGTTTCGATTTCATTTTTACTTCCTTGTGCGAAGTAAAGGAAGTATTGAGATCGCGAAAAATTTCGGTATTCAGATTTCAACGGAAATATCCGTTTTAACCATCCACGAATCCGTTTTCACTAGTTTCGGCATGACGTCTGTACGTACGTAAGTACGTATCTCGAATAACACAAAAATGATTAGCCGTAGGAAGTTTAAATTTTGAATTTAGAACTGTTGTAACATCTAGTTGTGCACGCACCTCTCCTTTTGTGTCGAAAAAAGTCCAGACAAAAATTGGATTTTGGACTTTTTTTGCAGTAATAAGCCCTCATTGAGAGCTTTTCAACAATATATTATAAGTGGTACTTATTTTCGTTGGTTCTAAAGTTATAGCCAAATGAAAGTTTAATTAATGAAATATTTGGATCTTACAAGAGCACATCGGTTCGAATCGGACTTCATCTCCTTTTTTTTTAAATTTAAATATATTGATTTATTAATAATTATTAACCTCTGATTGGAAAAAAAATTTACGATAAATAATAATTTAATAATAACAATAAAAAAAAATATATGCTTATGAAAAAATATCAGAGGTTATTAATGAAATAAAATTTTATGTACCCTTCATTTAAAAAAAATGTGTATATGTAATCTAATAGACGTACAAGGAAATCATGTAGTGTGGTTTAAAACTAAATAAACCTTTATTTAGTTTTAATGATTATAAATTGAAGAACATAAGAAAGAAGCCGTAATAAGAAAGGGAGTCCGACAAGGATGTTCCCTATCCCCGTTACTTTTTAATCTTTACATGGAACTAGCGGTTAATGATGTTAAAGAACAATTTAGATTGGAGTAACAGTACAAGGTGAAAAGATAAAGATACTACGTTTTGCTGATGATATAGTAATTCTAGCCGAGAGTAAAAAGGATTTAGAAGAAACAATGAACGGCATAGATGAAGTCCTACGCAAGAACTATCGCATGAAAATAAACAAGAACAAAACAAAAGTAATGAAATGTAGTAGAAATAACAAAGATGGACCGCTGAATGTGAAAATAGGAGTAGAAAATATTATGGAGGTAGAAGAATTTTGTTATTTGGGAAGTAGAATTACTAAAGATGGACGAAGCAGGAGCGATATAAAATGCCGAATAGCACAAGCTAAACGAGCCTTCAGTAAGAAATATAATTTGTTTACATCAAAAATTAATTTAAATGTCAGGAAAAAATTTTTGAAAGTATATGTTTGGAGTGTCGCTTTATTGTGAAGTGAAACTTGGACGATTGGAGTATCTGAGAAGAAAAGGTTAGAAGCTTTTGAAATGCGGTGCTATAGGAGAATGTTAAAAATCAGATGGGTGGATAAAGTGACAAATGAAGAGGTATTGCGGCAAATAGATGAAGAAAGAAGCGTTTAGAAAAATATAGTTAAAAGAAGAGACAGACTTATAGGCCACATACTAAGGCATCCTGGAATAGTCGTTTTAATATTGGAAGGACAGGTAGAAGGAAAAAATTGTGTAGGCAGGCCACGTTTGGAATATGTAAAACAAATTGTTAGGGATGTAGGATGTAGAGGGTATACTGAAATGAA
The DNA here is from genome assembly GCF_047948215.1 of Lycorma delicatula. Lineage (NCBI taxonomy): Eukaryota > Metazoa > Arthropoda > Insecta > Hemiptera > Fulgoridae > Lycorma > Lycorma delicatula. The sequence goes on from NC_134466.1 coordinate 1,058,949, forward strand.
ACGACTAGCACTAGATAGGGAATCTTGGAGAGCTGCATCAAACCAGTCAAATGACTGAAGACAAAAAAAAAAAAAGATTATAAATAAATTTGTTATAATAGATTTTAGTTTATTTTTACGGAAGATACATTCTGCATTCAATGGTTTTTATTTTTAAATTTTTTTCTTCTGATTTGTAAATTAAATTTCCCAATATTCCTTCCTACCTGGCCCTTTCTATTCAGTAAGAACGAGTATAATTTATTTTAGAGGTGCCTGCAGGTGTGTGTGTGTGTGTTTTTGTGTGAATCATGAAAAATTGTTATTATTTTGAGATTTCTCATCGTAGTAATTATTCAGATCATGTGACGGGTATGTACCAAGTCGTGTAGAAACTTCATGACTATTTTAATTATTTTTCAATTATGGCTTTCTGTTTGTTGGTAGAATATATTGATTACACATGTTCTGATTTCTTGATTAGTATGTCTGGTCTATCGCATATAAATTGTTTTATCTGTGAGTATTTATCTCTCCCGGTATATTTTGCAGTTGGCATTCTCTAATACATTTTCAGATGTGAACTTGTAGTCTGTTTTATCATTAATTCATCACATAATCTTAAAGCTTGTACAATGTAATATGAAATAAACATTTTGCAGCATATAAGAAATATGCCTGTTAAGGACTTTAACCTGGAACCTTCTAGATGAAAGGTTAAGGCGCTACAACTTCACCATAAAGGTATGATGATTTCCATGAAGGTCTGCCTAAGTTTCATTCAAATTAGTGCATCTTCAATCTTCATGCTATGTTGTGTCTTTCAGTATAGTCTGTTCAAGCGAGTATTTTACAAACTGCTGTTATATGTTTGATAGTTTCTTTGAATTGTAGGCATTTTCTGCACGTATCTGTTTCTATATTCTCTTTCACGATGTATTTTCTGTAGTTTTTGTGGCTATTACTCTATGTTGTACTCCTAGTGAAAATCCTTCAGTCTCTGGGAATAGTTGTCCTATTGTGAGCCGTTTATATAATAATTTTTGGGTCTTGCATTATTTTATAATGATTACCATGGAGTGCTTTTCCTGCCTGTGAATCTTTCTTATGTTGCGCTGTGGTTGTATGGATGTTATGAGTGTCTATTTTTTGTAGATTGAGTGGCGTATTTTGTTTGTCAGCTTTATTAACAGGATTGTGGAGTGATGTGTTTTTGTTTATAAAATAATATCTTAAGTTTTCTATTTGCTTGTGTAATATTTTTAGGTTTGTAAGTCCTCTTCCTCCTTCTTTCTGGCTAATTGTAATTCTTTCAACGCACAAATTTGAATATAATTCACCATTTTCTGTTACTTTAGTCCTGTTGAAACGGTTTAGATCTTCCAGATTTGTGTCTGACCAATTAACTACACCGAAGGAGTATGTTAGAACTGGGACTGCGTATATGTTACAGTCAAAGGCCGATTTACAGTTATTCCTAGGTTTGACTAGTCAAACCTGCAAATTGACTAAGCTTCGTAGTCAAAGCTTAAAACAGACTTTCTCTTTCGGTCTTTGGCTAAAATGCTTTTAGGCAATTCTAGGAGCGACCAAATCGACCAGTCAAAGTTGAAAACTCATCAGACAATCGGTTTTGTCATTAAATACTTAACTGACAATGTGTTTTTTGTCTTAATTTCACATGTTTTATTGTTGAATCGATAATGTTTTTTTATTTCATAGATCTCCTGGCATAAAATGAAAAGAATAAATGTAAAAAATTGTTAGTATCTCATTTATTCGATGAAAATTTTTTTTCTGTGTTAGTACAATCGACTTACATTTCTAAGTAATAAGAACTAATTTTGGATATCAACTGAAAGGCAAACTGTCAATAGTTAGGACGCTGAACTCTACTTATTGTTAAAAATAGTTACTTTATGACATTTTGAGTCAACAAAACATTTAATCTTTTGCATTTGCACATTTTAGAATCGCATCTTTTATTGCAATTACATTTTATGAATCCCTGACCTCCGAACATCGAGTCCTTGGTACTTGTTTCTCTTAATGATAATTCAATATCAGTCACATCACTAATATTAATGATGGTCTCTTAGGATTCCTGGAATCGGTTCCTTGCGAAAAGTGTATTGATAGTTCCTCGTTTGGTACCCGGCTTATAAAAACTTCTTCTGTCTCTAAAAACTACACCGAGGACGTTTCAAGCATCTCCTTTACCCCTGTCGACATTCGGGATAGTGACGGTTTTTCCAACATCAACCGTAGGAAATTTATTTTGAGATGTTTGCTTCATCACAGCAGCCTGAGCTTCAACTCCATCGATAGCTCTTTCCTTGTTTACATTTATTTGTACTTTCTTTGCAAATCGAATGCAAACGATTTCACTTCTGTATCCCTCATCTGAAGTGAGTGTGCTATCGGAACAGATGATATGAACATTTTGCCTGATGAGTTTTCAACTTTGACTGGTCGATTTGGTCGCTCCTAGGATTGCCTAAAAGCATTTTAGCCAAAGATCGAAAGAGAAAGTCTGTTTTCAGCTTTGACTACGAAGCTTAGTCAATCTGCAGGTTTGACTAGTCAAACCTAGGAATAACTGTAAATCGGCCTTTGACTGTAACATATATATTTATTGCCTTGATGATCTTTTTGGTGTTAAATTTTGATTTGAATATACCGGTTAGTCTATTTTTGTATCTCTTTTTGAGCCATTCTTTAATTTTTTTGTGATCTATGCTGGTATTTTGTTTAAAGCCAATGTATTTGTATGTTTCCTGTCGTTCTATGTTTTCAAATGTTTTATCGTTTAGTATTTCTTTTGTCTCTACTTGTCTGAATTTTCCTCTGGTTACATGAAGTATTTTGTATTTGTTACACCATGCAAGGAATAATAATAATAATTATATTATTAAGAATATATTATTATTATTATTTTTATTTTGTTGTTGTTTGTATTTAATTTTATTTCATTCGCAGACATTCGTTTTTTCAAATGTATTAAAAAGAAAAAAATAGAGCTTAAAATTAATATAGCTTCAGGCTATAGCTAGGAAAAAGATAATTCTTTTCGATTTCTCTCTTATTAAAATAAAACAAAACAAACAAAAAAATACTGAAGATTGATAAAAATAAGAAATAATAGTATTTTTTTAAAGTTTTTATTATATATACACTATTTTTATAAAATTAAAATTATAATCGTATGAAAAATAAATTAAATTAAAAAATGAGAAATAAATTTAGATAAATAAAATATTATTTTCTAAATAAAAGTTATTGAAAACTCTTTTCAAACACAATTTATCATATACGTTTTAATAAAATTTATCCTCAATAGAAAAAAAAAACCTGTGAAATACATAAAATAAAGGTGACAAGTTGTATTATTTTCCTAGAATTACTTATTTATTTTTATGTAGTGGAAAAATCTACATGAAAAAATTACCTAAGATTTATTTTTACGGGTGGAGGTAATTTATATGTTTTATTTTAAAATTATAATTATATGTTTATATAAATCAAAAAAGGTTTAAAAATTAAAAAAAAAATCGTGATTTTCTTTTTTACTCCTTCATCTCCAAAATCACCTTCCAAGAAAATATTTTGATTTTCCCATATTTACTACGTTAAATAGAAGAAACTAAAAAAAAATCACTAAAAGGTTTACAATAATTATGATGAAATTTTATTACTAAAAATTAAACATTTAAACTTTAAATAATATTAAAAGTTTTAAATAAATCGAAAACATTTTTGAAAAATTTCAAAATTTTTTTTTTTAAATTTAGGGTAATTTTGAAAAAAAAAATCGATATATTTAAACTGTGATCCCCGTCCTTCAATTCTGCCTTCAAAGTATTTTTTTTGTCGTTTCCACGGAACGGAAGAGAATACAAGAATAACAGGGGATACATATACCTCCTATTTATCGCAGAGCATGGACAACAATCCATTGTTGCTGAGTCTTTCTTATTATCGGGCGTGTATTTATTTGTTTAATCTCGGTTATGGACGGAATTGTGGATTGCGTTCCGATCCATACAGATATATTTATAATGATTAATTAGGCTATTATAGGAGTCTATCAACATATTTGTGTCTTTCTCCCGACACGATTCCTCTTCACTCCGTCCAATGAAGGCCGTCGATGCTAACAGGCCTTTTAGTCTAGCAGGAATGCGCCTGATAGGACTCTTAATTATTGGAAGATGCAATGCACCCCCTTCGATGAAGGGAGTCACGTTTGCATCACTACTACTATGTCTACGAAGATATTATTTATTTTTTTCTTTAAATATGCGATCGATAAAAAGATAGCTTTTTCTATTATTTGAGAAAGAAGAATTTTAGGGTGAAAAAATTGTAAGACAGAATACACGCATGTACTGAGCTTAATATAAAATGGAGTTATTTATTTAAAAACACAAAACATCTATAACAAAAAATGCACGTCCATAAACACAAAAATAAGACATTATAACTCAGTTATCTAACGAGAAATACTTTACGGATGCGAAACCGTATTTGGACGGTATCAGACAAGGTTTACCGACAAACTGGAAAAGATTGAAAGACAGATTCTACGACGATGCGTCGGGGAAAACATTAAAAAAGATGGAATTTGAAGAATTATTCCAAACTAAGAGATTTACAAGACGATCATCCCGATAACTAATAAATTTAGAAAGAAGCGAATTTCCTTTCTAGGACATATTTTCAGGACGGAAGAGACCAGACTTATCAGACGGATTATCGAACTTTTCTGGAACAAGAAAAGCAGACCGAAATGGTTATACGAAGTACAGAAAGACGTGGAGGAATTAGACGTAACCCGTGAAAACCTAAAAACGAAAACCGGAAGCTATGAGAAATTAAAAAAATAAAAAACAAAATTCCTATCAAAACCCAAGAAAACAATAAGCCGGGGGTGTACTCTGAACAAGAAAGGGCAAGAAGATCTGAAACCCTTAGAAATTACTGGCAAAAAAGAAAAGCTGAAAAACAACAAATCAGCAAGAAAAGAAAGAACTTGCCAAAAAAATGAACTAAAGTGATCCATTATGGTCTTAAAAGTAAAAAAAAAAAAAAAAAAAAAATAGGGTTATATTTGGAAAGTTTTGAGAAAATTGACCTCCAAAAAACATTACTCCCTCACCTCCTAGAGATATTGACTCCAAAATTTTACCACCAATTGTCCCATATATACGAGTCTGCGAAATCTCATCAAAATCAGTTAACCCAGTTAAAAGTTATTCAAAACACGCCGACGTACGTACGAACATTACCTCACTTTTTTTTTCGGCGGAGGGTTTTTGGGTTACGAAACGTCAAGAAATGTAAAAAAAGTCCATACTTTCCTTCTTGCAGTTCTTTGAGCTATGACGCCAGAAAAGTAAAAATGTGTGAATCCCTATTATGCATAATAATTTAATGAAAATTTCAGTTGATTCTGAAGGGCAATATAGGTTAATCAAATTAATCGAAATAATAGTAAATATATATGTACTTCATGAAATGTTACGAAGATTTATACTTCTGTAATAATGATGATGATGAAGAGTGGTGAAAATTATGTAAAATGTTCTTTTTTATATCGAATGGATCGAATATAAAACGGAAGTAGTTATATAAGTAAAAATTATAAAATAATTCAAACCAAACTATAAAAAAAAAGACGAAAATGATTGAACCCATCTTTTAAATAGTATAATTCATTAACCGTTTGAAATAAACGAAGTGATAGTAAAATTTTTCCATCATTTTTTTAGCTATATAATACAGTATAACAGCAATTGTCTATACTTATTGAGCAACAGGCAGGGTTGTTCGTGTAGTGCTCATGCGTATGTCCTACTAACCTTTTTTTTTAATACAAGGGATGGCTGGACGAACGGAATAGTACATTCTAGATGTAAGAGAAGGGATGTTCCGTTATGACGAAGCGCCGACGGTCGATTCTATCCTATTGCGTCAGAATAAGGTGGTGGTCTGACGTCATTGGTTTTACCCTATGAACTACTCATTCTGATATGTATTGTACAATTCAAACACGAACTAATAAATCATTTCCCGATAATACAGAATGCTTTGTACGCTTATAAATCATATAATGAAAAAGAATCGATTATTTTTGTTTGATAATTAAATATTTCCATGAAATAGTAATTTAAATTAATGTACACAATATATAACAATAAAATCATAATAATAAATCCCTTTCGTCTGTAATTATATCACGACACCATCGACATTCATTTTCTCAAATTACGTTGATTAAAAATTGTATTGTTGAAACATTGCTAATGTGTAAAAATTAAGGACATAACATTTGTTCCATTGTCAAAAATTATTATTTTTTTTTTTTTTAGATTATAAAGAAACTTCCATTTAACTAAATAAAATTAAAGAATATTTGAAATGTATCATAAAAACTACTATTTCAATGATCTATCACTGTTAGCATTTTTGAGATCCTCGAATAAATAGATTCATCATATGAACAAGGGACATAGCTGCTTATATGACTCAAATCAACAAAGCTGCTCTCTTTGGAACTGCAGACTTCAAGAAAAGATTTTTTATAATCTCCCCATATAGTTTTTCATGATTAAAATCTTCTACAGTGTACAGTAATAATTTTACAATATGTTCTAGAAATCTGAGGTAATGTTTACGTAATAAAAAATTATCTGTTGTAGATCAGAAGCCTCAAAAAATGTAAAGTAGGCATTTCAAAATAACATATTTATGCTATCCCGTACTTTCTACATATATAGTATTGGGAATCACCCAAGAGAATATATGATTGGGTGAGCCCTATTGCTTGCCAAACCATCTAGCCATAGGGCTCTGCCCCCAGGTCCCTCACAGTGTTTGTTATCCTCATAGTTAAAAATAATAATACTGATAAATAACAATCAAAGTATTTAGGTTTTATAGAAACCTGAAAATGAAATTAAATTACAAAACATAAAATAGTAGTAATTATGGTAACTAAAGTACACACACCTTTGGCGATGAAAAATTCATAACTTAAGTCTGTTGTCATGTGACTAAAGGATTACTCTTCTTTTCTTTTCTTTTTTTTTTTTTTAGTGAATATCTTTAATTCATCACATCACCCCCAAGCCAAGAAGGGTAGGACCTCAGTCTGACTTAAAACTTTCCCTATGATAACACCACTACCTGAAAATTTGAATACAATCAGTCAAATGATTCTCACATGATGCCAAAACAAACAGAAGCTTTGTATATATCAACATTATCATGGTTCTAGGCAAAATAAAGACATGGCATTCTTAATTACCAAGTAAGTCTATCTGTCTGGTACAATATTCTGGAAACCTTCATTCCTACATAGTTCATTAATATAACCATTCTGGGATTATGCAAATATCACTTTAATTCAAAAAATAACTTTCATTAACTAATCATTCATGGAGGTAGAGGAATTTTGTTACTTGGGAAGTAGAATTACTAATGATGGACGAAGTAGGAGCGATATAAAATGCTGAATAACACAGGCGAAACGAGCCTTCAGTCAGAAATACAATTTGTTTACATCAAAAATTAATTTAAACGTCAGGAAAAGATTTTTGAAAGTATATGTTTGGAGCGTCGCTTTATATGGAACTGAAACTTGGACGATCAGAGTATCTGAGAAGAAAAGATTAGAAGCTTTTGAAATGTGGTGCTAATAGGAGAATGTTAAAAATCAGACAGGTGGATAAAGTGACAAATGAAGAGGTGTTGTGGCAAATAGATGAAGAAAGTAGCATTTGGAAGAATATTGTTACAAGAAGAGAGAGACGTATAGGCTATATATTAAGGCATCCTGGAATAGTTGCTTTAATACTGGAAGGACAGGTAGAAGGGAAAAATTGTGTAGGCAGGCCGCGTTTGGAATATGTAAAACAAATTGTTAGGGATGTAGGATGTAGAGGGTATACTGAAATGAAACGACTAGCAATAGATAGGGAATCTTGGAGAGTTGCATCAAACCAGTCAAATGACTGAAGACAAAAAAAAACTAATCATTCAGAAGGAACAGGACTTGATTTTAATGGATTTCCAAATCAATTGCTGGCAGGTTATTCAATAGAGGTGTTATATATATAATTTATTTTTCAAAATCTGTCTGTTCTGTGGGGTTATTCTGTGCCAAAAATTTGCCCTATTAAGAGTAAAATATGATAGAGATGTAGTTAATCTTTCTCTTGAATGATTAAAATTACAATTTTGAATAGCAATTTTCCATTTTTAAAGAAAGCATTAAAAATGTAATGCTATCCAGTTGACTCCTCCAGTTAATCCTGTTGCTGATGGTGATGGTGATTTGCTTTCTGTATCACCATCTATTGTGTATGTTCAACAAAATATAAGAAAAAAAATATAACATCAAAAAATATATTGTTTATATTCAAAAAATATAACATCATTAGCATAAAGGAATCACTTTTATGTTTTTAATTTTTGGATGAAATATATTATTCTTGCAAGCATCAGACAGCAGTTTTAGGGTTTGTTAAGTAAGTTATGGACTTACTGTAGAAACAATATGTTAATTCAATGAAACTTTGAATAAAATGAATAAGAAGATTACAATTCTTTGACATTTATACAACACTATAACAAAACAGGAAGAGTTAACACTATGTTTGATGTTTATATACAAATGTTTATATACATAAATATAAATGTCTATATTGTATGTATTGTAATAGAAAGTGTTTAAAAGTGCAGTTGTTAACTACTGAATAAAGATCTCAATGACTGAATTTTTTGTTTTCCCAACATTTTTCATGATCCTACAAATTATAACTGTTTAGTTAATGTTAGATCAATGCAGTAAACGTCAATTACCCACCGGATTGATCTAGTGGTGAACTCGTCATCGCAAATCAGCTGATTTCAAAGTCGAGCATTCTAAGTTCAAATCCTAGTAAAGGCAGTTACTTTTATACAGATTTGAATACTAGATCGTGGATATTGGTGTTCTTTAGTGGCTGGATTTCAATTAACCACAAATCTCAGGTATGGTCGACTTTAGACTGTACAAGACTACATTTCGTTTACATTTATACATATCACCCTCATTTATCCTCTGAAGTAATCTCTTATGGTGGCTTCAGAGGCTAAACAGAAAAAGAGAGAGAGTAAATGTCAATTGTGGCTATTTGTATTATTTTTGCATGTATTATAAGGCTCACTTTTATCTAACTGGCACTTCAGCTGACAGTAATAATTATGCCTGTTTTTTTTTTTGTCTTCAGTCATTTGACTGGTTTGATGCAGCTCTCCAAGATTCCCTGTCTAGTGCTAGTCGTTTCATTTCAGTATACCCTCTACATCCTACATCCCTAACAATTTGTTTTACATATTCCAAACGTGGCCTGCCTACACAATTTTTCCCTTCTACCTGTCCTTCCAAAATTAAAGCGACTATTCCAGGATGCCTTAGTATGTGGCCTATAAGTCTGTCTCTTCTTTTAACTATATTTTTCCAAATGCTTCTTTCTTCATCTATTTGCCGCAATACCTCCTCATTTGTCACTTTATCCACCCATCTGATTTTTAACATTCTCCTATAGCACCGCATTTCAAAAGCTTCTAACCTTTTCTTCTCAGATACTCCGATTGTCCAAGTTTCACTTCCATATAAAGCGACACTCCAAACATACACTTTCAAAAATCTTTTCCTGACATTTAAATTAATTTTTGATGTAAACAACTTATATTTCTTACTGAAGGCTCGTTTAGCTTGTGCTATTCGGCATTTTATATCGCTCCTGCTTCGTCCATCTTTAGTAATTCTACTTCCCAAATAACAAAATTCTTCTACCTCCATAATCTTTTCTCCTCCTATTTTCAAATTCAGTGGTCCATCTTTGTTATTTCTACTACATTTCATTACTTTTGTTTTGTTCTTGTTTATTTTCATGCGATAGTTCTTGCGTAGGACTTCATCTATGCCGTTCATTGTTTCTTCTAAATCCTTTTTACTCTCGGCTAGAATTACTATATCATCAGCAAATCGTAGCATCTTTATCTTTTCACCTTGTACTGTTACTCCGAATCTAAATTGTTCTTTAACATCAATTATGCCTGTTAAGAGTAAAAAAAGTGATTGTATGATTGTAAAGTGACTGTACACAATTGTAATTGTTGTACAATTGTGCAACAACTACGTTGTTGAAAAATCACGTTTGAAAAAATTTGGAAAAATCACTGGCCAGGCTTATAGACATCCTGACATTACATCATATTGTAATAAGACCTTTATAAAGACCTGAGTAACGGATTCCTTTGAATTAAGAAGAAAGTAGTAGAAAATAAAATAACCCACCATTTTAGAAATACACACTCAAACTCTCTCTCTCTCGCTCTCTCTCTCTCACTCTCTCTCCCTCCATACATATATATACTAGCTCTACCCGCCACGCTTCGCTGTGGCACATTGTGGTTGCATGGATGACAAATGAGAAACAAAACAAAGCATACGTTTCATAGAAGTTTAATTTTGCAATACTTGTGGATATACAATATTTTTTTGTTTTTCCACTGTCTGCGTAGATATAAAGGCTATCTGGTTTGCCGACTCGGGAACACCCAACATACAGTTTTCCATGTGAGAAGCAATCCGCATCTAAATCTAAACCACACAATTCTAAAGATTGACCTTGAGTTTTATCGATTGCGATTGCAAATGCCGATCGAATTGGGAATTGCAATCTTTTAAATTAAAATGGTGTATCGTCGGGATTATGGGTATTCGAGGAATGAGGACATCTTAAAATCGTTGTTTACACTACGTTATTCATCAATTTCTTAACTGCAAGTCGCGTGCCGTTGCCGAGTTTTGGCCGATTAATATTCCGCAACAGGATAATTGTCATTTTTTGATCGAACCGTTGCTAGAATCGATCTAATGAGGAATGTTTTCCCAGTTCCTCCTGGCGCATCCAAGAAGAAGGTCCCCCCGACTCCGTCATTTATCATTTGCATTATGCGATCGTAAATGCATTTCTGTTCACGCGTTAATTTGGGAATGTTTGATCGGACATATGACTGAAGATCACCTATGTTGTAACTCTGTTCAGATAAATCGACATGAAATGAAGCAATCGCAGCTCGGGTGGGTGCTGGCATTCCCGATTGACTAAGAACTTTATTTGCAATAGCTAAGCACTTGATAAATACCTTCAATATTTATCAATGCTTCGTTGTAAATGCCTTCTGTAAATTCCACGGTCATATTGGTATTTTCTAGGCGTACTCTATGCAAAATATCCTCAGTAATATGCGATCGATATCTTTCCCGTAACTCTGTGGGAGATGAAGGGAAGCAAGCGGTCAATATAATTGCGAATAATGCGCGAATTTGGTTTGGATGTGCAGCGTTGCACGCGTCATTAATACATATATCCCACTGTTGGTCGTTTTCTAATAAATTCAGAGCTTGGTTAAAGGCGCAGCTCGATCACACAAAAGTACCTCGATTAAAGTGAATATTTAATTCAGATTGTATAATAATCTGAATCGGATGCGAGTGGATACGTTTTTTTTTTTTTTTTTGTTAATAAACAATGTAATTGGGAACAGGTATTGTTTCACATGTGACTGCGGTTGTCGTTAGCTAGTATGGCGAGTGTTCCCCTCGCTTCCGGCAGATGGCGCGGTCACTGGTACACAACTGACCGTTAAAAAAGCTGTTTTCTCGCGGTCGCGGGTATGTGACTGATGCGAAAAATAGATAAAACAATCTTTGATGCGGGTTATATATCGTGCTAAAATTTGAGCTCAATCGGTGAAGAACATTTTGAGTTTTTGAAGCGTAAACAAACGAACTTAACATTTTTATATATAAAGATATGGACACGACAATGATTCGCTATTGCTAAATTTATATAAATAGATTAAATGAACACAATTGAAAATATGATAAAACATTAACAAAATGAACATTACGGAATTCACAAAATTTAATCTTTCTGTATTCCCCTATTTCGTTCTTTCCTTTCCCCGTTTTCCTTTTGTTATTTTTCCCTTTTTTCCCTTTATACCGCTACTAATTCTGTGCACTAGTTTTTTCATCTATAACGGACACACATACGAGAATTGCTTTTATATATGGAGAAGAAAAACGTCTGTTTGTTTGTTTCGTAAATATCTGAACCCCAGCGCCACCTGGCAGGTCCATTTTTGGAAAAAAAATTATTTTCTGGTAATTTATAATCTGAATACGAGCGAAATTGGACGATAATAAATTTTTTTTTTTTCAAATATCTCGACCACAGCGAAACTTAGCGGCTACAAACTAATTTAGAAACCTTTGCAGGCGTGCGCATAACAACTCCCCAAAGTTTAATCGCATCGGATGTATAGTATAGGAACGCATACGGGATAAATACCAAACTTCATTTTTATATATATATATATGTATAAAGAAAATTTGTTGGCTAATAACCAATGTAAATGTAATTATCTATAAATAACACCATAACAACATTCCAACTTAATAACCTATCGTTAACCCGGCCTTAATAACCTAGTAGAATGTTAAAAAATCGCTTTCGGCAAGCTGGAAGGCACACGACAATTTCACCGGTGCAAAGTCGAGGATAAAAAAGATTTCCGACTTAAAATTAAGAAACCTTCAAATTTACTAAATACTACAACGGTTGCACGTTTAGCGTACGACAAACCCGATCTTCTTACAATTTCGTCATCCCTCGCCGTAAGGGACGGTCTGAAGTAAAATTGTTTCGAAAGACCGCTTTAAACCGATTCGATACTGTGCCTATTCAGGAAGGTATGAATTTTTTTGACTTCGAAACCGCATTTTTTCAACCCAGTACAGTAGTCGGTGATATCAAAAGAGTATTTTACTTAGAGAAGTTTAGGTTCTATGAAAAGAATAGAAGGAATTTAAACGAATTCGTTATTTTACTTAATAAGAAAGTTATAGCGATATTTTTTTTTTCAGATTTGACATCTTCATCGGTTATATTTATCTTCTCATTAAGTGCACAGGTAGAAATTTATAAAGGAATCGGTCGGCCTTTTAAAAGAAGTAGAGACCGTGCAGTTGTCTGTCGGTTGCCGAAACCGAACGAAGTTCGGTTTCGGCAACCGACAGACAACTGCACATAGGATATCCTATGCAACTGCATAGGATATTTGACAAAAGGTACCGGCCACAAAATCAGGAATAAGGTATCCTCGTGAAAAATTAATAAGACCACGTGAGGCTCAGGAAAATGAGGATCGACTTTCTTGTTTTCTGCATCGAGCTTAGCACCGGAAACAGTATTGTACCTACATTTTAAATTCCCTTGAAGGGCGGACGACACTGCGCGTCCCTATTGTGGCGATAACGATACGACAGAACATTTCGTCTTCCGCTATTACAGGTGGATACAAGAAAGGGACGAATACGAAAGGCGAATTGAAGCAACAATGCATCAGCGAGAGCGTGAATACGAGACAATTAAAAAATATATTGTCACTATAATGCAAAGAAAGGATCAGCAAGCGGGCGGATGAAGGACACCGCCTCGTGGATCCGTCGTTCGTCTGTGCTTGCATGGATGGGTGGGGGCGAGAGGAAATGAAAGGGATTCTGGATTCCGTGAGCTACTAAGGATCCCTAAGGACCCACAAGAAGAGGTAGAAAAAGGGAGTTAAAAGAAAAGAACCTAACCCGGTGGGGGGAAACAGCAATGATATACTCCCATGTGAGTAGGCATTAAAAAAATAAACGTCCGACCTGTTATGCGGGACGTACAGCCGGTAACCGGGAAGGGTCGTTAAAGTTAAGGATATTCCCTTGCGACTACACCATTAATTCAGATCGATATCAGGATATTTTATTTCGGTTCATCGCACTCTTGGAAGAGGAAGACAGACACTGCCGGCTACAATATGACGGTGCGACATCGCACTACGCAGATTTAGTTGAGGAATTCTTTGGTAATCGTGATATCGGTCGAGTGGCCACCAAAATCTACAGATTTGACTGCGGCGGATTTTTTTCTACGGGGTTAACTCAAAGAGAAAGCCTACAGCGACAAACCGCGAACGCTTGAACGATTGAAAGTCGATATTGAACAAGCTGTATTAAATATCCGGCCACAAACTTTGAAAAAAGTTGCAAGAAACGCTGTAAAAATAATTGATGCTTGTATTCAAGAAGATGGTGGCCACTTCCAAAATTTACTCTAAATGTAAGGTAATGGATGGTAATAATAGAAATTTCATTTACAATTTACACATGCCTTTTTATTATTTTAATACCTACCAATATAAGGTTGGATTGCGTTTTATATGGAACACTCTGTATTATAATTTCGTTATTACATAGAATGTTTAAATAAGCAGCTCGCTTTCACTGAAACTACATTTATTCTTTCCATTAATTCATAGATTTAATTTTTTTATTTTGTCCTGTATCACACGGGTCCTCTAAAAAGAACTGTGATTCCTTATCAAAAGTTGATTCATGCGCAAATGTATTCACTACCAAATGTCATGAAACACTCGATGGAATTATTCAGTGAATATTTTTTACATAAAAAAAATAAATGACTTCTGTGTGTGTGTATATATATATATATAGAATTATTCAGCAGGAGGAAGGAAAAATAATTTGGGACCTAATTCCACACTTTGAAATAAGGAAAAATGTTCATACAAAATTAATGTAGTAGCTTTTAGGTCAGCCGGTCTTAGTTTTAATCCTTGACAAGGGTTCGATATATTTACAACAATCATTTTAAACATTTTATCAAAGTAAATAAAATATATGTCGTCAACCGGTAAGCCACGGCTTAACCGACCGTTATTTTTATTATTTTCATCTTAGGCTTGTCACCCATTGACAAGCAAAATGTTACCAGTTGAGCGCCCGAACTAGCTGTTGCTTCCCGATGGGGTGATCGGTGGAATATAAAAATCCATTGCTGAGCTTGTCAGGGCACCTAACTGGAAACATCCTGCTTGTCACCCAACGGCTCAAAGAGCCCAGTGTCTCAACCGGTGCCCAGCCACCCATTGGCGGCCATGGTACCATGGCACAAACCACCCGTCGACAAGCTATAAGAACTAAATATGAATTTCATTTTAGTTACGCGTTTTGAACTGTTGCTATGAAACAGTATTTATATTAATTTTATTGTTACTTTAATTTTAATTTTATGTACTTTGAATATTCTTTTTTTTATATTATTTTTATATATAAAGAGTGTTTCTAAAATTTTGGATTGGCTATAATTTTTCGGATTTGACTAATAATAATTAATTTTCAATATAACAATTTTGAAAGCCATTTTGATATATATCCAATCTGTTCACTTCCGTTAATAACACCGACCCAGAAGTTAATCAAACTGGCTTTTGAATGATTTATATTCTATTAAAAAAAAAAACAAAATAAAAATTGTTAGCACTATGAAGACATAAGATTAAATTTGAGTTTATTGTAATCCTTTAGTGTGTACTAGTTTTAATTAGTGTTATAATAAGATAACACATATAGAACTAACCCACCGGGTTGTTCTAGTGGTGAACTTGTCTTCGCAAATCAACTGATTTCAAAGTCAAGAATTCCAACATTCAAATCCTAATAAAGGCAGTTACTGTTATATGTTATTTAAATACTACATCATGGATAACGTGTTCTTTGGTGGTTAGTTTTCAATTAACCACACATCTCAGAAATGGTCGACCTGAGACTGTACAAGACTGCACTTTACTAACTCTCATATATATCATCCTCATTCATCCTCTGAAATAATACCTGACAGTGATTCCCGGAGGCTAAACGGGAAAAAAACACACATAGAACTACAAATAAATTGGTACCAGTTAAAACAAACAAACAACCATCAAATTTTATATATATAACAAATCATGAGCCTTCAAAAACCTAGCACAAAACCTAGACTTCATATCTCTTTTGAAAAACTGAACTAATGGCCATAGATCCTCTGGTAATAGAGCACATTAGGGTAAACAATCAGAAATTAAAATAGTAAAACAATTTAAATATCTAGGGGAAATAATAACTTATAATTTAAATGAAAAAGCGACACGGCAAAACAGGACAAATAAAATTATTAAATCCCAAAAATTAACTCGGTCAACATATAACAAAAAATGCCTTTCTGCTAAAACAAAACTTAAACATTATAAAACTGTAGTACAGCCAGAAGTCACCTACGGAAGTGAGACCCTTTTCAAAATCACTCAGAAAAACCGAATTGAAAAAATTCTGAAAATAGAGAGGAGAATTGTCAGAACGTGTATCAATAAAAAACACCAAAAAGAAGGCCGATGGTGGATTGTGCCAAATGAGGTGGTGTATCGAGAAATAGAGCCTGTTACTGATACTATGCGGAAAAAAAGAATCTCTTTTTTTGGTCATCTCATAAGGACACCGGAAACAGGACTGTCAAGAAATATCATTGAAAAGCTCTGATTCCAAAAGCTAGAAATAGGATGGATCAAAGAAATTAGAGAAGATATGAAAGAATTGGGAATTTCCCTGACTGACCTACAGAATAAAACTGGAAAAATTACAAAGCTAAAAGACAAAAACATTAGATTTAAACAAAAGACAAACGACAAAATACACGAAGAGGGTGTTTACAGATGAAGTAAAGAAAGCAAGATCTGAACGGATGAAGAAATACTGGGCAGCTCAGAAGAGTAAAATAACACGCTTTTCTCAGAAAAGATCTAGCTAAAATTGACTTAATTGGTCCCATGTTGGCCGTAAAAGCATAATAATAATAATAATAATATATATATATATATATATATGTAATGTGTGAAAAATTTGTAATAAAAAATTTGTAATGTGTGTATGTGTATATCACATCCTACCTTCACTCACATTATGATTGAAGTATCATATTAACAGTTTTAGTCAATTGAATGATTGGCCTCCCCCTCAACACTCTAGAACAATATTACATTGTTACAACACAGTTGAAATACATACACACACACATATATATATATATATATATATATATATATATGTACTAACACATAAACTGCACTTTATAGGTTCATTTTAATCTGTGATACGTCCTCTACAATCAACTAGAAGAAGAAATATTCTGATGAAGTAAGTTTCTAAACTGGTTGTATTTTCTATTTTGTTTAATTTTAAATATTAAAATAATTATTTTAAAATTGTCAAATTAATAAAGAGTATTTGAATTTTTGGTGTTTCTCCAGTTGTAATAATTACTATCTAAAACTCAGAAGATAACCATTGACAATTTTGAATACACAAATTTTTTAAAAGTTTACTTCATTAATTATTGATCTTTAACGTTATTTTTTACAGTGTATCTCCATTATAAACAAGTGCTCCCAAAACTGATTGAGGAGGAACAGTGAAAATTTTAAACTGTTTGAAATTAAATAAAATTTCCCTTGAAAATTGCTTAAATTTTCCTTTTTTTCCACTTATCACTTAATTTTTATTTATTTATTGATAGAAAATTTAAATAAGTTTCAATTTCTAGATTACATGATACTTAAGTTTTAAAACTTTGTAAGAAAAGAAATCACAAAAGCCAGTGGTCATTGTTTTTTTTTTAGGTCATTTTGTTAGTATGTTGTGTTTAGCAATAATCATATAAATTGTTTTAAGACTGTAATTTCACATTACAACAGACCAATAAAAGTTTAATAGTAAAATTTGAAAAGTTATAAAAAAACTACTTATACGTTTATGTATTTTATTTTGTTATAATTGTAAACTTTTAATTCTGTATTTAACAATAGAATGTTCTATTAAGAACGTTAAATAATTTAATTACCAAAAACATTTTCAAATCATGTCAGTACATTTTTATTTTTATTTTTTTTATTTTTTTATAAAAATATGAAATTATTATAAAAATATGTTAGACCCTTAATATCTGAAATGTAAAATCTTTCTGGCAAAATCAAAAAAATTACTTTAAGAGAAAGTTATTCTGTAATAATTTGCTAGATTTTTTTAACATCTATTTTCAAACCATAATCTTAATGTTAAATTCTGAAATATGTCCTATTAACTGTATAGAAACTAATCTTTATTATTGTCTTTGACCAATAGTTTTTCAGTACTCAGTAACTTTTCCAGTAATTGCTACATCAATAAGAAGATTATAAAAAAAACCTGGTGAAGTAAATTTGTTTTGATAAGCTGAATAAAAATATGTATAGTGTAATTAAAAATAATCATTGTTACTTTTTAATAAATGATGAAATAGAATTTAATTTTTTTTTTTTTAAATAACTGTCACATAATTGTAGAGGATCTGAAACTACTATTCAAACACCACAAAATAAATAGATTATAAGTGTTATTGTGGATTGCTGTCTTAATACAAGTAATCTTCTTGCAAAAACTACTGCATTTTGACATTGAAATATTTAATTACATGTGAATCTTAAATCATACTTTTATTTACTTGAGGGTCACTTTCTGTATTATTCATAATTTTGTGTACTACATATATTATTCAGCTTATCAGTTTTCTAAAAAGTAAGAATTCCTGTTTGAATCGTGATATTACATGAAAAATGATATATAAACAGTTCTCTGTTGATTCAAAAATTTGAAAAGGACAAAATCAAAAATTATGTAGTTCATATGAAGTTTTTAATCTTTACATGAAATTAGCAGTTAATGATGTTAAAGAACAATTTAGATTCGGAGTAACAATACAAGGTGAAAAGATAAAGATGCTACGATTTGCCGATGATATAGTAATTCTAGCCGAGAGTAAAAAGGAATTAGAAGAAACAATAAATGGCACGGATGAAGTCCTACACAAGAACTACCACATGAAAATAAACAAGAACGAAAAGAAAGTAATGAAATGTAGTAGAGATAACAAAGATGGACAACTGAATGTGAAAATAGGAGGAGAAAAGATTATGGAGGTAGAAGAATTTTATTACTTGGGAAGTAGAATTACTAAAGATGGACGAAGTAGGAGCGATATAAAATGCCGAATACCACAGGCAAAACGAGCCTTCAGTCAGAAATATAATTTATTTTTCATCAAAAATTAATTTAAACGTCAGGAAAAGATTTTTGAAGGTATATTTTCGGAGCATCGCTTTATATGGAAGTGAAACTTGGACGATCGAAGTATCTGAGAAGAAAAGATTAAGAAGCTTTTGAAATGCGGTGCTATAGGAGAATGTTAAAAATCAGACAGGTGGATAAAGTGACAAATGAAGAGGTGTTGCGGCAAATAGATGAAGAAAGAAGCATTTGGAAAGATATAGCTAAACGAAGAGACAGACTTATAAGCCACATCCTGGAATAGTCGCTTTAATATTGGAGGGACTGGTAGAAAGAAAAAATTGTGTAGGCAGGCCACGTTTAGAATATGTAAAACAAATTGTTAGGGATGTAGGATGTAGGGGGTATACCGAAGTGAAACGACTAGCACTAGATAGGGAATCTTGGAGAGCTGCATCAAACCAGTCAAATGACTGAAGATAAAAAAAAACAGTTCATATGACATATTTCTAGGTTTTTTTGGTGCATTTCATGTCTATGTAGATGAGTTAAAAACGTGAAATAAAAAGCAATAAAAAAAATAAATTTAACAAATGTTTTCTTTAGTTAAAGAAAAACTGCAGTAATGACATGAAATTACAAAGTTTAACAAAAAAAATAAATAAATAAAATAAAACTTCGTTTTTTTACCATAATTATGAAGTGAGGACCTTAAATTTCAAACTTATCCACAAAAACATAATATGACTGTCTACTGTATTTATAGTAATTACATAATTGGATTGTCCTACAACATCCTACATTAACATTAGTTTTACGTGTTTTATTTTATTACTGTTCTTCTTAGAAATTCTTAAGTTTGTTTCAGAAAAAAAAACTAATTTTTTCTTCATTTAAAGATAAAATAAGAAAACTGTTTTCCAACGACATTTAAATTCCTCCTATATCTTTTTTTGGGTATCCTCAACTTACTATGTTATTCTTGAAGACTTGTACTGCTGGGAATGCCATTGTTTTTATATCTTATTGCTATATCCATAATTACTATAAACAGCCACGGGCTTATTACTTACCTTACTGCAGGTCAAAAATAATGAGTATGGAAACCATATATACCTACTACAATATTTACCCTGTTCCCAAAGTTTCTACTCATATCTTGAGTTGACTTAACGTAACTCCATGGTATTTTTCTTTTGTATGGCCAGTTCTTTACTAGACTCCTTAGAATATGAGTCTATGCTACAGATAAATTTTTCTTAAAAATTTGATAAAGACAGCCACATATTGAAGAACTACGTTTAATATCTAATAATAATGTTTGATCACATTATGTATTCATAAGATCTAGGATTTATGTTAAAGTAACTGTCATTCTTATTTACTTTGATTTTTTTTCTTATAGATGGAAATATCACTACCATTATTAATATTAACTGGACTAGTCTGCAGCAATGCCAACACAACAGGTAAGAAAATAATTATTATTTAATATTGGTCATATTTAAAGAAAATAATAGTTTAGATAAAAACATATATATATATATACACACACACACACACACACACACACACACACACACACACACACACACACACACACACACACACACACACACACACACACACACACACACACACACACACACACACACACACACACACACACACACACACACACACACACACACACACACACACACACACACACACACACACACACACACACATACTTGGCAAGTAGAAATGATTGCAGTTACTAATCTACACATACACACACAGAGAGAGAGAGAGAGAGAGAGAGCCAGCGCAGCTGGATAATGTGTTGGAGAAAACAAACATATATATGTTTTCTACAAACGTAGTGCAATGTAATTGTAAACATGTAGTCTTAAACAGGCTCAAGTTGACCACTCCTAAGACATGTGATTAATTGAAACCCAACTACCAAAGAACATCAGTATTCACAGAATAGTATTCAAATCCAAATAAAAGCAACTGCCTTTACAAGGACTCGAACCTTAAAACTGTCAACTTTGAAATCAGTGATTTTGCGATGTCAAGTTTAACCACTAGACTAACCTGGCGGGTTATATGTATATTAAAAAAAATTTAAATAGTACTATCTAAATTCTCAAAAATGAAATACTTAGGGTGATGCAAATTTAATAATAAAGAATTTTCTATAATTATTTTTAGATTATTATTAATGGGAAAACTGCTCTGCTAAGATGCTAATAAATCCATCCAAATGATGTTGATTCAGAATTCTGATTGTAAGTTTAATCTCTTTTATTTAAAAAAATTGTTTATAATTTTTCCATCAGAACATATTTAATAAAAGATTCATAAGGATAAAAATAATAAAATCATATTACATGACACTAATGGGAATTATTAGTTTTTAATATTACTAAATGATCTCAAAATAGCAAATATATACATGTCATGGAGATAGATAAGATTTTTCATTGTCACATGTATTTTTTAACTTTTAAATTGACTTATTAACAAATGACGGAAACAATTTTAAGTATGTGTACATATAATTCATGGCTCCCACTGAATACATTGCTGTTAAAATGTAAAAATTTTCTAACAGATCTGAAGATAATTTGCAAAGTGCAATCAAGAAACATATTTTTATCTTTTAGAAAGGAACACCCACTTTTGAAGGTGATCAGGGAATTCAGAAGGTTCTGGAGACAGTGTCGGTAAAATATGTCACAAGAAAGATTCCTTCAAACATTTTGGATTACAAATGAGTTGGCTAGAGAAGATTGGGTAACCTGAAAAAGGAATGGAAGGATCTGTTTGATGAAAAATTATGTTTTTTTGGATTCTAACTAAATGGAAAAACATAAAATTTTCATTGTCTCGTACTGGCCATTACTTATATAGCTATGTAAAAGGCAACGAGATCTGTTCTTGATGTTGAAAATCTCCTAAAAAATCACAAACCGTTATTATAATATTCAAATTTAATCTTGTCACTATGTTCGTGTTCTTGCAATGGGCAGAGTAATTATATAATAAAAATATTTTTCTTAACATACTAGAAATTTTATATCGTTGTAATGATTAGGTAGATTTAAAAATAATAACACTTTTGTTATGGATGTAGTTAATTTTTAATAAGTAGTGTTGTTTTATTAGCCGAGCTCAGATCAATATTACTTCATGAAACAGTGAAAAATGAGAGATAAACGTAACTCCAAGACAAAAAGAAATCAGTTTTTTAAACAAACAAAAAATCATTTTGCTACCTCTTCACATCAAATTGGATTAATTAAATATATCGTAAAATAAATATTGAGAAAGACAGTAATGGTTTCCTATGTACTAGGAATAATTTTTAGATATAAGGAAAGGAAAACTTAAATAAGGCCATTTTCAATGGTCCACAAATAAAGGAACATGCTCGAAGACTATTGAGACAATTCTGTGTGGATTGATTCAGAACTAGCTACATAAATAGTATTTAAAGACAGATGCATAAATTTTCTGGGCTTCAATAAACCACAAAATTATAAGGGATGTTATGAACAAATTTTATTAATAAATACCGAGTGATAGGATGTAGTAAGTCACTTAAAACTCCTTTCCTATTTTTATCTGGATTTCTTCCCATCAAACCTTACAGCTGTAAACAATGAAAATGGCACGTTTTCACTATTTTGTAAACTATTTCAAAAGTATATGGTGTACTAATATGTTAAAAGATTATTGCTAGACATCGGTTCAGAATATATTTGAGGCTCGAAAGAAGAATTCTAACTAAGTTTTAATTTAAATACATGGAACCATTAACCATTTAATTTTAATATAATTTGTTAAATAGATTTTTAATGATTCATTTTCTTTGAAAATAAGTGTGACCAAAAAATTCTAATTTCAATTGTTTATTGCAAATAAAATAAGCAGCATAACGTAGAAAAATATTTGTTTATGTGTTACTTAACAAATAAAATGATTATTTAGCTTTGATTTTTATTGTTGCGATTGATTTACAATTTTACACAGTACGATTCTTCAGGCTGTAAGAAAGAGCCATCAGCTTTATTTCTATGAAAATAACCAAATAATCTAAAAGATTATCCAAACAACATTTTTACAATTAAATTAAAATATTTCCTTTTACATTTTTCCCCCAAACATATGGTTATACTGTTATACTACATAATGTTAACTTTGTCCACATTTTTCATATAAGAGGTGATGTAAATCTTAATAATTTATATACTCCTCTAACCGCAAAACCTAGTTTTAGCATTGAGAATCTCTAGATGGATGTATTTACATAATATATATGTATGTTGGCCTGTTTTTTGCTTGATGTCTCCAGGCTGGATGGGGTAAACCGGATGAAATTTGACACGATGATTTCTGTAGATAGAAAATTGCGCCATTTACTTTTGGACACAATCGATTAAGGAAGCAAGTAGGTACGGACCTCATGGGTCCTGTAAGTAA
Source organism: Lycorma delicatula (assembly GCF_047948215.1). NCBI lineage: Eukaryota > Metazoa > Arthropoda > Insecta > Hemiptera > Fulgoridae > Lycorma > Lycorma delicatula. The sequence continues at coordinate 1,082,440 of NC_134466.1, forward strand.
TGCCTCTTAGATAGCTAAGATATTTTCTGAAAGTGTTTGATCTTATTCAAACCCTCCATAAGAAGGTGGAATAGATTATATTTTTTTTAGTCTTTCAGTAACAATTCTTATAGGTGATTTTATTACATTGGATTATATATTTAGGGGCAATTTCATTCAGATATGTGATAAATATGTTAATATTTTGCTTTTTTCAGTCAGTTATGTTTTATTTAATACCTTTAGACTGGATTAACCAATTTTTATTAAATTTGTACAACTTCTAAATTATTGATTCCATTTACTTTTGATTACAATGATCTACAGTATGGGGGACACCATGAGTTATACAGTGTCCCATGAAGAAATGAAGAAACGTTAAGGAGATGTTTTACTGGTGAAAATAATGAAACAAGTTCACATAAACATACGCCTGAAAACGCTTTGATTTCGAGTTACATCAGCGAAAGATTTTGCCTGGATTTCAGCTATTCTAATGAAAAGAAGCCTTACTGGAATTCTTGAGATCCAAATTAAGGAGTAAGCTTAGTGGTTTCTTATGTAATTTGAGCTGGGAAATATGATAAAACAGGTCCCAGAAATGTAACTTAAGAAGCTTTAAAGATATCCGACGTAAAACAAAAGCTTTGATGTAACACAAGTTTTTTTTTAGTTTGTAATACAATAGCTTTATTAAATGAATAATAAACGCAAAGATTTAGTAACAAAATTTGTATAGAATTTAATTCTGAGGAAATCAATATAAATTCAGCCAATAAAAAGTAAATAAAACTTTTAAAAATTGGTTTTTATTGAAACAAAACAGACGAAAAATAGACAGAACATCGTATTATTCTTCTGTACCTAATAAACATTACTCTTAATATAACAAAACAAAAAATGAAATACATGAAATGATAAATAACAAGCCTCAGTTATAGTAATTGTTCGGTATTCCATCCTTCACAACGTACACAACGCTTTGCCAGACGTAAAGTAGGGCGTTTCATAATGTTCTTGGGAGTTACAAAAATTCAGTACAAAAAAAGTATTTCACTTACCTAAATGACAGTTGTACGAGGTGATGCAGGACTCAAACAGTTTTTGTTAAAATCTATAAATGTTCAATATATGCTCCTCTGGTGAAACGGCACTCATCAACACGAAAGTCTAGCTCTTGACAAACTCGTTCTAACATGTCATTTTCGATACAGTTGATCGCATCGATTATGCGATCCTTTAGCTCAGCGGCATCGGTGGGATAAACACCTTATCTTTCACGTAACCCCAGAGAAAGAAATTACATGGCGTGAGGTCTGGTGATCTTGGTGGCCACACCATAACGTGTTGGTCTTCTTCAGACGCACGTCCTATCCGGCGCCGAGGTAATGTTGTGTTAAGGTACTGTCGAACCTCGTTATGAAAACGGGCAGGACAACCGTCTTGCTGGAAAATGAAGTCATTGAGTAGCCGAGGCAAAATCCATAATTGTAACATATCCAGGTATATCCTGCCGGTTACTGTCGTTTCCATAAAAAAAGAACGGCCCGTACACTGCCTTACGAGAGATCGCACAAAAAACTTTTACTTTCGGAGAATCCCGAATGTGTTCCGCATAAGCGTGTGGGTTTTCAGTTCCCCAAACTCTCACGTTATGACGGTTTACATTGCCGCTAATATGGAAAGTAGCTTCATCGCTGAAAATTATGTTGTTTACAAAACCTTCATCTGACAACATCTTTTCCTGTAACTGTAAACAAAAATCGAGCCTACATGTTTTATCTGCATCAGAAATACGCTGGATTAATTGAAGACGGTACGGTTTGCATAATAAACGTTTACGGAGAACTTTCCACACTGTTGTTTTTGGAATTCCTAATTCTCTGGCTGGAGCCGGAGTCAATTTTGACGGGCTGCGAATGAAACTTGTACGCACACGTTCGACATGACTTCTGAGATTGATGGACGACCGGTCGATTTTCGCTTGCACAAGCGACCGGTTTCACTGAATTGTTTATACTGTGCACGAATTAAATTGTTGCTCGGTGGCTCCGTATGAAATTTCAACCGAAACGCAGTTGCACAGAAATTACTGACTTCGATGAGTGAAATTCTAACACGCAAAACGACTTCTCGCTTCCCGTGGCAGCCATTTTCTCTACTGTCGACGCCTAGCGAGCAAATGGTTTACTAACTGCCTAGTATATGTGGAAAAAACTATTTAAATTACTCTTTCGTACAGTATTTGTTTTATTCTTATGAATGAAATAATTTTTTGTTAATGAATTTTCGAAACTCCGAAGAACATTATGAAACATCCTGATTTCCGATAGCATTTCGTATTTTAATGAGTAACTCTTCTTTAGTATTAACTTTTTTTTTGGTATACTATCATTTTCATGTGGTCCCAAATGAAGTAATCTAGTGACGTTAAGCCAACTGGTTGTGGTGCCCAATCTTCCACATCTAATCCAGTTTAAGAATTAACATTCAAGTGATAGCTATTAAAGAAAAATGTAGCGTTGCGAAGTGCCGGAAAATTATTTTTCAAGAAATAAAATTTTGCATCTCCCGTAAGGTTTTCATCTCCCAGAATTTTATGAAAAATGATACCACACCAAAATTTAATGTGATATCCACGTTGGAAACTAGTTTCTACAGTGGATTGCCTTCGCTCCATAAATGATTATTTTTAGAACCGAAGACTCCGTTTCTCGTAAAAGTGGCTTCATCAGTAAATAAAATTGAATCTACCGTATCAACGTTGTTTAGAAGTCAATGACAGAAGTTTAATCGCTGGGGGTGTTAATCTGTTGGCCGCAAATTTTGAACCTTATGCAAGCGGAAAGGATAAAGATTTTCTTTTCGTATGATGCGCCACATTTTGTTTTTTGAGAAACCAGTGCGACATGAAATTCCCCTCGTAATAGTCCCCGGGCTACGCTGAATAAGCTGAATCACACAATGTTTGTCATTTACACGATGATAAACAGGATTTAGCTCAAAACAGAAGACCTGTTTTGGTATTTCTGATACCGACATAATAATTCCTTTTGTTTCTGTGTATTTTAATTACAGTCTTACATTTCTATATATAAATACTTGTATTTAAAAAAAAAATAATAATAAATGTTCAATTAAAATTAATATTTAATTTGATGTTGATTTCAAAGACGAAGTGGTTTCTTCCTAAAAATTAAAAAAAAAAATCTTTCTGAATAATAATAAATATAGAATTAGAGGACATATATATATATATATACAGAGTCATTCACGGGAACCGGATGTTTTTGAAGCGGGTTGTACTCGGGCGTTCGTGGTGGGAGGGGCACGTGGCTGGTGTCTGATGTTTCCTTTGTTCATCGCATTTAAATTTTAGTCGTTGAGATGGAGCCGTGGATGCTAGACCGACGCCTGTACGCGTATGACAGTTTTTGCGAAATGACGAATCCGTAACTGCTGTTCAGCGAGATTTCCGCCGTCAGTTTAATATCCATCGTAATGCAAGCGTCTCTTCTCGAAACACAATATTGCGACGGGTAAACGACCTTCGAACAAGCGGTTCAATATTGAAGAAAAAACCACCGGGTCCCCGACGAACCGCTAGCACTCCGGAGAACATCGAACGAGTAAGGGAAGCCGTTGTCAGAAATCCACGCCGCTCTATTCAGAGGCATTCAGCAGCGCTTCAAATGAGCACAAGTAAGACGAATTCTGCATGCATACAGACCTGCATTTCCATCCTTACAAGATAGCCGTCGTGCAGCAATTAAACGAGTAATATTTCACGCAGCGATTACAATTTTGTCGACAAATGCTTACCGTTTTTGAAGAAAATGAAAATTTGTTATCGTTAATGAGTGACGAAGCCCGTTTTCATCTGAATGGCTTCGTCAACAAACAGAATTGCCGGTATCGGGCAGAGAGAAACCCGCATCGGCTTCACGAGAGACCACTTCATAGCCCAAAGATCGGTGTTATCGGACCATATTTGTTTGAAGAAAATGACGCTGCCGTAACTGTAACAGCTGATCGTTACGTTGCGATGTTGAATACGTTTTTCATCCCTGAGTTACGAATCCGGAGAATCGATTTTCAAAATGCGTTATTCCAGCAGGATGGAGGTACAGCGCACACAGGGAGGGCAACCATGGCTGTTCTCCGTAACTTGTTTCCGGGACGGATCGGTTCCAGATTCGGCGACATTCCTTGGCCCCCTCGGTCCCCCGATTTGAGTAGTTGTGATTTTTTTCTGTGGGGGTTTCTGAAATCGCGTGTGTACGGCGATAAACCGCGTACATTGGAGGACCTAAAGATCGCAATTCGTCATCACGTCACCCAGATTGATGTAGACATGCTGCAAAGAATTGAGGCCGGTTACCGTGAAAGGCTACAACAATGTATTGCCCAAAATGGACATCGCCGGACATAATTTTTCGTTCACGAGTAAGTAACAAATGCTTTGATTTAACAAGTGTTTCAGTATCGATAAAACTTTTTTAAAGTAAATATTCAATTTTTTATGATTATTTTAAAAACATCCGGTTCCCGTGAATGACCCTGTATATATATATATATATATAAATGAATATTTCTTTATCACGTATGCGTTTCTATACCATTCATCCGACTGGGATGAAACTTTCGTTAGTTGTGCGCACTCCCGTTTCTGAATTAGTTTGGACCCGCTAGATGGCGCGGGAGTGGAAATATTTAAAAAAATTGTATTTATGTTACGATTTGGCTTCTATTCCGAATATCTGTGAGTTACGTGAAAAGAAATATATTTGCAAAAAATGGACCCGCTAGGTGGCGCTGAGGTCAAGATATTTCGAAAAAATTTATTTATGGTCCGATTTGGTTCATATTCAGAGTATATATTAGTTACGTGAAAAGAAATATTTTTGAAAAAAAGGTAAGAAGGGAAAAGGAAAAAGGTAAGAGAAAGAGGGAAGGGGTACTGATTGGAAGAGGGAAATAGGGAAAAAAGGAAATGTTGAGTTTTTGAATGTTTTATCAAATTTTCATTAGTATTCGTTTAACCTATATGTACCATGTTAATTTGAACCAATATCTGTTTCGGTTCCGTGTGGTAGCTTATGAGCTGTACGTCTGCAGGGAGACCCTGACAAATGAACACCTAATGTTTAACTGCCCTGTTCTGGGGGGGGGGGGGTCAGATACCGGGCCAACCTGGAGCTCAGACGTCAAGGGGAAAATTGACCACTCACAGACGGCGAGTGAATGTGGCAAAAGCCACCGCGTTGTCGGACCGTGTGGGAGTTCCTTGATGCCGTTGCTTTGTTAAACCGAAATCAGTAGTTTACTTAAGGGAAAAACTTCTACCGCACTGCTGTGGGAAACTAAAAAGTTAAATGAAGAGACAGACTTATAGCCCACATATTAAGGCATCCTGGAATAGTCGCTCTGATATTGGAGGGACGGGTAGATGGGAAAAATTGTGTAGGCAGGCCACGTTTGGGATATGTAAAACAAATTGTTAGGGATGTAGGATGTAGAGGGTATACTGAAATGAAACGACTAGCACTAGATAGGGACTCTTGGAGAGCTGCATCAAACCAGTCAAATGACTGAAGACAAAAAAAAAAAAAATAATAATGGAAAAATAATGCAACATTTTTATTTAGAAATATAGAAATATTCACGAAAAGTGTAACAAATCCCAGAACAATATTTTCAGTAGTTTTCGTGAAATCTGGAGTAAAATACAAAAGATTGGCATCGAAAAACATATTATTTTATGTTTCTCGTAAAATAACTTTGTTAAATAAACACATAATAAATAAAAGTTGTAGAAAATTTGATTCTGAGTAATACGATATGAATAAAATCCACAGAAACTAAATAGGCTTACAAAGATAATAATTTCGAAGTTTGTTTAAAATAAAACAAATCAAAATGTAACAAATTTTAATTATGTATTAAACAAAAACAAAAAATTCAATCCTGGATAATCGGACCACTTTGAAACCGGGACCGTATGACCCGGAATATTAACGAAAAATGAGGAGATATACCCAAATACAGTACAGTACAAGACTTTTCTGTCGATTTTTCGTTTCTTTTACATCAATAAAAATTGAGTTTTAATAGATTTTAATTACTTTTTATTGGCTGTATTTATACAGAGTGATTCAAAGAAACGGGAAATTTTGAAAGTTGTGTTGGTAGCCGTGGGCGATTGGTACCACTTGTAAGTGGCGCCAGCCTCTCTAACCTAACCTGCCATTTAGTTGTCATGGATCCTTGGAGCGGTGCGCAACGTGTATTTGCTATCAAAGCGTTTTACAAAAACAATGACAGTGTGGAGGGAGCGCGTAGAGAATTTCGCCGTCATTTTAATCTGGGACGGCACGACTGTGTTCCATCAGCACATGCAATTAAAACACGGATATCTAATTTTGAGGAAACCGGTTCGGCAATTAAAAAGAAACTTCCAGGCCGTGAGCGAACCGTCCGTACACCACAAAATGTCCAAGCTTTACAAGATACTGTCACACGAAGTCCACATCGGTCCATCCGTCGTCTCCCAGCATCTTTACGATCGCATAGTTCAAGCGTTCGAAGAATGTTAGCGAAGGACTTGCAATACCATCCGTAAGTTGCAGATCGTCCAGGAACTGAAACCGAACGATGCAGTTGTGCGAGTACAATTCTGTAACGTAACGCTTCAGAAGATAAACGATAACGAAGAGTTTGTTCACGAACCGCGGATATCAGACGAAGCGGATTTGTTAACGAGCAAAATTTTAGATACCGGGCGCAAGATATTCCTACGCAGCTACACCAGCGTCCGTTACACAGCCAGAAAGCGACCGTGTGGTGTGATATGTCATCTTACGGTGTTATAGGCCCTTATTTTTTTGAGGATGACAACGGTCTTGCGATTACAGTGACGTCGGCTCGTTACGTAGCCGTGCTTGAAACCTTTGTTGCGGAACAACAAAAGAGATTTCCACCGATTCTTAACACAGCCTGGTTTCAACAAGACGGAGCAACCTCACATAGTGCAGAAACATCGATGGCAGCTGTACGCCGATTGTTTGGACAACGTGTCATTTCACGAAACTGTGACATTATATGGCCTCCCAGATCGCCTGATGCGATTAATTTTTGCGGGGTTACCTACAACGGAAGAACTGAACGCAAAGATCCGAGAAGCGATTGCGGAAATTCCAGTTGAGATGTTACGTCGAACCACGAACAATTTAACGAAGAGACTTCGTGAGTGTTTACGTAGAAGAGGAGGTCACCTGCAAGATGTCATCTTTAAAAAATAAACTAAAATGTATGTATCCTAAAATGGCAACATTTGTACAATTACATGAAATAAAATTCATTTTCTAAAAAAAATTTTTCATTAACGTTATTTAATTTTTTAATTTTCTCGTTTCTTTGAATCACCTGTATTAATTTTCTTAGAACTAAATTCTGTAGAAATTTTTTTACTAAATCTGTTACATTTATTGGTCATTTAACAAATCTATTGTAAACCTAAAAAAAGCTGGCTTTTCGACACCGAATTTTGTGTTATACGTCGGATATGTTAAAAATTACTTGAGTTACAGTTCTGGGACTTATTTTATTATTTTTCCCACCCAGCCACTTTTACTCTTTAATTTAAGTTCTAAAAATTACAGTAGGGCCTGTATTTAATAGAAGTGCTGAAATCGGGGCGAAATCTTTCGGTAGCCGTAACTCGAAAATAAAGCGTTTCAAGACCTACGTTTATTTGAATTTTTTTCATTATTTTCACCGGTAGAACATTTCTTGAAGTTTCTCCGTTTCTCTGTGGAACACTGTGTATATAAAAATTTTACTTTTCAGGGTACAATATATAATACATAACTCTTTGCTTGTATACTTGATAGTTTAATGTTTTAGGTATTTTTTCTTCCTAACTTATAGACTTAGACCAAGATTTAGAAATCGACTCGTTGACTGCAAAACTTACCCTGGAGCAGACATTGATAGCGACCATAATTTGGTGATAATGAAATGTAGATTGGGGTTTAAAAACCTGAAAAAAAGTTGTCAGATGAATCGGTGGAATTTAGAGAAGTTTGAGGAAGAGGAGGTAAAGAAGATTTTTGAGGAGGACATCGCAAGAGGTCTGAGTAAAAAAAATAAGGTAGAAAATGTAGAAGAAGAATGGGAGAATGTTAAAAAGGAAATTCTTAAATCAGCAGAAGCAAACTTAGGCGGAATAAAGAGAACCGGTAGAAAACCTTGGGTTTCAGACGATATATTGCAGCTGATGGATGAACGTAGAAAATATAAGAATGCTAGTGATGAAGAAAGTAAAAGGAACTATCGGAAATTAAGAAATGCTATAAACAGGAAGTGCAAACTGGTGAAAGAAGAGTGGATTAAAGAAAAGTGTTCAGAAGTGGAAAGAGAAATGAACATTGGTAAAATAGACGGAGCATACAGGAAAGTTAAGGAAAATTTTGGGGTACATAAATTAAAATCTAATTATGTGTTGTTAAACAAAGATGGTACACCAATATATAATACGAAAGGTAAAGTCGATAGATGGGTGGAATATATTGAAGAGTTATACGGAGGAAATGAATTAGAAAATGGTGTTATAGAGGAAGAAGAGGAAGTTGAGGAGGATGAAATGGGAGAAACAATACTGAGATCTGAATTTAAGAGAGCATTTAAAGATTTAAATGGCAGAAAGGCTCCTGGAATAGATGTAATACCTGTAGAATTTCTGCGCAGTGCAGGTGAGGAAGCGATTGATAGATTATACAAACTGGTGTGTAATATTTATGAAAATGGGGAATTTCCATCAGACTTCAAAAAAAGTGTTATAATTATGATACCAAAGAAAGCAGGGGCAGATAAATGTGAAGAATACAGAACAATTAGTTTAACTAGTCATGCATCAAAAATCTTAACTAGAATTTTATACAGAAGAATTGAGAGGAGAGTGGAAGAAGTGTTAGGAGAAGACCAATTTGGTTTCAGGAAAAGTATAGGGACAAGGGAAGCAATTTTAGGCCTCAGATTAATAGTAGAAGGAAGATTAAAGAAAAACAAACCGACATACTTGGCGTTTATAGACCTAGAAAAGGCTTTCGATAACGTAGACTGGAATAAAATGTTCAGCATTTTAAAAAAATTAGGTTTCAAATACAGAGATAGAAGAACAATTGCTAACATGTACAGGAACCAAACAGCAACAATAACAATTGAAGAACATAAGAAAGAAGCCCTAATAAGAAAGGGAGTCCGACAAGGATGTTCCCTATCTCCGTTACTTTTTAATCTTTACATGGAACTAGCAGTTAATGATGTTAAAGAACAATTTAGTTTCGGGGTAACAGTACAAGGTGAAAAGATAAAGATGCTACGATTTGCTGATGATATAGTAATTCTAGCCGAGAGTAAAAAGGATTTAGAAGAAACAATGAACGGCATAGATGAAGTCCTACGCAAGAACTATCGCATGAAAATAAACAAGAACAAAACAAAAGTAATGAAATGTAGTAGAAATAACAAAGATGGACCGCTGAATGTGAAAATAGGAGGAGAAAAGATTATGGAGGTAGAAGAATTTTGTTATTTGGGAAGTAAAATTACTAAAGATGGACGAAGCAGGAGCGATATAAAATGCGGAATAGCACAAGCTAAACGAGCCTTCAGTAAGAAATATAATTTGTTTACATGAAAAATTAATTTAAATGTCAGGAAAAGATTTTTGAAAGTGTATGTTTGGAGTGTCGCTTTATATGGAAGTGAAACTTGGACAATCGGAGTATCTGAGAAGAAAAGATTAGAAGCTTTTGAAATGCGGTGCTATAGGAGAATGTTAAAAATCAGATGGGTGGATAAAGTGACAAATGAAGAGGTATTGCGGCAAACAGATGAAGAAAGAAGCATTTGGAAAAATATAGTTAAAAGAAGAGACAGACTTATAGGCCACATACTAAGGCATCCTGGAATAGTCTCTTTAATATTGGAAGGACAGGTAGAAGGGAAAAATTGTGTAGGCAGGCCACGTTTGGAATATGTAAAACAAATTGTTGGGGATGTAGGATGTAGAGGGTATACTGAAATGAAACGACTAGCACTAGATAGGGAATCTTGGCGAGCTGCATCAAACCAGTCAAATGACTGAAGACAAAAAAAAAAAAAAAAAAAAAAAAAAAAAACTTACAGACAGTCAAGTGCAAAGCTTTTAGTAGCCGGACTTATATAACTTTCACAGGAAAGCTGGAAAGTTATACAATTTTTTGTCAGTTTTTTATTTATTAACTTTGTCTTCTGTGATTCTGCTAAGACCTAGCTTTATTTAGAATTTTCCTTAATACTTTATTTCAAAGCAAATATTATATCGATTGCTTTTACCGTAGAATAATACACCGATCCATTTTCTGAAAAATAATGCGTATAATTTTATTAACCGATTTGAATAAAATTTCTATTAATTTACTAGAGAAGTGTAATCACATTATTTAAACTAAGTAATCGCTTATTTACTAAAATAAGCGTGTCTAAAATAAGGAAATTTAAAGTAGTTATATTTTTTTCTGTTTTAAAACAGAATGATAAAAGTGTTGTGACATTTATTATAAAATCTATTTCTCACTCATCTGTTAAAATTAAATCTGAAACGGTACAACAGAACAAGAAAATGATGTTGACAGTTTAATGGAGTTATCTAGTTCCATATTAACGCTATTTTAATATATCTATTTCGTTAAATGACAATCCGTTGACAATTTGCTAAAACATCGCAAATAATATTAAACAAATAACAAACTAAAATAGATGTTACAATTACAATACTTATTATTCGTGTAATATTTATATTTTATATATGTTAAAATGTATTTATTGAATACTTTTTCACGTGTTTTTCATTAATTTTTCAGAAAGGAGTAAATAATACGTGTACAAAGTAGAATTGTTACGAATTTAAATACCTTGCCTTTAATTTATCAATCGAAATAGTAATTCCAAATGTCAAGTTTCCTGAAAACACATACATATGTATACAGTACAGTTCCTCAATCCGAACCTCGGATATAATTTTTTATTTAAAAATAACAAAATGGCGGACGGTGGGAGAACGAAGGAAAAATTGTCATCTTTTCTAAAGAAATTTTTTTAAATTTTACAAGAAGAATCCAAAAAAGTATAGCCAGCCCACCATTTTAGAAACACTGTTTTTTTTTTGTCTTCAGTAATTTGACTGGTTTGATGCAGCTCTCCAAGATTCCTTGTCTATTGCAAGTCGTTTCATTTCGATATCCCCCCTACATTCTACATCCCTAACAATTTGTTTTACATACTCCAAACGTGGCCTGCCTACACAATTTTTTCCTTCTACCTGTCCTTCCAATATTAAAGCGACTATTCCAGGATGCCTTAGTATGCGGCCTATAAGTCTGTCTCTTCTTTTAACTATATTTTTCCAAATGCTTCTTTCTTCATCTATTTACCGCAACTCCTCTTCATTTGTCGCTTTATCCGCCCGTCTGATTTTTAACATTCTCCTATAGCACCGCATTTCAAAATCTTCTAATATTTTCTTCCCAGGTACACCGATCGTCCAAGTTTCACCTCTATATGAAGCGACGCTCCAAATGTATACATTCAAAAATCTTTTACTGACGTTTAAATTAATTTTTGATGTAAAAAATTATATTTCTGACTGAAGGCTTGTTTCACCGGTGCTATTCGTAATTTTATATCGCTCCTGCTTCGTGCATCTGTAGTAGTTCTACTTCCCAAATAACAAAATTCTTCTACCTCCTTAATCTTTTCTCCTCCTATTTTCACATTCAGTTGTCCATCTTCGTTATTTCTACTACATTTCATTACTTTCGTTTTGTTCTTGTTTATTTTCTCGCGGTAGTTCTTGCGTAGGACTTCATCCGTTCATTGTTTCTTCTAAATCCTTTTTACTCTCGGCTAGAATTACTATATCATCAGCAAATCGTAGCATCTTTATCTTTTCACCTTGTATTGTTACTCCGAATCTAAATTGTTCTTTAACATCATTAACTGCTAGTTGTATGTAAAGATTAAAAAGTAACGGGGATAGGGAACATCCTTGTCGGACTCCCTTTCTTATTACGGCTTCTTTCTTATGTTCTTTAATTATTACTGCTGCTGTTTGGTTCCTGTAAATGTCAGCAATTATTCTTATATCTCTGTATTTGATCCCTAATTTTTTTTAAATGCTGAACATTTTATTCCAATCTACGTTATCGAATACCTTTTCTAGATGTCATTATCGAATGCCAAGTATGTCGGTTTGTTTTTCTTTAATCTTCCTTCTATTATTAATCTGAGGCCTAAAATTGCTTCCCTTGTCCCTATACTTTTCCTGAAACCAAATCGGTCTTCTCGTAACACTTCTTCTACTCTCCTCTCAATTCTTCTGTACAGAATTCTAATTAAGATTTTTAATGATCCTATTTTTGACCTATGTTTTTTTTACCCTTTTTGGCGTTTTACATGGGATATCTTAGAAACTAAGAGAGTTACAGTTCTGGGACCTATTTTTTCGATTTCCCAGCTCAAAAACCATAAGAAACAATTGAATTTGCCCCTTAATTGACCTTCCCAGAATTTCAGAAAGCTTTAATTTACGCGGAGGAACTGAAACTCGAGCGAAATCTTTCACTCTGTATAACTCGCTAACGAAGCGTTTTCGGACATGTGTTTATATGAACTTTTTTCTTATTTTTAGCCTCTAGAATAAGTTGTCAAAGTATTGCCCTATCCTCCTGAATCACTCTGTATATAGGTTAAACGAATACAAATGAAAATTTGATAAAATATTCAAAAACTCAAATTTCATTTTATCCCTGTTTCCGTATCTCAATCATCACCTCTTCCCTTTTTCCTTTTCCTTTCTTCCCTTTTTTTCAAAAATATTTCTTTTTACGTAATTAATATATATTGTGAATATGAACCAAATCAGATCATAAATACAATTTTTTTAAATATCTTTACCCCCGCGCCATCTAGCGGGTCCAAATTAATTCAGAAACCTTCACGGACGTGCGCACAACTAACGAAAGTTTCATCCCGATCGGATGAATGGTAATAGGAACGCATACGTGATAAACAAATATTTACTTATATATTTATATATATGCCCTCTAATTCTATATTTATTATTATTCAGAAAGATTTTATTAAGCTTTTTGAAAGAAACTACTTCGTCTTTGAAATCAACATCAAATTAAATATTAATTTTAATTGAACATTTTTTTTTTAAATACTAGTATTTATATATAGAAATGTAAGACTGTAATTAAAATACACAGAAACAAAAGGAATTATTATGTCGGTATCAGAAATACCAAAACAGAATTGCGGGCATAGTTTTCTGAAATTATATTAAACTTACATTATCAATACTATTTTGTTGTAAAAAATTAGACAAAAGGTTAAAGAAAAGTTGATCTTGACAAACGATTAAAGAAATATGTTGACCTTTTTTTTATAAATATATAACGAACAAGTTGTTATATTTCTAAGTATAACATAAATTATATCATATATATTTTTAAAAACTTAACGTTTACGTATAATTTACAATTTACACAAAAATCTCGGCTTTGTATTACATTGTCAGTTGCGTTAACATTTCTCATCTTTTATCTGAAAGGTTCTTTCTTTCTTTTTCCTGTTTAGCCTCCGGTAACTACCGTTTAGATAATTCTTCAGAGGATGAATGAGGATGATATGTATGAGTGTAAATGAAGTGTAGTCTTGTACATTCTCAGTTCGACCATTCCTGAGATGTGTGGTTAACTGAAACCCAACCACCAAAGAACACCGGTATCCACGATCTAGTATTCAAATCCATGTAAAAATCTGAAAGGTTCTGGGTTTGAATATTGTCACGACGGTCGGTAAAATAACTTAATTAATAATTAATTACTAAATGAACATTTAATTAATTTTTAATATGATATTTAAAGGTTTGCAAGGAGTGATCGGTGATTTCCACGACTTATTTGATTTAATACCGTATGAAACACTTGTACCGTTATATATAAATTACGCTATCGAAGATAAACAGGTAAGGAAAATATTACGATATATGCGTAGCGAGTGTTTTAAAGCAAATTTAAAATCATTACAACGAAGAAGACAGTTTAACGAAGTAAGTAAACCAAACTTATTTGTATTAATATATTTTTTAAGACATAAAAATGTATAGTGTAACAAAATATTACAGATTTAAAAAATTACTGAACCGTGCTCGTGACTTCATAAAAACTTAATCGAACAACAATGTAAATAAATATTATTTTATATGAAAATTCAAATCTAAGGTATCAAGATATGTCACTGGGTGTAATCGGTCAACCAAGCGAACCTAATCCTGGTGTTAGAGAAAAACTAACTTAATTTTATAATTAAAATATCAATAACTTCAACTTATGATAACTGTTTTTTTCATTAATTTTTATCGTAAGTGATGTTCGAAATTAATTAGCTTACAGAGCACGAATGGAAAAAAAAAAGTCTTTCTTCTATCCAATTCCATACATTATTGTGACCTTACAACAGGGTGATTTTTTAGTGCTGTTAGCCAATTGTTAATATCTGGTAATTTTTTTCTAAGAAAGGGAAATTTTGTTTTGCGACACGAAGTCAGTAGCGCTACTCAACCGGTATAGTTACGATAGTGTGAGTCCATTCTCCTTGAGCTGTGTAAACTTATATGCCGTTTCCGGTCGTGTTACCAATAGAATGTCTTTTACCGTAGAACGAGTTTTCATTCTTGAACAACATTGAAATCGTACGCGAGTTAAAAGAATCGTATCAAATTAAATTTGTTGGTGTTCCTCCGCCAGAAAAAATGTCAATTTCTAGGCTAGAAAACCGATTTCGAGAGATAAATAGTGTTTGCGACAGAAAATATAGCGATCGACCGACTCGCTTGACAGATGACGTTTTAGAGAATGTGAAAACGAGATCGCTCGATTCTGCACTGAAAAGTTTACGAAAACTTTCCACGCAGGTCAGTTTGTCATATTCGAGTGTTCAGAAAGCCGCTAAAAAATTGAAATTGTATCCGTATCGCGTACGATTAGTCCAAGAGCTTCAGCCTCCAGATTTAAACAAGCGATTGTAATATTGCCGTCGGTTTAGGTCTCTCGTAAACGATAACGGAATCGTATTTTTAAACACGGTATTCTTTAGCGATGAAGCTTAGATCCATCTCGACGGTTATGCGAACTGTCGAATTTGGGCGGTTGAAAATCCTAACGCTTTACAAGACAAATCTTTGCACCCTGAAAAAATTGGTGTGCGGTGTGCGATATCTCGTCATCGTATAGTCGGACCCGTATTCTTCGAAAAGACAATAAACGGTGAAGTATACAGGAATATTGTGCGCCGATTTGTGTCCCTCCTGGAACCTCAAAAACGGTATTGCCGGTTTCAGCAAGACGGCGCTACATGCCGCACGTCTCGAGAAACCGTGGATTTTCTGCAAGAGTTCTTTGATGATCGAATAATAAGCTTATGGACTCCAAGGTCCCCAGACCTCGCATCAACTGACTACTTTTTGTGGGGCTATGTTAAGTCCGAGGCCTTCAAAAACAATCCTCACGCTATTGACGAACTTAAAGTCAATATTAAGGACTTAATCGTGAATATTTCCAATGCGACTCTTAAAAAGGTTCTGCTAATATGCTGAAAAGAGTCTGTGCGTGTATAACCGCAAGGGATGGGCATTTTGAGCATATTCTTTAACAATTATGTAAGTAATAGCTTTTTGTTATATCTCTTTTGTAAGTTTTTTATTTATTTTTTTTTTGTCTTCAGTCATTTGACCGGTTTGATGCAGCTCTCCAAGATTCCCTATCTAGTGCTAGTCGTTTCATTTCAGTATACCCTCTACATCCTACACCCCTAACAATTTGTTTTACATATTCCAAACGTGGCCTGCCTCACAATTTTTCCCTTCTACCTGTCCTTCCAATATTAAAGCGACTATTCCAGGATGCCTTAGTATGTGGCCTATAAGTCTGTCTCTTCTTTTAACTATATTTTTCCAAATGCTTCTTTCTTCATCTATTTGCCGCAATACCTCTTCATTTGTCACTTTATCCACCCGTCTGATTTTTAACATTCTCCTATAGCACCGCATTTCAAAATCTTCTAATATTTTCTTCTCAGATACTCCGATCGTCCAAGTTTCACTTCCATATAAAGCGACACTCCAAACATATATTTTCAAAAATCTTTTCCTGACGTTTAAATTAATTTTTGATGTAAACAAATTATATTTCTTACTAAAGACTCGTTTCGCCTGTGCTATTCGGCATTTTATATCGCTCCTGCTTCGTCCATCTTTAGTAATTCTACTTCCCAAATAACAAAATTCTTCTACCTCCATAATCTTTTTTCCTCCTATTTTCACATTCAGCGGTCCATATTCGTTATTTCTACTACATT
The DNA here is from genome assembly GCF_047948215.1 of Lycorma delicatula. Taxonomy (NCBI): domain Eukaryota; kingdom Metazoa; phylum Arthropoda; class Insecta; order Hemiptera; family Fulgoridae; genus Lycorma; species Lycorma delicatula. The sequence continues at coordinate 1,098,886 of NC_134466.1, forward strand.
TCATTACTTTTGTTTTGTTCTTGTTTATTTTCACGCGATAGTTCTTGCGTAGGACTTCATCTATGCCGTTCATTGTTTCTTCTAAATCCTTTTTACTCTCGGCTAGAATTACTATATCATCAGCAAATCGTAGCATCTTTATCTTTTAACCTTGCACTGTTACTCCGAATCTAAATTGTTCTTTAACATCATTAACTGGTAGTTCCATGTAAAGATTAAAAAGTAACGGAGATAGGGAACATCCTTGTCGGACTCCCTTTCTTATTACGGCTTCTTTCTTATGTAAGTAACTTTTTTAAGTAACAAATACATTTTTTTATTCCACCTAATTTCCCTTTCTTAAATTACATTTAAAATTGGGTAACAGGACTAAAAAATCACTCTGTATAAACAAGATATATAGACAGGCTTGTGAGTACGAGTAAGTAGCTTTTTATCTGACCCCTCAACATTATAGCCAACGAATAGAAGGCTTTGAGCAGATCTCTCATTCAGTCACAAACCTTCCACTCAACCTTTAAGATATACCACTACTAAGGGAAGACATAGACTATGTTATGAAAGTAAAGAAACTTCCAAATGATCCTTCACTTTTACATGAATATTTTAAACCTTTTAAAACACACAAAAAAAAACGGAAACGATCATTACTTTTATGTAGATTACGGTATAAAATATCTTCCTTTCATGTCTCATCAATTGTTAATGATTCAGAAATGTTACGATTTTAATATTATTAAAAATTGTAAGACTCGTTTTCATAGGAATTATTCTTTAAAAGGCTGTTTAGTAATCTATAAATAACTCCGATGAAGAGGAAATTATATAATTAATTCCAAAAAGCTCTATTGATGAAAATATTTCCATGTAATTTGAAAACAAATGAGTTGAAGTTTTATTACTTTTGTTAAAATGATTAATATGACGTAAACAAGATTATTTTCAATTTTATTAAGACTGAACTTTAAGAAATTTAAGAAGTATTGCACGAGTTTTGATGAACAGCAAGTCGTCTATAACGAAATATCTAAAAAAATGTATACAGAAATTTTAAAATTTGAATAATGAAAGCTATTTAAAATCATAATTTTAAATTTATTTTGTACTAGCAGACCCACCAATGCTTCACTATTGCTCTATATATATATATATATATATATATATATATAGAGAGAGAGAGAGAGAGAGAGAGAGAGAGAGAATTTAAATGAACACAATTGAAAAATTTGATAAAAAAATACAAAACTGAACTTAACAAATTTTACCTTTCACTTATTCTCCTTCCCCTTTTCCCTTTCCAACTTCTCCCTTTCACCCTTCTCCCTCGCCCCTCTCCAAGTTTCCTTTTTACCCTTTCGCGTTTTCCCCTTTTCTCTTTCCACCTTTTCCCCGTTTACCACGCGTAAATCGGTCCATTAGTTTTTTGGTCTTTAGCAAACACACATACGAACATGCCTTTTATATATATATATATATTTTTTTTTTTTTTTGTCTTCAGTCATTTGACTGGTTTGATGAAGCTCTCTTAGATTCCCTATCTAGTGCCAGTCGTTTCATCTCAGTGTACCACCTACATCCCACATCCCTAATAATTTGCTTTACATATTCCAAACGTGGCCTGCCTACACAATTTTTCCCTTCTACCTGTCCTTCCAATAATATTAAAGCGACTATTCCAGGATGCCTCAGTATGTGGCCTATAAGTCTGTCTCTTCTTTCAACTATATTTTTTCAAATGCTTCTTTCTTCATCTATTTGCCGCAATACCTCTTCATTTGTCGCTTTATCCACCCGTCTGATTTTTAACATTCTGCTATAGCACCGCATTTCAAAAGCTTCTAATCTTTTCTTCTCAGATACTTCGATCGTCCAAGTTTCACTTCCATATAAAGCGACGCTCCAAACATACACTTTCAAAAATCTTTTCCTGACATTTAAATTCATTTTTGATGTAAACAAATTATATTTCTTACTGAAGGCTCGTTTAGCTTGTGCTATTCGGCATTTTATATCGCTCCTGGTTCGTCCATCTACTTCCCAAATAACTTCCTAAATATTCTATATATATATGTATATATATATATATATATATAGAATAAAAAATTCTGTTTGTATATTTGTTTGTTTGGTAAATATCCGCCGGTAATACCGGCGGATATAGTTTTTGCAAAAATATTTCTTTTAACCTAACTAATATACTTAATATTCTGAATACGAACCAAATCGGTCCGTAAATATAATTTTTCTAAATATCTCAACCCCCAGAGCCCTCTAGCGGGTTCATTTTTTCCAGATATAATTCTTTCCGTGTAAGTAACACGTATTCTGAATACGAGGCAAATCGGACTGTAAATACAATATATTTGAATTATCTGGACGCCAGCGCCACCTAGCGCACTGTTTTTTTTTGTCTTCAGTAATTTGACTGGTTTGATGCAGCTCTCCAAGATTCCTTGTCTATTGCAAGTCGTTTCATTTCGGTATCCCCCCTACATTCTACATCCCTAACAATTTGTTTTACATATTCCAAACGTGGCCTGCCTACACAATTTTTTCCTTCTACCTGTCCTTCCAATATTAAAGAGACTATTCCAGGATGCCTTAATATGTGGCCTATAAGTCTGTCTCTTCTTTTAACTATATTTTTCCAAATGCTACTTTCTTCATCTATTTGCCGCAATACCTCTTCATTTGTCACTTTATTCACCCATCTGATTCTTAACATTCTCCTATATCACCGCATTTCAAAAGCTTCTAATCTTTTCTTCTCAGATACTCCGATCGTTCAAGTTTCACTTCCATATAAAGCGACGCTCCAAACATACACTTTCAAAAATCTTTTCCTGACATTTAAATTCATTTTTGATGTAAACAAATTATATTTCTTACTGAAGGCTCGTTTCGCTTGTGCTATTCGGCATTTTATATCTCTCCTGCTTCGTCCATCTTTAGTAATTTTACTTCCCAAATAACAAACTTCTTCTACCTCCATAATCTTTTCTCCTCCTAATTTCACATTCAGCGGTCCATGTTTGTTATTTCTACTACATTTCATTACTTTTCTTTTGTCCTTGTTTATTTTCACGCGATAGTTTTTGCGTAGGACTTCATCTATGCCGTTCATTGTTTCTTCTAAATCCTTTTTACTCTCGGCTAGAATTACTATATCATCAGCAAATCGTAGCATCTTTTTCACCTTGTACTGTTACTCCGAATCTAAATTGTTCTTTAACATCATTAACTGCTAGTTCCATGTAAAGATTAAAAAGTAACGGCGATAGGGAACATCCTTGTTGGACTCCCTTTCTTATGTTCTTCAATTGTTATTGTTGTTGTTTGGTTCCTGTACATGTTAGCAATTGTTCTTCTATCTCTGTATTTGAACATATATATATAAAAAATATTTTATATATATATATATATATATATATATATATATATATTAAAAAAAATTGTAAATCATAGGCAAGACAAGTAAATAAATAAAAATCTTCAATGAATTATTATTTTTTCTAATCTATTATATATTTATTTCAGACAGCAGAGTTTTTAAAACCTCTAGGAGTTAATCTTCATAAATTAGTTAACGATATGTATCAGCTAGATAGATATCCCCAGTTATCAGATTCGCTTACTAATCATCACCAATCTACATATAATCATAACGACGATGGACTTCTTGGTTTAATCGAACAAACTGTAGAATTATTACCGATGCAGGATATTAAAGAATTGTATAAAGATAAACTCGACAGCTTCGAATTTAGAGTATGTATTCGTTCAATCCTTATTCTATTTATTATAATTTTGTTTGACAGACCTAAAAGAAATTTTAAAAATAAATGAAACCTTTTGAGAAATCGGGTTGTAATTAGCAAATAGTTTTTATTATCCGCTAATTAAAATGTATTAATGTTAATATTTTTCAGGATTTATTTTTTTTATATCATCAAATCTACTTTCGCGGCTGCTATTGTTTCTTCTGAAGTATTATAAATTAGAACAAACGACAATTGTAAAAGGTTCATGAATATTATTAATAGGGAAGTTACCAAAACAGAATAATCTAATATTTGTTGGTGACGGATATAATATATTAGCATAAACAGAATTATTTTTTCAATGATATACAGAATGATTCAGCAGGATAAGGTAATACTTTGACAACTCATTCTAGAGGCTAAAAATAAGAAAAAAGTTCATATAAACATAGGTCCGAAAACGCTTCGTTAGCGAGTTATACAGAGTGAAAGATTTCGCCCCAGTTTCAGTTCCTCCGGATAAATTAAGGCTTTCTGAAATTCTGGGAAGGTCAATTAAGTAGCAAATTCAATTGTTTCTTATGGTTTTTGAGCTGGGAAATCGAAAAAATAGGTCCCAGAACTGTATCTCTTAGTTTCTAAGATATCCCATGTAAAACGCCAAAAAACATATTTTTTTACATTTGACGTACAATAACGTTGTTAAATCGGCAATAAATCGTGCATTTTTTAAACGTAAATTGAAGAGAATTTAATTATAAGAAGATTGATGTAAATAATGTCAACAGAAAACAAATAAAATTTTCAACATGTTGACTTTTATTTCATTTATCGTATTGATAAATGAAAACTTTCACAAAATGCTCTGTTTATGAACAAAGTGATGCACTCTTGCGATTAAACAAGGTGTTAAGCAGTATAACCACTGATTAAAAAACACTTCAAAAGTAATAGCAACCAATTTTGAGAGAATATGTTAAAATTGGAGTTAATCACTTACCGCTTCTGAACACCTTATATTTTTTATATCTAGTTATATAAAACTAACCGGTCCTTGCAGCTATTTTCACCTCGGTTCATTGAATTTATTAAATTCCAGTGAAAATGAGATTTCAAAAAAAAAACCATTTTATTAAATAAATATTATTTAATATGGTTGGCAGAGATTTTACATTAATTTTTTAACGTTTATTCAGTAAACTGAATTTTAAGAAAGTCTGAAATGATAAGAATACTTATAAGAAATATTTTACTGTCATCATACTTACAAAAATTTGAAACGGCAAACTGATTTTTTGTTTAGTTTAAATAAGTAAAATTTTTCATCCACAATTTTCCCTGCTTGTTTTAAAAAAAAAAAAACTATTTTCTTCAATTTTTTTTAATTTGATTTAAATTAACATTACTTTATAACAATTTTCTGAAAATTAAATCTTACAGACTAAAAGTTTAATTTTTTATTGACAACCTAACAAAGTAAATTTGTTAGGTTAGGCACACCTTAAAGATAAGGGTTGTTTGATAATCAAAGAGACAAACGACTAGAAAAACTATTTATTCAATGACGATGAATCTAACAATGCCACATTTTAGGCGCGTTCTTTCTGTGAGATTTGTATTCCGTTAATAAAGAATTACTCGTCTAGATATCTGAGACCCGCTCTTTTTCTTCTTGAACTTTGTGCCATTTAACAACTCTTTGAGAGGACCAAACAAAAAACATCCGATTATGTAAAATCAGGATTATAAGGCGGTTGTGACACATCCTGATCTACATTTTGAATAGTTATTAGAACTGAAATAGTTTCTCCTTATTTTTGTTTTCATTTTATTTTCTACTATGACACATTAGTTCTTCCAAATAATTATTATTAATAAACAGGCATTTATAGTCTCAAAACAGTTAGTATCGCTTTACCGACTAACGCATAGGTTTTGAATTTCTTCCTACCGAACAAATTCAGATGTTTCCATTCCGTACTGTGATGTTTGGATTCCAGCTCAAAATGAATCGGTTATTATGCGATCATAGAAAATATGAATTCAGATGTCTGTGATTTTGTCGACCGTCTTGAAACTCACCTTGAACATATTTTGCACTAATTTGGCGTATCAGGGATAACGGAATGGATAGTACCGATACTATGACTAAATTTCAGCAATTTCTGACATTTTTATGCGTTCGTCTTTGGTAATACAATCATTAATGTAATTGTGTTTGTAAAATGCCAGACCGGTTTTTTGTTATGAAAATCAGCGATCGGTTTTTGTTTTACCTAATTTAAACTGTTCAATTCAGTTGTAAAAATTTGCAAGGTTAACACGCTTTGTACCAAATTGTTTTAACATCTGCGAGTGAATTTCAGTTAGTTTACACCTTCAGAAAATAAATATCTTTCAAAATTCTTCCGTAGTAAATGATTCAAATGGAGCTAACATTTGAACTAAACAAGAATTTCCATTATTATAAACATGAAGTTATAATAATCGAAATTTTTTCTTAAAGGGGTTTGTGCCAACTAAAATGTCAAGACAATTTCAGTTTATTACATTAAGCAGTTTTTCTGCAGTTGCCGTTTGTCTCTTTAATTACTGAATCATGCTTTTTTGATTCCAGTTATTTGGGCTTTGCATTAAAGGTCTCAGAAATTGAGATAAAATTTTGTTTTGGGTAGCGTCTTTTTAATTTTTTTTTTCAGGTCTAGAACACAACAACCAATTTTTTCCAGCGACTTGTTTCCCAAGGATTTCAGTAAACCCTTATTTACCATTGGCGGTAGAGATATGGATAAAATTTTTCACCTGCCGTTACTTGAAAAACAAAGCGCTACTAGATCCATATTTATCAAAGTACTTTGTGGTATATTATATATGTACGGGGATTATTTTTTTTTTCAAGGTCCGATCGGTCACGAAATTAAAACCACAGTGAAAAAAAAAATTTATTATTTGTAACAAGTACTTACATAGCCTCCTCTATGAATCATGAGACCTTGCCGTTGGTGAGGGGGCTTGAGTACTTAGTAATACAGAGTAGCTGGACCGAAGGTGCAACCATATCGGAGAGGTATCTGTTGAGAGCCAGACTAAGAGATGATTCCTGAAAGAGGGCAGCAGCTCTTTTAGTAGTTGTTAGTGGCGTGAGTCAGGATGACTTAAACAGCCATATCAACATCACTCAGTCCTCTGAGTACTGCACAGCTGAAAGCAATGGAAAACTACAGCTGCTTTTTTTTTCAAGAAAATGTGGCTCTCTGCATTTTCATATAGCAATGATGGAGGCGCCTTCCTTGTTGAATTATTCCGGAGGTAAACTAGTCCCCCGTTCGGATCTCCGGGTGGGGACTACTAAGGAGAGGGTCACCAGAAAATTAAAAAATAACATTCTACGAGTCGGAGCGTGGAATGTTAGAAGTTTAAAAAAGGTTGGTAGGCTGGAAAATTTAAAAAGAGAAATGGATAGGATAAATGTGGATGTAGTAGGAATTAGTGAGGTTTGGTGGGAAGAGGAAGGCGACTATTGGTCAGGTGATTTTAGAATAATAAACTCGGCTTCAAATAATGGCCAGGCAGGAGTAGGTTTCATAATGAACAAGAAGATAGGGAAGAGAGTAGAATATTTCAAAACGCATAGCGATAGAATCATTGTAATAAGGATAAAATCAAAACCTAAACCGACAACGATTGTTAACGTCTATATGCTTACAAGCGCCCATGATGATGATTTTGAGGTAGAGTGTGTATACGAAGAGATTGATGAAGCAATTAAACACGTAAAAGGAGATGAAAATTTAATAATAGTTGGAGATTGGAATGCAAGCATTGGAAAGGGCAAGGAAGGAAATATAGTGGGGGAATACAGGCTGGGCAAAAGGAATGAAAGTTTGAATGAGTTTTGCACAAAGTATAATTTAGTAATTGCCAACACCCAATTTAAAAATCATAATAAAAGAATATACACTTGGAAAAAGGCAGGCGATACTGCAAGGTATCAGATAGATTATATCATGGTTAAGCAAAGATTTAGGAATCAACTCGTTGACTGCAAAACTTACCCTGGAGCAGACATTGATAGCGACCATAATTTGGTGATAATGAAATGTAAATTGGGATTTAAAAACCTGAAGAAAAGGTGTCAGATGAATCGGTGGAATTTAGAGAAGCTTGAGGAAGAGGAGGTAAAGAAGATTCTTGAGGAGGACATCGCAAGAGGTCTGAATAAAAAAGATAAGGTAGAAAATGTAGCAGAAGAATGGGAGAATGTTAAAAAGGAAATTATTAAATCAGCAGAAGCGAACTTAGGCGGAACAAAGATAACTGGTAGAAAACATTGGGTTTCAGACGATATATTGCAGCTGATGGATGAACGTAGAAAATATAAGAATGCTAGTGATGAAGAAAGTAAAAGGAACTACCGACAATTAAGAAATGCTATAAACAGGAAGTGCAAACTAGCAAAAGAAGAGTGGATAAAAAAAAAAAAGTGTTCAGAAGTGGAAAGAGAAATGAACATTGGTAAAAAAAAAACATACAGGAAAGTTAAGGAAAATTTTGGGGTACATAAATTAAAATCTAATAATGTGTTAAACAAAGATGGTACGCCAATATGTAATACGAAAGGTAAAGTCGATAGATGGGTGGAATATATTGAAGAGTTATATGGAGGAAATGGTGTTATAGAGGAAGAAGAGGAAATTGAGGAGGATAAAATGGGAGAAACAATACTGAGATCTGAATTTAAGAGACCATTAAAAGATTTAAATGGCAGAAAGGCTCCTGGAATAGACGGAATACCTGTAGAATTACTGCGCAGTGCAGGTGAGGAAGCGATTGATAGATTATACAAACTGGTGTGTAATATTCATGAAAAAGGGGAAGTTCCGTCAGACTTCAAAAAAAGTGTTATAGTCATGATACCAAAGAAAGCAGGGGCAGATAAATGTGAAGAATACAGAACAATTAGTTTAACTAGTCATGCATCAAAAATCTTAACTAGAATTCTATACAGAAGAATTGAGAGGAGAGTGGAAGAAGTGTTAGGAGAAGACCGACTTTGTTTCAGGAAAAGTATAGGGACAAGGGAAGCAATTTTAGGCCTCAGATTAATAGTAGAAGAAAGATTAAAGAAAAACAAACCGACATACTTGGCGTTTATAGACCTAGAAAAGGCATTCGATAATATAGACTGGAATAAAATGTTCAGCATTTTAATAAAATTAGGGCTCAAATACAGAGATATAAGAACAATTGCTGACATTTACAGGAACCAAACAGCAACAGTAATAATTGAAGAACATAAGAAAGAAGCCGTAATAAGAAAGGGAGTCCGACAAGGATGTTCCCTATCCCCGTTACTTTTTAATCTTTACATACAACTAGCAGTTAATGATGTTAAAGAACAATTTAGATTCGGAGTAACAGTACAAGGTGAAAAGATAAAGATGCTACGATTTGCTGATGATATAGTAATTCTAGCCGAGAGTAAAAAGGATTTAGAAGAAACAATGAACGAATGAAGTCCTACGCAAGAACTACCGCGAGAAAATAAACAAGAACAAAACGAAAGTAATGAAATGTAGTAGAAATAACGAAGATGGACAACTGAATGTGAAAATAGGAGGAGAAAAGATTAAGGAGGTAGAAGAATTTTGTTATTTGGGAAGTAGAACTACTACAGATGCACGAAGCAGGAGCGATATAAAATGCCGAATAGCACAAGCGAAACAAGCCTTCAGTCAGAAATATAATTTTTTACATCAAAAATTAATTTAAACGTCAGGAAAAGATTTTTGAAAGTATACATTTGGAGCGTCGCTTCATATAGAGGTGAAACTTGGACGATCGGTGTACCTGGGAAGAAAATATTAGAAGATTTTGAAATGCGGTGCTATAGGAGAGTGTTAAAAATCAGACGGGCGGATAAAGCGACAAATGAAGAGGAGTTGGTAAATAGATGAAGAAAGAAGCATTTGGAAAAATATAGTTAAAAGAAGAGACAGACTTATAGGCCGCATACTAAGGCATCCTGGAATAGTCTCTTTAATATTGGAAGGACAGGTAGAAGGAAAAAATTGTGTAGGCAGGCCACGTTTGGAATATGTAAAACAAATTGTTAGGGATGTAGAATGTAGGGGGGATACCGAATTGAAACGACTTGCAATAGACAAGGAATCTTGGAGAGCTGCATCAAACCAGTCAAATTACTGAAGACAAAAAAAAAAACAGTGTTTCTAAAATGGTGAGCTGGCTATACTTTTTTGGATTCTTCTTGTAAAATTTATACTAAGGCATCCTGGAATAGTCGCTTTAATATTGGAAGGACAGGTAGAAGGAAAAATTGTGTAGGCAGGCCACGTTTGGAATATGTAAAACAAATTGTTAGGGATGTAGGATGTAGATGGTATACTGAAATGAAACGACTAGCACTAGATAGGGAATCTTGGAAAGCTGCATCAAACCAGTCAAATGACTGAAGACAAAAAAAAAAACTTACATAGTTACGCTATTTCTCTACATAGTCGCCACTCCGATTTAGACATTTGTCGTAGCGTGGTACCAACTTTCCAATACCCTCATCATAGAACAGAGCCGCCTGTGTTTTCAGCCATGTTTCTACGCTGGTCTGTGCCAAAATGTCGTGCTCCCACATTTCATGTGAACAAAGAGGTGAAAATCGGATGGAGCCAAGTCCAGGCTGTACGGTGGGTGATCAAACACTTCCCAACGAAAACGCTGCAGGAGCTTCTTTGTTACAGCTGCAGTGTGCGGCCGAGCATTGTCATGGAGAAAGATAATGCCTGATGACAACATTCCTCTCCGCTTATTCTGAATTGCCCTTCATAGACGTTGAAGAGTCATGCATTATAGGCTGCAGTGATGGTCGTGCCATGTTCCATGAATTCCACCAAGAGAACTCCATTCCGCTCTCAGAACACAGTAGCCATACGCTTTCTGTTGGAGAAGGTTCGCTTGAACTTCTTTGGTTTACTGGGAGAATGAGAATGCATCCACTGTTTGGATTGTTCTTTTGTTTCTTCAATTTCAAAATCGTCCCCCGTGGCAATTTTGTTCAAAAAATCTTCTCCTTCATTGTGGTAGCTCTGTTGAAACGTTAGGGAGGCGTCCATTCTCATTGTTTTGTGATGGTCGGACAGCATCATGGGAACCCATCTCGCACACAGTTTCGGTACTGAAGTCTCTCACTCACATTGGTGTAGAGAGCTGACCTTAAAATTTCAGGAATCGAATCACTCAATATGGAAATCGTGAACCGACAATTTTTTCAAATTGCCTCTTCCACTTGCTCAACGAGATCATCGGTTGACACTCGCTTCCTTCCCTGACCGCCTGCATCATGAACATCTGCACGTCCTGCACCATTGTCGGACTTTGCTGTCACTCATTGAAGTTTCACTATACACGTTACTTATTCGTCTATGAATTTCAGCCGCATTACACCCCTCAGCCTGAAGAAATCGAATTACCGCACGCACTTTGTGAAGTGTGTGCGGTAAATAACATCTCCTGCCAATTGTGATTGGCGGGAGATGTTATTGTTGTAGACATGTTTACGTGCAAGCTGTGTGTTCAGAACTAAACGAGGTGATGCGGCATAATTAAAGGCCATACTAGAGATGCTGCATAACACATATGTGCAAAGGTTTATCCGATTTCTGCACGAGTTTTTATTTTGCGACCGATCGGACCTTGAAAAAAAATAACCCTCATACATAAAAATAACATGTAATTTACTAAGAAATTCTGAGCATAATAACTCTAAGAACTAACATATGAAATTTTTTTAACAAATTACATCTGTATAAAGAGGTATTCATTATTCATTTAAATCCCTGAAATTGGGAGTGTGTAAAAATTTTATAGCTTTGCCAATATTGATCCAACAAAATCTTTAGTGTTTTGGTTGAATTATGAAAAAGTGGTTACTAAATTGGAAATTGAATGATAAAATAATATATATAATAATAAATACAGCATAATAATTTCCTTAATATTATTTCTTTTTTTTTTCAGAATGTTGTAGAACAACGTTATAAATTAAAAGAATTATTTTACGGTATTGTAAGTACAGAAGAATGTGAATTTGTATCAAACCAATTATTTGGAATGGGAGTACCATTAAAAGATGTTATAGCATTTCTTGAAGAAGAGACGACAAATTTTTTTGACTTGGAATATATCAGCGATAGAGAATCGAGCGATGAGTACGATGATGATGATGACATTAAAGGTTACAAACGTTAAATTATAATAAAAAACTATTTAACAAATATAATCATCATTTATAATATTATTGTATGTATACAAATTGTTTAATTTTGTATTACCATGTACAGTAATAAATTATTAAAAACCATCATAATTTAAGGTTGTCATGAATCAATATAAGTTCTCATTCACATTAAGTTACATGAAACTATTAGGTCGATTTTTTAAGCAACATCTTAAAATTCAATAACTACTTAAATTATTTTTACGTAACTTTTACTAATACAAACCTTCATTTTTGAGTTTAAATGTATATTTTCTTTTTGGAAATGACAAGTATTTATACTGTGCTTTTGTAATAAACTGAGTGATATGAGATTTTTGTTTTAACTCGATCTTTTAGTAATTTGTTTATAGTCAAATGAATTTTCTGATTTTTATGAAATTTTACAACTAATGTTACTTTTTATTAGGTAGAATTATTAGGGCTGGTGTTCATGTGCGATCCTTGCCTTTCGATTTCTTTGAAAGCCTAATTCTTTGCACCATAGAGGTGCCGTACATGAAGATAAAAATACAAACATTTATTGAATAATTATGGCATTATTTATTATGAAAGTCAATTATAATACGTGTGTTCAAATTTAAAATGAGTACGATTAGAAACCGGTCAGACAATATAATCTAATGTCTTTTTTAATAAGCAAGAAGAAACAACACCAACAAACAGTTGAGCAAGAAGAATGAACATGCTTACATGATTGATTAGTTAGCAAGAAAGTAATTTTGGTTTTACAGTATGAAATAAAACTCAATTTTTTTATTTTATTTATACAAAGAAAAGAACAAGGCAAGTATATAATACTAAGATTATACTAGCCTTATTTATATGATGTTAAAGAACAATTTAGATTCAGAGTAACATTACAAAGTGAAAAGATAAAGATGCTACGATTTGCTGATGATATAGTAATTCTAGCAGAGAGTAAAAAGGATTTAGAAGAAACAATGAAAGGCACAGATGAAGTCCTTCGCAAGAACTACCGCGTGAAAATAGACAAAAACAAAACGAAAGTAATGAAATGTAGTAGAAATAACAAAGATGGACCACTGAATGTGAAAATAGGAGGAGAAAAGATTATGAAGGTAGAAGAATTTTGTTATTGGGAAGTAGAATTACTAAAGATGGACGAAGCAGGAGTGATATAAAATGCCGAATAGCATAGGCGAAACAAGCCTTCAGTCAGAAATATCATTTGTTTACATCAAAAATTACTTTAAACGTCAGGAAAAGATTTTTTGAAAGTAGATGTTTGGAGCGTCGCTTTATATGGAAGTGAAACTTGGACGATCACAGTGTCTGAGAAGAAAAGATTAGAAGCTTTTGAAATGCAGTGCTATAGGAGAATGTTAAAAATCAGACAGGTGGATAGGATGACAAATGAAGAGGTGTTGCAACAAATTGATGAAGAAAGAAGCATTTGGAAAAATATAGTTAAAAGAAGAGATAGACTTATAGGCCACATATTAAGGCATCCTGGAATAGTCACTTTAATATTGGAAGGGGAGGTAGAAGGCAAAAATTGTGTAGGCAGGCCATGTTTGGAATATGTAAAGCAAATTGTTAGGGATGTAGGATGTAGGGTGTATACCGAAATGAAACGACTAGCACTAGATAGGGGGAATCTTGGAGAGCTGCATCAAACCAGTCAAATGACTGAAGACAAAAAAAACAAAGAAAAAAGTTTATCAATTACATATTTTTCGTTTTGTCTGATAATCTTTTGCTATCTTTCTGAGAACTTCAAGATTCTATGCTCTTAGAACATTTGGTCCATTTCAGCAAAAAATTGAACCGAGTGCAATTTCAGGTCATCATTAGTAAAAGTTTTACCATTCAAAGAATTTTGCAAACTTTGAAATAAATAGTAATCTGATAGTGCAATATCACAGCTATATAGGTAATGAGACATCGCTTCCCGACAAAGTTTCAATAATTTTCCATGAGTTACCAAAGATATGAGACCTTACATTGTCTGGGAAAAAAGACTCCTTTGTGATTTGCCAATTCTAGTAGTTTTTCTTTGATTGCTTTCTGCAGTTTTTTCTTTAGTTGTTGACAGTAAACATTTGTATGAATAGTTTGGTTCCTTGGAAGCAACCCAAAATATATATCATTGCAATCCTACCAAATTACATAATATTTTTATACAATACAGTTTTCAATATGGCTTTGCTGTTACATCTCACACGGTCCATTATCACTTTCGATTGATGATATTGTAGAAAATGCATTTTTCATCACCAGCGATGATTTGTTTCAAAAAAGACTTCATCAAATTTTATATGTGCACTTTACATACTGATTTGTTGTGTTAAGTGAATCTCTTTTTATTCATGCAGAATCCAAATATCAATCTTTTTAGGTCCAAGACATTCAATGTGATTTTCAATCATTATGTGAGATACATTTACCCTCTATGCAGTCTCTCGCACAGATATATGACAAATCAGATTCAATTATGTATTTCATTTGGTTCTTGATTTAGTTCAACAGGCTGACCAGAACGTGGTTTGTTTTTGAGTAAAAAAATAAACTTCATATATCTCTTTGTGAGCCTTTGCAGCTTTAAAGGCTGCAAAGAAAACAAACAAAACAAAACAAACAAAAGAAAGCTTTGTTTCTGTAAAGACAGGAACTTTACAGAAACAAAAAAATAAAGATGATGAAATGTTCATTTTTGTACCCATGTTAAACTTGACCATAAATTAACAGGTGTTAACAAAATTACACACAATTTTATTCAAACAATTCTGTTAAAACTGAAATTTTCTTGCCAATTCCAATATAAATCTGTAATGATGTTTCATAAAATTATCTATTTGAAAATAGCAGCTGCTATATTTGTTAGGAATGTTGTAATGCGAAGGGAAATTTTATCATTAAACCACAACTACAAAGTATGTGGTATCCTCTCCATTCTTGAAAGTGACATACTCCTGACTTCACACATTATGCGTAAAATGTCTCTCAGCATATACTGCTCATTTATGCAATATTCCATCTTTAAGCCTACTATCTGAGAACACTCTACTAACATATTATCGTACCTTTCATAGTTCACAAGAATTATTAAATACTAACTAAATGCTACATTGGTTTTCAATAAAGATATTTTATTATCTTCTCTAAAAAAAAGTACTCCTACTAAAGTAACTATGAACAATTCAAAAAAAAAACCATGGGGTTAAATTGGAAGTCAATAACAATAAAAAATCATGTTTTTTCATTGTATTTTTATTTAATTCAGTATAAAATTACCAATGTCTACCAACTACAGAAATACAAGCAAATACCACACAACTTCAATATCTAACACTAAGTTTTAATTTTTTTGAAAATGTTAAAATAATTGTCAAATGCTAATCATTACATACAAAATATTAAAAAAAAGAATTATTCCCTTGAACAAGAACTAAGATGAAGATACAACCCTCTCCGGAAAGTGTAGGAATGGGAGAAATTAAAATTCTCGTTACAATAATACTGGTACTTAACTTGAAATAAAAGACACATATAACTACACCCCTCCATGCATAAAAATTTTATATTTTATCAATAACACGTATATACAAGTGATCATACCCTTTTACAATTACATTTTAAATTCTATTAATGTAGACCACAAAGTACAAAATACTGAGATAAGACTTATTTTACCTTAGTTTTTCATGAAAATACTTTCACAGTATTATCTCAATATTCTGTACTAGGTGGTTTGTATTAATAGAATTTAAAATATAATTTAACAGTACAGAGGAATAATATGAATCTTAAAAAGGGTAATCTCAGTAAAGTAACTTAATGATTATGTGTTCACCGGTTATGTTAAAATAAAGCAAAACATAATTAAAAGGTTTGGCCTAATTCTTTTTTCTTATTTTTGGATTCAGACTTCACAATATCAAGAAATGAAAAACCAAGGAAATCAAAACTGTTCACCTATTATTACGAGGGTAAATCAAACATAACCGGGAATTTTGTTCCTGAGCATCTACAGTTGATAGGAATGGGCCCGTGCTTCTAGTATGCTTGGGTGGGGAGAGCCAACCATTCCATACTCCCATCCAATTTGTCAGTAACGCTCATGATGTCAGGGCAACAGGTGCACCCCTGCACTGCACAATGGATAATTATAAAATTTCTTGCTCGTGAAGGAGTTCAAGCAATGGAAATTTTCCGAAGATTGACTGCACAGTTCGGAAACCAAACATTGTCACGGACTCGTGTGTTTGCTTGGTATAAACAGTTCACGGAAGGACGAGAACAAGTGGAAAATCAAGAACACAATTGCTGTCCTCGGCCAATCATTACAGACGAAAACAGTTGCGCAATTTGAGACATTCTTGAAGACGACTGACAGGTGATAGTATCCAAAATTGCAGAACAGGTCGGAATAAGTTATAGGTGCTATCAAACAATCATCACAAATGACCTACAGTTCTGTAGTGTGTGCCAGATGGGTCCCTCGCGTTTTTACCGTAGATCAGAAGTTGAGATGTTTGGAAGTCTGTCAGAGGCTTACAGTACGGTTTGCATTTTTTGAGTCAGATTGTCACCTGCAATGAAATAAGGGTCCACCACTACACTCCCCAGTCTAAACAAGCTGGTACTGAGTGACGGAGGAAAGGAATGATTTGAAGATGATGAGGGCGTGGAGGGATTCGTGCACAATCGGCTCTTGATGCAACCAGCTTCATTCTACGATGCTGCAATAAAAAATCTTCCTTCTCGCTGGGAAAAATGCGTTTATAGAACAGGAAGCTATAGAAAAATAAATTATATTTGCCTTTTATTTTTCAATCGATAAATTTATTTTAAAAACAAAATCCTGTTCATATTTGATTTACCCTCATATAAATTTTAGGAACAAAAAAGATGATAAAACACTATTTATACATTTACACAAGGTCTGTCCAAAAATGTTTCAAACAAAGCAGTCATAGGACTATCTGGTAAGTGGTGGTACTGTGTAGAAGAGTACTTTATAACTAATCTCTACTTGATGCATCATCCTCTTGTGATTGGTAGAGTATATTTTTGCAGATTTCATAAGGAGTGAATCAATCCTCTTTTGAGCAATAGAAACTATTCTATATATTATTTTGTTCTATTGAAGAACAATAATTTGAGACGACTGAAGATATTTAAAAAATTCACTTTCAACAGAACTTGTACTGAAATATTTGTTAGAATAAGTAAATTACATAAGTCTATGACAACTTTTTTTTCTCGGGAGAGTAACGCTTTCGCATTATCATCACCCAGGTAAAAAATTAACGGAAAAAGCCCCTTCTCAGATATTAAAATATTAATAAAGCTAAGATAGTAATAAGACAAACTAAAATAATAAAATAAACATAATCATTAGGTTAAAATATATAGCAAGAATAACAAGATAACATCAAAATTTATGGTTGATTGTCATTAAATCTTATGAAGTATATTGATTCTTCTTACAGAAGTAAGAATACCCAGTCCAGCACATTCTTATAATTTCCTACGATGCGACGAAGTCTCTCGTAATTTAAATTTGTGACATAAGGCTGCACAACATATGCAGTCCACAAGGATGCGGCGTGCGGTCAAGTGGCAGTCATACTGTACGCATAATGGCGTGTTTTCTGCTGAAATCAGGTATCCATGAGTAGCTCTGGTACGTTCTAATTGCAATAGGCACAGGATCACATCTTTGATATGTCACAAATTTATTATCCACTGTAGCAGTCCAATCCTCCTTGACACCTTCTTCAAAGAGTATGTTTAATGGAACTAATAAAATCGGTAAATGATACGGCTACATGCATTTTTAGCAATGGAATCCACATGTTCATTACCCCCCAGGATTTCCACAAGATTAGGGATCCGGCAGAAATTCACGCGTGTGTTGTGACGAATCAACTCAGCAATTTTATTATGAATTGTGGTAACAACAGGATGTCTAGAAAACAAATCTTCTAAAGCTTGGAGTGCACTACACTAATCACTACAGATAAGAATACGATGATATTTTGACTTAACGATATTCAAAGCCTTACTGATAGCATACAGTTCAGAATTGTAGATGATTGTAATACCAGGTAGACCAAACATTGTCAATTTACAACAAAAGCGCATCCAATGGTATCATTCTGTTTTGACCCGTGTGTGTATACTACTGCTTCTGGGTTTGTCTCTGATAGAGAATAAGAAAATGTTTGCTGTAAGACGAGAGGAGTTATTAATTTTTTTATTATATATGGTAAGGTCATAATTAAAATTTACGGGGTTGAGACTCCAAAAAGGATATGAACAGCGATAGGCTGGGAAAATAGAAGGTCTGTTAAAATTTAAAAGGTACAATAAACACACCAGGTACGAACACCCTGGTGCTGTATTATGTGGAAGATTTTCATATCGTTCGAAATGAGGGTTTGCAAGGACTGCTTTAAGAACCAGGTGATTTGGTTGTCTTTTTAAAACGGGCAGAATAAGATGGTAGCAACTGGTCCTGCTTATGCACGTAGTGTGTAACAATTTAAATTTATTGTTTTACTGATTAATTTACTTATTTTTCTCAGGATTCTTAAGAAATATACATACAATATTCTAACATAAATAAATTAAAGAATTACTTTATTATTAAGAACATTCTTACAGATTAGATTGGTGAAATAAAATTTTTATGGTACAGAGTGATTTTTTAGTCCTGTTACCCGATTGTTAATGTCTGATAATTTTTTTCTAAGAAAGGGAAATTTTGTTTTGCAACACGAAGTTGGTAGCACTATTCAACAATGGCAAAATATTGTTCAAGAATGAAAACTCGTTCTATGGTAAAAGACATCCTGTTCGTAACACGACCAGAAACAGCACAAAAGTTTATACAGCTCAAGGATAATCAACTCGCATTGCCGTATCTCTACTGGTTGGGCAGTGCTACCAACTTTGAGTCCCAAAACAAAATTTCCCTTTCTTAGAGAAAAATTACCAGACATTAACAATCGGATAACAGGATTAAAAAAAATCACCCTGTATTTTAATAATTAAGCACAATTTCTACTGTTCAACATCTTAATCAGATACATGAAAGTTATACAGAATGAATAACGGTTCAAAACATTGATAAAAACACAAAATTAATAATTTAAAAAAATAAACACACTATAACTTGGTACTGGGGACTTGATCTAAATTAAAACAATCTAAATTAATGCACTGGGGTTTAGAAACAGGGCAAGGAAATTAAGATCCTACCGGTGGGCCTGCTAGTCATATTAGACTTACAGTCGGTAGGCAGGTAGGCCTGTTAGAGTAATGAACACTCCCCCAGGCTGTGTTTATGCTTTATGTGGATCCAGCCTTGGGGAGGAGGTGGAAAAAAATTAATAACGCCTATTTTAAATCTTACAAAGATCATAATATTTTACTGGTACATTTTAATCGAAAAGGAATTACCTGAAAACGGTTATATTACATTATTACCAATTAAGTGGTACTAAAAAAAAAAAGAAGAAAAACGATGACTTTAATATATCAAACTATATTTTATTAATTATGAACAATATATTTTTATCCATATTTATTCACATGTATTAAACAATAATTATATAATTACAACCGTGTTAATAACTATTAACGACATCATTTATTATAAACAGGCAATTAACTTAAATTATTCATTTTAAAAATGTAATAATAATAATAATAATAATAATAATAATAATAATAATAATAATAATAATAGTAGTAATAATGATAATAGTAATAATAATAACTTTAATTAATCAAAAACTAAATAACATACGAAATAAATTATCATTAATTAACTAACTAATTAATTACATAATTATTAATAATAAAATGTCTAATTATAAATTACTTTTTGCTCTTCGTTTCTTTTTACGGTGTATTCACAACTTACGTAAATCTAAAACAAATACCTATAAAACATAAAAAAAAACATATAAATATAAGTAAATATGTGAATATCCTTACGTCCATAAATGTGAAATTATGTAATGTGTATAATATTTAGTAATAAACTACTTTAAATTTAATTACTTAATATTTATATCATAAACAACAGTCTTCAAATTCCTATACACATACTTTGCTTCACCTCTGTAATATACAACTATTCCACCCAAATACAGTATACAGATATTCAAAATAGATAGATACACTTGGTAGAAGTGAATGGATTAACAAAAAGTCACAAGTTAAAAAACAACTTAAATTTTATTAAAGAGAAGACATAAACGTGATGAAAAATGTCGTATTGAGTATTTTAAAAAAAGTAGATTTTTAAAGATACAATGTCAACATCCACAGTACAGCGGTAACTTCTTGATCTTTAATCACAAGTTTCTGAGTTCAAATCCCAGATAAGCTTGGCATTTTTTCATATACTATAGAACTTTCATATCGCATTTCCATATACAATCTTAGTTTATCTGGGTAATTGTTCATTTAAAAAAATGGTATTATCCAAATAGAATGCTATTTAAAACTTTATGAATTTTGAGAATAAGGAATTTTTAGAAAGAAAATCAACCCCAACTGTATTAGTGTATAGCTTTAGATACTTATTTCTAATTTAACATAGTAAAAATCAAAAGAATATTAAATAAGTAACTAAAACAAAGATTACATTCTGAAACAATAGTTTTAAAATTGGTAAAACTAATAAAAATAAATAACCAAAATAAGCTGACGCAACACAGTTGTCGAACTTTCCCACCACACGGTTAAAGCCACATTCTGGGAAAGTCCATAGCTGTGGGTTGTTTCTGATGCAGAGCTTACACACATATACACACAACCTAATTTAAAATATTTATCATTTTATTTAAATATAATATTTTTTTGTATATTTAATTCAAAGATTCTAATTAAAGCACGCTCACATAACGTATTTAATTCGCGTGGGTGTGGCGGTACTAGCAGCGATGGTTAGCACTAACTAAGCTAACGTAAATTCACAACTTACATGGAACATTGCTTGTACAGTTAGCAGACTAGTGTAGCCATGAGGCTAAACGACCCAAGTACGACCGAGTGATTGAGGCCAAACCGAGTTACTTTTTCACACTTTAAATAATATTCATTTATTTAATTCTACCGCTCGGACATTTCTACATAGACAACTGCAACAGCTGTACATTAGTGTTACCAACCATTGAAATATTAACTAAATTAAATAAAATAAATAATTAATATTGAGAGTGTAAAAAATAAATTTGGTCGGCAACCCTGTAGAATTTCAACTTCCCTGGTCCAAGAGAACGAGGTCACAAGGAAAAAGAGAAATTCCAAGGTGATGGACTGCAGCAATAGCACTCGTTGCGGTGACAGGAGGTACCTATTGATGAAGTATCCTACTTGGCCACTAGTTTAGAGCATTTTTTGGTGCAGGGGTGCGATTTTGGAAATTTTTTATTTCGCAAATATTGTAATTTTTAATTAAAAAATGTGCCTAACAAAAATATGACGTTAACCGGGCAAAATCTCGAAATAATGCAGGTGACCTTGCTCTACAGCCTCACCCCCTTGAACTTTTAAGTTGAAAATTTAATGGCATTAAGGCCCGATACATAGAAATAATTCAGTACTTCTGTGATTAAAGAGGCCAATATCATGAAAACACACATACACACACACACACATACACACACAGAGAGAGAGAGAGAGGGGGGGAACATTCATCCGGAAAATTTCCATTTGGTTCTGGTTTTTTGGGTTCCTAGGTGTCAAAACATGAAGATCCGATGAAAACCACGTACGCCCAAATTGGACCAATTAGAGCTACAGCGCTATCTAGACAAGAAAGTCATAATTAAGGTACAGTAATGCACCTCATCC
This sequence comes from Lycorma delicatula, assembly GCF_047948215.1. NCBI lineage: Eukaryota > Metazoa > Arthropoda > Insecta > Hemiptera > Fulgoridae > Lycorma > Lycorma delicatula. Next base: position 1,120,777 of record NC_134466.1, read on the forward strand.
TATGATTACAAAACAGGACCATGTGCAAAATAATTGGTACCTCATGTTGACATCTTCATGAAACTGGTTGTTCGATTCTGTTTGATCAATTTAATTTCTGTTTGTCAATTTATTTAAAGACATCTTTGTATCGATTTTTCATAAATGTAATTTATTAGATTTTCTAATGTAAATTATTTTGTTTAATCTTATAATCCAATATCTTTGAGATCCAATATCCTTAAATCCACTTTTATTATCAGTAGAGATGAGTTACAAATGATTGTGAGTTTTCACAGTGACTGAAATGGGATTACCTAATTGTAACTATTTTACAAAAATTGGAGCAGCTGTTTTCAAATTAGTAGCACATACATATATTTTTGTACAAACATGCCATACATTTGTCAATTATAAAATAGGTAAATAATATATCTCTATTGTTGTTGTACGTTACATGTGATTATAATTGGTGATATTTTTTATACGTGCAAAAAAAAAAAAATTATATTCTCAACAACAAAAATGTTGGTACGCATGAGTTGATTTATATGCAAGCCTGGAAGAATACTTACTAATGAACATCGATTCTCATGCTAGAATCATTAAGCAAACATACAAATTTAATCACATGAACAACAAATATGTAAAACGTTAATGTGCCAAGTTAAATACGTGCATAAAAAAATACTTCCTAATGATTACCAGTGGTGGGTATGGTTCATCTCCATATCTGAAAATGGAACTCTCGTCAAATTTCAATCGCATAAAAAATTATGGTTTGAGAAAACCATGTGGTAGTCAGTCAATGCATTCAAAATTTATAAAGGAATAAAAAACATAGATTTTGACTGAAAAACATATACCTGCACTAACAGTGCACTATTTGGTGTACAAACTGATGATCTTATATAGACCTTTAAAATATTAATATAAATTTTTTTTTCAAATAATTAAACTGTTGATTTGAATAAGCGCTTTCAAACCTGTGATGATCATAAATACTGTATTGATGAGTTATAAAAAAAATATTTAAATATAAATTGTTTTAAAAGGTTACTTACACTACCATCAGAAGCACTAGCTCCAACTTTATCGCCTCTTGAATTCCAACAGACTTCGAAAATACCTCCAGTTCCCTTGTAACTGTGGACCAACTGTCCGCTCTAATATTTAAAAAAAAGCAAATAAAACTTTGTTAAAAATAGTTTAAAATATTACAAAAATATAAGAAATCTGTCTGTTAAATTATGAAAATCTTTAAATAGCTTGTCAACATTAGAATACTAGTTAAGAAGTTTAGAATTCATGTTGTCCTCCAATACTAGAAAGCAGCTTAAAAAAAAAACAATGTTCTGCTTAGTATTTAATTCTATACCAAATATGTAAATGAGAGAAATTTTGTTTCAAACCTTAACAATGAAGAGCTGTATGCTCTTCATTTTGATGTTACTGTTGTATAAGTCAAATAAAATCATTTGTTTTATTAGGTTAGGTTTTTGTAATGTAAATAGAGAACTAAACATTTAAAAACAGTAGCATGATTCTAGGGAAGAAACCCTAAAAATTGTTACAAACTTAGAAGTAACAATGATAAAAACTCATTAAATAAAATTTCAAATATATATATTTAAAAAAAACTAATGAACCACTAAATAGAATTTGAAAGTGATGACCTATTTCAGTTGACATCACACAAATAAGACAAACTGAAACCTTGGCTGTTCTGATTTAACATCAGGCAAGTTAATCTTCTAATGTTTGTTAATTAGACAACGTTAATGCCAGATTAGCAAAACTCTTTTAACGTAGAGGAGTTTTTAACTATCTGTTAACATTTAATTAACAATAATTGTAAGAACCTTGCTTCACAGTATACTACCTGATCGGCTAATGCATTTCACTTTAAGCGACAGATACATTAATAGAGACATTGTTTATAAGTTAGATATTTGTTTATTTGATGTAGATTATGTTTTATCGTTAATCCATAATTTACGGCGGCGACAATTATGCAATATTTATAATGAACACTTTATAATTATTTATATTATATTAATAGAAATTAGATTAAATTATCTTTTTTTTTTTAATAAGTAATTTTTTTTAAATAAAAAGAAGTGGCTACAGGATTCACACAAATATTAACATAATAAAGAATAAGTACACTGGATATCACGTCTGAACAACAGTATACAACAATTTAAGTGTATTTTAAGTTTAATCACCTAATGATTAGGGTAATTACCCTCAAAAAGGTCTTTTTTTTTTCCTGTTTAGCATCTGGGAATTATCATTCAGGTATTACTTCAGAGGTTGAATGAAGATGATATGTATGAGTGTAAATGAAGTGTAGTCTTGTATAGTGGTGGTTAAGAGATGTATGAGATGATGTGTGGTTAACTGAAACCCAACCATCAAAGAACATCGGTATCTGTCTAGTATTCAAATTCATATAAAAGTAACTGCCTTTACTAGGACTTGCAACGCTGGAACTTCCAAATCAGCTGATTTGGGAAGACACGTTCACCACTAGACTAACCCAGTGGGTTCCTCAAAAAGTTATACTGCATTAAAAATCCACTGTAACAAAAAACTTAGTTTTTTCCGCCGTTTTATTTTACAAGCCGCTTTTTTATTTGTTTTTTCATACACTTGTTTTGTAGTGTATGAAATAACTTATGAAATTCAGTTATAAATAATATAAATAAGAAGGTGATAAAACCAACCCTGACAACTATAGGGGAATTTCCTTACTAGATTGCACTTAAAATTCTATCAAGAATAATTTACAACAGAATCAAAGACCGACTGGAACAAGAACTAGGGGAATACAAGGGGGATTTAGACCATGGCGAGGCTGCCCAGAACAAATTCTAAATTTAAAATTAATTTTAAGGTATCATAAACTAAGGAATAAACAACTGGTAGTGACTTTTATTAATTTCAAGAAAGCATATGATTGTGTACATCGAGAATCCCTGCTAAAAATCCTGAGAAATTTAGGGCTTCACCCAAAACTAGTCAAAATCATCGGATTACCACTAACGGATACCAAATCAAAGGTTAAATTCAGGGGAGAAATATCTGATCCACTCGACATCAAAACCGGACTGAGACAAGGAGATGGACTGTCACCGCTTTTATTCAACTGTGTCCTTGAATTTATAATACGGGATTGGAAAAAATTAAATAAAGATAACGTTAAAATAGGAAAAGATATCTCAGTAAATTGCCTAGGCTTTGCGGACGATTTAGCCCTACAAGCCCAAAATATAGAAGAGCCCAGATACAAACTGTCAACACTGAAAGAGATTGCAGGAAAAATTGGTCTAAAAATTTCATACGAAAAACCAAAATTATGGTGAGACCCGCTATGCATAAGGAAAGTAAAAATAAACAATAATGACATAGAACTAGTAGAAAACTTTAAATATTTGGGGGAAAAAATCATGCACAACCTCCAAGAAAATCCAAACTGGAATGAAAGAATAAATAAACTCATCAAAGCCACAATAAAAACACAAAACATCTATAACAAAAAATGCATGTCCATAAACACAAAAATAAGACATTATAACTCAGTTATCCAACCAGAAATACTTTACGGATGCGAAACCGTATTTGGACCGTACCAGACAAGGTTTACCGACAAACTGTAAAAGATTGAAAGACAGATTCTACGACGATGCATCGGGAAAAACATTAAAAAAGATGGGATTTAGAGAATTATTCCGAACGAAGAGATTTACAAAACGATCATCCCGATAACTAATAAATTTAAAAAGAAGAGAATTTCCTTTCTAGGACATATTTTCAGAAAGGAAGAGACCAGACTTATCAGGCGGAAAATCGAACTTTTCTGGAACAAGAACAGCAGACCGAACCGGTTATACGAAGTACAGAAAGACATGGAGGAATTAGACGTAACCCGTGAAAACTTAAAAACGAAAACCGGAAACTATGAGAAATTAAAAGATAAAGAAACAAGATTCCTATCAAAACCCAAGAAAACAATAAGCCGGGGGTGTACTCTGAACAAGAAAGGGCAAGAAGATCTGAAACCCTTAGAAATTACTGGCAAAAAAGAAAAGCTGAAAAACAACAAATCAACAAGAAAAGAAAGAACTTGCCAAAAAAAAATGAACTGAAGTGATCCATTATGGTCTTAAAAGTAAAAAAAAAATATATATATATAAATAAAAAACAGATTAAAAGTTTCTTTTTCAAAAGAGAAAGTAATAGTGTTACTTTTACTTCACCATGACATTTCTTCTTGTTTTTTATTAGTTGATTTCGATACATAATAATGAAGAAATTTTGTCCTTTATTAGAAAAAAAATTGAATATTTAACATCAACACATATAATGCAAATTACCTATAACAAAAACTGCAAAATTGTTTTGGTTTACTAGAGAAATGCAAAAATAAATTAACAAAAAATATACCTGTGTAGACCATATATGAACGCATTTGTCAAAACTGCCAGATGCAAGAAATTTACCATCAGGTGAGAAAGCAACACTGTAAACAGGTTCAGTATGTTTTGTTAAAGTATGAATGCAGGCACCACGTTCAACATCCCATAAACGAACCGTTGAATCAAATGATGCGCTGAAAATAATTTCATTTCATCAATAAAAATAAATTAAGTTTTTTTTAATAATTGTATAAATAAAGTAATTATATGACTGTACCTCAAAAAAAATAATAAAGAGATAAAAATGATTCACCATACTTTACAGAAAACCCTAAAAAATTATAGTCCAACAGGATAATAGATCTTTGAAGAAAGAATTTAATAATAATTTCACATATAGTAATGAAATGTTCTGAATGAACATTTTATAGTTCACTGGATATTCCAAATGCTATACTATTCTTGAGATGGTTGACAAAAAGCTTTCCTTAGGGAAGCCTAAGATAAATCTAGGATTATCTTTAATATCTTGAAGAAGAATAATTTTTTGAAGCATATGTGTATTTTGACCTAGCAATAATATGCTTGGTTTTGAATGAAGTAGTCAACTGAATCTCAGACAACCCGATAGTTTGCAACTCTAAACTGATGGCATGCTACAAGCATCCTACTGGATATTCAATGAATCAATTCCTGCATATCACCAAAATTAACAACACCGTATGCAATACACTGTTAATATTTTTTAGCAGCTAAAAATAACTTAGCAGATGATACGACTTCAAGTATAAAAAAGTATCTGTACATTTATACACTGGTCCTACTTTGGTTAAGATACCGTCATCTTCTATAAGATTTTCCAGCAGGACAGATTAAAAATACCTGGAAAACCCTTGAAATGTTTTATCTTGGAAAAAGAATTGTTTGTATCATTTTACAGTGACTCCTCTCAGGGGACTGAGAGGAGTCATTTTTCATTTTGCTTTTCATCAAGGTAGATTTCTGAAACTGTGCAAAGGAATGTGAGGATTTGTAGTTAGTTTATCCATATTTATATTATTTAAAGGGGCTGATACTGCTTATCAGACCAATACGGGGGCATAGTTTTCCATCTAATGGCGTACGAAAGATACAACATAGGTCTGACATGCCAACTGTTACTGCTGCTGCCAACGGGTAGTACTAAATAACGTATACCCACATGAAATGTAATTTTTTTAAATTAAAATTTTATTTATAACTTTTCTTCTAGAAAAAATATAAATAAAAAAGAAAATATATGTACGTTATTGAATATATCACAGTTCAGTATATTGTAACTTGTCACAAATAATTAATAAAAACCATCTTTGAACACACCAAAATAGCAAAACTAACTTAATAAAGACTTAATTAATATAAACGTTTCAAATTCCTTGATATGTCGTCAGTTAAAATCAGGGAATCCATTACGAACATATTATCTACTTACTCCCTGACAATTTTTACCGTCGTGTAAAAACTAGTAATTGTCATCAGTTTAAGGGTACTGTGCACTGTGAAGATGTAAAAACATAAAAAAATTCTGTTTTATTATGTTTCAATAAGTATATATACAAATGAATTCCTATACATAGGTACCAAATAGGTGCGCTTGAGATAGGGTATCGATCCATTTACAAAATAACCCATTGTCATTCAATGTAAACCGATTAGTGCTAACAAGTACAGGTTGACTGAATGGTTAATTGTTCCTGCAAACTGTATTAACACAAACTAGACCTCACTAGATACAGTGTGCACAAGCAACAGCCCATAAGTGATCCAAGTTCCATCTACAAGTTAGGAATCTTTCTCCGCTTTATTTAGAAAATGCTTTAGAAAAATTTTATTACATACATATTAAAAAAATAAGTAAAACAAACCTGGCTAGAATGAGATTCATATTCGGATTGGCAGTGCCAGGACCAGTAGGACTCCACTTTATCGTATATATTTCTTTGCTATGCGCTTGTAGATCATGTACACAAGTATCCTGTTTCATTGACCAAATTTTTAATGTCATGTCATCCGAGCATGAGGCTAGTAAATTACCTTGTGGATCCCATTTAATTGCATTTACTTCATTCTAAAAAAAAATATATATATAAAATCTTTACAAAAGCCGTAAAGCACAGAGTATAAGAAAAGTGTATGCTAACAATTAATTAAGTATGAATACAGATTAGAAAGTGTCAATTAATACTTTTAACAGTATTAAACAGTAAGTCAAACTGTTCAAGTAGCATCTCCGCTATTTTCTTAATCACAACAATTTGAAGTGTTTCTTGTCTTTATAAAATAGTATGGTTAATGGAAAAAAAATAATAAATTTCTTAAAAGAACTTATTTCTTATATAGTATGTGCAACAAAAAAAATATTTCTTTGCCAAAATAAATGAATAAACAAAAGTACAACCTAACTAGCACTGGGTTGGGAGGAATATGAACCTCAGAACTGTGTGAATTGATTGATGTGTAATAAATGGGACCTACAAATTTACGAGAGCATTTAATTTTACAAATAGGAAGATCAAAACATCGGCCATTACCAGTAATTAAGGAATTTTTTTACGAAATTCTGTGAAAAAATTTCTGGGTTGTTCAATTGTCAAATAAAATTCTCTGGTTTCTAGATTGAGGAGTCAATTCAAGAAACGTTCAGTGGAATGCATTCTAAATATAAAGCTCTGTAGTAACAACATTTTTTACAGGCATAAATGGAATGCAATGCTAATACTCATTTGATCTGGTTAAATGAATTTAGACCGACTTCAAATATTCAAATCAAAATCAGGATGACGTTAATTAATTACAGCTCTGGGAAGTTGTAAAATGAATGGTACCCATGAAAAGGAATAAGTGCGACGATTGATACAGTATAATTTTGAGGCAAGTAATAAATTTACAATGATGATATCACTTATAAGGATTGTCATTACCATTCTACAAAATGATAAAAGAAGCTAACAATAACTATATTCCTCTTCATTTAATTTAAGTTGATGTTATAGATGAACAGCGAATAGATATAATTATTCCATTTTTAGAATGTGTAATCGGTCGGAGATATCGATCTGTGATCACATCTGCACGACATGAGCAAGGCTTTTTGTACATACAATTATCTTAAGAGAGTGGTTGGCTTATTTATGGAGATTTGTTCCTGAAACTGAAGGATTCATGGAGACTATGTCATAGCAATATAAAATTACTGCAAGCATAATGTGCACGAAGAACAAATTTAAACGAAGATTACTTAGCACAACAGCAAATTGTAAAATTTTGGCACCTATAGAATACCCAGTACGACCTATCTTACTAATCTACGATACTATCACATAAACCATTTATGAAATAATCGAAATCGGACATACTTGAGTGGCCAAGATAGTTCATCAGAAGTTAGCTGTTATCCACAAAGTCACCGACAACTCATTTTTATATGACAAATAAAAAATCAATGTTCTCAAAAATATTATGTTTCTGTACTACAACGGAACTGAACCATTCTCTCTGAAACAAATTATTCCTATCGACCATTCAGATATTTTTTTGACAGATAAGATTCGCAATATTAAATACTGGATAAATATAACTGTCAAAAAATACCAATAACATTCAAGCCATCTGAAACGAAAAGATTGCAAATGCTCCAATCTAATTAAAAAAGTAACAGTCCCTTTAGTAATTTCAGAAATTGGAGTTCATTTTAGCTTCAAAACTTCACAGTCCCTTTAGTAATTTCAGAAATTGGAGTTCATTTTAGCTTCAAAACTTCAAACATTTTATACCAAACCAAACACATGCATATAGCTACAGAATCAGGCATTTTAAACTTATCCTCTTCAATAAACTGCATGCAAACTTTTTAAACATAAAAAAAACTTAAAAAACGAATGACATACATTACTTTTCTTAATACTCTAAAAGAAAGCCTATGAAAATAATACTAAAAATTCCTTACCGTATGTCCTTGGAATGATTTAATAGGTTTATCTACATTTAATTTGCAAACGTGTATACACTGATCGGTACTACACGATGCAAAACTATTATTGGTTTGCCAATCTACATCCAACGCCGGTGCGGAATGAAACGAAAACTGTTGTGTACACTGTCCACTAGCTGCATCCCAAATAATTGTTGTCTGCATTTAGAAAAAAATAAAAACAAATTTTAATTAAAATAACTTTACAACATTAAAATTTATTTTATAAAGTAGAATGCGTGCACAAATATAATTAATTTTTTCTTATATTTTCCCTTTTTACATTGGGATTTATCCACGGTAATTTACAAACGGTCAGAGATATCGATGTGCAACTCACATCTGCATGACATGATCCAGCAATTTGTAGATAAGAGTTGTTAAGATAGAGAACGGTTGGCTTACTCAAGGATATTTATTTCCAGAGACTGAAGGATTTATGGAGACTATGTCGTAGCGATAAGAAATTACTAAAAGCATATTGTGCGTGAAGAATAAATTAAAGTGAAGACTTCTCAGCGCAATAGCAAACTGTAAAATTTCATGAAATTTGCTAATTAATATTCCCTTTAGTAATTTCATAAACTGGAGTTATACCTAAACATTTTAGCACCAAAACTTTAAACATTCTATACCAAACTTGAATTCATGCATACAGCTACACAAGCTGTATGCAGTCATTTTAACGTGTTCTGATCAATAAAATTCAATTTTGTTTTTAATCAAAAAAATTCTCTTCTTACCAATTTCAATGGGATGTCTCCAAAAAAAAGAAAAAACATTAGATTAAATAATCTTACGGCAGAAACAAAAAAAAATATTAAAAAAGGTAATAAAACAGACTTTACAAGATAAAAAGGTAAAGAAAATTAAAAAAAAAAGAAAAATATTAATAAGTATTTTGCTAGTTATTTTATAAACTTTACATTTTAAAGGTCATCCCGTAAATGTCTATATACAATTAATTCATCCTTAATTTGGCAACAAACTGAAAAGTTGATGTTTAAAAAGAAGCGGCTAATCGTTATTTTCTTTTATTTTTCAACCTCTATTTTATTCCATTTAAATGTTATTTCATTTTAACTTTTTAATTTCATTAATTAAAAAATCCGAAAAAGCAGGAAAGAGCGTTTTGATAAAGATTTTTAAAATGCAGAGAAAATTGTTTAAAAAAAATACGATAACAGAAAAATATTAGGTTATATTATCATTTTACTACAACAATCCAATACTAACCTGTGATGCAAAGATTCCTCAATCTTCAATGATTTTTTTTTGTATAAATAAATGTATTTCTGTTTAAAAAAATCTACATTAAGTTAACAAGAAAAACCAATACAATATGACCACCTGAAGAACAATTATCAAAATTAAAAATTTAATGAAGAGTAAGATTAATATTATTTTGGAAAATAATTACAAATGAAAATCTCCTACTTCTTAGAAATCGGTTAAGAACTATTTCAATCTTTAACACAATGTATCCTATGAACATTAATGCATCTCTTTATATTTTCATATGATTTTTTAACGTATTGGGATGTTTCATACTAATCAAGAGATTAGTATTCACTTTAATTCTTAGTTCTTGGTAAATAATCCGCACAAAGTGCCTCACAACTTAAAACCATTTTTGTATGTTTAGTTTATAATACTTCTGCATGAATATACAAGAAAAGAGCTAGTCATAAATAAACTTACTGTTTTGAATAATTTCCAAATATTACATTCTTGTACTTTTATGAGAATCTCTGTTTTGATTGGGTGTTTTTATTATACAGTGCATGATACATTCAGTCTAGAAGAAGAAGAAGAGAAGAATATATTTAATTTAGAAATAGACTATAATTTTAATAACGGTACTCAAATTTGATGTTGAATGAATGCTGTTGTTGTATTGCAAACAAAATAAATCTCACCATATGAAAAAACTCATAATAATGTCAACTGTTTTACTTTTAACTACTCTAAGAATATATATTTTACATGATATTGGAAAACTCCCAAACTGTACTTTAATGACAGTAGTCTGCGAAGATACTCCTTGCAGTCACAGAACAGTGTGACAGTGTGATGAGTATGGAGCATTAGAGGTCATTACTCCAAGCATACTCTTAATAGTCGGTTGAGTGATTTCATATTGTGTGCACACGCCAAGATACAATTTTATAAACTTGTGTGATATGTGATTGCTGATAAATCTGACCAACGGGTCTGCATAATACTCACTTACCCCTGTTTTTTTAAATCGTAAGCCAAATTAAAATTTTTTCCTTAAGATCTTAACGACATTTTTATTTATTATATTTGGGTTTTTCCATTTTTTCTACAGTAACTACAAGTTAAGAAAATTATACTCTTACTGTAAATAAATTTAAAATCACATAAAACTTTACAAGATATGTTTGCCTATGATTTTGAACCGACCAAAATATCTGCTAACAGGTCCTTTATGTTAGTTGTGGTTCTTGTGTAAAAAAAAAAGCTTGTTATAAATAAATAAAAATCATATAAAATGTTACAAATTTATCACCTTATAATCTATAAAAGTATCCACATAACAGCATTTTCCAACTAATCTTTTCTGTCTGCCAATTACTAAAAACTAAAAATTTAACATACCTCTAGCTTAATGTAAATTAGTCAAGAAAAAGTACGATAGCTCCAGCGCTATAAGTGCTGATCTTAGATATAATTCCACATAACATTAAACAAAGTAAAATTTTACAATCTTCTCAACAAAAAATATTTTAAATACCTTTATTACAATATAACCGAACCCATGTTTTCATCTACATTAACCTCTTAATGGTATTTTATTTTAGCAGAAATTAATGTTATTATATCATTTCATTTTCAGTAAATCTTTGTCATTTTTGCCAACTTTTCTTTTTTAACATATTTTTTATCAATGCAATGAAACATTAAAAAGAACTAACTTACTTGAAAAGGAATTAGGTACTTGAAAAGGTCCTATTTACGCACTTTTCTTCTTATCATGCAATCAAAAAGATAATATTTAAAAATTCAATGATATTACTCTCATGTGCATGGGATTAACAAAACATTTTGTATTAAAATATCACTTGCAATACCTAACTCGCATTAATATTGTAAATCATTAGTAATTCAAATAATAACACGAAGATCATTTACTCACTTAAAAAATTACTAAAGTTAGGTTATAGTAAACAGCTCTGTTATTTGTTACGTATGATCATCACATCACATCCACAGACAAAAAAAGTTGAAAATAAAAATATGACTGAAAATTATACAAAAATTATAAAAACAATAAATAACACGCACACAATAAAACGCAACTTATAAACAATGAAAACAACGAAAACAAATGCACGGTAACAGCTGTTCAAAACGAATTGAAACGAGACATATAGAAAAGAGGACACCAATATGCTACTTGCGCTTCATTGTTAAATTCAAGTAAAAATAGAATTAAGACTCACACATGTTGCAATAACTTGTCAAAAAACCGAATGAAACAGGTCAACTCATAATGATGAATTATTTCGTCAGAGATACTTTTCAGCAAAAAAATGGATGACAAATAATTTTGTCAAGGACAATGATGGATTATATAAAAACCAGTAAGGGGTTAAATAATTATGAGTAGTTGAATAATTCACCTAACTCTTTTACAGAATCTTCATTATTAATATTTTACACCGTTAATCTTATAATCGATTACTTTTATTTTATTTTTTTTAGGAAAAAAGTTTTTCAAAATTTATCGACAATGTTTTGTTTACGTAAAATACTAAAATATTTATAAGAATATCAGGACTAAGTTAAAATAACAGAACTCATAGTTAAAATGTTTATATTCTGAAAATTTTAAATTATTTGCAGATGCAAAAATTTTAAAATAAACTTACATCACTAATAAAAATTAAAAATAATAAGGAGCAAAACGATGATTTCCTTGGAACCCCAGAAATATTACTGATAATAAATGAAAAAAAAAGGGTCGACCGCAACAATTTTTTACACGGGAGTATAATTTTTCTTAATTTGAACATTATATTTCCTTACGCAACATAAATTCAATAATAAAGAGCAAAAACTTGAACATACCTTATCAACACCAGCACTAAGTATGTAATTCCCACGTTTGTTCCATTTAAGAGCAAATATGGGACCTTTATGTTGACCTAATGTTGATGCTAACTGACCGTTTGTCATCCATATTCTAGCATAACCATCATACGATCCTGTCGCCAATAATGTTCCATCACACTAAAGATAACAAAAAGACATTTTTAAAAAAGCCCAAGACATTAAGTATTTTTCACAAATAGAAATACAAAATTTAAATAAACCAAGATAATATGTATTTCTTTCAATAAAGTTACCGCTTATAAACTTAATTATAAGCTACGTTCAAAAATAAGTACAGCTTGCAAAAAGCAGCTCTGATAGTTGCAATCATCATTTCATTTAACATATTACAAATTGAATACCGAAGATGAGATGTTGAATTTGACTAAGTAACTCCAATACCCGCAAAAAAAATTGACAATTCCCTCTTAAAAAGACCCTTTTACAAGTTGAAACAGGAAGAACATAGATTTGCTGATTCAGTGCATAATTCTAACATACTGATACTAAACTAAAAATTAGCAAGAACATGCGCTATTAAATTCTATGAAAAAGTAAAACCGGTTAAAGAATTTCACACTTCTATTCCAGAAACATTTAACAAACGCAATATATTTTACTAATCAATACTTTTTAATATTAGACTATTAGTACATTATATTAAAGAATGAAAATTAAAATTGAATTGAAAGTTAAAACTGGACACTGATTTACAGATTCAAAAATGTTTTCTTGATCTCAGAATTCAAAAGAAATAAAAAGCCTAGAAGATGACTATTCCAATTTGATCAATCCTAATCAGAGATCATTTGTAGGTCAACAGCCCACAACTACTTAGCGACTTAGCATCTACCTTTCAGCATTTTCAAAAGATGGATGGATATACCAAGCGCTGTTCATACTGTCAATGTGCTTGTCAAAGTATATGAAATTAAAAAAAAAAATATTATTCCATTCAAAAGATATGACTTAATGAAAAATTTTTTTACATGGTGGATCACACGATATGGAAGCAATTTATTAGTTTTAAAGTTAGCAAAACAAACACTTTTTTTACATCTTTAAAAAATATTATCAATTGACAAACAGTCATAAAAAACTTACATTCCAATCCAATGAAGTAACATCTTTATTACTTGGCACTTCTGTACCACCTTTCTGAATACAATGTCTCAATACAAGTTGATTGGGAGATGTAGAATTATCACTCATATCCCATATTCGAGCTGTACTGTCGCCAGAGCTAAAATAATAAAATGCTGATCAATTAGTAATGATAAACATACAAAACAACACAAAGGATTTTGTAGATGTCCAATTATTTTAAATATGTATGATTTCAAAATAAATTCAGATTTTCTAAGCTAGAAATGAATTCTCATATATATATATATATATATATATATATACACCAGGTGTGTGAAAAAAGTAATGAGACTGACTTTTTACTTACCAAAGTTATTTTTTTCACAACTATATTATCCCCTTCAAAGTAGTTCCCTTGGGCAGCTATACACTGACGGAGTTGTTGTTCCCACTCCTGGTAGCAGCGCTGGAAGGTTTCAACCGATAGGGCTTTTAACCGGTCGGTCACAGTCTTTTGAATGTTCTCCAAAATTTGAAAATGACGCCCTTTTAAGACACGTTTCAATTTTTGGAAAAGGAAAATGTCACAAGCACTCAAATACGGTGAACATGGGGGTTCAGGAACCATAGGAATGCGTTTTGAAGTAAAAAATTCCCTGATGGAAACGGCCATGTGACACGGGCAATATCATGATGAAGCATCTACTTCTCTGTAATGTCTGGGTCTCACATGGATCACTCTTTTCCTGAGCCTTTCAAAGACAGCTTTGTAAAACAACTGGTTGACAGTTTGTCCTGGAGGAACAAATTCTTTACGCACAATACTCCTACTATCAAAAAATCAAATCGACATTGGTTTTGATCTTTGATTTGCACATTCGACATTTTTTCAGTCGAGGAGATGACGGTGCCGCTCTTTGCTTTGTCGCTTTGTTTCAGGATCGTACTAAAATATCAAGGATTCATCACCTCTGATCACACGATTGAAGAATTTTTGGTCGTTGTCAATCTTCTCAAAAAGGTCAACGCATGCATTTCTTCGATTGTGCTTCTGTTCTGTTGTGAGGTTTTTCGGCACCGATTTTGCACAAACCTTTCGCATGTCCAAATCGTCTGTCAAAATTTGATGTACGGTGAAATCGTTTAAATTTAACTGTACACTCATCATCCTTATTGTTAAACGACGGTCTGATCTCACAAGAACTCTCACATGCTCAACATTTTCTTCAGATTTTGAAGTTAAAGGTCTCCCTGAGCGCGGTCGATCTTCAACGTGTTCTCGGCCTTCCAAAAATGATTTGTGTCGGCGGAAAACTTGTGCTTTTGATAAGCAATGTTCCCTATAGGCCTGTTTCAACTTTTCAAAGTCACACTTGCGGATTCCCCGAGTTTAACGCAAAACTTGGTTGCACAACGTCGCCCTAAATTCCGATGCTTCATTTTTGTAACGCACAAGAAAAACACATTTTCACTGATAGCACGGTCAAAAATAATGTGTTGTCTGAATGGAGTTGAAACTCGTACTGAACATGTGGAAGGGATGAACAAATCGGTCTAGCACAGACCGGTAGACACAGTGTTGACAGATCGCTCACAGAGTTACCAATCTTATTACTTTACTCACACACCTCGTATATATAGTATGATTTGGAATCAGTATATTTATCACAGTAAACTTACGTAACAATGAAAACACATATTTATGCTTATTATTGAAAAAGATACGTTCTTGTCCTTGTCAAAGTGAAGAACAAATGTAGAAAGAATAAAAAGTTAACAGTTAAGTTCTTTTTAATTTTAATTGCTTTGAAATTTTATCAAACTTCTATAAAATTTATACTTTCAATAAAATTTATTGCATGCAAGTAATTTGTGAACACTATGTATTGTATTATATTGTTAACATATATTAACATAATACGTATTAACATAATATGTATTAACAATGTTAGCATGTATTGTATTACATATATTAACATATGCATTGTTATATTCTATTGTTTTACATTTATTTTTCAAATTAAAAGACAGTGTGTTTAAAAAGGAATAAGAATGATTATATAAGTTTATATATGACAATACAGCAACCACAATTCTGGCACTTATGGACATATAACATTCTACTTAATCTTGAGTACAACTTACAACTCTATTTTCATTACCATATCTGACCTCATAAAGTTGAGGAAGTAGTATAAATAGTGATCAAGCTAAAGCAGATATAAAAAGTGAAAAAACAAGAATTCTAGTAATGTTAAACTTTGATTTTTCATAAAAAAATAATCTAGCATCAACTTGTTGTTGCTTAGCTTTACACCTTGATTTCTGCTGCCTTTATAGTAGATTTGTAGTTGTACTATTCTGTTTATAATTCCCTACCCACTATTCCAACTGGTATCCTGTTATCCATCTAAAATGTTTACTTTATCAATGAGGCACACAATGCAATTCCTACTTCATTATCTGAGCAGTGATTTAATCTGCTTGTTTGTAGCTTTTTTGACACAATTTAGTTAATAATTACTTGCATATTTTTGTTTTATTTTTTAGTTTTCACATAAAATGTTGACAATTTGTAAAAGACATGTGCAGAGAACTGTTATTGAGCAAAAATAAAATTAATAAAGTAAATAAATTACAGGACACAAATCAGTCAGATTTTGAATTTGACTTTTTTTCTCATTTGAAAAACTATAATTCATTCATACAAAAAATTACAGCATTTTTATAAAATTTATATAACATATTTAATTTTAGTTCATGTAGTTTCACAATTAAAATTTATTTATCTCTGTAATGAAAGTGCAGTTGTGGAATATCTATTTGGAACAACTATTTAAAAATATAAAACACACCACCCTCACTATCCAGAAATGATCCTGTATTCAATAACAATATTCATCCTGTATTCATTATTCAATAACCTATTTTTTCAAACAGCCTCCTTTCTGTTCATCACCACAATTACAATTTACAAAAGTAACCATTATTACTGATGTACCAGCAGATATTACCCTTCTTGATTTTTTTATTTACAAATAATCATTTGAAGTTATTTGAAATAAGTTGTAATGAAACTAGTTTATATCATCTTTGTTGTTTTCATCGATTTTAATGAATAATTTTTATTTATTTACAATAAACTTTTAACCCAAAAAATAAATAATTTTTAGGTACAAAAAAAAGATACTTCTGTACTAACTGGGATCACTCAATTTAAAAACGTTTTCCTTTCATTACATTGATTAATCCAGTGACTGGAAAATGGAAATTTTGTGTAAAATTCGTTCAAAAGGGTCGTCCCCAGCCAACATATGTCACCACATAAACTTGGCCAAGTATGATTCAAGATGCAGGCGGCCCATTCCACAGTGATGCTGGTTTATGACATTTCACGCTTCCCCGCATTCAACAGAATTGTATCGACGGTTAACCTTGAAATGTTCGTCCTTGAGAAAGTTAGTAGAGTACCCTTTCCAAAGATATAGTAAATCGATCAATCAGCTAAGTTCGCCATAATTAAATTAAAGAGAGTATCCTGTGACCACTTTAGAATCATACCTAAGAAACTAAGGCTCATGAATCGCACAACAGACAACGCCAAAAATCCAATGCTGTTGCAGGACATAACCCGTGTGACTTTCATCAATTTCAACAATTCTATCCGAGTTACCGATTTTAACATCTGGCCATCTACCTAATGCACACCACCCTAATATAGTTGTTCCAATCAACAGTAGCATTAACACCCAAATTTAACTGATGGTCATACCACCTAACAGGCATCAGTTTCACAGCCCAGCAATATATAAACCTCACAACTATCAGACGAAAATAACACAAATTATCAAGCCAGTTACCCATCTGTAAATTAACTTTGCTATGACAAGTTTGCAAATTATATCACCAATGTATACGTTCACTGAAATATAGCTTTGTTGTGCCCATTACGGCACGTTATTTTCCCAAGAACACCATGCTCCTGCAGGGATATACAGACTTCTTGTTCCATCAAAAGAAGGCTCCATATACTAACATTATTACCTGCTGTTATTATTCACACTGAAAAACACAAACTCCATGGTACACAGAAAAAATGACACTGACATACAATATAATCTATGCCACAAAGAGATAAGAATTTTCGCACGTTAATTAGTAAAAGGATAGTTACTAACAATAAAGCAGATAAGAAGTGGTCTATACCAAAACTTATTAATAATCTAAGTAATAATTAAACTAAATACAATAATTAACATACAAAATATGAAGAGAAAACAGCAAAATCAAGTGGTTCCCTGTTAACAAAATGTACAAAAAAAACTATTTTTCCAATATTAATTTACTACTGACACTGGTCAAACAAAAAAAAAATAATAATAATAATAACTGTACACTACGTTAAAGGCAATTTTATATCCAACATACATAATAATTTTCATAAGTTTATTTCCATAAATTAAAATTTGGGGACATTTAGTAAAAACAAGATAAGTTTCTTGAAAACTGATAATACTGTTTCTATTGACTTTAATACATCTCAAATATAGCACTGTTTCTAACAATTGAAAATTCACATGTAGCATTGTAGGGATAGAGGAAGAGTGAGATTAAATGAAAGCTGAATAAATTTAATCAGCTAATGAGATTAGCATCTCATTAGCAATAGAGATAGCATTGAAGGGTATAATAACTAAATATGTATAAACTTAAAGTAAAATATTTTACAGCATGTCTCGTTATTTAATGTCCAACCCTCATATAAACACAATATGTCTGAGAAGTTCCCGAACTAAAATAAAAATAAAGATTTAAAGATAAACAAATCTACTCACATCAGCCCTCTATATAAAACCGTTCTCTAGTTTATACACTTGTTGCAACACCGGTACAGCCCGTCAAACACTCTGGAGAAATCACTTTCTAAGATCGCCTTCAACTGCTCAGTGGAAGCCCTTTGGATGGCCAGAATGTCATTGAAAAAGCGGCCTTTCATCTTCAACTTGAGTTTCGGGAACAGAAAATAGTCAACTGGAGCCAAATCAGGTGAATAGGACGGGTGGGATAAGACAGTGATTTGATTTACGGCATAACATGTTAAAACTGTTGCCATCTGTGCCAGGGCATTATCGTGCAAGAGTCCAACTGCCCAGATCCCAGTACTCAGGCCAGATTTGACAAATGCGACGCATCAGGCATTTCATTACTTCCAAAAACAATTAAGAATTCAGCTTCTAGAACTAGTTTGACCACTTGGAACAAATTCATGATGAATCAGGCCCTTTGAGTCGACGAATGCAATCAACATTGTTTTCACTCTTGATTTTTGCAGACTGACTTTCGCCAGTCTTTGTGCTCCAGGATTCAACCACGCAGCAGACTAATGTTTCATTTGCAGATCATGGCATGAAGCACCAGCTTTCATCCCCAGTTACAATTGTTTGCAAAAAATTCGGTTCGTTATTGGCAGTTTCAACAAAGTCGTAAGTACAAGAAAGACGCACCTGTATTTATTCTTCAGTCACGAAATGTGGAACAAAACGAGAGCACACCTTTCTGCGGTTCATTTTTCTGTTAGAATTGGAAGTACCATGTTTAGCTCTTCTGTCATCGCCTGAAGGGTAAGATGAGGTTGTTAGCGCAGGATCACATGCACTTTCACAATTTTTTTCGTGAACATTGTTGATGACCTCCCACTTTGTTCGTCATCATCCAATGACTCTCTACAGTCTTTAAATCGCTTCCACCACATGTGTGTTGTAGTACAAGATGTAGCTTCAAATGCTTGCTGTATCATAGAATAAGTTTCAACGAAAGATTTTTGAAGTCGAACACAAATCACACTTATCTGTTCCACATCACAAGCTTGCACAAGGTCACGTGAACACAATGTACGCGGCTGAATATAACTGGAGACTGGAGTGATGAAACATGATGAAATTTTGTAAACACACTCATCAGACATTGTACTACACAGTTCCTTGGTTGTCTGAGAAATAGTGCTACTTATATTGACTACAGAAATTTAGTTCGGGAACTTTTCAGATCTACTGTGTACAAAAATCTTTCCTTCAACATTTTTTGTTTAGTGGGTGAAGACTGAGTCTTGCTTGATTCATGTGAGTGTAAAATGATCTGAGAAAATGCATCCTGGTATATATATACCTACCACGATCTAGTGGGTAGGCTGCCTGCAGGACTATATATAGACCATTAGTCAAAAGTTTCCTACTTGCTAAGAATAACAACTAAAATGTCAACAGGATAATTTTAAGAAAGTCTGAAATGATAAGAATACTTATAAGAAATATTTTACTGTCATCATACTTACAAAAATTTGAAACGGCAAACTGATTTTTTGTTTAGTTTAAATAAGTAAAATTTTTCATCCACAATTTTCCCTGCTTGTTTTTAAAAAAAAAAAACTATTTTCTTCAATTTTTTTTAATTTGATTTAAATTAACATTACTTTATAACAATTTTCTGAAAATTAAATCTTACAGACTAAAAGTTTAATTTTTTATTGACAACCTAACAAAGTAAATTTGTTAGGTTAGGCACACCTTAAAGATAAGGGTTGTTTGATAATCAAAGAGACAAACGACTAGAAAAACTATTTATTCAATGACGATGAATCTAACAATGCCACATTTTAGGCGCGTTCTTTCTGTGAGATTTGTATTCCGTTAATAAAGAATTACTCGTCTAGATATCTGAGACCCGCTCTTTTTCTTCTTGAACTTTGTGCCATTTAACAACTCTTTGAGAGGACCAAACAAAAAACATCCGATTATGTAAAATCAGGATTATAAGGCGGTTGTGACACATCCTGATCTACATTTTGAATAGTTATTAGAACTGAAATAGTTTCTCCTTATTTTTGTTTTCATTTTATTTTCTACTATGACACATTAGTTCTTCCAAATAATTATTATTAATAAACAGGCATTTATAGTCTCAAAACAGTTAGTATCGCTTTACCGACTAACGCATAGGTTTTGAATTTCTTCCTACCGAACAAATTCAGATGTTTCCATTCCGTACTGTGATGTTTGGATTCCAGCTCAAAATGAATCGGTTATTATGCGATCATAGAAAATATGAATTCAGATGTCTGTGATTTTGTCGACCGTCTTGAAACTCACCTTGAACATATTTTGCACTAATTTGGCGTATCAGGGATAACGGAATGGATAGTACCGATACTATGACTAAATTTCAGCAATTTCTGACATTTTTATGCGTTCGTCTTTGGTAATACAATCATTAATGTAATTGTGTTTGTAAAATGCCAGACCGGTTTTTTGTTATGAAAATCAGCGATCGGTTTTTGTTTTACCTAATTTAAACTGTTCAATTCAGTTGTAAAAATTTGCAAGGTTAACACGCTTTGTACCAAATTGTTTTAACATCTGCGAGTGAATTTCAGTTAGTTTACACCTTCAGAAAATAAATATCTTTCAAAATTCTTCCGTAGTAAATGATTCAAATGGAGCTAACATTTGAACTAAACAAGAATTTCCATTATTATAAACATGAAGTTATAATAATCGAAATTTTTTCTTAAAGGGGTTTGTGCCAACTAAAATGTCACGACAATTTCAGTTTATTACATTAAGCAGTTTTTCTGCAGTTGCCGTTTGTCTCTTTAATTACTGAATCATGCTTTTTTGATTCCAGTTATTTGGGCTTTGCATTAAAGGTCTCAGAAATTGAGATAAAATTTTGTTTTGGGTAGCGTCTTTTTAATTTTTTTTTTCAGGTCTAGAACACAACAACCAATTTTTTCCAGCGACTTGTTTCCCAAGGATTTCAGTAAACCCTTATTTACCATTGGCGGTAGAGATATGGATAAAATTTTTCACCTGCCGTTACTTGAAAAACAAAGCGCTACTAGATCCATATTTATCAAAGTACTTTGTGGTATATTATATATGTACGGGGATTATTTTTTTTTTCAAGGTCCGATCGGTCACGAAATTAAAACCACAGTGAAAAAAAAAATTTATTATTTGTAACAAGTACTTACATAGCCTCCTCTATGAATCATGAGACCTTGCCGTTGGTGAGGGGGCTTGAGTACTTAGTAATACAGAGTAGCTGGACCGAAGGTGCAACCATATCGGAGAGGTATCTGTTGAGAGCCAGACTAAGAGATGATTCCTGAAAGAGGGCAGCAGCTCTTTTAGTAGTTGTTAGTGGCGTGAGTCAGGATGACTTAAACAGCCATATCAACATCACTCAGTCCTCTGAGTACTGCACAGCTGAAAGCAATGGAAAACTACAGCTGCTTTTTTTTTCAAGAAAATGTGGCTCTCTGCATTTTCATATAGCAATGATGGAGGCGCCTTCCTTGTTGAATTATTCCGGAGGTAAACTAGTCCCCCGTTCGGATCTCCGGGTGGGGACTACTAAGGAGAGGGTCACCAGAAAATTAAAAAATAACATTCTACGAGTCGGAGCGTGGAATGTTAGAAGTTTAAAAAAGGTTGGTAGGCTGGAAAATTTAAAAAGAGAAATGGATAGGATAAATGTGGATGTAGTAGGAATTAGTGAGGTTTGGTGGGAAGAGGAAGGCGACTATTGGTCAGGTGATTTTAGAATAATAAACTCGGCTTCAAATAATGGCCAGGCAGGAGTAGGTTTCATAATGAACAAGAAGATAGGGAAGAGAGTAGAATATTTCAAAACGCATAGCGATAGAATCATTGTAATAAGGATAAAATCAAAACCTAAACCGACAACGATTGTTAACGTCTATATGCTTACAAGCGCCCATGATGATGATTTTGAGGTAGAGTGTGTATACGAAGAGATTGATGAAGCAATTAAACACGTAAAAGGAGATGAAAATTTAATAATAGTTGGAGATTGGAATGCAAGCATTGGAAAGGGCAAGGAAGGAAATATAGTGGGGGAATACAGGCTGGGCAAAAGGAATGAAAGTTTGAATGAGTTTTGCACAAAGTATAATTTAGTAATTGCCAACACCCAATTTAAAAATCATAATAAAAGAATATACACTTGGAAAAAGGCAGGCGATACTGCAAGGTATCAGATAGATTATATCATGGTTAAGCAAAGATTTAGGAATCAACTCGTTGACTGCAAAACTTACCCTGGAGCAGACATTGATAGCGACCATAATTTGGTGATAATGAAATGTAAATTGGGATTTAAAAACCTGAAGAAAAGGTGTCAGATGAATCGGTGGAATTTAGAGAAGCTTGAGGAAGAGGAGGTAAAGAAGATTCTTGAGGAGGACATCGCAAGAGGTCTGAATAAAAAAGATAAGGTAGAAAATGTAGCAGAAGAATGGGAGAATGTTAAAAAGGAAATTATTAAATCAGCAGAAGCGAACTTAGGCGGAACAAAGATAACTGGTAGAAAACATTGGGTTTCAGACGATATATTGCAGCTGATGGATGAACGTAGAAAATATAAGAATGCTAGTGATGAAGAAAGTAAAAGGAACTACCGACAATTAAGAAATGCTATAAACAGGAAGTGCAAACTAGCAAAAGAAGAGTGGATAAAAAAAAAAAAGTGTTCAGAAGTGGAAAGAGAAATGAACATTGGTAAAAAAAAAACATACAGGAAAGTTAAGGAAAATTTTGGGGTACATAAATTAAAATCTAATAATGTGTTAAACAAAGATGGTACGCCAATATGTAATACGAAAGGTAAAGTCGATAGATGGGTGGAATATATTGAAGAGTTATATGGAGGAAATGGTGTTATAGAGGAAGAAGAGGAAATTGAGGAGGATAAAATGGGAGAAACAATACTGAGATCTGAATTTAAGAGACCATTAAAAGATTTAAATGGCAGAAAGGCTCCTGGAATAGACGGAATACCTGTAGAATTACTGCGCAGTGCAGGTGAGGAAGCGATTGATAGATTATACAAACTGGTGTGTAATATTCATGAAAAAGGGGAAGTTCCGTCAGACTTCAAAAAAAGTGTTATAGTCATGATACCAAAGAAAGCAGGGGCAGATAAATGTGAAGAATACAGAACAATTAGTTTAACTAGTCATGCATCAAAAATCTTAACTAGAATTCTATACAGAAGAATTGAGAGGAGAGTGGAAGAAGTGTTAGGAGAAGACCGACTTTGTTTCAGGAAAAGTATAGGGACAAGGGAAGCAATTTTAGGCCTCAGATTAATAGTAGAAGAAAGATTAAAGAAAAACAAACCGACATACTTGGCGTTTATAGACCTAGAAAAGGCATTCGATAATATAGACTGGAATAAAATGTTCAGCATTTTAATAAAATTAGGGCTCAAATACAGAGATATAAGAACAATTGCTGACATTTACAGGAACCAAACAGCAACAGTAATAATTGAAGAACATAAGAAAGAAGCCGTAATAAGAAAGGGAGTCCGACAAGGATGTTCCCTATCCCCGTTACTTTTTAATCTTTACATACAACTAGCAGTTAATGATGTTAAAGAACAATTTAGATTCGGAGTAACAGTACAAGGTGAAAAGATAAAGATGCTACGATTTGCTGATGATATAGTAATTCTAGCCGAGAGTAAAAAGGATTTAGAAGAAACAATGAACGAATGAAGTCCTACGCAAGAACTACCGCGAGAAAATAAACAAGAACAAAACGAAAGTAATGAAATGTAGTAGAAATAACGAAGATGGACAACTGAATGTGAAAATAGGAGGAGAAAAGATTAAGGAGGTAGAAGAATTTTGTTATTTGGGAAGTAGAACTACTACAGATGCACGAAGCAGGAGCGATATAAAATGCCGAATAGCACAAGCGAAACAAGCCTTCAGTCAGAAATATAATTTTTTACATCAAAAATTAATTTAAACGTCAGGAAAAGATTTTTGAAAGTATACATTTGGAGCGTCGCTTCATATAGAGGTGAAACTTGGACGATCGGTGTACCTGGGAAGAAAATATTAGAAGATTTTGAAATGCGGTGCTATAGGAGAGTGTTAAAAATCAGACGGGCGGATAAAGCGACAAATGAAGAGGAGTTGGTAAATAGATGAAGAAAGAAGCATTTGGAAAAATATAGTTAAAAGAAGAGACAGACTTATAGGCCGCATACTAAGGCATCCTGGAATAGTCTCTTTAATATTGGAAGGACAGGTAGAAGGAAAAAATTGTGTAGGCAGGCCACGTTTGGAATATGTAAAACAAATTGTTAGGGATGTAGAATGTAGGGGGGATACCGAATTGAAACGACTTGCAATAGACAAGGAATCTTGGAGAGCTGCATCAAACCAGTCAAATTACTGAAGACAAAAAAAAAAACAGTGTTTCTAAAATGGTGAGCTGGCTATACTTTTTTGGATTCTTCTTGTAAAATTTATACTAAGGCATCCTGGAATAGTCGCTTTAATATTGGAAGGACAGGTAGAAGGAAAAATTGTGTAGGCAGGCCACGTTTGGAATATGTAAAACAAATTGTTAGGGATGTAGGATGTAGATGGTATACTGAAATGAAACGACTAGCACTAGATAGGGAATCTTGGAAAGCTGCATCAAACCAGTCAAATGACTGAAGACAAAAAAAAAAACTTACATAGTTACGCTATTTCTCTACATAGTCGCCACTCCGATTTAGACATTTGTCGTAGCGTGGTACCAACTTTCCAATACCCTCATCATAGAACAGAGCCGCCTGTGTTTTCAGCCATGTTTCTACGCTGGTCTGTGCCAAAATGTCGTGCTCCCACATTTCATGTGAACAAAGAGGTGAAAATCGGATGGAGCCAAGTCCAGGCTGTACGGTGGGTGATCAAACACTTCCCAACGAAAACGCTGCAGGAGCTTCTTTGTTACAGCTGCAGTGTGCGGCCGAGCATTGTCATGGAGAAAGATAATGCCTGATGACAACATTCCTCTCCGCTTATTCTGAATTGCCCTTCATAGACGTTGAAGAGTCATGCATTATAGGCTGCAGTGATGGTCGTGCCATGTTCCATGAATTCCACCAAGAGAACTCCATTCCGCTCTCAGAACACAGTAGCCATACGCTTTCTGTTGGAGAAGGTTCGCTTGAACTTCTTTGGTTTACTGGGAGAATGAGAATGCATCCACTGTTTGGATTGTTCTTTTGTTTCTTCAATTTCAAAATCGTCCCCCGTGGCAATTTTGTTCAAAAAATCTTCTCCTTCATTGTGGTAGCTCTGTTGAAACGTTAGGGAGGCGTCCATTCTCATTGTTTTGTGATGGTCGGACAGCATCATGGGAACCCATCTCGCACACAGTTTCGGTACTGAAGTCTCTCACTCACATTGGTGTAGAGAGCTGACCTTAAAATTTCAGGAATCGAATCACTCAATATGGAAATCGTGAACCGACAATTTTTTCAAATTGCCTCTTCCACTTGCTCAACGAGATCATCGGTTGACACTCGCTTCCTTCCCTGACCGCCTGCATCATGAACATCTGCACGTCCTGCACCATTGTCGGACTTTGCTGTCACTCATTGAAGTTTCACTATACACGTTACTTATTCGTCTATGAATTTCAGCCGCATTACACCCCTCAGCCTGAAGAAATCGAATTACCGCACGCACTTTGTGAAGTGTGTGCGGTAAATAACATCTCCTGCCAATTGTGATTGGCGGGAGATGTTATTGTTGTAGACATGTTTACGTGCAAGCTGTGTGTTCAGAACTAAACGAGGTGATGCGGCATAATTAAAGGCCATACTAGAGATGCTGCATAACACATATGTGCAAAGGTTTATCCGATTTCTGCACGAGTTTTTATTTTGCGACCGATCGGACCTTGAAAAAAAATAACCCTCATACATAAAAATAACATGTAATTTACTAAGAAATTCTGAGCATAATAACTCTAAGAACTAACATATGAAATTTTTTTAACAAATTACATCTGTATAAAGAGGTATTCATTATTCATTTAAATCCCTGAAATTGGGAGTGTGTAAAAATTTTATAGCTTTGCCAATATTGATCCAACAAAATCTTTAGTGTTTTGGTTGAATTATGAAAAAGTGGTTACTAAATTGGAAATTGAATGATAAAATAATATATATAATAATAAATACAGCATAATAATTTCCTTAATATTATTTCTTTTTTTTTTCAGAATGTTGTAGAACAACGTTATAAATTAAAAGAATTATTTTACGGTATTGTAAGTACAGAAGAATGTGAATTTGTATCAAACCAATTATTTGGAATGGGAGTACCATTAAAAGATGTTATAGCATTTCTTGAAGAAGAGACGACAAATTTTTTTGACTTGGAATATATCAGCGATAGAGAATCGAGCGATGAGTACGATGATGATGATGACATTAAAGGTTACAAACGTTAAATTATAATAAAAAACTATTTAACAAATATAATCATCATTTATAATATTATTGTATGTATACAAATTGTTTAATTTTGTATTACCATGTACAGTAATAAATTATTAAAAACCATCATAATTTAAGGTTGTCATGAATCAATATAAGTTCTCATTCACATTAAGTTACATGAAACTATTAGGTCGATTTTTTAAGCAACATCTTAAAATTCAATAACTACTTAAATTATTTTTACGTAACTTTTACTAATACAAACCTTCATTTTTGAGTTTAAATGTATATTTTCTTTTTGGAAATGACAAGTATTTATACTGTGCTTTTGTAATAAACTGAGTGATATGAGATTTTTGTTTTAACTCGATCTTTTAGTAATTTGTTTATAGTCAAATGAATTTTCTGATTTTTATGAAATTTTACAACTAATGTTACTTTTTATTAGGTAGAATTATTAGGGCTGGTGTTCATGTGCGATCCTTGCCTTTCGATTTCTTTGAAAGCCTAATTCTTTGCACCATAGAGGTGCCGTACATGAAGATAAAAATACAAACATTTATTGAATAATTATGGCATTATTTATTATGAAAGTCAATTATAATACGTGTGTTCAAATTTAAAATGAGTACGATTAGAAACCGGTCAGACAATATAATCTAATGTCTTTTTTAATAAGCAAGAAGAAACAACACCAACAAACAGTTGAGCAAGAAGAATGAACATGCTTACATGATTGATTAGTTAGCAAGAAAGTAATTTTGGTTTTACAGTATGAAATAAAACTCAATTTTTTTATTTTATTTATACAAAGAAAAGAACAAGGCAAGTATATAATACTAAGATTATACTAGCCTTATTTATATGATGTTAAAGAACAATTTAGATTCAGAGTAACATTACAAAGTGAAAAGATAAAGATGCTACG
The DNA here is from genome assembly GCF_047948215.1 of Lycorma delicatula. Lineage (NCBI taxonomy): Eukaryota > Metazoa > Arthropoda > Insecta > Hemiptera > Fulgoridae > Lycorma > Lycorma delicatula. The sequence goes on from NC_134466.1 coordinate 1,148,633, forward strand.
ATTTGCTGATGATATAGTAATTCTAGCAGAGAGTAAAAAGGATTTAGAAGAAACAATGAAAGGCACAGATGAAGTCCTTCGCAAGAACTACCGCGTGAAAATAGACAAAAACAAAACGAAAGTAATGAAATGTAGTAGAAATAACAAAGATGGACCACTGAATGTGAAAATAGGAGGAGAAAAGATTATGAAGGTAGAAGAATTTTGTTATTGGGAAGTAGAATTACTAAAGATGGACGAAGCAGGAGTGATATAAAATGCCGAATAGCATAGGCGAAACAAGCCTTCAGTCAGAAATATCATTTGTTTACATCAAAAATTACTTTAAACGTCAGGAAAAGATTTTTTGAAAGTAGATGTTTGGAGCGTCGCTTTATATGGAAGTGAAACTTGGACGATCACAGTGTCTGAGAAGAAAAGATTAGAAGCTTTTGAAATGCAGTGCTATAGGAGAATGTTAAAAATCAGACAGGTGGATAGGATGACAAATGAAGAGGTGTTGCAACAAATTGATGAAGAAAGAAGCATTTGGAAAAATATAGTTAAAAGAAGAGATAGACTTATAGGCCACATATTAAGGCATCCTGGAATAGTCACTTTAATATTGGAAGGGGAGGTAGAAGGCAAAAATTGTGTAGGCAGGCCATGTTTGGAATATGTAAAGCAAATTGTTAGGGATGTAGGATGTAGGGTGTATACCGAAATGAAACGACTAGCACTAGATAGGGGGAATCTTGGAGAGCTGCATCAAACCAGTCAAATGACTGAAGACAAAAAAAACAAAGAAAAAAGTTTATCAATTACATATTTTTCGTTTTGTCTGATAATCTTTTGCTATCTTTCTGAGAACTTCAAGATTCTATGCTCTTAGAACATTTGGTCCATTTCAGCAAAAAATTGAACCGAGTGCAATTTCAGGTCATCATTAGTAAAAGTTTTACCATTCAAAGAATTTTGCAAACTTTGAAATAAATAGTAATCTGATAGTGCAATATCACAGCTATATAGGTAATGAGACATCGCTTCCCGACAAAGTTTCAATAATTTTCCATGAGTTACCAAAGATATGAGACCTTACATTGTCTGGGAAAAAAGACTCCTTTGTGATTTGCCAATTCTAGTAGTTTTTCTTTGATTGCTTTCTGCAGTTTTTTCTTTAGTTGTTGACAGTAAACATTTGTATGAATAGTTTGGTTCCTTGGAAGCAACCCAAAATATATATCATTGCAATCCTACCAAATTACATAATATTTTTATACAATACAGTTTTCAATATGGCTTTGCTGTTACATCTCACACGGTCCATTATCACTTTCGATTGATGATATTGTAGAAAATGCATTTTTCATCACCAGCGATGATTTGTTTCAAAAAAGACTTCATCAAATTTTATATGTGCACTTTACATACTGATTTGTTGTGTTAAGTGAATCTCTTTTTATTCATGCAGAATCCAAATATCAATCTTTTTAGGTCCAAGACATTCAATGTGATTTTCAATCATTATGTGAGATACATTTACCCTCTATGCAGTCTCTCGCACAGATATATGACAAATCAGATTCAATTATGTATTTCATTTGGTTCTTGATTTAGTTCAACAGGCTGACCAGAACGTGGTTTGTTTTTGAGTAAAAAAATAAACTTCATATATCTCTTTGTGAGCCTTTGCAGCTTTAAAGGCTGCAAAGAAAACAAACAAAACAAAACAAACAAAAGAAAGCTTTGTTTCTGTAAAGACAGGAACTTTACAGAAACAAAAAAATAAAGATGATGAAATGTTCATTTTTGTACCCATGTTAAACTTGACCATAAATTAACAGGTGTTAACAAAATTACACACAATTTTATTCAAACAATTCTGTTAAAACTGAAATTTTCTTGCCAATTCCAATATAAATCTGTAATGATGTTTCATAAAATTATCTATTTGAAAATAGCAGCTGCTATATTTGTTAGGAATGTTGTAATGCGAAGGGAAATTTTATCATTAAACCACAACTACAAAGTATGTGGTATCCTCTCCATTCTTGAAAGTGACATACTCCTGACTTCACACATTATGCGTAAAATGTCTCTCAGCATATACTGCTCATTTATGCAATATTCCATCTTTAAGCCTACTATCTGAGAACACTCTACTAACATATTATCGTACCTTTCATAGTTCACAAGAATTATTAAATACTAACTAAATGCTACATTGGTTTTCAATAAAGATATTTTATTATCTTCTCTAAAAAAAAGTACTCCTACTAAAGTAACTATGAACAATTCAAAAAAAAAACCATGGGGTTAAATTGGAAGTCAATAACAATAAAAAATCATGTTTTTTCATTGTATTTTTATTTAATTCAGTATAAAATTACCAATGTCTACCAACTACAGAAATACAAGCAAATACCACACAACTTCAATATCTAACACTAAGTTTTAATTTTTTTGAAAATGTTAAAATAATTGTCAAATGCTAATCATTACATACAAAATATTAAAAAAAAGAATTATTCCCTTGAACAAGAACTAAGATGAAGATACAACCCTCTCCGGAAAGTGTAGGAATGGGAGAAATTAAAATTCTCGTTACAATAATACTGGTACTTAACTTGAAATAAAAGACACATATAACTACACCCCTCCATGCATAAAAATTTTATATTTTATCAATAACACGTATATACAAGTGATCATACCCTTTTACAATTACATTTTAAATTCTATTAATGTAGACCACAAAGTACAAAATACTGAGATAAGACTTATTTTACCTTAGTTTTTCATGAAAATACTTTCACAGTATTATCTCAATATTCTGTACTAGGTGGTTTGTATTAATAGAATTTAAAATATAATTTAACAGTACAGAGGAATAATATGAATCTTAAAAAGGGTAATCTCAGTAAAGTAACTTAATGATTATGTGTTCACCGGTTATGTTAAAATAAAGCAAAACATAATTAAAAGGTTTGGCCTAATTCTTTTTTCTTATTTTTGGATTCAGACTTCACAATATCAAGAAATGAAAAACCAAGGAAATCAAAACTGTTCACCTATTATTACGAGGGTAAATCAAACATAACCGGGAATTTTGTTCCTGAGCATCTACAGTTGATAGGAATGGGCCCGTGCTTCTAGTATGCTTGGGTGGGGAGAGCCAACCATTCCATACTCCCATCCAATTTGTCAGTAACGCTCATGATGTCAGGGCAACAGGTGCACCCCTGCACTGCACAATGGATAATTATAAAATTTCTTGCTCGTGAAGGAGTTCAAGCAATGGAAATTTTCCGAAGATTGACTGCACAGTTCGGAAACCAAACATTGTCACGGACTCGTGTGTTTGCTTGGTATAAACAGTTCACGGAAGGACGAGAACAAGTGGAAAATCAAGAACACAATTGCTGTCCTCGGCCAATCATTACAGACGAAAACAGTTGCGCAATTTGAGACATTCTTGAAGACGACTGACAGGTGATAGTATCCAAAATTGCAGAACAGGTCGGAATAAGTTATAGGTGCTATCAAACAATCATCACAAATGACCTACAGTTCTGTAGTGTGTGCCAGATGGGTCCCTCGCGTTTTTACCGTAGATCAGAAGTTGAGATGTTTGGAAGTCTGTCAGAGGCTTACAGTACGGTTTGCATTTTTTGAGTCAGATTGTCACCTGCAATGAAATAAGGGTCCACCACTACACTCCCCAGTCTAAACAAGCTGGTACTGAGTGACGGAGGAAAGGAATGATTTGAAGATGATGAGGGCGTGGAGGGATTCGTGCACAATCGGCTCTTGATGCAACCAGCTTCATTCTACGATGCTGCAATAAAAAATCTTCCTTCTCGCTGGGAAAAATGCGTTTATAGAACAGGAAGCTATAGAAAAATAAATTATATTTGCCTTTTATTTTTCAATCGATAAATTTATTTTAAAAACAAAATCCTGTTCATATTTGATTTACCCTCATATAAATTTTAGGAACAAAAAAGATGATAAAACACTATTTATACATTTACACAAGGTCTGTCCAAAAATGTTTCAAACAAAGCAGTCATAGGACTATCTGGTAAGTGGTGGTACTGTGTAGAAGAGTACTTTATAACTAATCTCTACTTGATGCATCATCCTCTTGTGATTGGTAGAGTATATTTTTGCAGATTTCATAAGGAGTGAATCAATCCTCTTTTGAGCAATAGAAACTATTCTATATATTATTTTGTTCTATTGAAGAACAATAATTTGAGACGACTGAAGATATTTAAAAAATTCACTTTCAACAGAACTTGTACTGAAATATTTGTTAGAATAAGTAAATTACATAAGTCTATGACAACTTTTTTTTCTCGGGAGAGTAACGCTTTCGCATTATCATCACCCAGGTAAAAAATTAACGGAAAAAGCCCCTTCTCAGATATTAAAATATTAATAAAGCTAAGATAGTAATAAGACAAACTAAAATAATAAAATAAACATAATCATTAGGTTAAAATATATAGCAAGAATAACAAGATAACATCAAAATTTATGGTTGATTGTCATTAAATCTTATGAAGTATATTGATTCTTCTTACAGAAGTAAGAATACCCAGTCCAGCACATTCTTATAATTTCCTACGATGCGACGAAGTCTCTCGTAATTTAAATTTGTGACATAAGGCTGCACAACATATGCAGTCCACAAGGATGCGGCGTGCGGTCAAGTGGCAGTCATACTGTACGCATAATGGCGTGTTTTCTGCTGAAATCAGGTATCCATGAGTAGCTCTGGTACGTTCTAATTGCAATAGGCACAGGATCACATCTTTGATATGTCACAAATTTATTATCCACTGTAGCAGTCCAATCCTCCTTGACACCTTCTTCAAAGAGTATGTTTAATGGAACTAATAAAATCGGTAAATGATACGGCTACATGCATTTTTAGCAATGGAATCCACATGTTCATTACCCCCCAGGATTTCCACAAGATTAGGGATCCGGCAGAAATTCACGCGTGTGTTGTGACGAATCAACTCAGCAATTTTATTATGAATTGTGGTAACAACAGGATGTCTAGAAAACAAATCTTCTAAAGCTTGGAGTGCACTACACTAATCACTACAGATAAGAATACGATGATATTTTGACTTAACGATATTCAAAGCCTTACTGATAGCATACAGTTCAGAATTGTAGATGATTGTAATACCAGGTAGACCAAACATTGTCAATTTACAACAAAAGCGCATCCAATGGTATCATTCTGTTTTGACCCGTGTGTGTATACTACTGCTTCTGGGTTTGTCTCTGATAGAGAATAAGAAAATGTTTGCTGTAAGACGAGAGGAGTTATTAATTTTTTTATTATATATGGTAAGGTCATAATTAAAATTTACGGGGTTGAGACTCCAAAAAGGATATGAACAGCGATAGGCTGGGAAAATAGAAGGTCTGTTAAAATTTAAAAGGTACAATAAACACACCAGGTACGAACACCCTGGTGCTGTATTATGTGGAAGATTTTCATATCGTTCGAAATGAGGGTTTGCAAGGACTGCTTTAAGAACCAGGTGATTTGGTTGTCTTTTTAAAACGGGCAGAATAAGATGGTAGCAACTGGTCCTGCTTATGCACGTAGTGTGTAACAATTTAAATTTATTGTTTTACTGATTAATTTACTTATTTTTCTCAGGATTCTTAAGAAATATACATACAATATTCTAACATAAATAAATTAAAGAATTACTTTATTATTAAGAACATTCTTACAGATTAGATTGGTGAAATAAAATTTTTATGGTACAGAGTGATTTTTTAGTCCTGTTACCCGATTGTTAATGTCTGATAATTTTTTTCTAAGAAAGGGAAATTTTGTTTTGCAACACGAAGTTGGTAGCACTATTCAACAATGGCAAAATATTGTTCAAGAATGAAAACTCGTTCTATGGTAAAAGACATCCTGTTCGTAACACGACCAGAAACAGCACAAAAGTTTATACAGCTCAAGGATAATCAACTCGCATTGCCGTATCTCTACTGGTTGGGCAGTGCTACCAACTTTGAGTCCCAAAACAAAATTTCCCTTTCTTAGAGAAAAATTACCAGACATTAACAATCGGATAACAGGATTAAAAAAAATCACCCTGTATTTTAATAATTAAGCACAATTTCTACTGTTCAACATCTTAATCAGATACATGAAAGTTATACAGAATGAATAACGGTTCAAAACATTGATAAAAACACAAAATTAATAATTTAAAAAAATAAACACACTATAACTTGGTACTGGGGACTTGATCTAAATTAAAACAATCTAAATTAATGCACTGGGGTTTAGAAACAGGGCAAGGAAATTAAGATCCTACCGGTGGGCCTGCTAGTCATATTAGACTTACAGTCGGTAGGCAGGTAGGCCTGTTAGAGTAATGAACACTCCCCCAGGCTGTGTTTATGCTTTATGTGGATCCAGCCTTGGGGAGGAGGTGGAAAAAAATTAATAACGCCTATTTTAAATCTTACAAAGATCATAATATTTTACTGGTACATTTTAATCGAAAAGGAATTACCTGAAAACGGTTATATTACATTATTACCAATTAAGTGGTACTAAAAAAAAAAAGAAGAAAAACGATGACTTTAATATATCAAACTATATTTTATTAATTATGAACAATATATTTTTATCCATATTTATTCACATGTATTAAACAATAATTATATAATTACAACCGTGTTAATAACTATTAACGACATCATTTATTATAAACAGGCAATTAACTTAAATTATTCATTTTAAAAATGTAATAATAATAATAATAATAATAATAATAATAATAATAATAATAATAATAATAGTAGTAATAATGATAATAGTAATAATAATAACTTTAATTAATCAAAAACTAAATAACATACGAAATAAATTATCATTAATTAACTAACTAATTAATTACATAATTATTAATAATAAAATGTCTAATTATAAATTACTTTTTGCTCTTCGTTTCTTTTTACGGTGTATTCACAACTTACGTAAATCTAAAACAAATACCTATAAAACATAAAAAAAAACATATAAATATAAGTAAATATGTGAATATCCTTACGTCCATAAATGTGAAATTATGTAATGTGTATAATATTTAGTAATAAACTACTTTAAATTTAATTACTTAATATTTATATCATAAACAACAGTCTTCAAATTCCTATACACATACTTTGCTTCACCTCTGTAATATACAACTATTCCACCCAAATACAGTATACAGATATTCAAAATAGATAGATACACTTGGTAGAAGTGAATGGATTAACAAAAAGTCACAAGTTAAAAAACAACTTAAATTTTATTAAAGAGAAGACATAAACGTGATGAAAAATGTCGTATTGAGTATTTTAAAAAAAGTAGATTTTTAAAGATACAATGTCAACATCCACAGTACAGCGGTAACTTCTTGATCTTTAATCACAAGTTTCTGAGTTCAAATCCCAGATAAGCTTGGCATTTTTTCATATACTATAGAACTTTCATATCGCATTTCCATATACAATCTTAGTTTATCTGGGTAATTGTTCATTTAAAAAAATGGTATTATCCAAATAGAATGCTATTTAAAACTTTATGAATTTTGAGAATAAGGAATTTTTAGAAAGAAAATCAACCCCAACTGTATTAGTGTATAGCTTTAGATACTTATTTCTAATTTAACATAGTAAAAATCAAAAGAATATTAAATAAGTAACTAAAACAAAGATTACATTCTGAAACAATAGTTTTAAAATTGGTAAAACTAATAAAAATAAATAACCAAAATAAGCTGACGCAACACAGTTGTCGAACTTTCCCACCACACGGTTAAAGCCACATTCTGGGAAAGTCCATAGCTGTGGGTTGTTTCTGATGCAGAGCTTACACACATATACACACAACCTAATTTAAAATATTTATCATTTTATTTAAATATAATATTTTTTTGTATATTTAATTCAAAGATTCTAATTAAAGCACGCTCACATAACGTATTTAATTCGCGTGGGTGTGGCGGTACTAGCAGCGATGGTTAGCACTAACTAAGCTAACGTAAATTCACAACTTACATGGAACATTGCTTGTACAGTTAGCAGACTAGTGTAGCCATGAGGCTAAACGACCCAAGTACGACCGAGTGATTGAGGCCAAACCGAGTTACTTTTTCACACTTTAAATAATATTCATTTATTTAATTCTACCGCTCGGACATTTCTACATAGACAACTGCAACAGCTGTACATTAGTGTTACCAACCATTGAAATATTAACTAAATTAAATAAAATAAATAATTAATATTGAGAGTGTAAAAAATAAATTTGGTCGGCAACCCTGTAGAATTTCAACTTCCCTGGTCCAAGAGAACGAGGTCACAAGGAAAAAGAGAAATTCCAAGGTGATGGACTGCAGCAATAGCACTCGTTGCGGTGACAGGAGGTACCTATTGATGAAGTATCCTACTTGGCCACTAGTTTAGAGCATTTTTTGGTGCAGGGGTGCGATTTTGGAAATTTTTTATTTCGCAAATATTGTAATTTTTAATTAAAAAATGTGCCTAACAAAAATATGACGTTAACCGGGCAAAATCTCGAAATAATGCAGGTGACCTTGCTCTACAGCCTCACCCCCTTGAACTTTTAAGTTGAAAATTTAATGGCATTAAGGCCCGATACATAGAAATAATTCAGTACTTCTGTGATTAAAGAGGCCAATATCATGAAAACACACATACACACACACACACATACACACACAGAGAGAGAGAGAGAGGGGGGGAACATTCATCCGGAAAATTTCCATTTGGTTCTGGTTTTTTGGGTTCCTAGGTGTCAAAACATGAAGATCCGATGAAAACCACGTACGCCCAAATTGGACCAATTAGAGCTACAGCGCTATCTAGACAAGAAAGTCATAATTAAGGTACAGTAATGCACCTCATCCTATGATTACAAAACAGGACCATGTGCAAAATAATTGGTACCTCATGTTGACATCTTCATGAAACTGGTTGTTCGATTCTGTTTGATCAATTTAATTTCTGTTTGTCAATTTATTTAAAGACATCTTTGTATCGATTTTTCATAAATGTAATTTATTAGATTTTCTAATGTAAATTATTTTGTTTAATCTTATAATCCAATATCTTTGAGATCCAATATCCTTAAATCCACTTTTATTATCAGTAGAGATGAGTTACAAATGATTGTGAGTTTTCACAGTGACTGAAATGGGATTACCTAATTGTAACTATTTTACAAAAATTGGAGCAGCTGTTTTCAAATTAGTAGCACATACATATATTTTTGTACAAACATGCCATACATTTGTCAATTATAAAATAGGTAAATAATATATCTCTATTGTTGTTGTACGTTACATGTGATTATAATTGGTGATATTTTTTATACGTGCAAAAAAAAAAAAATTATATTCTCAACAACAAAAATGTTGGTACGCATGAGTTGATTTATATGCAAGCCTGGAAGAATACTTACTAATGAACATCGATTCTCATGCTAGAATCATTAAGCAAACATACAAATTTAATCACATGAACAACAAATATGTAAAACGTTAATGTGCCAAGTTAAATACGTGCATAAAAAAATACTTCCTAATGATTACCAGTGGTGGGTATGGTTCATCTCCATATCTGAAAATGGAACTCTCGTCAAATTTCAATCGCATAAAAAATTATGGTTTGAGAAAACCATGTGGTAGTCAGTCAATGCATTCAAAATTTATAAAGGAATAAAAAACATAGATTTTGACTGAAAAACATATACCTGCACTAACAGTGCACTATTTGGTGTACAAACTGATGATCTTATATAGACCTTTAAAATATTAATATAAATTTTTTTTTCAAATAATTAAACTGTTGATTTGAATAAGCGCTTTCAAACCTGTGATGATCATAAATACTGTATTGATGAGTTATAAAAAAAATATTTAAATATAAATTGTTTTAAAAGGTTACTTACACTACCATCAGAAGCACTAGCTCCAACTTTATCGCCTCTTGAATTCCAACAGACTTCGAAAATACCTCCAGTTCCCTTGTAACTGTGGACCAACTGTCCGCTCTAATATTTAAAAAAAAGCAAATAAAACTTTGTTAAAAATAGTTTAAAATATTACAAAAATATAAGAAATCTGTCTGTTAAATTATGAAAATCTTTAAATAGCTTGTCAACATTAGAATACTAGTTAAGAAGTTTAGAATTCATGTTGTCCTCCAATACTAGAAAGCAGCTTAAAAAAAAAACAATGTTCTGCTTAGTATTTAATTCTATACCAAATATGTAAATGAGAGAAATTTTGTTTCAAACCTTAACAATGAAGAGCTGTATGCTCTTCATTTTGATGTTACTGTTGTATAAGTCAAATAAAATCATTTGTTTTATTAGGTTAGGTTTTTGTAATGTAAATAGAGAACTAAACATTTAAAAACAGTAGCATGATTCTAGGGAAGAAACCCTAAAAATTGTTACAAACTTAGAAGTAACAATGATAAAAACTCATTAAATAAAATTTCAAATATATATATTTAAAAAAAACTAATGAACCACTAAATAGAATTTGAAAGTGATGACCTATTTCAGTTGACATCACACAAATAAGACAAACTGAAACCTTGGCTGTTCTGATTTAACATCAGGCAAGTTAATCTTCTAATGTTTGTTAATTAGACAACGTTAATGCCAGATTAGCAAAACTCTTTTAACGTAGAGGAGTTTTTAACTATCTGTTAACATTTAATTAACAATAATTGTAAGAACCTTGCTTCACAGTATACTACCTGATCGGCTAATGCATTTCACTTTAAGCGACAGATACATTAATAGAGACATTGTTTATAAGTTAGATATTTGTTTATTTGATGTAGATTATGTTTTATCGTTAATCCATAATTTACGGCGGCGACAATTATGCAATATTTATAATGAACACTTTATAATTATTTATATTATATTAATAGAAATTAGATTAAATTATCTTTTTTTTTTTAATAAGTAATTTTTTTTAAATAAAAAGAAGTGGCTACAGGATTCACACAAATATTAACATAATAAAGAATAAGTACACTGGATATCACGTCTGAACAACAGTATACAACAATTTAAGTGTATTTTAAGTTTAATCACCTAATGATTAGGGTAATTACCCTCAAAAAGGTCTTTTTTTTTTCCTGTTTAGCATCTGGGAATTATCATTCAGGTATTACTTCAGAGGTTGAATGAAGATGATATGTATGAGTGTAAATGAAGTGTAGTCTTGTATAGTGGTGGTTAAGAGATGTATGAGATGATGTGTGGTTAACTGAAACCCAACCATCAAAGAACATCGGTATCTGTCTAGTATTCAAATTCATATAAAAGTAACTGCCTTTACTAGGACTTGCAACGCTGGAACTTCCAAATCAGCTGATTTGGGAAGACACGTTCACCACTAGACTAACCCAGTGGGTTCCTCAAAAAGTTATACTGCATTAAAAATCCACTGTAACAAAAAACTTAGTTTTTTCCGCCGTTTTATTTTACAAGCCGCTTTTTTATTTGTTTTTTCATACACTTGTTTTGTAGTGTATGAAATAACTTATGAAATTCAGTTATAAATAATATAAATAAGAAGGTGATAAAACCAACCCTGACAACTATAGGGGAATTTCCTTACTAGATTGCACTTAAAATTCTATCAAGAATAATTTACAACAGAATCAAAGACCGACTGGAACAAGAACTAGGGGAATACAAGGGGGATTTAGACCATGGCGAGGCTGCCCAGAACAAATTCTAAATTTAAAATTAATTTTAAGGTATCATAAACTAAGGAATAAACAACTGGTAGTGACTTTTATTAATTTCAAGAAAGCATATGATTGTGTACATCGAGAATCCCTGCTAAAAATCCTGAGAAATTTAGGGCTTCACCCAAAACTAGTCAAAATCATCGGATTACCACTAACGGATACCAAATCAAAGGTTAAATTCAGGGGAGAAATATCTGATCCACTCGACATCAAAACCGGACTGAGACAAGGAGATGGACTGTCACCGCTTTTATTCAACTGTGTCCTTGAATTTATAATACGGGATTGGAAAAAATTAAATAAAGATAACGTTAAAATAGGAAAAGATATCTCAGTAAATTGCCTAGGCTTTGCGGACGATTTAGCCCTACAAGCCCAAAATATAGAAGAGCCCAGATACAAACTGTCAACACTGAAAGAGATTGCAGGAAAAATTGGTCTAAAAATTTCATACGAAAAACCAAAATTATGGTGAGACCCGCTATGCATAAGGAAAGTAAAAATAAACAATAATGACATAGAACTAGTAGAAAACTTTAAATATTTGGGGGAAAAAATCATGCACAACCTCCAAGAAAATCCAAACTGGAATGAAAGAATAAATAAACTCATCAAAGCCACAATAAAAACACAAAACATCTATAACAAAAAATGCATGTCCATAAACACAAAAATAAGACATTATAACTCAGTTATCCAACCAGAAATACTTTACGGATGCGAAACCGTATTTGGACCGTACCAGACAAGGTTTACCGACAAACTGTAAAAGATTGAAAGACAGATTCTACGACGATGCATCGGGAAAAACATTAAAAAAGATGGGATTTAGAGAATTATTCCGAACGAAGAGATTTACAAAACGATCATCCCGATAACTAATAAATTTAAAAAGAAGAGAATTTCCTTTCTAGGACATATTTTCAGAAAGGAAGAGACCAGACTTATCAGGCGGAAAATCGAACTTTTCTGGAACAAGAACAGCAGACCGAACCGGTTATACGAAGTACAGAAAGACATGGAGGAATTAGACGTAACCCGTGAAAACTTAAAAACGAAAACCGGAAACTATGAGAAATTAAAAGATAAAGAAACAAGATTCCTATCAAAACCCAAGAAAACAATAAGCCGGGGGTGTACTCTGAACAAGAAAGGGCAAGAAGATCTGAAACCCTTAGAAATTACTGGCAAAAAAGAAAAGCTGAAAAACAACAAATCAACAAGAAAAGAAAGAACTTGCCAAAAAAAAATGAACTGAAGTGATCCATTATGGTCTTAAAAGTAAAAAAAAAATATATATATATAAATAAAAAACAGATTAAAAGTTTCTTTTTCAAAAGAGAAAGTAATAGTGTTACTTTTACTTCACCATGACATTTCTTCTTGTTTTTTATTAGTTGATTTCGATACATAATAATGAAGAAATTTTGTCCTTTATTAGAAAAAAAATTGAATATTTAACATCAACACATATAATGCAAATTACCTATAACAAAAACTGCAAAATTGTTTTGGTTTACTAGAGAAATGCAAAAATAAATTAACAAAAAATATACCTGTGTAGACCATATATGAACGCATTTGTCAAAACTGCCAGATGCAAGAAATTTACCATCAGGTGAGAAAGCAACACTGTAAACAGGTTCAGTATGTTTTGTTAAAGTATGAATGCAGGCACCACGTTCAACATCCCATAAACGAACCGTTGAATCAAATGATGCGCTGAAAATAATTTCATTTCATCAATAAAAATAAATTAAGTTTTTTTTAATAATTGTATAAATAAAGTAATTATATGACTGTACCTCAAAAAAAATAATAAAGAGATAAAAATGATTCACCATACTTTACAGAAAACCCTAAAAAATTATAGTCCAACAGGATAATAGATCTTTGAAGAAAGAATTTAATAATAATTTCACATATAGTAATGAAATGTTCTGAATGAACATTTTATAGTTCACTGGATATTCCAAATGCTATACTATTCTTGAGATGGTTGACAAAAAGCTTTCCTTAGGGAAGCCTAAGATAAATCTAGGATTATCTTTAATATCTTGAAGAAGAATAATTTTTTGAAGCATATGTGTATTTTGACCTAGCAATAATATGCTTGGTTTTGAATGAAGTAGTCAACTGAATCTCAGACAACCCGATAGTTTGCAACTCTAAACTGATGGCATGCTACAAGCATCCTACTGGATATTCAATGAATCAATTCCTGCATATCACCAAAATTAACAACACCGTATGCAATACACTGTTAATATTTTTTAGCAGCTAAAAATAACTTAGCAGATGATACGACTTCAAGTATAAAAAAGTATCTGTACATTTATACACTGGTCCTACTTTGGTTAAGATACCGTCATCTTCTATAAGATTTTCCAGCAGGACAGATTAAAAATACCTGGAAAACCCTTGAAATGTTTTATCTTGGAAAAAGAATTGTTTGTATCATTTTACAGTGACTCCTCTCAGGGGACTGAGAGGAGTCATTTTTCATTTTGCTTTTCATCAAGGTAGATTTCTGAAACTGTGCAAAGGAATGTGAGGATTTGTAGTTAGTTTATCCATATTTATATTATTTAAAGGGGCTGATACTGCTTATCAGACCAATACGGGGGCATAGTTTTCCATCTAATGGCGTACGAAAGATACAACATAGGTCTGACATGCCAACTGTTACTGCTGCTGCCAACGGGTAGTACTAAATAACGTATACCCACATGAAATGTAATTTTTTTAAATTAAAATTTTATTTATAACTTTTCTTCTAGAAAAAATATAAATAAAAAAGAAAATATATGTACGTTATTGAATATATCACAGTTCAGTATATTGTAACTTGTCACAAATAATTAATAAAAACCATCTTTGAACACACCAAAATAGCAAAACTAACTTAATAAAGACTTAATTAATATAAACGTTTCAAATTCCTTGATATGTCGTCAGTTAAAATCAGGGAATCCATTACGAACATATTATCTACTTACTCCCTGACAATTTTTACCGTCGTGTAAAAACTAGTAATTGTCATCAGTTTAAGGGTACTGTGCACTGTGAAGATGTAAAAACATAAAAAAATTCTGTTTTATTATGTTTCAATAAGTATATATACAAATGAATTCCTATACATAGGTACCAAATAGGTGCGCTTGAGATAGGGTATCGATCCATTTACAAAATAACCCATTGTCATTCAATGTAAACCGATTAGTGCTAACAAGTACAGGTTGACTGAATGGTTAATTGTTCCTGCAAACTGTATTAACACAAACTAGACCTCACTAGATACAGTGTGCACAAGCAACAGCCCATAAGTGATCCAAGTTCCATCTACAAGTTAGGAATCTTTCTCCGCTTTATTTAGAAAATGCTTTAGAAAAATTTTATTACATACATATTAAAAAAATAAGTAAAACAAACCTGGCTAGAATGAGATTCATATTCGGATTGGCAGTGCCAGGACCAGTAGGACTCCACTTTATCGTATATATTTCTTTGCTATGCGCTTGTAGATCATGTACACAAGTATCCTGTTTCATTGACCAAATTTTTAATGTCATGTCATCCGAGCATGAGGCTAGTAAATTACCTTGTGGATCCCATTTAATTGCATTTACTTCATTCTAAAAAAAAATATATATATAAAATCTTTACAAAAGCCGTAAAGCACAGAGTATAAGAAAAGTGTATGCTAACAATTAATTAAGTATGAATACAGATTAGAAAGTGTCAATTAATACTTTTAACAGTATTAAACAGTAAGTCAAACTGTTCAAGTAGCATCTCCGCTATTTTCTTAATCACAACAATTTGAAGTGTTTCTTGTCTTTATAAAATAGTATGGTTAATGGAAAAAAAATAATAAATTTCTTAAAAGAACTTATTTCTTATATAGTATGTGCAACAAAAAAAATATTTCTTTGCCAAAATAAATGAATAAACAAAAGTACAACCTAACTAGCACTGGGTTGGGAGGAATATGAACCTCAGAACTGTGTGAATTGATTGATGTGTAATAAATGGGACCTACAAATTTACGAGAGCATTTAATTTTACAAATAGGAAGATCAAAACATCGGCCATTACCAGTAATTAAGGAATTTTTTTACGAAATTCTGTGAAAAAATTTCTGGGTTGTTCAATTGTCAAATAAAATTCTCTGGTTTCTAGATTGAGGAGTCAATTCAAGAAACGTTCAGTGGAATGCATTCTAAATATAAAGCTCTGTAGTAACAACATTTTTTACAGGCATAAATGGAATGCAATGCTAATACTCATTTGATCTGGTTAAATGAATTTAGACCGACTTCAAATATTCAAATCAAAATCAGGATGACGTTAATTAATTACAGCTCTGGGAAGTTGTAAAATGAATGGTACCCATGAAAAGGAATAAGTGCGACGATTGATACAGTATAATTTTGAGGCAAGTAATAAATTTACAATGATGATATCACTTATAAGGATTGTCATTACCATTCTACAAAATGATAAAAGAAGCTAACAATAACTATATTCCTCTTCATTTAATTTAAGTTGATGTTATAGATGAACAGCGAATAGATATAATTATTCCATTTTTAGAATGTGTAATCGGTCGGAGATATCGATCTGTGATCACATCTGCACGACATGAGCAAGGCTTTTTGTACATACAATTATCTTAAGAGAGTGGTTGGCTTATTTATGGAGATTTGTTCCTGAAACTGAAGGATTCATGGAGACTATGTCATAGCAATATAAAATTACTGCAAGCATAATGTGCACGAAGAACAAATTTAAACGAAGATTACTTAGCACAACAGCAAATTGTAAAATTTTGGCACCTATAGAATACCCAGTACGACCTATCTTACTAATCTACGATACTATCACATAAACCATTTATGAAATAATCGAAATCGGACATACTTGAGTGGCCAAGATAGTTCATCAGAAGTTAGCTGTTATCCACAAAGTCACCGACAACTCATTTTTATATGACAAATAAAAAATCAATGTTCTCAAAAATATTATGTTTCTGTACTACAACGGAACTGAACCATTCTCTCTGAAACAAATTATTCCTATCGACCATTCAGATATTTTTTTGACAGATAAGATTCGCAATATTAAATACTGGATAAATATAACTGTCAAAAAATACCAATAACATTCAAGCCATCTGAAACGAAAAGATTGCAAATGCTCCAATCTAATTAAAAAAGTAACAGTCCCTTTAGTAATTTCAGAAATTGGAGTTCATTTTAGCTTCAAAACTTCACAGTCCCTTTAGTAATTTCAGAAATTGGAGTTCATTTTAGCTTCAAAACTTCAAACATTTTATACCAAACCAAACACATGCATATAGCTACAGAATCAGGCATTTTAAACTTATCCTCTTCAATAAACTGCATGCAAACTTTTTAAACATAAAAAAAACTTAAAAAACGAATGACATACATTACTTTTCTTAATACTCTAAAAGAAAGCCTATGAAAATAATACTAAAAATTCCTTACCGTATGTCCTTGGAATGATTTAATAGGTTTATCTACATTTAATTTGCAAACGTGTATACACTGATCGGTACTACACGATGCAAAACTATTATTGGTTTGCCAATCTACATCCAACGCCGGTGCGGAATGAAACGAAAACTGTTGTGTACACTGTCCACTAGCTGCATCCCAAATAATTGTTGTCTGCATTTAGAAAAAAATAAAAACAAATTTTAATTAAAATAACTTTACAACATTAAAATTTATTTTATAAAGTAGAATGCGTGCACAAATATAATTAATTTTTTCTTATATTTTCCCTTTTTACATTGGGATTTATCCACGGTAATTTACAAACGGTCAGAGATATCGATGTGCAACTCACATCTGCATGACATGATCCAGCAATTTGTAGATAAGAGTTGTTAAGATAGAGAACGGTTGGCTTACTCAAGGATATTTATTTCCAGAGACTGAAGGATTTATGGAGACTATGTCGTAGCGATAAGAAATTACTAAAAGCATATTGTGCGTGAAGAATAAATTAAAGTGAAGACTTCTCAGCGCAATAGCAAACTGTAAAATTTCATGAAATTTGCTAATTAATATTCCCTTTAGTAATTTCATAAACTGGAGTTATACCTAAACATTTTAGCACCAAAACTTTAAACATTCTATACCAAACTTGAATTCATGCATACAGCTACACAAGCTGTATGCAGTCATTTTAACGTGTTCTGATCAATAAAATTCAATTTTGTTTTTAATCAAAAAAATTCTCTTCTTACCAATTTCAATGGGATGTCTCCAAAAAAAAGAAAAAACATTAGATTAAATAATCTTACGGCAGAAACAAAAAAAAATATTAAAAAAGGTAATAAAACAGACTTTACAAGATAAAAAGGTAAAGAAAATTAAAAAAAAAAGAAAAATATTAATAAGTATTTTGCTAGTTATTTTATAAACTTTACATTTTAAAGGTCATCCCGTAAATGTCTATATACAATTAATTCATCCTTAATTTGGCAACAAACTGAAAAGTTGATGTTTAAAAAGAAGCGGCTAATCGTTATTTTCTTTTATTTTTCAACCTCTATTTTATTCCATTTAAATGTTATTTCATTTTAACTTTTTAATTTCATTAATTAAAAAATCCGAAAAAGCAGGAAAGAGCGTTTTGATAAAGATTTTTAAAATGCAGAGAAAATTGTTTAAAAAAAATACGATAACAGAAAAATATTAGGTTATATTATCATTTTACTACAACAATCCAATACTAACCTGTGATGCAAAGATTCCTCAATCTTCAATGATTTTTTTTTGTATAAATAAATGTATTTCTGTTTAAAAAAATCTACATTAAGTTAACAAGAAAAACCAATACAATATGACCACCTGAAGAACAATTATCAAAATTAAAAATTTAATGAAGAGTAAGATTAATATTATTTTGGAAAATAATTACAAATGAAAATCTCCTACTTCTTAGAAATCGGTTAAGAACTATTTCAATCTTTAACACAATGTATCCTATGAACATTAATGCATCTCTTTATATTTTCATATGATTTTTTAACGTATTGGGATGTTTCATACTAATCAAGAGATTAGTATTCACTTTAATTCTTAGTTCTTGGTAAATAATCCGCACAAAGTGCCTCACAACTTAAAACCATTTTTGTATGTTTAGTTTATAATACTTCTGCATGAATATACAAGAAAAGAGCTAGTCATAAATAAACTTACTGTTTTGAATAATTTCCAAATATTACATTCTTGTACTTTTATGAGAATCTCTGTTTTGATTGGGTGTTTTTATTATACAGTGCATGATACATTCAGTCTAGAAGAAGAAGAAGAGAAGAATATATTTAATTTAGAAATAGACTATAATTTTAATAACGGTACTCAAATTTGATGTTGAATGAATGCTGTTGTTGTATTGCAAACAAAATAAATCTCACCATATGAAAAAACTCATAATAATGTCAACTGTTTTACTTTTAACTACTCTAAGAATATATATTTTACATGATATTGGAAAACTCCCAAACTGTACTTTAATGACAGTAGTCTGCGAAGATACTCCTTGCAGTCACAGAACAGTGTGACAGTGTGATGAGTATGGAGCATTAGAGGTCATTACTCCAAGCATACTCTTAATAGTCGGTTGAGTGATTTCATATTGTGTGCACACGCCAAGATACAATTTTATAAACTTGTGTGATATGTGATTGCTGATAAATCTGACCAACGGGTCTGCATAATACTCACTTACCCCTGTTTTTTTAAATCGTAAGCCAAATTAAAATTTTTTCCTTAAGATCTTAACGACATTTTTATTTATTATATTTGGGTTTTTCCATTTTTTCTACAGTAACTACAAGTTAAGAAAATTATACTCTTACTGTAAATAAATTTAAAATCACATAAAACTTTACAAGATATGTTTGCCTATGATTTTGAACCGACCAAAATATCTGCTAACAGGTCCTTTATGTTAGTTGTGGTTCTTGTGTAAAAAAAAAAGCTTGTTATAAATAAATAAAAATCATATAAAATGTTACAAATTTATCACCTTATAATCTATAAAAGTATCCACATAACAGCATTTTCCAACTAATCTTTTCTGTCTGCCAATTACTAAAAACTAAAAATTTAACATACCTCTAGCTTAATGTAAATTAGTCAAGAAAAAGTACGATAGCTCCAGCGCTATAAGTGCTGATCTTAGATATAATTCCACATAACATTAAACAAAGTAAAATTTTACAATCTTCTCAACAAAAAATATTTTAAATACCTTTATTACAATATAACCGAACCCATGTTTTCATCTACATTAACCTCTTAATGGTATTTTATTTTAGCAGAAATTAATGTTATTATATCATTTCATTTTCAGTAAATCTTTGTCATTTTTGCCAACTTTTCTTTTTTAACATATTTTTTATCAATGCAATGAAACATTAAAAAGAACTAACTTACTTGAAAAGGAATTAGGTACTTGAAAAGGTCCTATTTACGCACTTTTCTTCTTATCATGCAATCAAAAAGATAATATTTAAAAATTCAATGATATTACTCTCATGTGCATGGGATTAACAAAACATTTTGTATTAAAATATCACTTGCAATACCTAACTCGCATTAATATTGTAAATCATTAGTAATTCAAATAATAACACGAAGATCATTTACTCACTTAAAAAATTACTAAAGTTAGGTTATAGTAAACAGCTCTGTTATTTGTTACGTATGATCATCACATCACATCCACAGACAAAAAAAGTTGAAAATAAAAATATGACTGAAAATTATACAAAAATTATAAAAACAATAAATAACACGCACACAATAAAACGCAACTTATAAACAATGAAAACAACGAAAACAAATGCACGGTAACAGCTGTTCAAAACGAATTGAAACGAGACATATAGAAAAGAGGACACCAATATGCTACTTGCGCTTCATTGTTAAATTCAAGTAAAAATAGAATTAAGACTCACACATGTTGCAATAACTTGTCAAAAAACCGAATGAAACAGGTCAACTCATAATGATGAATTATTTCGTCAGAGATACTTTTCAGCAAAAAAATGGATGACAAATAATTTTGTCAAGGACAATGATGGATTATATAAAAACCAGTAAGGGGTTAAATAATTATGAGTAGTTGAATAATTCACCTAACTCTTTTACAGAATCTTCATTATTAATATTTTACACCGTTAATCTTATAATCGATTACTTTTATTTTATTTTTTTTAGGAAAAAAGTTTTTCAAAATTTATCGACAATGTTTTGTTTACGTAAAATACTAAAATATTTATAAGAATATCAGGACTAAGTTAAAATAACAGAACTCATAGTTAAAATGTTTATATTCTGAAAATTTTAAATTATTTGCAGATGCAAAAATTTTAAAATAAACTTACATCACTAATAAAAATTAAAAATAATAAGGAGCAAAACGATGATTTCCTTGGAACCCCAGAAATATTACTGATAATAAATGAAAAAAAAAGGGTCGACCGCAACAATTTTTTACACGGGAGTATAATTTTTCTTAATTTGAACATTATATTTCCTTACGCAACATAAATTCAATAATAAAGAGCAAAAACTTGAACATACCTTATCAACACCAGCACTAAGTATGTAATTCCCACGTTTGTTCCATTTAAGAGCAAATATGGGACCTTTATGTTGACCTAATGTTGATGCTAACTGACCGTTTGTCATCCATATTCTAGCATAACCATCATACGATCCTGTCGCCAATAATGTTCCATCACACTAAAGATAACAAAAAGACATTTTTAAAAAAGCCCAAGACATTAAGTATTTTTCACAAATAGAAATACAAAATTTAAATAAACCAAGATAATATGTATTTCTTTCAATAAAGTTACCGCTTATAAACTTAATTATAAGCTACGTTCAAAAATAAGTACAGCTTGCAAAAAGCAGCTCTGATAGTTGCAATCATCATTTCATTTAACATATTACAAATTGAATACCGAAGATGAGATGTTGAATTTGACTAAGTAACTCCAATACCCGCAAAAAAAATTGACAATTCCCTCTTAAAAAGACCCTTTTACAAGTTGAAACAGGAAGAACATAGATTTGCTGATTCAGTGCATAATTCTAACATACTGATACTAAACTAAAAATTAGCAAGAACATGCGCTATTAAATTCTATGAAAAAGTAAAACCGGTTAAAGAATTTCACACTTCTATTCCAGAAACATTTAACAAACGCAATATATTTTACTAATCAATACTTTTTAATATTAGACTATTAGTACATTATATTAAAGAATGAAAATTAAAATTGAATTGAAAGTTAAAACTGGACACTGATTTACAGATTCAAAAATGTTTTCTTGATCTCAGAATTCAAAAGAAATAAAAAGCCTAGAAGATGACTATTCCAATTTGATCAATCCTAATCAGAGATCATTTGTAGGTCAACAGCCCACAACTACTTAGCGACTTAGCATCTACCTTTCAGCATTTTCAAAAGATGGATGGATATACCAAGCGCTGTTCATACTGTCAATGTGCTTGTCAAAGTATATGAAATTAAAAAAAAAAATATTATTCCATTCAAAAGATATGACTTAATGAAAAATTTTTTTACATGGTGGATCACACGATATGGAAGCAATTTATTAGTTTTAAAGTTAGCAAAACAAACACTTTTTTTACATCTTTAAAAAATATTATCAATTGACAAACAGTCATAAAAAACTTACATTCCAATCCAATGAAGTAACATCTTTATTACTTGGCACTTCTGTACCACCTTTCTGAATACAATGTCTCAATACAAGTTGATTGGGAGATGTAGAATTATCACTCATATCCCATATTCGAGCTGTACTGTCGCCAGAGCTAAAATAATAAAATGCTGATCAATTAGTAATGATAAACATACAAAACAACACAAAGGATTTTGTAGATGTCCAATTATTTTAAATATGTATGATTTCAAAATAAATTCAGATTTTCTAAGCTAGAAATGAATTCTCATATATATATATATATATATATATATATATACACCAGGTGTGTGAAAAAAGTAATGAGACTGACTTTTTACTTACCAAAGTTATTTTTTTCACAACTATATTATCCCCTTCAAAGTAGTTCCCTTGGGCAGCTATACACTGACGGAGTTGTTGTTCCCACTCCTGGTAGCAGCGCTGGAAGGTTTCAACCGATAGGGCTTTTAACCGGTCGGTCACAGTCTTTTGAATGTTCTCCAAAATTTGAAAATGACGCCCTTTTAAGACACGTTTCAATTTTTGGAAAAGGAAAATGTCACAAGCACTCAAATACGGTGAACATGGGGGTTCAGGAACCATAGGAATGCGTTTTGAAGTAAAAAATTCCCTGATGGAAACGGCCATGTGACACGGGCAATATCATGATGAAGCATCTACTTCTCTGTAATGTCTGGGTCTCACATGGATCACTCTTTTCCTGAGCCTTTCAAAGACAGCTTTGTAAAACAACTGGTTGACAGTTTGTCCTGGAGGAACAAATTCTTTACGCACAATACTCCTACTATCAAAAAATCAAATCGACATTGGTTTTGATCTTTGATTTGCACATTCGACATTTTTTCAGTCGAGGAGATGACGGTGCCGCTCTTTGCTTTGTCGCTTTGTTTCAGGATCGTACTAAAATATCAAGGATTCATCACCTCTGATCACACGATTGAAGAATTTTTGGTCGTTGTCAATCTTCTCAAAAAGGTCAACGCATGCATTTCTTCGATTGTGCTTCTGTTCTGTTGTGAGGTTTTTCGGCACCGATTTTGCACAAACCTTTCGCATGTCCAAATCGTCTGTCAAAATTTGATGTACGGTGAAATCGTTTAAATTTAACTGTACACTCATCATCCTTATTGTTAAACGACGGTCTGATCTCACAAGAACTCTCACATGCTCAACATTTTCTTCAGATTTTGAAGTTAAAGGTCTCCCTGAGCGCGGTCGATCTTCAACGTGTTCTCGGCCTTCCAAAAATGATTTGTGTCGGCGGAAAACTTGTGCTTTTGATAAGCAATGTTCCCTATAGGCCTGTTTCAACTTTTCAAAGTCACACTTGCGGATTCCCCGAGTTTAACGCAAAACTTGGTTGCACAACGTCGCCCTAAATTCCGATGCTTCATTTTTGTAACGCACAAGAAAAACACATTTTCACTGATAGCACGGTCAAAAATAATGTGTTGTCTGAATGGAGTTGAAACTCGTACTGAACATGTGGAAGGGATGAACAAATCGGTCTAGCACAGACCGGTAGACACAGTGTTGACAGATCGCTCACAGAGTTACCAATCTTATTACTTTACTCACACACCTCGTATATATAGTATGATTTGGAATCAGTATATTTATCACAGTAAACTTACGTAACAATGAAAACACATATTTATGCTTATTATTGAAAAAGATACGTTCTTGTCCTTGTCAAAGTGAAGAACAAATGTAGAAAGAATAAAAAGTTAACAGTTAAGTTCTTTTTAATTTTAATTGCTTTGAAATTTTATCAAACTTCTATAAAATTTATACTTTCAATAAAATTTATTGCATGCAAGTAATTTGTGAACACTATGTATTGTATTATATTGTTAACATATATTAACATAATACGTATTAACATAATATGTATTAACAATGTTAGCATGTATTGTATTACATATATTAACATATGCATTGTTATATTCTATTGTTTTACATTTATTTTTCAAATTAAAAGACAGTGTGTTTAAAAAGGAATAAGAATGATTATATAAGTTTATATATGACAATACAGCAACCACAATTCTGGCACTTATGGACATATAACATTCTACTTAATCTTGAGTACAACTTACAACTCTATTTTCATTACCATATCTGACCTCATAAAGTTGAGGAAGTAGTATAAATAGTGATCAAGCTAAAGCAGATATAAAAACTGAAAAAACAAGAATTCTAGTAATGTTAAACTTTGATTTTTCATAAAAAAATAATCTAGCATCAACTTGTTGTTGCTTAGCTTTACACCTTGATTTCTGCTGCCTTTATAGTAGATTTGTAGTTGTACTATTCTGTTTATAATTCCCTACCCACTATTCCAACTGGTATCCTGTTATCCATCTAAAATGTTTACTTTATCAATGAGGCACACAATGCAATTCCTACTTCATTATCTGAGCAGTGATTTAATCTGCTTGTTTGTAGCTTTTTTGACACAATTTAGTTAATAATTACTTGCATATTTTTGTTTTATTTTTTAGTTTTCACATAAAATGTTGACAATTTGTAAAAGACATGTGCAGAGAACTGTTATTGAGCAAAAATAAAATTAATAAAGTAAATAAATTACAGGACACAAATCAGTCAGATTTTGAATTTGACTTTTTTTCTCATTTGAAAAACTATAATTCATTCATACAAAAAATTACAGCATTTTTATAAAATTTATATAACATATTTAATTTTAGTTCATGTAGTTTCACAATTAAAATTTATTTATCTCTGTAATGAAAGTGCAGTTGTGGAATATCTATTTGGAACAACTATTTAAAAATATAAAACACACCACCCTCACTATCCAGAAATGATCCTGTATTCAATAACAATATTCATCCTGTATTCATTATTCAATAACCTATTTTTTCAAACAGCCTCCTTTCTGTTCATCACCACAATTACAATTTACAAAAGTAACCATTATTACTGATGTACCAGCAGATATTACCCTTCTTGATTTTTTTATTTACAAATAATCATTTGAAGTTATTTGAAATAAGTTGTAATGAAACTAGTTTATATCATCTTTGTTGTTTTCATCGATTTTAATGAATAATTTTTATTTATTTACAATAAACTTTTAACCCAAAAAATAAATAATTTTTAGGTACAAAAAAAAGATACTTCTGTACTAACTGGGATCACTCAATTTAAAAACGTTTTCCTTTCATTACATTGATTAATCCAGTGACTGGAAAATGGAAATTTTGTGTAAAATTCGTTCAAAAGGGTCGTCCCCAGCCAACATATGTCACCACATAAACTTGGCCAAGTATGATTCAAGATGCAGGCGGCCCATTCCACAGTGATGCTGGTTTATGACATTTCACGCTTCCCCGCATTCAACAGAATTGTATCGACGGTTAACCTTGAAATGTTCGTCCTTGAGAAAGTTAGTAGAGTACCCTTTCCAAAGATATAGTAAATCGATCAATCAGCTAAGTTCGCCATAATTAAATTAAAGAGAGTATCCTGTGACCACTTTAGAATCATACCTAAGAAACTAAGGCTCATGAATCGCACAACAGACAACGCCAAAAATCCAATGCTGTTGCAGGACATAACCCGTGTGACTTTCATCAATTTCAACAATTCTATCCGAGTTACCGATTTTAACATCTGGCCATCTACCTAATGCACACCACCCTAATATAGTTGTTCCAATCAACAGTAGCATTAACACCCAAATTTAACTGATGGTCATACCACCTAACAGGCATCAGTTTCACAGCCCAGCAATATATAAACCTCACAACTATCAGACGAAAATAACACAAATTATCAAGCCAGTTACCCATCTGTAAATTAACTTTGCTATGACAAGTTTGCAAATTATATCACCAATGTATACGTTCACTGAAATATAGCTTTGTTGTGCCCATTACGGCACGTTATTTTCCCAAGAACACCATGCTCCTGCAGGGATATACAGACTTCTTGTTCCATCAAAAGAAGGCTCCATATACTAACATTATTACCTGCTGTTATTATTCACACTGAAAAACACAAACTCCATGGTACACAGAAAAAATGACACTGACATACAATATAATCTATGCCACAAAGAGATAAGAATTTTCGCACGTTAATTAGTAAAAGGATAGTTACTAACAATAAAGCAGATAAGAAGTGGTCTATACCAAAACTTATTAATAATCTAAGTAATAATTAAACTAAATACAATAATTAACATACAAAATATGAAGAGAAAACAGCAAAATCAAGTGGTTCCCTGTTAACAAAATGTACAAAAAAAACTATTTTTCCAATATTAATTTACTACTGACACTGGTCAAACAAAAAAAAAATAATAATAATAATAACTGTACACTACGTTAAAGGCAATTTTATATCCAACATACATAATAATTTTCATAAGTTTATTTCCATAAATTAAAATTTGGGGACATTTAGTAAAAACAAGATAAGTTTCTTGAAAACTGATAATACTGTTTCTATTGACTTTAATACATCTCAAATATAGCACTGTTTCTAACAATTGAAAATTCACATGTAGCATTGTAGGGATAGAGGAAGAGTGAGATTAAATGAAAGCTGAATAAATTTAATCAGCTAATGAGATTAGCATCTCATTAGCAATAGAGATAGCATTGAAGGGTATAATAACTAAATATGTATAAACTTAAAGTAAAATATTTTACAGCATGTCTCGTTATTTAATGTCCAACCCTCATATAAACACAATATGTCTGAGAAGTTCCCGAACTAAAATAAAAATAAAGATTTAAAGATAAACAAATCTACTCACATCAGCCCTCTATATAAAACCGTTCTCTAGTTTATACACTTGTTGCAACACCGGTACAGCCCGTCAAACACTCTGGAGAAATCACTTTCTAAGATCGCCTTCAACTGCTCAGTGGAAGCCCTTTGGATGGCCAGAATGTCATTGAAAAAGCGGCCTTTCATCTTCAACTTGAGTTTCGGGAACAGAAAATAGTCAACTGGAGCCAAATCAGGTGAATAGGACGGGTGGGATAAGACAGTGATTTGATTTACGGCATAACATGTTAAAACTGTTGCCATCTGTGCCAGGGCATTATCGTGCAAGAGTCCAACTGCCCAGATCCCAGTACTCAGGCCAGATTTGACAAATGCGACGCATCAGGCATTTCATTACTTCCAAAAACAATTAAGAATTCAGCTTCTAGAACTAGTTTGACCACTTGGAACAAATTCATGATGAATCAGGCCCTTTGAGTCGACGAATGCAATCAACATTGTTTTCACTCTTGATTTTTGCAGACTGACTTTCGCCAGTCTTTGTGCTCCAGGATTCAACCACGCAGCAGACTAATGTTTCATTTGCAGATCATGGCATGAAGCACCAGCTTTCATCCCCAGTTACAATTGTTTGCAAAAAATTCGGTTCGTTATTGGCAGTTTCAACAAAGTCGTAAGTACAAGAAAGACGCACCTGTATTTATTCTTCAGTCACGAAATGTGGAACAAAACGAGAGCACACCTTTCTGCGGTTCATTTTTCTGTTAGAATTGGAAGTACCATGTTTAGCTCTTCTGTCATCGCCTGAAGGGTAAGATGAGGTTGTTAGCGCAGGATCACATGCACTTTCACAATTTTTTTCGTGAACATTGTTGATGACCTCCCACTTTGTTCGTCATCATCCAATGACTCTCTACAGTCTTTAAATCGCTTCCACCACATGTGTGTTGTAGTACAAGATGTAGCTTCAAATGCTTGCTGTATCATAGAATAAGTTTCAACGAAAGATTTTTGAAGTCGAACACAAATCACACTTATCTGTTCCACATCACAAGCTTGCACAAGGTCACGTGAACACAATGTACGCGGCTGAATATAACTGGAGACTGGAGTGATGAAACATGATGAAATTTTGTAAACACACTCATCAGACATTGTACTACACAGTTCCTTGGTTGTCTGAGAAATAGTGCTACTTATATTGACTACAGAAATTTAGTTCGGGAACTTTTCAGATCTACTGTGTACAAAAATCTTTCCTTCAACATTTTTTGTTTAGTGGGTGAAGACTGAGTCTTGCTTGATTCATGTGAGTGTAAAATGATCTGAGAAAATGCATCCTGGTATATATATACCTACCACGATCTAGTGGGTAGGCTGCCTGCAGGACTATATATAGACCATTAGTCAAAAGTTTCCTACTTGCTAAGAATAACAACTAAAATGTCAACAGGATACAGCAAAACCACCTATATCCCTCTCTCCTAAATTACTATAAATACATCTGAATTTCAATTCTGTTTTTTTTCCATTCACATGGGAAATCCATCAACATTAATTCCATTGGGACTCAACATTGGTTAATTAGTTTCATTAACATTAGTTCCATGGAACACAATCTGGATTAATTCATTTTTATTACGGCTTACATATTTTAAATATGACTTTACTTTTAAAATGACTAAGGCAACTAACTTTTTTATATTCTGAAAGTAAAATATTTTATAAAAATATACTATAATTTAAAAAATGTATTACCCCGAGGCAAGCAAATCTGTGGTCGGATTCCAAGCACATATGAATACTTCTGATTCATGGCCCCGAAGCACAGTCGCTTTACTGGGAGGAATTTCAATGCTACCATCAACTTCCATCGTTTCTGCAGTTGCTGCACTTGACCCTGCTGTAAAATAAAAAAATAATTTAAAAAAAATTATTTACTTTCATGTACATGTAACATAATTGTTTTTTTTTATAAAGTGAAACCTGTAATAACGGACTTCTCTCAACTATAACTCTGTTTATAGAACTAGTCATAGTTATAATGGTCCGGATTTTTTAAATTTCCACAGTTAAAATAATGTTTTTTTAAATAAAATATCTGCACATAATATAAACTCTAAATGACAACTCAGAAAACATAATTATAAAAATGATATATTTATTACTTATAAGGTTAAAAAATCACGTAGTAATAAAACTGATTACTCATCTTACTTGTGTGTTATGTTGATATTTACGCATGATCTCCATCCTTTTATCAATAAAAGACAAGATAATATACGTCACTGCATAAGTCATCACATGCTGATGGTTTCTTTACATGATCTCAAATGCACCACATCTTTGTTGATTTCAATTACTACCAATAGAACATTTTACACTCATTTAATTTATATATTTTCACAAAGCGTCATTTCTCAAAGGAAATAAGATTTCTGCCATAACTCTATAAATGAGTGATATTTCTCGACGCATTGATTGATAGCATATGTTAAAACAAACAAGCAAACACATTTGTTCAATTGAAAGAAATCCATGTTTGAAAGTGAAGATGTTTTCTTTTAAATTTTTTGCCCAGTATTTCATAACAAAGGAATGATAAAACAATAATGAGGAGATCGTAAACAATGTTATGATAAACCAGCAAAAATTAAACTCTACACTGAAGTGATCTAACAGATTGTAAATATAAGGGAATTACATTGAATCGTAAATGGTGAGCCCAGTTTCAAGATTTCATGATGTTCAATCTTATATGGAGAAACTACTCCGAAATTTATTATTGATTTTTCAGTTAAAGTATTCATTCTTTATTAACTTGTACGCTTAAATTTCTTGAACAACGTAATTTAATTTTTATTCTTGTTTTTGAAACAATCAGTTCTGACTGAACAATATATAAATAATATATGTAATTTCAAGCGCAGTAATCATCAGAATAGTTAGTACAGTTGGGTCGTAACCAAACTAATATGGGTGGAGTTAAAATTTATATGCAACAGAATACACAAACTTTGCTGATGTACTACGAGATATGTTCATAAAATAAGGTTCCAACATTTTACAAGTATGTTTATAACAAAACTTATACAACATATTATACATGTATATCACTATTTTTTTACATATCTGTCATTCAGTCAGCAGGGATATTAACTTCACTGATCCCTGCTGCCATCTCCTTTGACCATTCACACACAGCATTCTTCACGTCTTTATTAGTTGAAAAGCATTTTTTATCCTTAAGGTCTTTCAAAAGGGTGAAAAGAAAAGTCACTCGGTGCCGTATCTGGACTACGGTCTGGATGATCCACAATATTCCAACCTAAACTGTTGAGGAGCTTGAGCATTTTCATGTAGTGACAGAGGGTTATCATGCAACAGACACAATCCCTTTGCCAACTGCTCTCTTTTTGTATTCTGAATGGCCTGACAAAACTTTCAGAGGGTCTTGCAATATCTGTCGGCATTTGTGGGTTGATCTGGAGTCAAAAAAGCAAAATTTTGATCTCGTAAAAATGTTGCCATGATTTTTCTCTCAGACTGTTACATTTTGAATGTTTTGCTGACAGAGAACCAGTATGCTGTCACTGCAGAGATTGCCTTTTTGATTCACGCACAGTCACAATAGAGTTAAGGAATTCTTCACCCTTGAGCTCATAACAGTCGAGAAATTCCCGAGCACAATGAACTCGATTTGTTCTGAGTTCTTCGATTAAAATTTTCAGTATCTACCGTGTACACAATTTCAAAAATTTGAACGGTCGGTTACAAATTCATACAGCACAGTTTGACTAACTTCCAGACATTTCGTGAAGTTCATCCACAGTCAAATTGCAATATTCACAAATCAAACGTTCAAGTTTGTCAATAAACATGTCTGTCACAATCGACAGTCTTCCGCCCCTCTGTTTATAGTGAACGTTTATTCTACCATCGCATCGCCATAAACAGAAACAATTTGATGGTAGGATGTTGGTAGGTTTTTCACTTTCAGCAATAGCAAGATATCAGACAAGCGCTAGCATTTTACACTTTGTGGGATCAGGGACTGCCGAGTACATGTTAGACGCAATTCTGAAATAACCAATCAAGCTACTGCCCTCTACCTAGGCGTTTTCTCTTCACTTGGACTTCCTTTTCGTGCAGCGGTGCCGACTTTGAAACTAAAAATTTCCTCCGAGCTACAGACACATAACCTACTTTTCAAAGATACAGAGTACATTCCATATAATGTAAAGATTGATGATCTACAGTTTTGCTTGTTAAATAATTCATCTGTTTGCATAATGTAGTGAGATAATTGTGCTTGCTAACATTCAAGATTAATTAGCTTCATAATCAGATCAGCCCGGCAGTTCTCAAGTTTAAACAAAGAGCGGTACATACTACATACTTACAAACAGGTAGTTTGATTTTAAAGATACAGACAAATATTTACTAGTTTTTATTACTTACTTAACAGAAATAATAATCCTGATACTCTATCTTAAATTTAGCATTTTAATTTTAATAACACTATTAAGTTTATTGAGCTAATCAAATCGTAAACCATAATCTGACATTATGTAAACATAGCGTACAATTTTATTTGTTGTATTTCCACATTACCACCAGAGTGTATTAAAATGTAAACATATTTTCATGTCTTTGTAACTTACAATGTACATAAATATTATATAAATAAATAACTACTTGTAAATATAAGAATAACAACAGTATTATGATTTTTAATCGGACAGAATATTTGAAAATTTGGGAATTTTTCACTTCCTTACTTAACTTGCTCTGTCACCCCTGTTCCTAAACAATATAAACTAAAACCTAACTTTCTAGTAAATTATTTACTAAATATTACTGTTTCAACTAGTAAATTATTGTCTTTCAATGAGAGCAGAGTAGATCTATCAACCAAAATCAAACTACATTACTTGTACTAAAAAAAAGTTTTTTTTATATTATATACCTCAAGAAAAAAATAATAAAATATTATTATAACATGAATAAAATACCTTTTTCAGCCTTGCCATCTTCGCCATTCGTTTCCTGAGGTTCATTTTTTACAGTCTGCTGTTTTTGCTGATTATGTTGATTTTGTCTGCTCGCAACAATATCAGGCATGACAGCATCAATCAACGATAAACTCTCAACGAGTCGATGTTCTGTGCCATCCTATTGATAAATAATTTATGATTTTTTTTTTGAAGGGTAAATAATTAGGAAGGTCGAATACATTTTTTACAAATGGCGTACAAGAAATTGAAAAACAATAACAGGTAGTAAATAAACAAAAAATAAAAATAAAATACAAAATAAACAGGGAATAAATATGCAGTTACAAATCAATTACAAATCTGGATTCAACTTACTTTTTGGCAATTATTTATATCCTTTATAAAAAATTTACATTACATAAATATTTTTAATTTTATTATTATTCTTTTAAATAAAAACATTAAAATATACAACGTATTATCTTGTAATGTGTTTAAAACAGAAATAGTATACTTACTTTACTTGTTTGTCAGATCTATTCTAAAAGATTCAGAGGAATTTATGTAAAAACTAATTTTCATGTCGTAAACAAGTCAGATGATATCAATCATAATAATCATGTGAAAATAAACTGTAAATTAATCTAATACAAATGTAAAATAAAAAATTCTAAATAGATTATTGATATACGGAATAAATTGAGGATTTATTGCCCACAAATACAACATAGACTTTTGTCTTTTTATAAGTAAAATCCACATACTTAAGTTTTTCTTTTTCCATAAAACGAACAAATAAATGATTTTTATCTAATTATAAGGTTAGAAAATTGGTTCAATGTAATTACCAGCATGAACAAATAAAAAAAATATGAATACCCTCTCAATCACGTACGATTGAATGTTAGCACGGATGATATAAATTCACTGCTTTTTCATTTCACATACGCACCATGTGCTAATGCATGGTCATGTCCAAAAAACACAAAATAAAGGTAATAAAGGTATTGTTATGTTTTCTACTTGGTTTAAATGAAATGGAAAACTTGAGATAAAAAAAAAAAACAAATCAGCACTGAAAAAACAATCTGAATTACTAAAACGATCATCCAAAATAAACCTTTGACTGTAATAAATATAAAATACATGAAATTTATTTATAATATTTCCAATAACACTTTATTTTTCTATGCTGATACCACTTATATTGCATTCTTAGTTTTTTTTTAAAACTAGATCATACTTCAAATTTTATATCTGGTGGCAATTTCTACTTTTTCATATATTTCAACAGTTAAATGTATTTATGAAATTTTGCTTGGATCGAACTAATGATGTAAGTAAATAACTGACCCAACATTTGTCAGGTCATCAGGCACACACATTCTTTAGTCTCTGGATGAAACTCAAACTTAGAATAAAGGTACAATAAATATCTGAAAGTAAACACAGTATAAATAATTAAACAATTATTATAAAAAATACAATAAAATTTCCATTTGAGAAAAGACTACATAACAGCAACATTTATTCTTTGAAAAAGAAAGTTCAGAGAAAGGGGGAGAAAAAGGAATATGTATATTTTTTTTAAGTGTCATTTTTTTTTATTCCGTACCAATTCATATATAAAAAAAATGTGCCGAATACAAGAAGATTATCTAAATAGAAGTCATTTTCATAATTAAAAAAAATGTTAAAAATTTTTTTTTTTATTTTATGCATCAATTAAAACTAAAAGTAAGTAATAAACAATTATTTTAATAATTACCTCTCCAATGCTTATCTCAGCTTCAGTATATAACAGACCCTTCTGTAATATACTAAGAAGCGCAGCAGGTGGAACAAGGGCACCATTTATATTTGATTGAGAAATATGCGATTCGATACCAAATGTGTATGCAGAATGTTGGAAACCTAATAAAAAAGAATAAGTAAATAAAATAAACAAATTAAGTCCATATTTTCAATACGTACAATGTGAGAATTAAGTTCCTGTATTGGGACCATTAAAAATCACATACAATAAATAGAAAAATACATTATTACCTTCTACTTCATACTTTGTTTACCTAACTTACACATTGAACTGCACACTCCAGAAAACGCTTCCTTTGGGATCACCTTCATTAAGCACATCACAGTCTTCTGAATTAATGCTGTAACATCCTAAAATTTTGTTCCTTTCAATTTTATTTTAAGAAATAAAAGAATGAGTCAGTGTTAAAACTAATCTGTAGGGTGAATGGATAACAGGGAACACTCATTTTATGAAAAATAAGAAAAATACAACAATCTAGAAATATGTTGATGCATTGTCATGCAGAAAAAAACAGAACCGATTTTCCACAAACTAAAAGCATTAAAATTTATATGAACTCCCACCATCGATATGATCTGTTAATAAATTCTACCATCGTAAACCAATTTAATTATCTTTACAGCAGGCAATGTAGCATACCAGCAGTGCTTTTATTCCAGTGTTTAGAAATGACAAACAAAACATTCATATACAGTTTTCTTTTTCAGATCTCTGACTAAAACTATACATAGTATCTCTCTGTTAATCTGTCAATTCTTCTAACAACTAAATATTCAAATTTCAATTTTCAGCCAAAATATTTTGTTTCAGCAAAAATGATTTATAACAGATCTGCCGATTTTTACATTTAGGAAACAAAAGGATGGACTTTCTATTTATTATTGCCTACCAACTCTCCCACACTTTAAACTGTCTATTCTATATAAATTCAACATACACAGCAACAGTATTATGGTTGTAATAGTTTAAATCCAGGTACATAATTGTCAGACTGTGTACCCTTATAAAACTAACTCCGGTGATTCCAAAATAATGTTTTTAAAAGGATCTTTATTAACAAAATTAAACAGGTTTAGGCCACAAACAGGATTTATTTGTAAGGACAAGAGAAGAAAGAATAGAAAAAGTAAAAAATTACTGGTATTTGAGTACTACGATGACACAAGACTGGAAGAGCGCAATGGAAATAAAAGGAAGGATAATGGCAAAGCTTCAGTAAGAAGAAAGAATTACTATGTAAGAAAGTCTGGGCTTAGAATTGAAAAAGTTAGCAAAATGCTGTGTACGGAATATCTCGTATAGGAGTGAGGAATGGACAATGAGGAAGAGAAAAAAGGAGTGGATTGAAGCTTTTAAAATGTTGAGGAATAGATAAAGTGAGGTACGAGAAAGTAAACAGAATTAAAGAGCAGTTATGCAGTAAGAACACAAAATAAAAGGTTAGCATATGCGTTTAGAGGAAGTGAAATTATATCTGCATCAGAAGCGTCAGCAAAACAAGAAAGAAAATTAGGAAGAAGAAGGATAAAGTTAATAGATGCGGTGAAGATTGGAAACTACAAGAAGACGAAGGAGAAGGCTTGGGACAGAAGGTATGGAAACAGCAGCGGCATAAGAGACCAGCCTGCCACCAGGCAGAACACCAGATGATAGATACTGTATTCCATGTTTGCAAATATTGCATGCAATCCTGCATCGGGTGTAATTTTCTTCTGTGAATTACTCAGGCTGGTAACCTTGAGATGAGGTCTAGCTTTTTATTATTCAATTGTGTTCATCGCATCCAAACAATTCAAACCATGTCTTTCTGTGTGAGCTAAGGATGGTATTAAGTTTAACACAAAAAATATAGCTCAATGAATACATCTTCTGTAAGCATGATGAATACACACAGACGGTGAAAGACCAGTTTTCCATTAAGATTTCCAGGCACACCTGTTCCTAATGAACATTACGTAAGAAGAGTGTTAATTGAGAAATTAATAGAGATGAGATTGGTAAAGGTCTATGAGCAAAGTGGTAGACCATTAGAGCTCAATGAAGAAAAATTTCAAGGCATATCAGCTGCTATGCAGTGTAGTTTCAAATGTCCATACAAAAGTCAGCCCGACAGAAAAACATTGTGTTGTAACTAAGAAGCTTAAACATAAGCTTAATCTCATCTAATATAAAGTGAAAGCGGTTCAAAAGTTATTGGTCACACACTGCACTATTTACAGAAGTGAATTCTGTAAATAGTTTCAACGAGACAATTCTTTTGATATTTTGGACTATGTTTTCTATAACAATGGGGCATGGTTAGATTTTAAAAGTATCTGCATGTACAGAACTCAGGATTATGGTCTGTTAACAACCCATATAACATAATGTTCCATATTTTGTCATTAGAGTATTTCAGTAAACCTTATTTTACCACTGAAACAGAAATCAGGGTAGAAATTTTTGCCAGTGATAACCAGAAACCGGTTCATTTTCTTAACTACCTTTATACAAACGTTTTGTTTATTTTACCGACAGAACATAACCTTAATTCATTACTGTTTCTTCAAGAGACATCTAGTATAATACTAATAGAATAATAATTTTTTCTGTTCCTATAATCGTTTTTAGTGAATTTTGAATGAGCTAATTGTCTACTCTAATCAGCAAATGAGAATAACATAATGTGTTCCTCGGAACTTTTACAGAGATCAAAATTATAAACAATGAAACATTAAAAATATTAAAATAAACATCCCAAGATAAAAAGTTGTACGTTTCTTTATTTGGTTATTTGGTAAATATATTTTTTGAGATTAAATACATTTATAAAACCATATATTGAATTAGAATACACTGAATATATATAATATATAAAATAAAAAATCAAGTTACTTTCTCTAATGATGTTTAGTATTCATCCACTCTCTGTTGTACCCAAAAAAAATGAATCAGTTGTGTGTTTCAGGGTGCTCATCCCCCCCCCCCCCTTCGACGGGCATGATGTTGAATATATCTACAGCTCAATGAAGTGAGTAAAGAAAAATCATTTCACTTCTCCTATTCCATTTAAAAAAGAATTTCACTTTTCCTATTAAGTATATTGGTATGAAGTGGGTAAAATAATAATGTGAAAGATGTTTGTACGACTCAAGATGGAGTCGGGAGAACTGTTTATTGTCTGCACATTTAAGTATTGACGGTCTGTGTCGAGCACTGGCTTTTGAACAACGTTGTGTAATCGTGTGTTGTTGTTTGTGCAGTTAACTTCAAAGAATGTGCATTCATGATGTAAACTTATTTAGAAGTGACATCTCATCTTGTGTAATGGTGAAAGTTCAGGCAGAAATTTGAAAAGGAAACACCAGTGAAAAGTGTTATTCAAAACTCAGTTAAAAAATTTAGTGAAACAAGTTCAGTGTTGGATTAGAAATGTGCCGACACAGGTCAGTTTTAACGACGCATGTCATACAAGGCATTAAAGAGACAGTTCTTCATAAATTCAAGATCTCTTCATAAATTTTTGCAGAGATTAAGTCAGGAAAAGGGCATTTCACTAGGTACAGTTTACACTGCAATGAGGAGAATGCTGAATTATTTTCCCTATCGAATGCAGGTTTTTCATGAACTAACAAATGCTAACTACGTTAAATGGATTCAATACTGTCAAAGGTTCAAGAACTTCATTAGAGGCAACACTGACATTTTAGATCAAGTGTTTTACACAGATGAAGTGTGGTTTCATCTCAGTGGCTAAGTTGAAAGTCAGAACTATTGGAACTTTCTTTCTTTTTCCTGTTTAGCCTCCAGTAACTACCGTTTAGATAATACTTCAGAGGATGAATGAGGATGATATGTATGAGTGTGAATGAAGTGTAGTCTTGTACATTCTCAGTTCGACCATACCTGAAATGTATGGTTAATTGAAACCCAACCACCAAAGAACACCACGAACTAGTGTTCAAATCCGTGTAAAAATAGCTGGCTTTACTAGGCTTGAACGCTGGAACTCTCGACTTCCAAATCAGCTGATTTGTTACGACGCGTTCACCACTAGACCAACCCGGTGGGTCAGAACTATTGGATCTGGCCACATTTTCTCTGAATCTCCCTACACCCACAAAAAATTGGCGTATAATGTGTAGTTTCAAAACGACAAATAGTAGGACCCTCTTTTTTGAAAAATTTGTGGATACTACCAAGAAGTTATCCAACAGTTCACAGCCTTACTGCAAGAGGATTAGTGAGACTACTGGTTGCAACAGGACAGCACCACTTCCCAAACAGCTTGCTCTACTGTAGAGATCCTACAGGATTTTTTTCGGTGGAAGAATAATTTCTAAAGGATTGTAGCCACCAAGATCTGCTGATCTGACTAGTCCAAACTTCTTTCTGTGGGGTACTTAAAAGAAATTGTTTTTATGAGCGATCCTACACATCCTGCAGGAGTTCATCTGATCCAGGAATCATTACCAATGCCATCCACAAAACAGACAGGGTTCATCTAACAAAAGTAGCCAGTAACACAGTCAAACGTGTTGATAAATGCACAGAAGTGGATAGATATCATTTTCAACACCTTCAGTTAGAATTACAAATGACAGAATTCATGAAGTTTACATTTACTTATAATACATTTGAAAAACCCAACAATGCATCTTAATTATAATCTTGCAGAAAAAATCAAATTACTGTAAACAATTTTTACATTAACACAAAAGGAAGTCATTATTTCGATGATCAGAAATTTGTCGTAATACTATTAACTTTATAAGTTGGCTTCTTTTATCTTTTTCATACCATCTTATCTTTTTTGTGCTCTTTTTATTTATTTTCATACATATTACATAATTGACTGGGATAACTCATACCATCTCTCTGTGTGGTTTCTTCAATAAACGGTTATTTATTGTGAACATTATTACAGTTTTATTTTTCATTTAAAATATTTATTTTTAATTCTAACATTAAGAAGTTAATTGCATAAACATGCATGATTTTACAAACTAATTATGTCATTTTTTATTAAATGTTCATAAACTAATCTCAATTACGTAATTTTATAAACAATACAGTATAAAGTAAGTAAATATCAGCCAGCATTCCTTTACTATTCAATGTTTGTTATCAGTGAAAGAAATTAATGAAATGACTCATAAGAAATTATAAAAACTAAATATAAACTGCAGTATATTCTCTCTAGATTTTTTCTTTATATGTACGGTTAAAAAAAATATAAAACACACATTCAGAAAGATGATGTATTATAGAAGATGAAATCCTGAGAAGGTTTTTAATTTACTACTAACAGACGCATATATAAAAAAGTCTGCATTTCTTCATCAGGAAAATTCTGGGCAATTCTTATCCTGGTTGGGCATGGCATTTTTCACATAATATAAAATTTATATATTTAAAAAGACGGCTGGGAAAACTGTTATTAAGCCATAAGCAAATTACAAAAGAGAATAAGAAAATATTTTTTTTTTAAATCTATTTATATTTTTATACAAATTCTTAACAATTAATTAATGAATTTCTGATAATTAAAATTAAAACAGGTTACTCACATTAACATTTTAAATGCTAATCAGAGTAATAATGGTACACATGTCTGTTTAAAAAGTTTCCAACCTTATTATTTTTCTTACAAAATATCAAGGTAGAGCGGTAAAACAAACAATAGTGCCCTTGGAAGGTTTTTTTATGAAAATAAATCACTCCCTGCCAGGCACAAATGAATAAGTTTATGAAACATGCACTCGTATTATTACTTTGTGTGCGATGATAAACAGCA
Source organism: Lycorma delicatula (assembly GCF_047948215.1). Classification (NCBI taxonomy): domain Eukaryota; kingdom Metazoa; phylum Arthropoda; class Insecta; order Hemiptera; family Fulgoridae; genus Lycorma; species Lycorma delicatula. The sequence continues at coordinate 1,188,602 of NC_134466.1, forward strand.
TGAATGCATCAAGTTTTGGCAAAATCTTCATGGCACCTGATGAGAAACAATTAATAAAATTCTACAGGCTTTTAGCAAAAAAAACTATAGCGTTATAAAAATTAAAGAATAGCGTAAACAGTTTAGAAACAACCGATCTTCAGTTGAAAATTACCAGCATACCAGAAGGCCGCATTTACTTTCTTTCTAACATCAGCTGAACATCTCATACACACACACCAGATGCTGAAAATATTTCACAATATAATTGAGGTTTTCCTCTTGAAAAGATGGGCTGCAACCAGCAGTTATATCATGACAATGTCTCTTTATTCTAATCAGGATTTTTCGGTCCAGGGTTCAACTATCCAGGTTTCACAAGGCTCTTTCAAGTAATTTCAAGTTGTTCTAGCTAAAATCACTAATAAAAGCATCTAAATTTGATAGTCAAGTACACCAAGTAAGCAGCATGCATAGCAGAAAACTATGGAGGGGTGCCAGAGTGGTCCAGTAATGAAACGTGTGAAATCAAACAGGGTGCTGTTCCTGCACCCTATTCTTGGCTCCCAATTTGAATCTTTTAAAACTGGAAGTCTAAGATAAGTTTTCTCTTTTCCAGTCTGTGTTATAGAACCTACATATTTTTTACAAAATTTATTTATCAATTGATTTTATAAGAAACATCACTTTTAGTTTTATAAACCTTTTTTGGGGGGGTTAGAAAAAAAATTGCATTTACTATCCGCCACCTTTCTTCAAATCAATTAACACAAATTATTTTTCACTTATTTTATGGAAATTAATGGAAATAACTTAAAGTTATAAAAAAAAAATATATATATATAGTGATTCCAAATTGAACAGTAATATCTCATTAAATGATCCTATAACCAAAAATAAGAAAAACAGTACATATATAAACATAGGTTGGAAAACTGTTTGTTAGTGAGTTTCAGCTCACAAAATATTTATGCCCTGCTTTCTGCTGCCTCTGTGAAATTATATCACACTAAATTTTTGGGGTACAATCAAAATATAAATTTGGTGCTTCCTTATGATTTTTTATCTAAGAAATTAAATAAAAGTGGTCCCAGACTTCTAATTCGCTTAGGTTTTAAGAAAAACAGGATAAAACATAAAAATGTTTTGTCGTAAAATACACTTTTTAGGTTTGGAATAAAATAACTTTGTAGAGAATTTAATTCTGAGAAAATTGGTTTAAATAAAGTTTATTAATATTAAACACAAAATTTAGAAGTTCAATTTTAACTAGAAACAAAACAAACTGGAACTGGATTCAATTTTAAACCGAATATTTGCATCAATGTTTGAACAAAATAATGTAGTTGAAAACAAGTAGAAAACTTACAGATAACAAAAAAAATGGAATAACAATTTAAAAAATAAAAACTCACATAACTTTTGTTTTTTTGTAAAAATTATTAAATATCTAAATGATTATTTGATAAATTGATAAAGTTCCAACCATTTCTTCAAAGAAGTTCTCGATGTAACCGCCAATCATTCAATCCATAGTTCAGCTAAGTGGATTCATGCTAGCCGGGCACAACTAATAGCATCATTATTAATCCTAATGGTACAAATAGAATAAACTAACGACTTCATCCAATCCCAAATGAAAAAGTCTGCTGCGTTGAGATTGTTACATCGAGGTGGCCGTTTTGTCCAACCCATTGCTTACCAAATGTGTTATTGAAATGAATTATCACATACAACAATAGTAATCAGGTGCACCATAATTGAAAAACCACATCTTCACTCTATCCGCAAGTAGAATATCTTCTAAGATTTCCATAAGTTATTTGCAAAAATTAAAGTAGGGCTCTCCACCGAGTCTTGGTGGTAAGAAAGGACCTACGAGATGAAAAGGATCTAAGTGTTTCTATAGTTTACGATGCAATTTCTTGTAAAATAGGATTCATCATTATTTATAAAATTACTTACAAAATCGGGATAATGTTCACATTTTCTAATTCACCATCGACAGAATTTCATCTGTTTATTAAAATCAGGCGGTAAACGTACTCTTATATACATGTTGTATGGAACGGATATAATAGTTGTTCCTGTAACGTTCAACAAACGATTAAGAAACATGAAAGCAATGTGACAACCTTCTAGTGCTTGAGGTAGAAGATACTAGTACCGCATTCAACATGGCTTCTTCAATGTTGGCATTTCTCACAAAATGTTCATGACCTACACTGAATCATGGTTTAAGCAAACCATACAACTGTACTCAAACTCACCTCAAATGTTTTACAATCCAGTACTCTTTGATCTGGATAATTTTCCTGGTATTCACGCACAGCAGCCAACCCATTTTTAATTATTTTACCATAAATTAACAACATGTCCAACAACTCTCCAAATGAAAACAAATCTGTAGTATAACCCATTATGAATGACTTTTCTTTTTCCTGTTTAGCCTCCGGGAATTGCGGTAGTCTTGTAGTCTCAGTTCAACCATTTCTGAGATAGGTGGTTAATTGAAACCCAACCACCAAAGAACACCGGTATCCAAAATCTAGTATTCAAATCTGTATAAAAGTAACTGCCTTTACTAGGACTTGAAAGCTGGAACTCTTGACTTTCAGATCAGCTGATTTAGGAAGAAGTGTTCACCATAGACTAACCCGGTCGGTTCAGTGAATGACTGATTAAAACAATAACAGCACAAACATCGCTCAAATGAATATTGAAATGCTACACGTTAAACTTAATTGTTCATCAGCTGTTGTTGCCAACCTATAATTTATTTTTTTAATAAAATGAAATGTTTTAATGCATTTAAAATAAAATGTTGTAATATGTTTTAGAAAAATGTCCTTCAAATTTATTTTTATAATTTGCATGTAAATTATTTTTAAAATCGTATCACTTTTACATTCCAGTTTGTATGAATTGTATCTAATTAACTTCTCAAATTTGTGTTTAATTTTAATAGACGTTATTTACATTAATTTACTCAGAATTACATTCCCTACAAAGTTAAATAAAATTTTTTATTTGTTTATCAGTAAATTAATTAAGCTATTTTCTTCCAAATTTAAAAAAGTGTATTGTCCAACAAAACCTTTTCACACTTTCTTAAAAGTTAAGTGAGATAGAGGTCTGGGACCACTTTTATTTAATTTCTTGGATCAAGGATAGTTTTATTTTTTCTCGGATAAGGAAGCACAAAATTTATCCCTTGATTTATACCCCAAGAATTTTAGTATGTTTAATTTCACAGGTAGAGCAGAAAATAGGGCTAAATGTTTAGCAAGCCGAAACTTGCTAACAAACCGTTCTCTAACCTATGTTTATAAATTTTTTTCTTATTTTTTATGTAGAAACATCTACAGAGAGATTGCCATTGAATCTGAATCAGTCTGTATACATGAGTAGAAAAAAACATGCCATAATAAATTGTTACCTCATCAGAGAATGTCGGGTAAAAAATTATTTTACCTTAACTATTGTTGCATTGATCTGAACTTAAAAGTAGAATATTACAATTTTTTAACGTAAACAAAACATACTTTAAAGTCTAGAACATTGCAATAACAGCAATACAGTCGTTTACTGTAAAAAACATAAAATTTAAATCTTGATTTCAATCCCCTCCAAGTGAACATTTTTGCGATAATTTTATAATAGGTTATAATAATTAAATTGCATTCATTTTTGCAAAAGAAATAATATTCTAGATAATTATTTATTCACTACACTCAAAGAAAGTTATCCAACATTCTATTGGAACACATGAACACATAAACCCTATTTATTCAAGAACAGTCACAAATTTTCTAGTGGAAAATTTCAATGGTTATACTTTTAAGTTTACTACATATAAGTACATTACTTTTAATAGTTATGAAACAATTTTACAATTCGGTTTTATCAGTAAATATTTCCAACCTATAGAAACAATTTGTTTTAAGTTTTTTAATATATTACACAGACTTAGTTTGCACTTGTGAATTTTTGTTACAGTTTTTAGACAACACATAACCCACAAATCTGTAAAAAAATCTTTTTTTAAGAGTTACAGCAATTGAATGATTTGTAAAAAGAGAACAATTTTGCAATTATATTTAGTTCAGAATGTATGTATTATATGAAGTGATGCGCAGCAGCATGTACTTAATACAGCAACATCAGTGGAATTAGCCTCATATGTTGCTGCTGACAGTAAACTTTTGGTACAAGAATAAAATTAACATCAAATATTTAACCCTAAAAAATAAATTAAAAATTAACACTTGCCACCAAAAGTGTAATTACGAGAAGACACTATGAACACTTGCATAGACTAACATTTAATCTTACAAAAATATTCAGACACCCTAACCCAATGATACTGTCACGCTAGATTCAGAATACAAATACAAATATCATTTCTTTTTTTAAAAGTTAATCACTTTTGTAGGCACTTCTGAGAAATTACTTGAACTTAAATTTTTTTCATTCTTTAAAATTCCATAGTAGATATGCTTAGAATCGGATAACACAAGATCTAAATGTTTTAAACCAGGTTTGGACAGCAGGTGACCTGTTCAAGCTTAAAGTCTGCACCTTGTTATCAATGCTCTTGCAAATTAGCTATCGGTTTTGAGAGTTATCAAGACCTGTTCGGTACTTACGTATTAACGCCACTGCAGCTACAGCTTTATTTAAAAACAAAGTAGTCAATCGGATTTTGGTGGAAAATGAACAGTCTCTTTATTAATTTTAATAAATGGTTATTTATTTTATAAATATAATTTAACCAAACTTAACCTACGCTCTCTAACCTTGACTAATTAACACTGTAATTTTTTGAGTATTTATTTAATAAATTCAGTAATTATTGCAATTATTTATTATTCAAAACACTCCTGTTAATTAGTCAAGGTTAGTGAGCGTACGTTAAGTTTGGTTAAATTATATTTATAAAATAAAGAAATATAAATAACCATGTTTCGGCCCATTTTCCACCGAAATCCGATTGACTACTTTGTTTTTAAATAAAGCTGTAGCTGCGGTGGCGTTAATACGTAACTACCACATGTTCAGATGCTAATTCATTCTGTGGAGAAAGATTAGGGTTAAGGTAAACTTTTGTGGAAAGAAGTCGGAAATAAATTACCAAGGTATGATATAATATTTAACATTTCATAGAACATTTGACCAAATTTATGTTTAAACAGAAATATAGTGACTACACCACATGTTCTGTGCTATTAGTAGTGTACGACAGGTAACCAACCACCTTATGAAGAGTGCTGTCAGTCACCTTCAAAGGTTGACTCTCATAACTATTAAAAGTTAGTTTACTCTGACCTCAACTTTAACTTAACCTTAATCCTAACCTATCTCCACAGAACTCACAAAATTGATAGCTAGTTGACTGGAGTACTGATAACACGGTATGGACTTTGACCTTGCACAGGTCACCCACTGTACAGACATTTAAAACACATGTTTCCCTGTTCCTACATATATTTATTACGATAAAGTACAAAAAATATTTAAATTTATCAAGTAATTGCTCAGAATTACCCTTTTTGCAATACTACAATTACTTACTTCAGTTATGTTTAACTTTTACACAAAGTTCAATGATTAGAATAAAGGCCTACAGTTATACATATTATGAATCAAGTTGAACATAAACTAAGAAAGATGGCCACATTATGCGTAAAGTATAAAAGATGATTAATAACAGAATCATCCCTATCCTGACATAAATCCAGAGTTTTTTTTTTTAATAGACTGGAAAATAATACTTTTGGACAGGTAAAATATGACATTACACTGAATAAGTTTGTATCATTATATCAATATTACTTTAAACATTAGACATATGACTAAGCATAACATAATATCATGGGAAATCTCACAGTTCAATAACTGTAAATGTTTATCAAAGTCCTTCCCAAATTGTAAACCTTAAGAACTGACCATATGCCAATCAGTCTGTTGGTGTACTACTTGAATGTTATGCAATTTTTATCTACTAACTAATGAAGTTAGGTAAATCAGAAGTGTAATTTATGAAACTGTTCAGTTCAAACAAAGTAGCAAAAGTTATAACTAAATTGAGTAAAAGTACTTCAAAGACCCACCTAATATAAAAATAATAAATTCCTACATACTTTATTATATTTAAGAAATCAAAAAAAAAGCACAAGGTATACAATTCTTTGATAAAAATAACCAAAAATTAAATTTATTTTAAGACTACTTTAAATTATTAATACAAAATGTATACATCACACAAATAAAAACTCATGTACACACTACATAATTTGAGGTATAAATTAAAATTTAAAAAAAACTTCAGGAAATCAGATTAAATTATTTTTAAAAATCTAAACTAAACAAAGTATAGATAGAAATAAATAAAATAAAAATGGCAGTTAATATTTTAATTACCAGATTCTTGCAAGTAGCGATAAACTAAAAAATTAACTTCGTCACTTGAAAAACTCATTGCATATTATTTAATTTATCACTTCTTTTAAAAAAATAAGTACATTAATATAAAGTACTTAAAAACAGATAACCTAAAATCCCTAGCGTGTAAAAACAAACACTATAATTCACATATAAAGAAAATAAAACATTTTACGAGCTCATTCACCAAACCTAATATAAACATTATAACAGCATACAACAATGTTTTCTGAACATATCAAATTCAAACAACGGTATGAGATTTATCCATCGGAAACAAAACAAACAGCCAACAATAACCTTATACCAAACACCACTGATCAGTTATGGCGCTACACGCTTGGGTTCAATGTACGGAATACAAAATCCTAGTGTTTTAGTCTATAAATTACTTCAACTGATTATTGTATAATGTGAAATTTATTTCATGATATATTTAAAAACAATAATACCTTGCAATTTAGTTTCTAAATTTATCCTAAGAAGTAATTTAAAAGTGTTTTATTCTGTATAAATATATCCCATATTTACGCAAAATAAAACAAAATTGTTGGTGACCCTGAGGACTTCAACGCGGTATTAAATATAGCACTTTAATTATTAGATAACTATAAGTAAAATATTGCAAGTAAAAAACGAACTATATTTATCTTATTTAAACAATATAAAGCATAGTTAGATTATTTTTAAATAAGATTAGTTATTTATTTACTAAAATGTACCTGATTACCTTAAAATTATTTTTATTATGTAACGAGCAAACAATTCCCGACATCACAGTTTAAGAACTTTATTTGTTGGCTTTTATTAAACTTTTAGTACACAATTTAAAAAGATTAACATTAATAGCGACTGTTATATTGTTCATCTATGTGTAAGATGAAGATTTCAAAATTATACCTAATAGTCTTATTCAACAAAATTATTCATTATATTAATAATTTGAAATAGTCAGTAATATTAGAACCTATGTTATAACAATTAAATTTACTCCAGTCTACTAATCCACAAAAATATAATACTAATAATTTACCAGTTACAAGTATTGGTAAATACATATTGTTAAGCAAAATAAGTACCACACTTGTGCAATGCACTAATAATTTAGAATTGAATTCAACCATTTTATCAGGTTATTGATTAAGAAATAAATGACATCACAAAAGGAAAAAATGTTAATGGTTTTGAATATTGGTGTGTTGAAAATTACATCCAATCTCTTGAATAATTATTTCTACACCTACTCAGACTTAAATTAAATTTTTAATTAAATTTAAAGTCTGAAGTGAAATGAAAATTTATAATATTTTTATACACTTTACCTATTACCTTATCTTGCTTTTAGTTAATTGTAGGTATAAGTATCACTATTGTCACTAGACCTTATTATTATTATCCTTTATGAGACATAGGATCACTTTAGTGAGTCCATTATGCAAGTCTCTTTGATGGGACAGTTTGAGCCATGCAATTGGCCAGTACTACTAGACATCATATTAAAACATTAAAATTTTTTTTAACAAAAACAAATACTAATAGCACTTTCTACCAAACTCCATTTGCTTGTATAAATTAGCTACGAAATTACAAGTACACCATAGCTAAAAAACCCCTTTCCATGTAAAGAAATAAAGTGAATTGTTTGTTATTACTTTATTTAATATTTTTATCTGTAAAACTTGCTTATATATATATATATATATATATATATATATATACTTTTCCATTGTTCATACATAGTTTTATCAGTTGCCAATTGAGTTTTGACATTTTCTTCCATGTTAAAGGATCAAAATCACAAAAACAGTCTCAGATGGTATTTTAAACTTTCCTTAATTACAATGGAAGATTTTTTTTTAAAATATCCCTCAAAGAGACAGTTGTCACAAGTAGTTGAATCTGGACTTCTAGGCAACCACTGAATTCTGGATCCTCTGGCAATTCACTGCCACCCTTCAAAACCTTGATTTAAAAAGTCCTTTAGTGACTGATCATGAGCTGAAACTTCATCTTGCATAAAGTGGTTGTTCAGTCAATTGAATCTAAGGAATAGAATAAAGTTCAAGCAAGTTAAGGTATGAAATGCTGTACAGTTCCTTCAAAAATGTTCTAAAATGGTAGATAGTTCTAAATGGCAGATTTTAAAGAGCAAAGAACTCGCATCAAATTTTGCTTCATGCTTAAAAAAACTGGTGCAGAAACCCATCGCTTACTTGTGGAAGCATTTGGTGACAATGCTATGAATAAAAGTAAAACTTTTTTGCGGTACAAACGATTCAAAGATGGACGAACGACAGTCGATGACGATGAGCAGTCCGGAAGACCATCAACAAACGCAACACCGGAAAACATTGCAAAAGTGCGAGAGGCTATTGTTGCAGATGGTAGACATGTTCTATTGTGAAGTATTGAAGCGGTTATGTGAAAGCATTAGGCTCAAACGTTCAGATCTGTGGGGTAACAACAGCTGGTTTTTTGCACCATGACAACCCACCTGCGCACACATCACTAGCCGTTGGGAATTTCTTGGCTTCCAAAATACGGTAGTGATTCCCCACCCACCCTATTCACCTGACCTTGCCCCATGCGACTTTTTTCTCTTTCCAAAAAAAAATTTCAATTGAAAGGCCGTCGTTTTAACACAATTGAGATTCAGGAAGAAACACAGAACGTGCTTCAAACACTTACACCTGCAGACTTCCAGGGATGCATGGAGTCATGGGAAAAATGCTGGGATCACTGTATCAATGCCCAAGGGGATTAACTTGAAGGAGACAGTGGAAATTATAAGTTATGGTAAGCTATTTTATTTTTATGGTAAAATTCCCTGAACTTTTGGGTAGCACCTTGTATAGTAACTGATATGCGATTTCCTCATAAAAGTAGAAGTTTTCCTTACACTAAAAATACTCATTCCACGATATATTACCCAGGTAAATACATGTTAAAGAAGAAAACTGGTTTCTGTGATTAAACATTGAAAAAACATCTTACAAGAGCTTTGCAACAAATTTCCCTTAAAAGCCACATCATATGAGAAAGCTCATTAATTCAAGCAAGCTTAAGGGGTTTAAAACCAAGATCTTTTTTCATTACTTTGTGAAAGGTTGAACAGGAAATATCTACCTACAAAGATTTTTTCTGATTGATTTAAGAGGAGATTGTAAACAGAATTCTTCAACATCAGAGCTATTCAATCGACTGGAAGGATGTCCAGATTGTTTTAAATTGTAAACCGACCTGTTGAAAACGGATTTTTCCAACTTTCATAGTGTTACAACTATTCTAGCATCCTCACCAAAATGCTGAACAATTCTGTTTCTTTATGTTTTTATAGTTTTTTTGTGTTAATATGTTCATGCACCCAAACACTACCAATAAGTCTTTCTTCAGCTTTAATTGCTTGTGTCTGCCATTTTAACTTAATAATGCAAAAATCAAAATTTTCAGTTTGTGAAAATAACATCAACTTCTAACAAACTTGGTACTTTGCAGAACAAATGAAAGTACCTAATTAAACTTTACAATCATGTGATTGCATATAGTGTTACCAATCTGACGTCATATCATGGAAAGGAACTTTGTGACATTCTGTAGAATACTTATATTTTTAAAGTACTTTATGTTTTAAAACAAAACTGTTAGACCTTTTAATTATGGTCTTATAGCTTGTAATATATGGTTATAATTACAAGTAAGTGATTTGAAGGACACTATTATTTTATAATAGTGAAGTTTATAACTAAATTCATTGATAATTTATTAGTCCATTCTATTTTGTGAAATAGGTCTCTGATGTATTCTTTAAGAATTAAAATGAATTTTTTTTAGGATTTTTGTTGTTGAAGAATTCTGAAAAAGGAAAATAACTGCCATTAAAGGAATAATTATTTGGTGCGCATACTCACAAAATAATACACAGGCACAAAAATTTTGATATCTTTCTTTTTCAAGCCTATATAAATATGAACTTTTTTACATATATAAACAGAGTACAGCAAATAGAGAATACAAACATAATAAACACAAAATTTCTTGACCTTTCCATCACAAACATCAACTAATAATCAGACTTTCACACAGAAAACCAAGAATGATTGACATTCATTAAGAATATTTCAAAGCATGCAGCTTCACATAAACCAATCAGCTTTTGAAAGTTTGATTCACAGACTACTCGACACACAAAGTCATCTGAAGACCATAGAGAACTCAACACCATAAATCTCTCACGTACATGAACTGATATAACATTACACTCACTTACACACATCTACATAAAATAAAAAAAGACAAATAAAACAAATAACTTATCACAGATAACTTGTTATTTGTGATTACATCACAAATAACTTATTACTGTGCAGTGCAGGTGAGGAAGCGATTGATAGATTATACAAACTGGTGTGTAATATTTATGATAAGTTAGGTCAGATTTCAAAAAAAGTATTATAGTCATGATACCAAAGAAAGCAGGAGGAGATAAATGTAAAGAATACAGAACAATTAGCTTAACTAGCCGTGCATCAAAAATCCTAACTAGAATTCTGTACAGAAGAGTTGAGAGGAGAGTGGAAAAACTTTTGTTTTAGGAAATTTATAATTCATCAGAAAGTAAACTTATTCTATAAATATTGTCTATTATAATAAACAATCTATACAGAAGAATTGAGAGGAGAGTTGAAAAAGTGTTAGGAGAAGACCGATTTGGTTTCAGGAAAAGTATAGGGACAAGGGAAGCAAGTTTAGGCCACAGATTAATAGCAGAAGGAAGATTAAAGAAAAACAAACCAAGAAGGAAAAAATTGTGTAGGCAGGCCACGTTTGGAATATATAAAGCAAATTGTTAGGGAGGATTGTTATAGGAATTGTTAGGGGGGTGTAGGGGTATACCGAAATGAAACGATTAGCACTAGATAGGGAATCTTGAAGAGCTGCATCAAACTAGTCAAATGACTGAAGACAAAAAAAAAGTATTCAGAGAAAATGGCTCAAAAATTTTTGAAATCTATATACAATATATGATTAAAAATAACAAGCAAAGCAAATCACTAAATACAGTGGTTTAGGAATAGATAAGTTAACTGTTTCAGCTACAGAATGTTCTACATTGCATTTGAATGGTCGAACTGAGGACTGTACAAGACTACACTTCATTTACACTCATACATATCATCCTCTGAAGTATTATCTGAAAGGTAATTACCGGAGGCTAAACAGGAAAAAGAAAGAAAGGAAAGAATGTTCTATATTTATCAAACAGAACTGGTTTCAAAGATACAATTAATCTTGAAAGCCCTCTGTATCAATACATAGATAGTCAACATATCTGATATATTCAAATTCATCAACAATGATAAAAATTTTCACATGGTAAACTTCATAATCTTAAAAAGATCCTTTTAAGGGCCATATTTAAGAATATATTTGATATTATGAAATATACTCATATAGACACAATAATTATGTAATAAATAAACACAATTCAAACCCAACAAATGTTTTGATTACTCTGAATAAATGACTGTCTATTAAAAAAAAAAAAACTACTTCCAGCTGGTTATCTGTAGTAATTTTAACTTATCGGTAGTAATTTAACTTATCTGGGTAAGTTAAGCAGCATAAGTCATTGAACATGATTACAAGGATGAATGAAAAAGTTTTAATACAAATTATGTAAAAAAATTTTTCAGTTTGTTATAAAAGTTTATATTTTAAAATAATTCTAATTGTTGAGCATCATGAACAAAAACAGTAAATATAAATTATTATTTGAAGATGTTATTTAATATGTTTAAACTACTGACTAGAGTTTAGAAAAAAAATATCTACTATAAAATATTTAGATGAGTAATGAACAATATGCTAAATTTCTTCGCCCCTATTTTGTTGAAGCAGTGTATTTAACGTAGTACATTAATTTCTTCCTTTACACAGTGTCCCAAACTTTCTTATGGATGTGATATAGGTAAAGCAATTGAGGAACAAGTCAGAGTTTTTTCATTGAGAATAATGATTTTCACTATATAGTTGGTTCCTGTGATGAACAGAATGTTGATATCACTCGTAGGGTTAAAGATAATTTGCATTTCACTGGGCTTGGCATGCTGATTTGCAATAAACTATGTATTTGGTTCAATGAAGAAAACTACTTCATTATCTACCTTCCTTAATAAGCCAGGCATAAGATGATTATGTCATTTTTATAGCATTACCATTTCAAGGATGGATGTCATTTTTGAGAGTGAATTATAACTCTTGTCAGATCACCTAACCGTTACAGTTATGACAATTAACACAAATATACAAAATAAATTTCAATCTTCACTTAAAAATGTTCACCTTAAAAGTGTTTAAAAATTCGGCTTTATTAAGGGAATGCATGTCTACATAGAACTCTTTTTATAACAATTTAACTTTTGCTTTTCCCACTTGGCTGAGGCACAAATTTTCTGGAATAATAACATCAATTTATTATTTTTTTTCTAATAAAATGAGATGTCATAAATTAAACTATATTTGTATGCGTTCAAAAATTGAGGCAACCTTACGGGAAATGAGTAAGTTACAATAATTGTTGAAAGTGGCCTTCATTATGCGATGGACATAATTGAATACGACATTGCATGCTCTTAAACACATGTAAAGGAATTGCAGCAACACACCATTCAATTTCGCTCGGCAATTTGGGAATGGTGTGAGGACGGGTTTTGTAAATGGCATACTTAACGTATTCCTACAAAAAAAAAGTCAGCAGGGGTAAATCAGGAGATTGCGGGGACCATAATTCCTTTGAAATCGTCTATGAAAACACTGAAAGTCAGAGTTGTTGGCTGTATGAGCCACCTGCTGAAACACGTATACTCTAGCCGGTTTGCCGGAATAGTATTTACACATTGTTACAGCATCTGCATGTAGCGCTTACTGTTCACTATGCTATGAAAGAATATCATTAAGATTCACCTACTTGACATTGCACACCAAATACCCAATTTTTGTCCATGTAGAGGAGACTTGTGCAGCTGTTATGAATTTTCCCTACACCAAATAGTAAATTCTCTGCAGTCATATCCATCAAAGTGGAACCACGATGTCAGACCAAAACCAATCAAGTTGTTCCCAATATGGTATTACAGATGACATGAGCCACTGACAGAAAACTACACATTTTCCTGTGTTTGCAGATAACTCCTGAACAACACAAATTCTGTACGGATGCATCTTTAAGCACTTGTGCGATGCTGTGTGGGCACTATCAATACAAAGACCAGACCGGCTAGATAGATGTCATACTGACTTTCGAGACTAACAGAATATGCAGCTTACACATCAATCAACTTTTCTGGTTTTAGCACTTTCAGTCAACCACTTTTGGTTGTATCTCTGTCTTTTGGCCGCATTCCCTGCCTCTTGGAACTTGTCATAGAGCCACTTGATGGAGGACTTGTTAAATTTTCTGTAAAGGCATTCTGGATCCAGACATAACTGGCACATCTAATGTATTGGGAGACAATGAATATTCTCTGCTGCATTATGTAACCCATTTTCCTCAATTAAACCTACTACAAAAGAAGAAAATTCTTCCATAAGATTGCATCACTTTTTGAACACTATTTTAGTTTCACTCTGGTGTGTGTATTTCGTATTTGTCCGAATATAGGTCAAGATTTTTTTCTACATTTCTCCCATAAAATGGATGGTTGACCTACATGCATAGCCGAATTACATGCTTTTAAGTTATTTCATAGTTGATTTTCATTTCTCTATTTGTGTTGGGAGACTTACTACAGTTTATATTTATATAATAAGTATCTTCAGTTATAATTATCACTTATTATTATTAACAGAAGTACTTAATTAATGAAAAAATTTGGATGGATGAGTCATTGGTCAAAAATTGGCATAAAATGGTCTGGTCTAAAAACTTAGGTCTTAGTTAATTTGGGTCATTTGACCGAAATTGTAAAATCAGAAGTAAAAAACTAAACGTGGATTAAGTTATAATACCTGATAGTATGACTATACTATAAACCAGTGACCTGATAGTCACCGGTTTTAGATAATCTTAAAAAAAATTTATTGTTGGATGCAAAGCAACAGTAATCAGCTAACTCTTAGTGGAAAACCTTTCTGTGAGTGGATTATTAAATCGCAAAACTTGATAACACCAGATAGCATTACACAAGGATTTAGAAAATGTTGCATTACTAATAGCAATACATTAGATGAAACTGAAGATGATATGTGGGAGGAAAAATCAAATAATGAAAATAACATTTTATTTACAGATGGCAGTAGTGATGATGATAGCGTCGTTTTAAATGTAATTGCATTGCAAGTGAATTTTTTTATGTAGTGAATTTCTAATGCATTTTTTTTCATGAAAATATAGAAAAAACAATTAAGATAAAAAATTGCAATTATTCTCATATACAGAGTGAATCGAGAGGATAAGGCAATACTTTGACAACTCATTCTAGAGGCTAAAAATAAGAAAAAAGTTCATATAAACATAGGTCCGAAAACGCTTTGTTAGCAAGTTATACAGAGTGAAAGATTTCACCAGAGTTTCAGTTCCTCTGGGAAAAGTAAGGCTTTCTGAAATTTGGGGAGGTCAATTAAGGGGAAAATTCAATTGTTTCTTATGGTTTTTGAGCTGGGAAATCGAAAAAAAAGGTTCCAGAACTGTATCTCTCTTAGTTTCTAAGATATCCCGTGTAAAACGCCAAAAATAGGGCCACAAAACACATTTTTTTACGTTTGACGTACAATAACGTTAAATTGCCGATAAATGATACATTTTTTAAACATAAATTGTAGAGAATTTAACTATAAGAAGATTGATGTATGTAAATAATGTCAACAAAAAACAAATAAAATTTTAAACACGTCGACTTTTATTAAAAACAAAACAGATTAATTTTTAACAGATTGAAAAAACTTTTTCGTTATGTACAGTAGAAAATAACTGGAGGAAGAAAGAATACTTACTATTTTTTTATGATAATGATAAAATGGTGCTTACAAGTAGTACTTCAAGCGGTTTATAACTTTAAAAAATACCACCGTTGTGTTCAATGCACTTTTCAACGCGTTGTTCTAGATTTTGTGTTGCCACACAAGGCAAGATGCAGGGTGAAATCTTTCACCCTGCATAATTCGCTAATGAAGTGTTTTCGGACCTATGTTTATATGAACTTTTTTCTTATTTTTAGCCTCTAGAATGAGTTGTCAAAGTATTATCCTATCCTCTTGAATCACTCTGTATATTTTCTTTTTAAATATTTCTTACTAAAAGTTATACACATTTTACATTTTTTTTGTTTATGATACTGTCTATACTATTATATAAAGAGGAAGAGGGTTTTATATATATATATATATATAAAGGCTGCATAATCCTGTGTTATTAAAATGCAGTTAACTGTTGAAGAACATGTATTCATGATCGAAACTTATTTAAAGACAAAATCTCATCTTGTGTAGTGGCAAAAGTTCAGGGAAAATTTTGAAAAGGAAGCACCAGTGAAAAGTGTTATTCAAAAGTTAGTTCATTTCATGAAATAGGTTCAGTGTTAAACCAGAGATATGCCTGAAACATATCAGTTTTAACAACCCAGATCATACAGGATAGGATACAGGAAGGCGGCAGTTACAAAATTTCCTCATAAATCTTTGCAGTGACTAAGCGGTAAAAGAATATGTCGCTAAGTTCAGCCCACACTGCAATGAGGAATTTGCTGAATTGTTATTTGTATCGAATGCAAGTTTTCAGTGAGCTAACTAAATGCCGATTATGCTAAATGGGTTCAATACTGTCCATCATTCAAGAACTTTACTAAAGGTAATATTGGCATTTTAGATTAAGTGTTTTAAGATTAGTGTTATCGTGTTTTAGATTAAGTGTTTTAAAATGAAGCAAGGTTTCACATCAGTGGGAATGTTAATAAACTACTGGATTGGGATACTGAAAACCTGAACTTTTTTTTTTAATCTTTCCTACACCCACAAAAAATTGGCATATGGTGTGCGATTTCAAGGTGACAAATAATAGACCCTTGTTTTTGAAAAAAACTGTGGATACTGTCGTTTACCAATACATTACCTGATAGTTCATACCATTACTGTAAGAGGATGAGCGTGACTGCTGGCTTCAATAGACCACCTGCCTTACACCTTGCTCTACTACGGAGATGGTACATAATTTTTTCAGTGGAAGAATCATCTTTAAATAATTGTGGTCACCAATAGTGCTGATCTGACCAGTGTAGACTTCTTTCTGTGGGTTTACTTCAAAGGAATTGTTTACAGAAGGAATCCATACTGAAGACAAACATTAGCTTTACTAATACCATCCACGAAATAGATAGGTACAGCTAACAACAGTAGCCTGGAACATATTGACAAGGCCATGGACATAATTTTTAACACCTTCCATAAATTATTATGTAAGTGTTTGCCAATAAACTATTAATAAAATAAGTGATGGGGTCTCTTTTAAGTTTTACCCTCCGTATACACACATCATTTTATAAAATACAAACTACCAAATACAGTAATTATTTAAGTTAAATTTAACTTATTAATTTTCAATAATTAGTTTTTACAGTATATCCTGCATCTTCAGTTGGTGTTAAATTCTATTTTTATAACATTTAAAATTATTACTTTTAATAATTTGACATGTTTCGTAAATTGTAGCATTTTTCTATTGTCATAGTTTAAATAATATTATAAAAGTACTTGTGCTGTCCAAAACTGGAATAATAAGAGATTATTACATATAACATGTTTTAACATTATAAAAATAGGATAACAAGTGAAGATGCAGGATACTGTGAAAACTAGTTAATATATATATATATATATATATATATATATATATATATATATTAACTAGTTTTACACATATATTCTTTTAATAACCATACTCCTCTGTACCAATACAAATTAATTTATATTAAACTGTTATTATATAACAGAAGTGCATCATCAGCTGCATACATCATATATATATATATATATATATATATATATGTGTGTGTGTGTAGAAATACTGCAATACTTACTGGAAACAATGTGCAAGTATTATCTGATCTGTTTTCTTATATGTTTATTTAGTTTTCATCCCTTTTTACTTCCTTGTACAAAGTAAAGGAAGTATTGTGATCGCAAAAAATTTCGGTTTCCAGATTTCAATGGAAATATCCATTTTGATCATACCTGAATCCATTTTGACTAGTTTCAGTGTGACGTCTGTATGTATCTTACATAACCCAAAAACGATTACCCATAGGATGTTGAAATTTTGGAGTTAGGACTTAGGTTGTGCATCTCCCCTTTTGATTACAATTGACTGAACCAAAAGTATCCAAAAAAAGCCCAAAATCCAAAATAATTTTGATTTTTTCTTAATTGCAATAATAAGCCCTCATTGAGTGCTTTTCAACAATATATCATAAGTGCTAATTTAATTTCATCGGTTCTAGAGTTATAGCCAAATAAAATTTTAATTAATGAAATATTTGGATCTTAGGGGAAGGCACATCGGTTCGAATCAGACTTCATTCCTTTTTTTTAACTTGTTTTTTTTTAATTTAAATATATTGATTTATTAATAAATTATTAACCTGTTACTGTAAAATTTTTTTACAATGAATTCAATAAAAAAAAAATGTGTAAATATAATTTAAAAATGTATAAGGAATTCATGTGCTGTGCACATCAAATTTTTCTGAAAAGTAAGTAGATGTTATCAGTAGTTCATATGAAGATTATAGTAATTAGGCTAGTTATATGTTATAAAAAAATATTTTTACAAAGGACTAACAATTTATTACAATTCACTCAGGATACACAGTAAAATGTTTTATTAAAACAAGAATAATGTTTTCCATTTCATATATAAAATAAATTTAGCATTATATAAAATGATAAAATTAACTATAAAAAAAAATCAAACTGTTTAATATTAAAACAATCTTCAACTGACACAATAAATTAAAGTATGAACATTTATGAATATTCTACCTTTAAATTTATAAAAAGGTAACTGTAGTGTGAGACTGATTAAGTTGCCAAATATCTAATTCTTCATACTCTTCCACACATTTATCTATTAAATCAGTTGATAGTCTTTTTTTACTCAATAATCATGTACTTCAGCTAAACACACAGTATTATAACTTCCGGCCACTTCATTTGCTAATATAAATATTCTATTGACTGCTGATTTACCTCTGTAAAGATAAATAGAATATAATAAAATCTATTGCCCTTAAAAAGAAAATTATGAAGTACCAATAGCCGTTACTAAAAACAAACTGCTTTTGTCCAAAAATATGAACAAAAAATGTTTGAAATTTATGCTGAAAAGCCCTTTTGAAAAAACATTTAATTATTTATATAGTGATTTATCTGTCATTTTTTTTTCTTGTCTTCCCATCTACTAACGGGTCACTAGGTATTTTTATCATGGGGCAATATCTGGATTCCATTTGCAAGAATTACTTAGTGTGTGTACTGTAACGTTAAATGTAATCTGCTACCGGAAATCTATTTCTTTAACTAAGTTATCAGTAATCCATAACTTTAGTTTAATAACTCGTTTGATTTTTCACAGATTTTTTACTCAAGATTTCTTTACAAGTTTATTTATTTTATCAGCAACACTGCAAACACACAATTTATATTATTGTTAAAATTCCCCCTCTCCCAGTTTTGTAATTCAATCAGCGTTTGAAATGTTCTGAAGTTAAATATTTGAAATAAAGTGTTTTGCTCAATTACATAAATAAATTTATTATTTTTATTCAGTTGTTTATCTCTAATGATTTCAAATTGAAGAGAACTGAAAAACAATTCTGACACTATTTTAAAGCTTACTCCTCCTTCCTTCTTTTCTAATTCTCATAGGCTCTACATATAAATATTTGTGTGCGTGTATGTGTGTGTAAATACAACAATTATGTAACTCTAACTGTATATCCACCAAATTTTACCCCTTTAGTATCCCTTCATAGTAATATGATTATTAATAAATAAAAAAATAAGTCAACTGAATTAAAAAAATTTATTTTTGTCTATGAAAGTTTGGAAACTGATTCTATAGAATCAGAACACCATCATTACAATAAAAAACATTTAGAAAAGTACATCTAAAAGTATTAACACAGAAATAATTTTACTTTTGTACTTTCCTAATTACACATTTGACAGTTCAGTGGGACGCTACAGATCTGTAATTTAAATGAATGGTACATAAAAACAAGGTTTGAGAACTGCTAGTATAGAGCATAATATTCACTGCGTTACTTAATTTTTATGATTATAATGAATGTCAAAATACTATTTAACCTTGCAATAAGTATTTATTAATTCATTATTGTAGACTTATTCATCAATTACCGTAGCTATTGATACTGTTTGTTATTCCATACTTATTGAATAGCAGTTCATCATGGTCAGCCATTTTATCAAGATTCATCAGTACAATAAATACCTTGATCAGCTAATACTAACGGCACCACCTTCCAATACCATTTCACCAATTAAAGGATCCTGTTGGTAAGAATAAAATTTTATTTACAAAATTCTGATTATTAATTAATATTCCTTACTGAAAGAAACACATTAATCATTATTTTTATAATTATTTACAACTTTGATATAACTATACAGCTGATGAAAAATATTTTTTTCACTGTTTATTTACCTAATACTCCATGCCAAACAAGAATATAATACAGAGTGATTTTTTAGTCCTGTTACCCAATTTTAAATGTAATTTAAGAAAGGGAAATTTACGTGGAATAAAAAAATGTATTTGATACTTATAAAAGAGTTTTAATAAAAAGCTATTACTTACATAATTGTTAAAGAATATGCTCAAAATGCCCACCCCTTGCGGTTATACACGCACGGACATTTTTCAGCATATTAACAGAAACCTTTTTGAGAGTCGCATTGGAAATATTCGTGATTAAGTCTGTAATATTGACTTGAGTTCATCAATAGTGTGAGGATTGTTTTTGAAGGCCTCAGACTTAATATAGCACCAAAAAAAATAGTCAGGAGGTGTAAGGTCTGGGGACCTTGGAGGGCATAAGCCCATGCTTATTATTCTATCATCAAAGAACGCTTGCAGAAAATCCATGGTTTCTCGAGACGTGTGTGACATGTAGCGCCGTCTTGCTAAAACCAGCAATAACGTTCTTAAGGTTCCAGGAAGGGCACAAATTGACACACAATATGGGCACAAATTGGCGCACAATATTCCTGTATACTTCACCGTTTACTGTCTGTTTGAAGAATAGGGGTCAGACTATACGATCAGATTTTTTCACACACCAATTTTTTCAGGATGTACAGATTTGTCTTGTAAAGTGTTAGGATTTTCAACCGCCCAAATTTGACAGTTTTGACTGTTCACATAACCGTAGAGATGGATCCGAGCTTCATCACTAAAGAACGCCGTGTTTAAAAATTTGATTTGGTTATTGTTTATGAGAGACCTAAATCAACGGCAATATTGTAATCGCTTGTTTAAATCTGGAGGCTGAAGCTCTTGGACTAATCGTACGCAATACGGATATGATTTCAATTTTTTAGTGGCTTTCTGAACACTCGAATATGACAAACCAACTTGCATGGAAAATTTTTGTAAACTTTTCCTTGGAGAATTGAGCAATCTTGTTTTCACATTCTCTAAAACGCCATCTGTCAAGCGAGTCGATCGACCCCTATGTTTTCTGTTGCAAACACTATTTGTCCCTCGAAATCGGTTTGCTAGCCTAGAAATTGACATTTTTTTCTGGCGGAGGAACACTAACTAATTTAATTTTAAATGATTCTTTTACACTCGCGTATGATTTCATGGCAAAATTCTGTTCAAGAATGAAAACTCATTGTTCTATGGTAAAAGAGATTCTGTTTGTAACACGACTGGAAATGGCACAAAAATTTACACAGCTGAAGGAGAATCAACTCACACTGTCGTATATATACCGGTTGAGTAGCGCTACCAACTTCGTGTCACAAAATGAAATTTCCCTTTCTTAGAAAAAAATTACCAGATATTAACAATTGGGTAACAGGACTAAAAAATCACCTGTATAATGTAATGTTTTAATAAAAATATTTTTTTCTGTAATTTCACTTTTAAGAGTTGTATCCCTAGCTAATTATCTACAAAATAACTAAAATAATTATTAGTTTCTGTCACCATCTTTTTAATAAATTTATATAAAATATTATTAAAAAATAATAATTATATGCTTACTACAAAAATATTTTATTTTGTTAGATAAGCTATGTAAAATTATTCTGCCACTTATACATTTAGTCTGAATTTCAAAATAATTGGGTAGGGCATATTTAGTCAACAGTATATCTCTTCACCATCACATTCATAGATCTGTCCCAATTTCTTCTACTGGCACATCATAAACATGTTCATTGTCATCCAATTTTTAATGCGTTAATTGTTTTCGGGATCCATTTCATCACTATATTGATCTGTGTTACTTGATACTTGTACTGCATATGATATAATAATTTCATTTTAATGTTTTTAAAACACTGTTAATACATTCATTTTTTCATGACATAACCAATGTAACAGGCTAATATTTTCATATCTGTAGTAAGAACAGTAAGTTAAATAAAGAGTAGTACAAAATAGTAAAGAATAAAAAATATAATAAGAATAGTAAATTTTTTTAGAATTATTTCAGAACTATCCTTCCACAATGCATTTGGAAAGTTGCTGTACATTGGAATTATGGAACTGCAATGACAAAACTTTCTTTATTTCATTATTTTATAGATACAGATATTACAATAAGTGGACTAGTTTATAAAAGGTATTGAAAACGATATCCTCCAACATCAATACAACACCGCACATGATTTCAATTTGTTTTCAAACAGTTTAACCAGTTGATGTACTGGAATGTATCATACATATGCCATTATTGCGGGTTTTTATTTTTTCAATCGCGCACGGTCTGTTGTGATACACTGCTTGTTTCGCTGATTCCCAAAGAAAGTAATCTGATGGTCAGATCAGGTGATTGTGCAAGCCACAAAACCTTTAAAATAATTTATTCATCAAAGACACTTCATAAAAACAGTCACTGACCTTTTAGCTGTGTGCACTATAGCACTACCTTGTTGGAATCAACTGTGATTGATTTCCACTTCTGTTAACTGACTAATGAACTTTGTTAAAGCAGCACAATAACAATCACTATTAACTTATTTTCAAAAAAAAAAAAAAAAATAGAACTACAATGCATGTTATACTCAAACCAACCCAGACTCCAATTTTTGCTTCGTGTGTAATTCATGAGGGTTAGTTTTCGATCGCAGTCATGTATTTTGTGAATTAATATACTCTCACAGATGAAATTACACTTCATCTGTAAAAAAACCTAATGTCAAGGAAACCTACACAATTCTGGTCAATAAAAATGTTTAAACCGTTGTAATTTAGTTTGGCACGATCTGTATGTTTCAGCTCTTTTATACTATTACCTTTGTAGGAGAAAAATTTCAGTTCTTTTCTTATAGGTTTTTGTGTGGTAGCAAATGTGATATCTTGCTGCTGTGTCAACTTACGAATTGACTTTGATGGACTTTTGACCATAACATCAAGCAGCTTCTGCTCATTTAGTTTAGGTTGTCTTCCACTTTGATCATTGTCTTCAACAGAGCCTGTTGCCCAAAATTCTTTGATAAGAGTTTGAACTGCATTGTAATGAGGAACAGGAGTATTTGGAAACTTTTCAGAGTTTGTGCTTTACTAAATCAGTATAATTCTCACCTTCACGAAAGACATGTTAAATGAGAAAAATGCATTCCTCTACTGAAAGAATCATTATGTTTTTCACAACTACTGATTCCAGTAAACGAAACTGAGTACATTCAATCACAACTCAATAAATGATGTGTTGGTTTATTAGTTAGCAATGCCTAACTGTGAGAAATTATGGAGATTCTATTGTATATAAAAAAATCGGTACTTACGTATTAACGCCACCGCAGTTACAGCTTTATTTAAAAACAAAGTAGTCAATCGGATTTCAGTGGAAAATGAACAGTCTCTTTATTAATTTTAATAAATGGTTATTTATATTTATTTATTTTTATAAATATAATTTAACCAAACTTAACCTACGCTCGCTAACCTTGACTAATTAACACTGTAATTTTTTGAGTATTTATTTTATAAATTCAGTAATTATTGCAATTATTTATTATTTAAATAATCAAAACACTCCTGTTAATTAGTCAAGGTTAGCGAGCGAAGCGAGCGTAGGTTAAGTTTGGTTATATATTTATCAAATAAATAAATATAAATAACCATTTATTAAAATTAATTAAGCCGTAGCTGCGGTGGCGTTAATACGTAAGTACCGAAAAATCTTTTATGCTCTTTGGAATATTAAGGTGAAGCTGTAACTCAGATAGCATTGTATCAGAAACAAACCCTAACATAAGGAAGAAATAAATGATTTATTGACATTGTTCTTGTGATGGGATTCCCATTATGAAAGAATAATTTAACATTATTTTATTTTTTAACCTTCACAATAATAATACATAAACCAAACCAAACTTCAAAGTTTTTTTTAGATAAAATAGTATTCCAGCCATCTTAATATTTTTTAGCCTTCTAAAATTGGGTGATATTTTTACAATTTTACATTTTCATAACTGAGAAGGCACAATTGATTACCATCATTATTAACTTTCTTATATCAAAATGGAAACGGCATAAAAATGAAGAAAGCAAGCCTAAAAAATCAATAGCTGCAAAGTTAACCTGTTAATTCAATCAGAATGATGATTACATGTGTAATTTTAGGATTTTAGTTGATTCAATTCTACTTTCCATGAGAAATAAGGTACTGACAAATTCATATGCAATCTTACGTATTTAGAAAGATTATTTTTGCTTATGATGGGTTAAAATTTTTTTGGTATGCAGAAATTTGCTTCTGAAGGAAAAAATGAAAGCCTCTGAAAATGAAATAACAAAAAAATATTTTGAAAGAAAATTCACATTACATTCAAATTTTAACATTTTTTAATTAACTTTTACATACAAAATGTTTAATTGATAAACATCTTACTCCATTTTTTCCATTTGGGTCTTGTACTTGCGAGTATTCTTAACACACTGCCAATCCAATTTGTAACAGCTATTTGACTCACAGAATTCATACCGTAACCAATGCTGTAAACCAAATTTTTTGTTTGTTTGATGAATTAATGCACCACAGAGGTTTACAGAGAAGTTCATAAATGGAAAGGGAAATGGAATTTTTTAGTGCATGTAAAGTGCTGTCTGACTGCGATTCTAACTTGAGACCTCAGATGAAAGACTGAGACGACACTACCACTCCACCATGGAGATCAGCAGTTTCTTGTTTTTCTATCTGCTTCTAAACTTCTAGTAATAGCTACATGTGCTGACTACTATAGTGGAAAAAACTCATTTTTTAAAGCTTAATAAAAATATAGGTAAAAATAATGTATCTAAAAAATAGTTCAATAATTTTTTATTCGTTATTTTCTCCATTAAATTAAAAAATTTAAATGGTATTTTAAAAATAGGATCAATGAAAAAGGTTTTCTTATTGACCTCGCCCAATCTGAGCATTTTTTTAACTAATACTTTTCCAGTTATCAATAATTAAAACTAATCATTATTTAATCTCATGAAATTAAATTTTGAAAAATTCCTCAAGACAGACTTTTTTTTAATTTTATTTTGTTTCCTTTTATTCTGCTTCTGACTCCCAGTCATCATGACCCTCAAAGTAGGTAACGCTACCTGAATATGCTAAACAATTTTGCTAACCATAGATACCGCAGATAAAGAAACATTAACATTCCAACTTGCAGCATCATCATGAACATTAACATTCCAACTTGCAGCATCATCATGAAAGGTTAAAAACATGTTTTAACCTGCCTCGTTCAAATTTTTTTGACCTTAAATTGAGCATAACCCAGGAACAAATCAATCTTCATAAAATTTTCACATGCACAACTTCAGATACATTACCGCAATTTCAGTAAAATCTATAAAGTAGTTTTGAAGATTTTCGAATCACAAAATTTTATATGCAGGCCTATAATAAAATAAATATATATAAGAAAACCACAATTTTAGTGAATAGTATTTTCAGTTTCCTCATACCTTGAAATTTAAAGAAAATTCATTTTCACCCTCCATTTTCACCATGCAATCGAAAATAATCCCATACTTTTCTTTGAAAAGTCAGTAAAAAAATAAGTCAACTAAAGATTAATTAGGTAATGAATAAAAAAGTAGAACACACCTCTTATTTTCATATCGTTTGGGTTACAATCAACATCTCCAACAAACAACAACAATAATGATTTTTTAATATCCTCATGTCCATATATTTCACGTCCTAGACTAGCTGCCAATTTAGAATAGAAATCATCACCTAAAGGTTGATGATGTATTTCACTTTCAGTAAGTTCACCTTTCCTATTTGTATCGTCTTCAATTTTGCTAAGGCATTGATTTTTCTGTAAAAGGAAACTGACATTGAAATAAAATTGAACGTATATGCATGCAAAAATTTATTAAAGATCTATGACATAATAGCAATAAACATCATATACAATATTTTAAGGCGCTGATCAAAATTTATCAAAAACCTGAAAACTGATATAAAAGTCAAAATTTTGTAACAAAAAAAAAAAAAAAATCAGCAATGGCATTGTCAAACTTTCCAGACAAATATTTTTCTTTAATCTACAAACATTTCAACCTTAACACATTTTTGATAAAGATTTTGCATTTCAGCAAACGTAAAATTATCAAAACTATTTTAATCTTGCCTTCATTGGTTATAAGCTACATTATATGGAGGATACTAGTCCATGATATTAAAAAATTAAAATAATAATAAAGAAATTAATGCTAATAATATTTAATATCAGAAATACAATAGTTTCTGCCGATCACAAAACTATTCCAAAATTCAATTTGTTTTACAATGAATTATCATAAAAGCACAGTTACAAAGTTTTACTAAAGTTAATTTGTAGCAAGGAAGCACAGCATAAACTGAAGTTTCGTATCTGCTAAAAGATCCAAGAACATAATATAACTATGTTATACTATGTACATAACACAGTACACAAACGCAGTATTATAAACTGTATTTCCTGAATCGTCTGACTTCAACAACAAAAATTGTGTTGTTTAAATATTAGTATAAATTCAGATTAAAAAAGAGATTAGGATTACTAGGCCTAAAAATAAAAAAGTACATGTGTTTGTTTAATCCATTCCAAATATTTACCCTTTGAGACCCAAATTCCGGAATTTAATGACAACAGTATATTATTTACAATACTAACAGTATATATATATTTTTTTAACACCTTGCAAGTGTTTTTTTAAACAAAAAATAATAAACCTGATGAAATAAAATATTTAGATAAAAGCAATTATTTTTGAATTTGCGAGTTATTTTTGGTTAAAATTTTATAAGACAGAACTTTTATTTTGTAAAAAGCTCAAATCTTTTATGACTAAAACTAACAATAAGTTTACAGATTAGATAAATCTGAGACATAACCCTTGACCCCTCCTTCTCCACCCTTTTTAGATCACTGCAACAAATTTTAGTATCATCAAATGCCCCATTACCATGATAGATTTGAAAATTTTTTGTCCAGCCAATCCTAAGTTACAAATTCAAATAGATGCCAATACATTACACACTAGTATACAACACATACACACTAGTACACTAGTATACACACATATATGAATGAATAGAAATGATCCACCCATTTTAAAGTGTATGCTATAAATAACAGCTGGAAATAAAAGAAATTTAATACACATCAGATCCAAAATTAAAATATAATAATTTTTTTTTGGATAAATTCAATTATCAATCATTTCTGACCAGACTGATATCTATTAATGCATTTAAAATGAGGCAAGTTTTAAAATAATTTCAACATTGTTCTTACTGAGCATATAACAATTTTCCATTTATAAATTACAGTTAGGTCTTACATCACGACTGTTAGTAATTTTACAAAATTATTTGCTTTAAAAGATGGATTAATTAAAAATATTTTGTAACATTTATAATACAATAAAACAAAAAAGCTATTTATTATCTCAAATAAACATATGAAAAGTGACATCAATTTACAAAGCCTGATCCATCTTAGATTAATTCAGAGAACCTTGAAGCTACACTTGCAACACACTCCATTTGTGATGGCATTTGTTAGTATGTCTAGGTTTAATGATTATCATGTGCTGGCCTCTGTGGCGCAAGTGTTCGCCAAGTTCTTGTGGCGCAAGTTCGAATCCCGGTCAGGCATGGCATTTTCACACGCTAAAAAAATTGTCATTCATCTCATCCTCTGAAGCAATACCTAACACTAGTCCCAGAAGTTAAAAAAAAGAAAAAAAAAATTATTATCATGCACATTTAAGAATGTTATAGTACAGTCAATTTGTATTTTTATTTGAAAATCCTTACCTACAGATTGATGTTTTATCCATATGTTAGAGGTGATGAGGGAAGCTTAACTCCAGATTTTTAACATCCCCCTCCCATAGATTTATGAAAAACTCAAAAGTTTTTTAAATCCATTTTTCTCTGAATCTATGCATTTTAGAGAAACGTTTTTCAAACAAAAAATGTAGACATTCTCCTCTACAATTAATGTCTTTGAAATTATGCTGTATAATTTGAAATTGAAATTGCTTGACGGAAAAAATTGTTTTTCGTCTGTATTGCATTTGGAAAAGTTGTTAATCTCAAAAAAACAGACAACTTTTATATAAAAAAAACAATTTTCTTGTACGACTTACCGTTTTGCAGCTTTTTTTTTCTTTTTCCTGTTTAGTCTCCAGTAACTACCGTTCAGATAATACTTCAGAGGATGAATGAGGATGATATGTATGAGTTTAAATGAAGTGTAGTCTTGTACATTCTCAGTTCGACCATTCCTGAGATGTGCGGTTAATTGAAACCCAACCACCAAAGAACACCGGTATCCACGATCTAGTATTCAAATCCGTGTAAAAATAACTGGCTTTACTAGTACTTTAACGCTGGAACTCTCGACTTCCAAATCAGCTGTTGGAAGTAATTGGGGGAACAATGTACTACATTTATAATACACAGAGAAAGGTACGCAAAGCATAACATGCAGAAGACAAGAAGGTATTATCTTGATGCAATTTTTAACTTTTCATCTTTATTGTTGTAAATTGTTTTTATATTTACAGGCATCTATGTTTTATATGAGATTATTTAAAGATAATAGTTGTTTAATCATCAGAAGTAATTTGATGCTTAAACAAGTAATTAAAATATACCTTAATAGCAAAAAAATCACTACCAGATTTCATTCACAACTGAAAAAAAATTTTTAAAGAATGACAAAGTACAAAGAAAAACTACTGTTAAAAAGTTTTGCTTATTACATTATTATACAACAGCAGAGATCATAAAAGGAATGTTTAAGTTTTAAGGTTACATTTTTAATTTTCCACTAAGTGGAAAAAAGCAAGTTTGTACAATATTAAAAATAGCAGCTATTTTCCGCATTATTGTGTTGTAAATTACAATTTATTTTAAGAGAATAAGTTACAGCAAATGAAGTATAAGAAATACCTGGTTTTGACTGTTATATTAATTGTGTGCAATTTCAGTGTTCTAAAACCTCATTCAGAAATAATAAGAGAAAAATCTATATTAAGGATACTGAACTGAGTTTTATCTGCCATCTAAGTGTAAAAAAAAGTGTATTTAAAAAAATTTCTTTTCCTTGGCGTTCAATGAAGTGTCATGTTATCAGCGCCCGGATATGATATTTATATAGTATGTAAATAAATATTAAAAATTAAAACAAAACCACAATGAAATATTACATTAATAATCTAAAAACATTAAAATTACCACCCGACTATGAAAAAATTACCAATTTACCATTACGCCAAACGGTATAAATAGCTGAAAGCTACTCCTGACTACTCGAATATTTGAATATTAGCATACAGCCCTGAGAAATTGTAAAAGATTAGAAAACATTGTTTCATTGTTTTTAACATATTTCACATGTCAGCCTCTAGTTTAAACTTGCAATACAATGCCACATAGCAGATACAATCCACAAGGGTGTGGGGCACAATTAGTTAGCAGTTGCAATGAGGACAAATGGTTGTGTCTGTTTGTGTCATCAGATATCCATGAGCGAGTCTAGAATGTCCTATTCACAAATGGCAAATAATAACCTCCTCTCGACGATTATTTTTGCATGAGGAGCTCCATGGTAACACAGTGTTTTTAAATAGACAAATTTTATTGTTGATGGTAACATTCCATTTACTTTACCACTCATCATGAACCACTCTCTACAGAAAACAGATAAGATTGTTCGAGATAAAGCAATTGGTGAAAGAAGGTTTGAAACAAATCTCTTTTGCTGCACTATCAGCATGCTCATTGCCTGAAATTCCAATACAGCCGGGGATCCAGCAAAGGCTCACAGTTGTATTACATTTGAGAAATAACACTCTGATTCTCGCATACATTACGGCATCTAGAGTACGTGTTACTAATTGCTTGTAAGGCGCTCGTGGAATCTGAACAGACAAGTACATGTTAAAATCTTGGAAATTTTATTTAAGGCCTTATAAATAGCATACAATGAAAATTATGTAATGAAAATATTGTTGATGTTGAGAAAGCCAAACATGTATGTTCTGTTGCCAACCACAATCAACAGAATTAGCATTTCTGAGCCGTCCGTATAAACTATAGGCATCAGGATTCATGCTATTTATATTATTATAAACTTCTTTTCATAATATAACCAGATTTATGTTCTTATGATACTGACAAAAACACAAAGCAGTAATTAAACGGAGAAGGTTCCCAAAGGAAATAATAACATGGACCAACAGTAAGAACAGGAGGTAATTTTATACTAAGAGCTAAGAAAAGGCACTGAGCTCTGATGCCCAATGGAGCAGTAGATTTAGGCTGTTCCTAGTATTGATTCAGATATGGATTATAGAACACCGCATCAAAAGTAGGATGATTTCATTGCACATATGACTTCATTTCACTGCATACGATGTATGTAAATGCAGATCATTTGGTTTCATCTATACCAAAGGGATGGCCTCACCACTTTCCACCAGTAGAATTACCACAAGGCTTGAACGAAATGCACCTGTAGACAGATGGATGAATGAATGATGGACTGCATCTAGCATTCTAAGAGCGGAGGACCGAGTGGACAAATAAGTCACGCATTTTTTTAACAAAATTCAAAAAAAGAGTTACTTTTTTGGGTTTAGTAAAGACACAAATTTTTTAATGATGTATTAAATAACACTATTAAAGTAAATATAGTATCAAACGTCAGTGTATTAAACAGTATCATAAACAGTTTCAACAATGGGATGGAACAAGTATTGTGAAGTAAAGAATTTCAATTAAAACTAGTAATCTCAATATCAGGTAGTTAAAAGTACAACTATTTTACAGCAAGCAAGAACAGATCTAGATTGCATATTTTTATGTGAGGCTACTCAATTAATTTTTTTTTTTAACAAGATAGTTGAGATTCATAAAAAAATTCAACTATTCTTTCCTTTAAAACCCTTTTTCTATTCTATTAATTTAAGAAATTAAGTATATAGCACAATATTATTAAAATACAAGATTCAGCATAAAAATAAATTTGTCATATGGACAGCCTAACATTTTTATTCTTACGTAACCACAATACTGAAACTGAACACCTGAAACAATTTTTTAAATAGCTAAATGTAGATAAAACAAAACCACTAATGCAAAATAGATTTATGGAACATTGGAATTTTGATCACTTGGTTAACTGATTATGTTTCAACATTTTATCCAGGAGGTTTGAATTCAAACAGTCACACATTAAACATTTCTAAAGCTTGCAGCATATGTAGTAAATTATCCTGTAACAAATTTCACTATAAAAAAAAGATCAAATTTTCCCTTGCACACCTACAAATTTTTTTAATACATTACAATTTACTACTGTAATGCAGATAAGTACAACTTTTAATGCAGTATAAAAGACAATTTTTCTACCGAGTATTAAGATAAGTCTTCAAAGAAAATATTTCTCTTTTGTGATGTGTTCTATATTGTCAACATTTTCTTTGGAAAATACTTATTGAAAAAAAAACAAACTTCAAAATAAATGGATTAAAGAAAAAATAAATGTATACTTACATGCACTTCTAAGTATCTGAAAGAAGACCCTGAGTAATTTGTCAAAAATCGAGCAGCAGATTATTTCCTGTAATAGCAGCATGATCACCAGGTAAATCTTGACGTGTATTTTCCCCTCTGTATAGAACTGTCAATGTATGTGGTATATTACAATGGGCACATGATCGCTCTACAAAAAAGTAAAACGATTATTTAATTTATATATTTAAATCATAGGTTTTCAACAGCAAAGAAAAGACTGTAGAACATGTGCAGGTTCTGTTTTTCATAACCATATGAAAAACAGAATATTTTATGTACCTTCTACTTACAGATAAAGGAAAAAGTACCAGATTTTTCTCTAAATTGCACCTTAGAAA
The DNA here is from genome assembly GCF_047948215.1 of Lycorma delicatula. NCBI lineage: Eukaryota > Metazoa > Arthropoda > Insecta > Hemiptera > Fulgoridae > Lycorma > Lycorma delicatula. Next base: position 1,220,691 of record NC_134466.1, read on the forward strand.
AAATCCATAATTTAATTTGTGGTATAGTATTAAAAATTGAATATAAAGGTAGTTTTTATATTTTTTTAAAGTATTAACTTCTTTAGAAAATAATCTAGCCAGAACCTGGACCCTTGCAGTTCAGGTCAACCCTGGCGAATCCTGAAGATAACTCAGGGGCACCTCAGAGCCAAGGGGCCTGCCCCAACGCCGCAGAGCTCACTTCGCTTACCATTCCCAATTGACATCCACAGAGCTTGCTTTGGTCGCAATTCCCATCTACCAAACGGGCTCCATCCCCTGATCCCCATGCTGTATTTTATCCTCATGTGAGAATAATGCAGATAAATAATATAGTATTCAGAAAAAGAAACTAGATTACAAAGGATATAATAACAGCAACTATGACTTCCTTTTACCTGTTTAGCCTCTGCTAACTACCGTTCAGATAATACTTCAGAGGATAAATGAGGATGATATGTATGAGTGTAAATGAAGTATAGTCTTATACATTCTCAGTTCAACCATTCCTGTGATGTGGGGTTAATTGAAACCAAACCACCAAAGAACACCGGTATCCACGATCTAGTATCCAGATCTGTGTAAAAATAACTGGCTTTACTAGTACTTGAATGCTGGAACTCTCGACTTCCAAATCAGCTGATTTGGGAAGACGTGTTCACCAAAAGACCAACCTGGTGGGTCAACAGCAACTATGACAAATTAACTTAAGTACACACACCTTTGATGATGAAAAATTCACAACTTATTTCTTTGCCATGGTGGCAGAAATATAATAATAAAGTAAAAGAATTAAACTACTTTTTCCTTAATGAATATCTTTAATTCACAACTTCACCCTCCTCATTAAGGTCAAAGAAATGAAATTTTAAGGGCCTTGATTGATGGCTTAAAACCTTCTCTGGGTTAACACAAATGTATCCTGCAAATTTGAAAAAATCAGTTAGTTTGTTATCGTGTGATGCGATAACAAACTTTATATATGTACATATATATATATATTTCCGAATAACCGTGGTCTGTTACATCAAGAATGTACCTAAGGGAAGCAAAAATTAGCCTTCAATCTACTAACAAATACCCCGTTTGAATTTTGAGAATCGGGCGATTGTTTGCAGAGATATTATAAGAGCACCCCATTGTACCTCCTAAAACAGTGCCCCAGTGGCAACCTGTCTGATACCATTTGATAGTGATTATTGGTCTACCTCCCACAAAGTGTTTGCATATCACACCATTCTAGCCTCACATACAGTCCTGACGGGAAACCCATTCATTATATTTTTTAATTTATTTAATATAAATTTAATTCTATTATTTTTGTAATATTATTCATTTGATCGATTGGGATCATTCAGTTCATACCCTCCTCACACAGCGATAGAGACTTACAGTTCATTAAATTTGTGCTTCAACTGGCAAATGTCCACTATTATATATATATATATTTTAGAAATTTTTTGATTTAAAATGTATCTATAAACCTTCTCAGTTGTGCCAAGAAACATGGGTAGAGATTTGGTTGCGATTGATAGAGTATTTTTTTGTTTATCCCGAACAAACAAAAACCGTCTTCTCTTTACATAATAGTATAGATAAAGGGGTTTTGAAACTTTCTGATAAAATTGCAAGTTAAAAATACTTGAAAATTACATCAGCAAGAAAAAAATAAAAAAATTAATGAATGAATTTTTAAAAAAACGTTACTGCGCTATTGATATGATAACGTTTTTTAAGATGTAACAAGTTCAGAATATGGACAAAAGAATCTCAATCCCATATTGGCTGTTTGATATCTAGGAGCTAAGATATCATTTATATTACATCAATTCTCAACAGCTTATATTATTTTTAATGAACATTTATGTCTCTTATTAAAGCTAACAACTTTAAAACTACAGTGGCTAAATACATTTTTTTTAAAGTAAAAAACTAACATTCGTTATACTAGAAATTCTGACCCAACAACCCCCTATAGAACACAACATTTTCAAAATTATTTTATTTACAACAATTAAGTCATAATTTCTACATTACTTGAATACAATATGGATATAATTTTAATTATTTTTTGGCTTTGCCACACAATTCTGTATCATGTTCCAATCTGTTGGGCCTGCCAAACAATTTTCATTCATTTTCGCTGCCAGTTTCTCTAAAGCAAGCGACTTTGTGTGAAATTCTCGACCTATTGAGTATGTTTGATCATGGAAAAGCAATAGCAAAGTCTTTCAGGCACTTAAAAAATGACTGCAATTTAAAATAACTCCCAAGAATAAATGCATACTGAGACTGTGTAGAACATATCTTTTTATAGTACACCAGCCACTAACAGTCAAAATAGGAAAAGATTACTTGATTGCTATGTGAATGTTTTATTGGTACAATGCCAAGCATTATCAACCCATTCTTTAGTGCCAACCTGAAAGCATATTTTCTAATTCAGTGGATGAATGAATTCAGAGTTGGGTAGCCACCCTGTACCTCAGTGAAATTTTCAGTATATTGATTTGTGCACTAAATTTAAAAAGCCATGGTAAAATACATTTAATAATGAATGCTCTTTAGTCAATAACAGCACACTACCAGATTATAATAAACTGTTTATTTAAACAGTGTTGTATTTATAAGATTATCTCTCGGAACTGCTGGTAGTTGGTACTAAAGAAGTAGAAAAGATCTTGTCTAACAATTTTTCCCACACACTGATTTCGTTCAATTAAGTTCAATATTCATCACGGATAAAAAATCTACTGAACAAATGTATAAAATAATGTGTATATTTTAAAATTACTGTCCTGTAGTTACAAAACTTCATACATTTGTTAAATTTCTCACAGAATATTATTAAAATCCTTGTCTTTATATATATATAAACTTCCATGATTTTACTTCCTTGTACAAAGTAAAGAACTGTAATCGTGAAAAATTTTTGTTTCCAGATTTCAACGTAAATATGCACTTTGATTAGTTTTGGCATGACATATTAGTTTCGACTGTACGTATGTGAATGTATGTACGCATAACTCAAAAACGATTAGTCATAGGATGTTGAAATTTTGGATGTAAAATCTAGTTGTGCACCTCCCCTTTTGACTGCAATCAACTTGACCAAAAATGTCCAAAAAAAGCCTAAATTCCAAAACATTTGGATTTTGAACTTTTTCTTAACTGCAGTAATAAGCCCTGATAGAGAGCTTTTCATTATATATATCATAAATTATATTTATTTTCATTGATTCCAGAATTACAGCCAAATAAAATTTTAATTAATGAAATATTTGGAAGCACATCGGTTCGAATCTGACTTCATAAATATTTTTTTAACTTTATTTTTAATTTTTTTAATTTAACGATTTTGATTTATTAATTAAAAGTTATTAAACAATTGATTTAATCAAAATTTATTAACCTCTGAATGTAAAAACATGTTTACAATAAATAATAATTCAATAATAACAATACAAAAAAAAAATTTAAATATCAGAAGTTATTAGTAAATAAAATTTTAAATACTTTTTATTTTAATTCAAAAAGTTTTACAACGATTAATAATTATTAATAAATCAATTAAATTAAAAAAAAAAAAACATTTTTTTAATTTATATGAAGTCAGATTCAAACCGATGTGTGCATGGTTAACAGATCCGACATGATCTCACTTACACCACATAACTACTTGACTGATGTGAAACAAAATTAATATATAAACTAATATTAAATGCTGATATGGACACCACAAAAAAGTAATGCAATGTGGTGTCCACCACAATGCAATTGTGTAACTGTCCACTTTATTAAAGGATTGGAAGATCAGACCTCACTTTCAAATTAAATAAGTTTAAATGAAGTGTAGCAAAAAATGTGTATATGTAATTTAATAGCCATACAAGGAAGTCATGTGGTGTCCACACCAGATATTTTTTTCAACATAAACCATTGAAAAAATAATTTGGTGCAAATCAGAATAAAGGTACTTGCGTATTAACGCCACCACAGCTACAGCTTTATTTAAAAACAAAGCAGTCAATCGGATTTTGGTGGAAAATGAACAGTCTCTATTAATTTTAATAAATGGTTATTTATATTTATTTACTTAATAAATATAATTTAACCAAACTTAACCTACGCTCGCTAACCTTGACTAATTAACACCATAATTTTTTGAGTATTTATTTAATAAATTCAGTAATTATTGCAATTATTTATTATTTAAATAATCAAAACAGTCCTGTTAATTAGTCAAGGTTAGCGAGCGAAGCGAGCGTAGGTTAAGTTTGGTTAAATTATATTTATAAAATAAATAAATATAAATAACCATTTATTAAAATAAATAAAGAGACTGTTTTGAATCTATGTTAAACTCTATATCGGCCCATTTTCCACTGAAATCCAATTGGCTACTTTGTTTTTAAATAAAGCTGTAGCTGTAGCTGCGGTGGCGTTAATACATAAGTACCGAAATAAGTTTAAAAGAAGTGTAGCAAAAAATGTGTATATGTAATTTAATAGGCATGCATACAAGGAAGTCATGTGGTGTCCGCACCAGATTTTTTTTCAACATAATCCATTGAAAAAATAATTTGGTGCAGATCGGAATAAATTCCCAAAGGACAAAATTTATTCACATCTGTTCAAATTTAATTTATCTTTTATATCATATAACTGTAATAACAGATAATCAATATCTCATAACTTAATTAAATTAAAATACTTACATGCTAATCAAACTTAAGTATAACAATTAGCAAATGAAGAAATATATTTAACGGAAAAGTGAAACTTGTTATTCTATCTTCTTGAAACTTAATAAATTTTTTGATCCAAGAGATTGAAGACATAACTGTCTACCAGCCTTATTAACAGATTAATAAACCACCATATTAATCTTCACTTGGACATATAACAACCAGCATAACAGCATAAATGATAAAAGAATTAACTTGGAAACACACACACACACACACACACACACACACATATATATATATATATATATATTTATTATAAAAATTAACATAAAATGTATTACATATATGCATTATGTTGATTTAAAACATTTATACATTTAAAAACATATATAATTAATATATTAATTGATACTTCATTAAAGAAACAAAATTTGTATCAGACACATCCTAACCTTGTCCTTTAAAACTAACAGTAAGAAAATCAACCAAAAAAAAAGAAAATTATTTCTCTTCTTTCTAAGTTATTCTATTTACAACTAGACGAGTAATTCAATAAAAGATTTTTAAATGTACTAAAAACTTTTAACTCTATTTAGTCAGAATCATCAGTTGATCTGTTTATGCACATCACACTTACTTTTATTAATTTATGCAACACTATTTAACATCATGGAAATGCTATGGTGTTATCAGATGAGTAATGATAAAATGACATGGAACAGTCTGTACATATACAACCAAAAACACATTTTTCATATTTTTAACACAATTACCACATGGGATAAAGTCTTAATCTTCTGTCACTTAGAATAGTCCAACAAGTGAACATAATCTTCAAGTTACAAATTAAAGTAAAAGTTTTTTACTTCATTAAATAAATTTTTATGGACAAATCTAAATTTTTGTTATTTAAACAAAAAAAGGGAAAATTAAAAAAATATATATTTCATGTGTTTAATTTTTATGGTGTACAAAATAATTTATTTATAAGATTATACTCAAAAGAATCTCTTCCCTTATTTTTACATTACCATATTAACCACAATAATTTATAACAAATTTTTGTCTAGTAATAGTAGAATATTCCTCTACATAAGATCAGTCAAATATGAAGTGGACTTTTGTCTTCATGAATCTTGTACAAAATGAGTAAACTGGTTGGGAAGGAATGCTGATGGTGATGATGGGGGAAGGGATGGACACTGTAGCCACCTCAGTATTCTTATCTCTATGATTCAGAAGCGTCATGTCGGATCAAGAGTTTCCATTGTCAATTTTGCAATGCATTATTGTGAAGTTTCTCACAAATGAGGTTATCAAACCCTCTGAAATTATGATTAGACTGTGTAAGCAGTTTTGATAATAAGAAGTTGTCACACATCTGAGTCTACAACTTGAATCAAAATAGGCATTTAAGGATACGTGTAACAGATATGACAGCATTCGATCGATCTGTGACCTCTTTGAATACAATTAGCACCTTATAGTTAATTAAACTAATTCAAAAATGTGTATCGCTCATGAAAATGTCATTTCATTATCACAAAACATTTTGGATTTCACAGTCTGTTCAAGGTGTCTTGAATCAATTCAACAAACGGAAAACAATATTTTGCATTGAAGAGTCACATGTGATCACTACACTCCTGAGTCAAAACTGACAAGAATGGAGTGGTGAAAATTGTAGTGCCCTATAAAACTGAAAATGAGTGTCAGCTGGAAAAGTCCTAGCAACTGTTTTTTTGGGATTGGAAAAGTGTACTGTTCATCAAATTTCTTTGCATGAATATTGCACTTCGAATTCTGTGAACTACTGTCAGCTCTTGGGTGAAGTGAAAGCTGCTTACAGGAACAAAAACACCATCAGATAATGAGAGATATGATTCAATTTCATGACAATGTCAGGCCTCTTACAACTGTTTGCACTCAGGATAAATTGAATGAGATTTACCGAGAAAACGTAGAACATCCCTGATAAAGTCCAGATTTACCTCCACATGATTTCTTTTTGCTTTGGCCATTGAAGGAGACAATGCAAGGATATCAATTGCAGAGCGACAATGAAGTAGAGGAGTTCAAGCTTCCATATATTGGGAAAAATTTGTAGAACTTCAGGAAGACTGAATAGTAAAGCACTAAATATGTTTTGAATTATTATTCTGTAATAATAAATGTTAAAAACAAAAGTCTGGTTTATATTATATTGACCTGGTGATAGAAAAGGTACGTACAGTAATTTCAATTTTTAGTTATTTTCATTAACACAATCAAAGTTATCTTGTTTGATACCTAATATGAACAACTTTTATACATGTAAAAAGTGCAACCATACGGGTAAGAATGGCTTGGCTGGAAATTGACTGTACAGCAACATATTAATAGTTTTGATTAAATAATATCCTATTATGAAATAAAAGTTACTTCTGTTTCTAAAATAACTATTTTAGAAAATGTATAATCAACATAAATATATTCTTAAGTCAATCGGCTGAATTAAAAATAATTTGTGCTCAAAAAGTGGGAGAAAAAATAATGCTGTGCATTATGCAATTACTACAAAGGTAAATCTTTTTATTGTTTAGAACTATATTTTCAAAAGATGAATTTATAAGATTACTAGTAAAAATATTTCTTTGTCATAAAATTTAAATTTTTTGCGAAATACTAACCTTTAAATTTTTTGCGAAATACTAACCTTTAACTTTTTTTCTTCTCTTTGCCACAATATACCTTACATTGTACGGTATATAAAAATCCTTAGTGCAAAGTTTAAAGATTTCTATACCATACTTGTAACATTTACCTTTGACAAACTGCCTAAAGAAACCGGTCCTAAAAATGAAACAATGCTTTCATCTATGCATACACTTTCTTGTGGGACAAATGCATGGTTAAAAATTTCTACACTTAAATCTCTTATACTTTGTATTTTATGAAGCCTACCATCTACAGGAGCAACTGTATTATCAGTGCAATGAAACATACTAAAGAGCAATTCAAATCTGTTTTTACTCATCTGTCTACACACAGGAGATGAGTATAAATCATCATTACCCCAGAAATGGCCAATACTGGGTATAAGTAAGAGACCCATATGCATTATTATTCCCAGAAATTTATTTATTTATTTATGTCAGTTTCTACCCACTTAGTAATAAGGGCTTTGGGAGATATATGATCTAAATTTTTTGTTGTTGAGCATAACAATCCGTTTCATTACAACTGTTAATAATAACTCATTAGTAACAAACAAATCCCAGAACTCAAAAGGGGTACATTCAACTATTGTATCAATGAAATCTAAATTAACACCTAAAGGTTCATTGTTTGGGTTGCACACAATATTGATAGGTTCAGAATCTTCACAGTATTCACTCCAATTTCTGTTAGTAGGCCCAGGTTGATCTGTACTAGACTGCCCTGGTAAATCTAACCTATCTCGCAACCCACCCCTTACATCAGTCACTTCGATATCATTATTACCTGAATTAATATCCTCAATAATACTTTCATCGGAAGAACTAACCTGGACTTCATTGTTGTCATCCCACAACGTACCATAGTCACTATCATCTGCAAACAAGCTTTTATCAATCAGTTGAGAACTAGGCTGAAGTAAATATACGAAAATTTCCTTTTTATCCATATTTACAAGTTATTTAATATTTACAAAATAGGCCAAAATAAACACTGTATTTTATAACACACAACCGCACTTTATAATATGATTTACAGAGATTAAAAAAGCTTTGCTGTTTGGTACTGCCAAAATAACAAATGAAATAACCGTATAAAATAAAATGTTTATACATACTTTGTATAAACAAAGTTTATACAAACACTGTTTTTACATACTAAAATCAGTGTATTTATTATACTGTATAATTTTCAGATTTTGTTTTGTAACACATTTTAGAAAAGACTACGAAAAAGCTAAAGATACCAATAGAAACTAAACATATTGCGGAATAAAATGGTATATAAAACGTCACGAAAAGTGAGGCATAGAATGATTTCTCCCCTTTTTAACTGGAGAAAAGTTCCGGAACACAAATTTATGTCTCGTAGCGCTTATGTCAATTACCACTGACATACATTTATATGTCTCATAGCAGTCAACCTGTTAAAAGAACGTATCTAATTCTGAGAAAATTTTAAATTACGTCCATTAAAATTAAAAACAAATTTGAGAAGTTTAACTTTTATTACAAACAAATTACACAAACTGGATCGAAAAAGTCTGACGGTTCACTCCTTCTGGTTTCCTATTCCCACCGTCTTTTGAGAATGATGTGAGTCCGTTCTGCCTCGGCAACAATTTTGCTGTCTTCCCTACCATCAGCCGTTGATTGAACAAAAATAACAACGTATAAAATTTAATTATTATCGAGATTGTGACATCCCAAATGTAGGATCTTATTATCGACGCGTCTGATAATTACAGAAACTCTAATGTGAAAATAAAATTATTTTTTTAATTAAAACGTTTTTCTACATCGAACAGAAAAAGTTAAAAAAAGATAAAATTGAAAATATTTTTAGGAAATTAAAAAAAAACCAATAAAGTTTGAATGATGAAAACCATTACAGTATTTATTGAAATTTTAGAATAAAGTTAAATAAAATTTATAATTCAATAGAATTTTGAAGAGAAAATGTATAAAATCATGTATAAAAATGATTAGAAAATGTAATTAAAATTTTTATTACCAACTAAAAGTAAATAGCCTTCCCTAACTTTTGTTATTGTTTAATATTTGATTTCGCAAAATTTTAATAAGTTACGATCGGTTTTCTGTACTAAGTGAAAGTCCCAAAATAAGTATTTTTGAAATATAATGATTTTAAAATTACTAATATTTAAAAAACGACAATATATTTTGCTACGAAACTTACATTTATAAATACAAAAAACAACCTTTGTTGTTTTTCGATTTTTTTGAATTTGGTTTTTATTTATAGGCCTTTTTGATAAATTAAAAAATACTTCGTGACATGCTATAATATGTTATTCCTAATTGTAGAAAATTCTTTTAAATTTACCAAAATTTATTCCTTTGAGTATGATTTATCGATAACCTTTTGATTTTTTGCATTATCTATCGTAGATTAAAAGTTATAGGTATTTGTTTATCGCGCGCGCTTGTTGAAACAGTGCTGCAGGCTACCTCGTGTCTCTCTGCATAAGCAGTATGTAGAGAGCACTACTGTTTATTGCGCTAGCTCGCTTATTTACAATCTAATCGTAATGTGTCCATAAACCTTTTTGTGTACAATTTTTCGCTCTACATTATGACAAGAATGATTTTTTCTATCAAATCAATGGTTTACGACCTACAACCAAAACGGTGAAAAGAAATATGATTCTTAAGTTTTATTTTGTTCATAAACAAATATCAGAATGATAGTAATACTCTCGAATTTTTAGTATTTTAAGCGAGAGATGCTTAGGGACCTTTTCCATCTGGTCTGAACGACAGGAAAACTTTTCCCCTATATTCATGTTTTGAATCTAATGCTTCTAGTCTATATTGTACAATAGAATTTTTCATGAAACAAAACGCTTGTTTTGGGAAAGCTTAATTTATTTAACATATTATTGGAAAAAAATTTATATCGGTTTTATTTATACAATATTAAACTTTATCATTTTCTAAAATATTATTGAGAATTTTTGGAATTATTCGAAGAAAATATATAAGAGTTACCAGAATATAAAACATAAATAATGCCGGATGAGGGAGCGGATTATTTTGTAAATATATATATATATATATTTGGCGTAAATTAAATATAATTTAAATTTGGAGACTTCTCGTAATACTTCGAAAATCGCCGATAACTGGTAAACTATCCATAAAAAATGGTTCAAATTTAGGTGCGACAAGATTATACTTTAATAAACAGTTAATATGACACATTTTTAGAACGTTTGGTGCGTATCATGCGATGAAAATTCGAATTAGATTAAAATTCTATCAAAAATCGCTGACAACACAGTTATTTCTGATGCACGACTTAAACGCACATACACACACAACTTAATTTATAATTTTATTTAAATTTTTATATATAAAGCGCACGTGCTTTAGTTAGAATCCGTATTTAAATCGCGCGGGTCTAACGGTACTGGCGGCGAAGGTCGACACTACCCAAACTCGTAGGCACCGACTAAACCGCGCGTTGCTTTTTTACACTTTAAATATTATTCATTTATTTAATTCTACCGCTCCCCTGTGACGTCACAACATACCAGTACTTTATAGCATTTTTTGGGGTGAGTGCGATTTTGCAAAACGTTTTGAACAATCTAAATTGTTCTTTAATATCATTAACTGCTAGTTCCATGTAAAGATTAAAAAAGTAACGGGGATAGGGAACATCCTTGTCGGACTCCTTTTCTTATTACGGCTTCTTAAATAATTTAAATATATTGATTTATTAATAATTATTAACCTCTCAATGTAAAAAAATGTTTACGATAAATAATAATGTAACAGTTATTTTTTTATTGAATAAAAAAAAATATGAAAAAATAATCAGAGGTTTATCAATGAAATAAAATTTTATGTACTTTTTTTAAAAAATGTGTGCGTAATTTAATAGGCATTCAAGGAAGTCATGTAGTGCCCGCATCAATTATTTTTTTATAATTAATTAAAAATGAAATTAATTATTTAATCCCATCGCAGGCGACATTAAATAACTTTCACCAGAATATTATTAGTCAGCAGGTTGCGGAACAAATACTCTACCATAGAATCATTACAAGGTTTAGAATATATTTTATGAACCCAGAACCTTCAGAATGAATACCCCCTAATATTAGGCCACAGTGTATATAACATAATACACAAAATAAATATTATTGCTACAAAAAAAATTCAGTTGTAAAACATTTTTATACATAACCCATAAAGAAATATCATTTTTATAAAAAAAAACCAATTTAATAAATAAAAAACATTTGAAAGTAAGAGTTATTAATTACTTCAAATGTATTAATGAAAATAGATATAGATTAAATTCTGTTTTTTTTTCTTGCAGAACAAAAAATATACAGTGAGAAAAATTTATTACTTTCTCTGGGTAGACCCTCAAAAAAAAAAAATGTATATATATAAATATATTTTTATTTTCTTTTTTAATAAACCTTTCAACTAATAAATAAAAAAACAACTAATAATCACCTTCGTCGACTTTAAAAGGGCCTATGATTGTATACACCGACCACCCACGTTGAATATTCTGAGAAACCTGGGCCTTCACCCTAAACTCGTAAACATGATAAAATTAACTTTAACCGATACCCAGTCCAGAGTGAAATTCAGAGGTGAACTCTCTCAACTCTTCTACATAAAAACTGGATTGAGGCAAGGAGACGGCCTCTCACCACTCCTTTTTTACTGCGCCCTCGAATTTGTCACGAGAAAATGGTATGAAATAAATCGCAAAAATATAAAAATGGGTACTAAGAAAAACTCCATCGCACTAAATCGCCTGGGATTTGCAGATGACCTCGCTCTTTTAGCAAATAATATTCAAGAAGCCAAAACACAAATCACGAGCCTTCAAAACCTAGCACAAAAGATAGGGCTTCATATCTCTTTCGAAAAAACTGAACTGATGGCCATAGATCCTCTGGTAATAGAGCGCATTACGGTAAACGATCAGAAAATTAAAATAGTAAAACGATTTAAATATCTAGGGGAAATAATAACTTATAATTTAAATGAAAAAGTGACATGGCAAAACAGGACAAATAAAATGATTAAATCCCAAAAATTAACTCGGTCAACATATAACAAAAAATGCCTTTAGACTAAAACAAAACTTAAACATTATAAAACTGTAGTTCAGCCAGAAGTCACCTACGGAAGCGAGACCCTTTTCAAAACCACTCAGAAAAACCGAATCGATAAAATTCTGAAAATAGAGAGGAGAATTGTCGGAACGTGTATCGATAAAAAACACCAAAAAGAAGGCCGACGGTGGATTGTGCCACATGAGGTGGTGTACGGAGAAATAGAGCCTGTTACTGATACTATGAGGAAAAAAAGAATCTCTTTCTTCGGTCATCTCATAAGGACACCGGAAACAAGACCGTCAAGAAATATCGTTGAAAAGCTCTGGTTCCAAAAGCTAGAAGTAGGATGGATCGAAGAAATTAGAGAAGATATGTAAGAATTGGGAATTTCCCTGACCGACCTACAGAATAAAACTGGAAAAATTACAAAGCTAAAAGACAAAAACATTAGATTTAAACAAAAGACAAAATACAATGAAGAGGGTGTTTACAGATGAAGAAAAGAAAGCAAGATCTGAACGGATGAAGAAGTACTGGGCAGCTCGGAAGAGTAAAATAACACGCTTTTTTAAGAAAAGATCTAATTAAAATTGACTTAATTGGTCCCATGTTGGCCGTAAAAGCATAATAATAATAATAATAATAATATAGTTTAATTTTCTTTTTTAATAAACCGAATTCCAGCTCAAAAACTAACAATTTACCTTAAGTTTTAAAGTTAAAAATGTTACATCAGCAGTTTGTAAACGAAAAGCAAGATTCATTTACCATATAACAGAACAAGCTACATGGTTAACACAACAGACATTTAGTATCTAGATTTTTTTTTAAAGGAAATGTGTAGATGCCTATAAAAACGTTCGTGGATTTAATATTTATCGATTCCATTCATAAAAACATTTAAAAAATGCAAGAAGTCTTTTTTTAAAAATAGCATTCTTGAAATAAGTATAAAAAAGGAATATACAAAGTATTTGACGGGTGAAACTGTTCCTATAAATAATGTATATGTTATTCAAAAAAAAATATATGTATACAAAACCAAACCCGTAAGTTCTTTGTACTTATTTTTTTTTTTTGTAAAATTTCCTGTCATGAATTTGTGTATAGAAAGAAAATGTAATACTACATATTTTATATATACTGAAAAATTCAAAAATTGAAGGCAAAATACTTTACCAAACAGGTTTTGGTATATAACAGCACAGATATTAAAGCGAGCAGTAAGCTTTTAAGCAGTTCATCCAGAACTACGTATGTATTCTAATTCTAATTCGTTCAATTCTAATTTTCATTTTTAATTATTTTTCATATTTCTTTGTTTTTTTGTTTGTCTTCAGTCATTTGACTGGTTTGATGCAGCTCTCCAAGATTCCCTATCTAGTGCTAGTCGTTTCATTTCAGTATACCCTCTACATCCTACATCCCTAACAATTTGTTTTACGTATTCCAAACGTGGCCTGCCTACACAATTTTTTCCTTCTACCTGTCCTTCCAATATTAAAGCGACTATTCCAGGATGTCTTAATATGTGGCCTATAAGTCTGTCTCTTCTTTTAACTATATTTTTCCAAACGCTTCTTTCTTCATCTATTTGCCGCAATACCTCTTCATTTGTCACTTTATCCACCCATCTGATTTTTAACATTCTCCTATAGCACCGCATTTCAAAAGCTTCTAATCTTTTCTTCTCAGATACTCCGATCGTCCAAGTTTCACTTCCATATAAAGCGACGCTCCAAACATATACTTTCAAAAATCTTTTCCTGACGTTTAAATTAATTTTTGATGTAAACAAATTATATTTCTTACTGAAGGCTCGTTTAGCTTGTGCTATTCGGGATTTTATATCGCTCCTGCTTCGTCCATCTTTAGTGATTCTATTTCCCAAATAACAAAATTCTTCTACCTCCGTAATCTTTTCTCCTCCTATTTTCATATTCAGCGGTCCATCTTTGTTATTTCTACTACATTTCATTACTTTTGTTTTGTTCTTGTTTATTTTCACGCGATAGTTCTTGCGTTGGACTTCATCTATGCCGTTCATTGTTTCTTCTAAATCCTTTTTACTCTCGGCTAGAATTACTATATCATCGGCAAATCGTAACATCTTTATCTTTTCACCTTGTACTGTTGCTCCGAATCTAAATTGTTCTTTAACATCATTAACCGGTAGTTCCATGTAAAGATTAAAAAGTAACGGAGATAGGGAACATCCTTGTCGGACTCCTTTTTCCTTATTACGGCTTCTTTCTTATGTTCTTCGATTGTTATTGTTGCTGTTTGGTTCCTGTAAATGTTAGCAATTGTTCTTCTATCTCTGTATTTGAACCCTAATTTTTTTTAAAATGCTGAACATTTTATTCCAGTCTACGTTATCGAATGCCTTTTCTAGGTCTATAAACGCCAAGTATGTTGATTTGTTTTTCTTTAATCTATCTTCTACTATTAATTTAAGCGCTAACATTGCTTCCCTATACGTTTGCCGAAACCAAATTGGTCTTCTCCTAACACTTTTTCAACTCTCCTCTCAATTCTTCTGTATAGATTGTCTATTATAATATACAATATTTATAGAATAAGTTTACTTTCTGATGAATTTACCTTGGTTAATCTGGCAACGTATATAAATTTCTTTTACCGTAATAAAATTATAACTTTGAATATTCTTTTCAGGAGGAAAAATATTAAAAATATGAATAAAATTCATACGATGGACATCGGTGATAAAATAAAAGCTGCATTAAAACTCTTAGGATATGATTTTCGTGATTATGGAAGACCAAAATTTAATACAAGAATTATAGCTTATAACACCATACAAATAATTATACTAATAGGTTGTTTTTTATATTTAATCGATAATTGGAATAATATCGATCAAAGAATAAATTCGTTAAAAGGAATAATAATTTATTCAGTATGTCTCTCGTACGTTATTGTATATTTAACGTGTTGGAAGGATTTTCTATCTACTATCTTAATAACTGTTCGTGAAAGTAAGGATGAATTTCCTTTCGCTGTGTCGAAAGAACGAAAAATATTACTGGAAAGTAATAAAAAAGAAATATATTTTAATAATAGTATATTGTATAATTTTATTTTGTTTGATGTTAGCATTTTTTACGTATTACCTTTATCGAGTACGATTTATATTATACTAAATACCGAAGATTTGAGTAATATAAACGTAGAAAATTTACCGTTATTCTACCCGGCTTATTATCCTTGCGATTACAGAGAACTTTATGTATATTTCCTATGGTATATATTACAGTGTTTGTTTGTAACATTCGTCGGACTTTACGCTTACGTCACTTATTCTGTATGTACTATATCGATGCAAGGAGTTGTCGGAGACATAAAATTACTTTGTTTATCTATAAGAGAAATGTTAACGTTAATTCCGAAAAAAGGAAAATATTCATATCGTTGCGGCATTGACAAAATTAATGCGAATAATTCGGCTTGCATTTTGGTGCGAGAGGATGACGAAAGCGGTTTTTTGTCGCAAGATAAAATAAAATTAATGAAAAGTTACATGAGATATATAATTATTCACCATCAATTAATTTACAAGTAAGAATCTATTTTTTATTTATGTATTTCTTTAATTCCATTACTTTTATCACACGACGATGGATTTTTGAGCGATACATAATTATTTTAATGAAACCATTTTAAAAAAAAATCTGGTGTGGACACCACATTACTTCCTTTTACGCCTATTAAATTACATATACAAATACATTTTTTTTTTTAAATAAAAAGTACATAAGATTTTATTTCATTAATAACTTCTGATATATATATATATATATATATATATATATTTTGTTATCGTAAAACGTTTTTTTTTGCAATCGGAGGTTAATAATTCATCGGTAACAGAAGAACATTTTCATAACAGAATACGTTAACAATGAAAATTTAAATTTTGTTTTATGTTGTAACTACTCATTTTGGCTGGCCTTCCCTCTTTAATCTTTTAACAAATTCTTATATGTATATGTATTTTTTTGTTATGAAAGAACGGGTATCAACTGCTATGGTCATTAGCTCCGTGTAAATTGGTACATGTGAAAAGATGCCACGCCTGATCGGGAGGGATTCGAACACGGTTCCTTCGCATGAAAGAAGAGGCTCTTATAAATTTTGATTTTATATTATTTTAACTTTCATTCAAAAAGTATAAAGGTTAGTGTTATCCAATAAAATTAGTTCAAACAGTCATTCCATTCTATTAAAATATTAAATCCTTACAACTGTTAAACTTCTGGACCGATTTTCAAGAAACAAGTATGTACACTTTTATTCGATTACTACAGGGTGATCTTTTAGTCCTGTTACCCGATTGTTTTGTCTGATAATTTTTTTCTAAGAAAGGAAAATTTCGTTTTGTGACACGAAGTTGGTAGCGCTATTCAACCTTGAGCTGTATAAACTTTTGTGCCGTTTCCGGTCGTGTTACGAACGAAATTTCTTTTACCGTAGAACAACGAGTTTTCATTCTCGAACAATATTTTGCTATGAAATCGTACGCGAGTTTAAAAGAATCATTCCAAATTAAATTTGTTGGTGTTCCTCCGCCAGATAAAATGTCAATTTCTAGGTTAGCAAACCGATTTCGAGAGACAGGTAGTGTTTGCGACAGAAAACGTAGCGGTCGACCGATTCGCTTGACAGATGGCGTTTTAGAGAATGTGAAAACAAGATCGCTTGATTCTCCACGGAAAAGTTTACGAAAACTTTCCACGCAAGTCGGTTTGTCATATTCGAGTGTTCAGAAAGCTGCTAAAAAATTGAAATCATATCCTTATCGAGTACGATTAGTCCAAGAGCTTCAGCCTCCAGATTTAAACAAGCGATTGCAATATTGCGGTCGGTTTAGGTCTCTCGTAAACGATAACGGAATCGAATTTTTAAACACGGTGTTCTTTAGCGATAAAGCTTGGATCCATCTCGACGGTTATGCGAACAGTCAAAACTGTCGAATTTGGGCGGTTGAAAATCCTAACGCTTTACAAGACAAATCTTTGCATCCTGAAAAAATTGGTGTGTGATGTGCCATATCTCGTTATCGTACAGTCGGACCTGTATTCTTCGAACAGACAGTAAACGGTGAAGTATACAGGAATATTGTGCGCCAATTTGCGTCCCTCCTGGAACCTCAAGAACGGTATTGCCGGTTTTAGCAAGACGGCATGCCACACGTCTCGAGAAACCGTGGATTTTCTGCAAGAGTTCTTTGATGATCGAATAATAAGCAAAGGGTTACGGCCTCCAAGGTTCCCAGACCTCGCAGCTCCCGACTATTTTTTGTGGGCTATATTAAGTCCGAGGCCTTCAAAAACAATCCTCACACTATTGATGAACTTATAAGTGAATATTACAGACTTAATCACGAATATTTCCAATGCGACTCTTAAAAAGGTTTCTGCTAATACGCTGAAAAGAGTCCGTGCGTGTATAACCGCAAGGGGTGGGCATTTTGAGAATATTCTTTAACAATTATGTAAGTAATAGCTTTTTATTAAATCTCTTTTGTAAGTAACAAATACATTTTTTTATTCCACCTAAATTTCCCTTTTTTAAAAATCATTTAAAATTGGGTAACAGGACTAAAAAATCACTCTGTATTATAATACATTTACGAGAAAGCTTTAATAATAAATCTATGTGTATTAATTACATATGATTTTAATAGCCATATCTCTGTTGTTATCCTTTCCCCGCTAACGTCAAATAAATGAATTATATAAAATAAAAAAGCTCAGTAAGATGTTTTTGTTAACTTAGATATTAAAGTGCTCTTCTAAATAAAACAAATATTAAAGATGATATGCGCAATATGGGTCCAGATAGAATGCTTCGTCAAGTTTGGGAATGTCAGCCATCAAACAGACGAAAGAGAGGAAGGCCACGAAGGAGTGGGGTCATGATGTGCGAAAAATACGGAGGAACGTAGTTTGTTGGGCGAAGCGACCCAGTATAGGAAGGCTTGGAGAGTAGAATGCGGAAAATGGCTGTAACGGCTTTAAAAAAGAAGCTGACAGCACAGTTTTAAGATTTTCCCGTCACGTAACTAAAGCCATGTTCCGGGAAAGTCGTATAACTGTGGGTTATTTCTGATGCACGGCTTACACTCGCAACCTAATTTAAATTATTTATAATTTTATTTAAATATATGTTTTCGTTTATTTCATTCGACGATTGTAACTAAAGCGTGCGCGTATACCGTATTTAATTCGCGCGAGTGTGGCGGTACTAGCGGCGACGTTAAGTACTAATATAATTTTACAAGTTACACGGAACAAATTTCGCAAGTACGGTCGGCAACTGATGTAGCCACGAGGCTTTACGCACCAGGTACCGAGACCAACCGAGTTCATTTTTTTTTCACTTTAAATATTATTCATTTATTTAATTCAACCGTTCACCTGTGACGTCACAACATAGCTGTGATTTAGAGCATTTTTTGGGGGTTGGAGTGCGATTTTGCCTAAAAATTTGTTTTTCGAATATTTTTTTAATTATTAACAAATGTGCATAATAAAAATATGACTTTAATTAGGTGAAATATCGAGATACTGAGGGTGAATTTGCTCTATAGATTCACCCCTTGACCTATTAAGTTGAAAATTTAACGGCATTAATGACCCCCGTGTAGAATTAATTTGACCAATTTTAATGAAAATCGTTCAGTAGTTGTGGATAATCAAGGTGATTTAGATGCCAAAAACGAACATATACTTAACATGCTGAAAATTTCCATCCGGTTGTTTTTTTTTGGTGGGGGGGGGGGGGTTCCT